>NC_134556.1:8253175-8897929 GCF_025594145.1 Primulina tabacum | reverse complement strand
GTAGACGGACTATCTCTCTGATATAAAGCTCTGTATACTGCGTCATGTAGAAAGTCGTCTTCACTGGTAGAAAGTGCGCTGACTTAGTGAGTCGGTCCACTATAACCCATATAGAATTCGATCCTCTGACTGACCTCGGCAACCCAACCACAAAATCCATAGTAATGTTCTCCCATTTCCACTCTGGGATAGGAAGTGGCTTAAGCATTCCTGCTGGCCTCTGATGCTCTGCCTTCACCTGCTGACAAGTGAGGCATTCTGACACAAATCGACGGATGTCCCTCTTCATCCCTGGCCACCAATACAAAATCTGGAAGTCCTTATACATCTTGGTACCTCCCGGATGGATAGAATACGGAGATGCGTGTGCCTCTGTCAAAATATCCTGTCTGATCAATTCACCACTAGGCACCCACATTCTACCTCTGTATCTCAAAATGTCGTCTGTCACTGTGTAAAGAACACTGCCCTTGGCTTCATCTTTCAGTCTCCATTTCTGTAGCTGCTCATCTGAAGACTGTCCTGCTCGGATACGGTCTAGCAAATCAGATTTGACTGTCAGATTAGACAGCCTAGGGGCTCTGCCCTCACGATAAATCTCTAGACCAAACTTCTGAATCTCAGACTGAAGAGGTCTCTGCACTGACAACTGAGCTACAACTGCCACTTTCCTGCTCAATGCGTCTGCGACAACATTAGCCTTTCCCGGATGGTAGCTAATTTCGCAGTCGTAATCTTTTACAAGTTCCAACCACCGTCTTTGTCTCATATTCAACTCTTTCTGCGTGAAGAAATATTTGAGACTCTTATGATCGGTGAAAATCTGGCATTTCTCGCCGTATAGGTAGTGTCTCCAAATTTTCAGTGCGAAGACAACGGCGGCTAACTCCAGGTCCTGAGTCGGGTAATTCTTCTCGTGCACCTTCAACTGCCTGGAAGCATAAGCTATGACCCGGCCCTGCTGCATCAATACTGCGCCTAACCCGAGCTTAGATGCATCGGTATATAATACGAAATCTCCTTGCCCTAACAGCATGGCTAGCACCCGCGCAGAAATAAGAGCTTGCTTCAACGTATCAAAGCTCTTCTGACACTCATCACACCACAGGAATTTAGCATTCTTCTTGGTCAGGGAAGTGAGTGGCACTGCTATGGATGAAAATCCCCGAATGAACTTACGGTAGTAACCGGCTAAACCCAGAAAACTGCGGATTTCTGATGCGTTCTTTGGCTCAACCCATTCTTTGACAGCTGCTACTTTCGCTGGATCCACCTCGATTCCACTGCTAGATACTATATGCCCCAAAAATGCAACTTTCTACAGCCAAAACTCGCACTTACTTAACTTTGCAAACAACTTACGGCTCTGCAAGGTCTGTAAAACTGTCCTCAAGTGCTGGCTGTGCTCCTCATGGCTTTTCGAGTATATAAGAATATCGTCAATGAATACTATGACGAACTGGTCGAGGAACGGCTGAAATACTCGGTTCATGAGGTCCATGAAAACAGCTGGAGTTTTTGTCAATCCAAACGGCATCACCAAGAATTCGTAATGCCCGTATCTGGTCCTGAAAGCTGTCTTGTGAACATCTGCATCCTTCACTTTCATCTGATGATACCCTGATCGAAGATCTATCTTAGAGAACACGGTAACTCCCTGTAACTGATCAAACAAGTCTTCGATTCTAGGCAACGGGTACTTATTCTTGATCGTTACTTTGTTCAGCTCACGGTAATCGATGCACAGTCTCATGCTTCCATCTTTCTTTTTCACAAAGAGCACTGGTGCGCCCCACGGTGAGAAACTCGGGCGGATAAACTCCTTGTCTAAGAGCTCCTGAATCTGCTGCTTAAGTTCTAACATCTCTGCTGGAGCTAATCTGTACGGTTCCTTAGAGATTGGCATTGTGTCTGGCATGAGATCGATTGCAAACTCCACCTCTCTATCGGGTGGAAGGCATGCGACGTCGTCTGGAAAGACATCTTGGAAATCCCTGACTACTGGCACCCCTAAAATAGAAGGAGTGGGCACGTCCGGTGCTCAGATAACGCTGGCCAAGAAGGCCTGACACCCCTTCGAAATGAGTCTCCGTGCCTGCATGAAAGAGATCATACGCGGGAAACTCCTTCACCTGGCTGGCTCAAAAAGAAACTGCTCCATGCCCAATGGTCTGACTAACACTGACCTCTTCTGAAAGTCGATAAGAACTCTGTTCTTAGTCAGCCAGTCCATCCCCAATATGATGTCGAATTCTGGCATCGGCAATAGGATTAAATCGGCATATTATTAGGTAGCCATGTAGTTCTAGATCGATGTCTCTGACCACACTGGTAGCTAACAGCTCTTCCCCTGATGGGACTGTCACTGAAAAGTTCACGTCTAGGCCATTGGACTTGAGGTCCAAATGATTAGCAAAAATCTCCGATATGAAGGAGTGAGTGGCCCCTGAGTCTATCAGTGCAGTTGTGGATAATCTCTTAACAAAAATGTTTCCCGAGATACGTTAGCACCATACAAAACTTATATCCCCAACATACAAATAGTAACCTAAAGCATAATAGAACTCCATTTCCTATGTCACACAAAATATTACTGGCACGCTAATAATCTCAAGAAAATTTCCACATGCATGGTAAAATAATACTGAGATTAGGTAGAAAAGGTTACCGGTCAGTAGTGTAGTGTCTAGGTTAGCCTCCTAGATATGCATGGCGAAAACTCTTCCTTGAGTCGGTTGCTTCCACTGCGGGCACTCCTTCAGCATGTGGTCGCTAGCTCTACACTTGAAGCACTTGCCTGATCCATATAAGCACTGCCTCGGGTGCTGGCAGTTGCATTTAGGACACACTGGGTAAGCAACGGGCTTCTGAGGCGCCCCCTGCTGCTGAATTGGACCCTTGCCCTTTGGTGGTCCATGATACGGCTTCTTCCATGGCGGCCCCTAATACGGTTTCTTGAACTGGGGCCTCTGATGCTGCTGCTGCTGGTGTTGCGGCGTTTGATAGGGCCTCTTTCTCCGTCTTTCAGCCTCAATGTCTCTATGGTCCTGTTCTGCTGCTAAAGCTCTAGATACTGCGACGGCATACGAAGTAGGGCCGGCTACTCTCACATCACGGCGCAAGATCGGCCGCAGTCCATCCATGAAATGCCTCAGTTTTTCTTGGGCATCATTCGCAATGAGGGGTACGAAGTAACACCCCCTCTCAAACTTTCTGACAAAATCTGCCACATTACTGTCTCCCTGTCTCAGCGTCATAAATTCCCTGGTCAGACGAGAGTGTACTTCTTCAGTGAAGTACTTGGCGTAGAACACCTCTTTGAATCTGTTCCACGACAGAGTCCGCAAGTTTACTGCCACTGATGCACTCTCCCACCATAATCTAGCATCCCCTGACAGCAAAAATGTAGCACATCTGACCCTGTCAGCGTCAGTCAGCTCCATAAAGTCGAATATTACCTCGATGGACTTGATCCATCCCTCAGCTACCATCGGGTCAGTAGTACCCGAAAACTCCTTCGGACTCATCCTCCTGAACCTCTCATATACTGCCTCTGGTCTAGGCCTCTCCTCGGGGCCTACAGCAGTCTGGTTCCTCGCAAACTGTGCGAAGAATTGCGTCATACCAGCAAGCATCTGCGCCTGCATATCTGGAGGTGGTGGTGGAGGATTGGCTCTTCCCTCATCTCGAGGCTCTCTGTCCTCCTCCCTAGCTTCCTGGTTAATCATACGTCTAGGAGGCATACTGTTCCAATGAATTAACCAACACGTAAACCCAACATGCATGAAAATGATATAAATGACATACGATGCACGAAATTTGAACTTAAACATGAACATGCTGAAATCATGGCTCAATGCATACTACGTAGCATAAATTTTTGAAATTTTAAAACTTACAGACTTGAGGTGTGACCTTGTGAGCTTCTTGCGGCTGGCGGTAGGCGTAACCCTTTACAAGAACACCGCTCTGATACCAACTGTAAAGTACCGTACTTTTCATACTCAAAATTTTGCGGAAAAATTTAAAATTTTCTTAAACATAAAATAACATTCAAAGTCTGCCATAAAATATCCCAACCAAGTCCCCCATAAGACATGGTTGTTCAAAATACTACAATAAAATTCGCTCACAAAAGGTTTGCTCAAAGTGTTTGCCTCAAACATGAAATCAGACTAAATTAACATTTGCATAAAAACATAAACATTGCGGTCCTCGGGTTAGCCTCCCGCTCAGTCCAAGCCTGCCCCTTGGTCGCCACCTCCTGTCTCCTCATCAACATACTCACCTGCATCGATCAAGTCTAGTGAGTCTAAAGACTCAACACGTATAAACTGGGAAATAGCGAGTACTACATAATAAAACCGCATGCAACTTTAAAATAGAACATACATACTTGAACTTGAATTTGCGTACTAAAACTTGAACATACATACGTAACATAGACGTGCCATAACGTAAAAACTTGTCATAAAGATACTGCATACTAGAACATACATAACTTCATCATTTGCGTAGAGGCATGTTTCAAAGCAAGTGACCCATAACATAATAAATGCTTGATCAGACAAACCACAGTACTGGGCTGACAGGGACGTATCCACTGCCACATACATGAGATCCCCGTTCATAATTTAACGGGTTGGTTGGTCCTCGTTCATAATTTAACGCTTTCCAACCTCGATCTAACCCGTTCATAATTTAACGGGCGGATTGGTCCCAGTTCATAATTTAACGCTTTTCAATCCTAAACATAATTTGGTCACAAGACATTTAGCATACCTCAAAAACTTAAAATATTTACTTGCACGTCACACATACTTACTTGGCGTTGTGGGGTTCGTTAGACTCCGACTGGGGCCGTCGCTGCACATAATGATATGAAATTTAATACCTAACTTGCATAACTTAGACTTCGAAAATCATGCTTACTCACATGCTCATTCTATCCCTTAGGACGTTTTAGATTTTCCCATGACTCGACCTTGTAAAACATCTTATTAAACCATAGCATAAAACCTCGAATCGAACCTTAAGTGATAAAAGAATTTAACCCAAAACTGAAGATACACGGACCCCGTGCCCAGGTCCGGCCCCGGGTCCGTGTAGGTTCGCTAAGTTATGTGCGTGAAGAAGAAGAAGGCACGGACCCCATCTCTAGGTCCGGGTAAGGGTCCGTGTAGGTGTGGAAAAATTACACTCCTGAAGGAACAAAGGCACGGACCCCGTGGAAAGGTCCGGGTAAACATCCGTGTAGGCACTGCAAACATACATCGAGTAAAACACAAAGGCACGGACCCCGTGCCCTCATCCGTGTAGGGGTCCGTGCTGACTCGCAAAAAAAAACGACACTGAAGGAATAACAAAGGCACGAACCCCGTGTCAGGGTCCGTGTACGGGTCCGGCTAGACACTGAACGACGAAACCTGCGTGCAAAACTTAGTGTGATGTTTCCTTCTCCCCAACCAAACCAAATGACCACGGATCGATACCCCGAGACACATCCTTGTACGCTACGGCATTGTACCAACCCATGTAAGCCATTAAAATTGTTCCCAAGAGCAACACTCAACATCAACAACGACACGACCTGAAATTCGTCACCATTATTCTCCCTACGACTTTTGATTCAACCTAGTGCCTAACGACACAAACGGTGATCCAAATACCAACCCAACATCATAAAAATCATACCTAGACGTAGCAATGATCGTCCGTTGATCCCCAATGAAGCCTGCAACATAAAACTTCAGGAAACACATCAATAACAAAATTTTCTGGAATTCACAGTTTGAGCAGTCTCACGAAAAATACTATAACTCACTTAATTTTCACCCAAAAATCTCGAATTTTTTATCAAATCGAAGGCATCAAAAAGTTCTACAATTTTCTAGTTAAAAGTTTTCTCAAAATCTCGACTGAAAATTCGCAGTTTCAACCAGAATAGTAAAACGTTATTTTTGATTCCTAAAATGGTTTCAAAAGTGATCCCAACACAATTGCTCAAACTACTACACGTTGCACACATGGTTTTACGCATAAATAACAACGCATGCGTAATATGACATGATCGATGCATCAAGAACAAAATATACGTGCCTTTTGATATATAAAAATACCGAACGACGTCACCAATGTGGAGATAGAAGCGAGGTTGATCCGGGACGATTGTGCAACGATTTTCTTGCCACAAAATACACGAAACTCGCTGGAAAGTTATTGGAGAAGGGGGCGGCAGCTTTCTCCTCCAAGAACCCTAGTTTTCTTTCTTTTAAAAAAATCTGAAAAATAAAAGTGTGTGTGTGTTGTGTGTTTTACGTGCAGTGTGTGTGTTTGGCTAGATTAGGGTATTAAAATTTGGCTTAATTAAATAATTAACATACTAATAAAATGCTAATTTAAATGCTAGTTAAAATATTACTCAATTAACAAATTAAATAGAATACTATATCTACACCCTTTTTAAATATAATCCCCTAATTGGAATAAAACACACTAAATTTTAAACAAACTCTTAATTTAAAATAACACACACCAAAAGGCTAATTTTAAAAGTTTTAAACTCTTAAACCACTACATACGTAAATTAGGCTTTAAAATGCTAAGCTAAATAACTTTATTTAAAATGCCCATCCATAACTTAAAATAAAATACCACATTTTTAAATTGCCAGAAATCGTCACCGGGTCTTTTCCTCAATCCCGCTTCGAATGAACGCCTGAAACATGAAACTCGAAAAACATTTTAACGTGCATCTCATAAACATAAATATTTTAAAATAATGCATTAAAATAAATCATGCATGGCTTAAAACTCATTTTAAAATTAATTAAATGATTTACTAATTAAATAAATACATGGGTTATACGTGTACTGAATTTGGGCAATACACTAACCTTGACCTCTTTGAGCAATAGCCTGGTGCCTCACCTGTCTCTCTCTAGCAATATCCTTCTCATCTTGCTCGGCTAACAATGCTTTAGCCACAATCTCTTTAAATGTCACTGCCTTAGACATATTGATGTCCCTCCTGATCTCTGCTCAAAGTCCTCTAATAAAATGGGCTCCCTTGTCTTTGTCATTTGAGCCAATGTATGGGGCAAACAGACAGCCCTCCTCGAACTTCAAGATGTACTCATCAACATTCATACCTCCTTGCCGAAGCTCTAAAAACTCAGTCACCTTCCTAGCTCGAAGTGCATCCGGGAAATACTTGTCATAGAAAAGATCCGTGAAATCTTGCCACTTTAATGCCGGAACATCAACACCTACCTTAGTGGCATTCCACCAAATACGTGCAGCTTTGACTAGCATGAAAACTGCACAACCAACTCTATCATTGTCTTCATACTTGAGATGATCAAATATCGCCTCAAGTGCTTTAATCCACTCTACAGCCATCAATGGATCAGTGCTTCCTGCAAACTCAGGCGGGTCCATCCTCTTAAAAGCAGTAAAGATCCCATCAGTCCCAACTGCTTGAATCCCTTGGGCTCTCTCTTGGCCTCTACCTTGACCTGAACCTTGCAAATGGAGCAACTGTTGAATCTGCTCACTGTGAACCTTGGCTTGCTCTTTCAATAATTTGCCGAACTCGTCGACAACTCTCGATGAGGAGCTATCCTCACCCTCTGAAGCTTTTCTCTTATGAGGCATTAAATCCTACAATGTGCTCACATAATACATATCAACCAATGACAATAAATAGATGTAGAAGAAGACATACCCGGACTGTTGAAAGTAGACGAAGTCATATACATTGGTCCGAAGAACGTTGCTCTGATACCACTAAATGTAACGCCTCTGACCGATTTCATAAAATAACACAGCGGAATATAAAATTTCTTAAAGGAAAGAAGGATTTAAAATTTTCTTGACCCAAATACATTTTCAATATATACAATCAAAAGTTTATACATGATCCATAAAGTGTTATATCAAAATACAAAATATTATTTGATCATGTATATCAAAATATATTTCTTCTTCCTTCCATCTTTTATACATATGACCTCGGCTCCAATCAACGTCCTGGCTCGTCCCTCTTATCTGCATCACATGAAATAACTGGAATGAGTATAAAACTCAGCAAGCGGAACTCTTACATAACAATCTACATATATCATACTCTGTAAAACATGACTTTGAAATCATTAAAATACCATCTAACTCTTGAAATATGTAATAACATAGTATAACATGACTATAACGATGATATTTCTCTTTTCTTTGGTATATTGATATCTAAATAGTATCTATGTCTCTGTACCTATATCCCATCGATATAAATCGATTACTCTGTTGGGATATAATCGTTGATCAACTAATTGCATGCAATATCTGACTATCTATTTATCAATCCAATAAATCATTTGAACTCTCTCTTAGACATTAAAACAAGCACTTTGAATACTCTTCTCTTTGGCATTCCCTTTTACTATAATTGAGACTTATAAAAGCCTCTAATATACAACAAAGTATATCCATACATAACATGAATCAAATGGAAGGGAATAACATGTTAAAACCATTAAAATATAATACATATACTTCATCATGTGAGCACAAGAAATGAATTCCACTTACAACCAATGGAAATCTTGATTCTAATCTCTTGGTACAAATCCTACAACAATAAACCATGTATTGAATCATCAACAACTTAATAATCACAAACCCATAAAACCAACACAATCAACATTCCATGATTTCTCCCCAACACCATAAACAAATAAATAACTAAACCACAAACTTACCTTAGCTTCTTGAACCTACAATGATCTTGTTCTCACCTCAAATACCCAACAAGATGCTTGAATCAAAGAAACAAATGGAATAAGAACCCTAGCTCTCCCTTGAGCTGAATTTTCGAGAAGAGTGGAGAGGAATGAGGGAAATAAGAGAAAAGTGAAGTCTCCACCGATTTTATACCTTAAAACACCAAAAACACGCTTTTTAAACATCGCTGGCCGCCCGGGCGAACATATTTTTCCGCTCGGGCATGGAACTCACGGCCAAAACACAGTATTTATGAACAGGGCCCGCCCAGGCGGACATTTATTCCCTCTCGAGCGCGCTCTGCGCGTAGCCACTTCAAAGATTGCTTCCGAAACGCCTTTTCCCTTCAGAATTAGGAAAGTGGTAAACAGAAAAGTTGTAGCTCTATGTCTTGGCTTGCATCTCCAATTGGCCTCATGTCATTTGAAGGTCTGAGCAAAAAGTTATGCTAAATTTCCCAACATGTGTCACTGGAGGAACGAGGAAACACACGACACACTTCGGGGCACTTTTGGCTTATCTTCCACAATGATTTTAACAAAACCCAAAACAAGAAAGTTATAGCCTTATGTCTTATCTTTCTAATGGAAGTGGCCTCACCTCATTTGGGTCAATATATAGATTATTATGAATTTAATCGTAACGCCGCTACTATAACACTACACGTCATCTATAACCAACCATACTATAAATCATAAATCGAAACTCTTAACATCCAAACTATACTTAAACTTGACCAAGTAGTCAATAAAAGTATGAAATCTTAAACTGTACTGTTCACCAGGCTTGGATATTAAATAGAGTCTCAATGTTGTCCCGAGTCATAAGTACTAATGGTGTACAACCATGAACTAGGACGTTTCCACTCGATAAGTGAGAACCACTTGGAAAGTCTTTTATGGAGGATTGTTCAGTGCACTCTACAAGGAGCACCTATCTGCATGTTCGGACATCACAATGTCCCCTACCAATGTAACATGGTACTCACATCGCAGATACTAGTCTCAAACTCGAGTGGCCTATATTCTTCTTAGCGACGGCTGAAACGACTAGAAACTGTTTAGGATATACAGTATTCCAAATATGAGTTTCATGATACTCATCATATGAGCATCTCATACTCTTTCTACTATTTGTATATTCAAGGACTTTATCTATGCAAATAGCATGGGTATATAGATAAAGATGTGCCAAAACAATAATTTCAAATATTATTAAAATAAAGATTGTTTATACATAGAGTTTCATTGTGAACACTCGGCCAACACTTAGCTCGACGGGCACCTACTCTAACAATATCCCACTTGCACTAGATCCAACTACCCATATGCTTCAAACCCATCGATTCGCGATGCTTCTCGAATAATAGTCCAGGTAAAGGCTTAGTTAGGAGATCAGCAACATTATCGGCGGAGCCGACTTTGTCAATCGACACTTCCCCTCTTTCCACAATCTCTCAGAGGATGCGGTATTTTCTCAATACGTGTTTGGATTTCTGATGAGACCTTGGCTCCTTTTCTTGAGCTATAGCTCCCGTGTTGTCACAAAACACCGGGACATGAGCAACTCCATTAGGAATGACACACAACTCTTGGACGAAATTCCTTATCCAAACAGCCTCCTTTGCTTCAGCTGATGCAGCAATGTATTCGGCCTCAGTGGTTGAATCCGCATTACTGTCTTGCTTGGAACTCTTCCAAGAGACAGCATCACCATTGAGCATGAATACGAACCCAGAGGTTGACTTCGAGTCATCGATATCGCTTTGGAAGCTAGAGTCGGTATAGCCTTCCAATTTCAGTTCTCCACCCCCATAGAACAAGAACAACTTATTGGTCCTACTCAAATACTTGAGGATGTCTTTCACAGCTTTCCAGTGTGGAAGACCAGGATTCGATTGATATCTACTCACTACACTTAATGCATAAGCCACATCAGGGCGTGTAGATATCATCTCATACATGATACTATCAATCGCAGATGCATACGGAATACGTGTCATCGCCGCTATCTCTGCATCAGTCTTGGGAGACATAGACTTGGATAGGGACACGCCATGACACATTGGTAGATGTCCTCTCTTGGACTCATCCATCGAGAATCGCTTCACGATGGTATCAATATATGTGGACTGGGTGAGACCAAGCAATTTTCTTGATCTATCTCTATAGGTTTGTATTCCCAATACAAAATATGCTTCACCCAAGTCCTGCATCGAGAACTTATTCGCTAACCATATTTTGGTTGATTGCAACATTCCTACATCATTCCCAATGAGTAGAATGTCATCAACATAAAGCACTAGGAATGCCACAGCACTCCCACTGACCTTCTTATACACACAGGGTTCCTCAGGATTCTTAGTAAAGCCAAACTCTTTGATTTTACTATCGTATCTGAGGTTCCAACTCCTAGATACCTGCTTTAGACCATAAATAGATCTATGAAGTTTGCATATCATATGCTCACTTCCGATAGATGTAAACCCTTCAGGTTGAGACATGTAAATCTCTTCCTTATATCCCCATTAAGAAAGTCTGTCTTGACATCCATCTGTCATATCTCTTAGTCATACTATGCAGCTATGGCTAATAATATATTTATACACTTGAACATTGCAACTGGAGAAAAGGTTTCCTCAAAGTCAACTCCTTGTCTTTGAGTATATCCTTTTGCCACCAGTCGCGCCTCGAAGGTCAATACCTTTCCATCCGCCCCAAGTTTCCTCTTGTAATTCTATTTACACCATATGGGAACAGTTCCCTCAGGTGGATCCACAAGGTTCCACACTTGGTTCGAATGCATGGAATTCATCTCAGATTCCATTGCTTCAACCCACTTGGATGAATCGTCATCAGATAACGCTTCCTTGAAGGTCCTTGGATCACATCCATGGTTAGGCTCATCATGGCCCTCTTCAAGAAGCAGACCATACTTCATAGGTGGTCTCGAAACTCTCTCGGATCTTCTAGTAGCTTGTATCTCCTCTCTTGGCTCTTCAGGTGTGGGTTCTTCAATTGTGGGTGTCTCTCGAACCTCTTCGAGTTCTATCATCTCCCCTTTTCTATCCAATAGAAATTCCTTTTCAAAAAAGGTTGCATTCCTAGAAACAAACACCTTTGTCTCTTGGAGATGATAGAAATAATATCCAACTGAATTCCTTGGATATCCCACAAAGTAACATAAAATGGATCGACTATCCAATTTATCTCCCACTATCTGCTTCACATAAGCAGGGCATGCCCATATTCTAAGATATGAATATTTGGGAGGCTTACCATCCATATCTCATATGTTGTCTTATCAACTGAATTTGAATGGACATTGTTCAACAACAGTGCCGCTGTCTCAAGCGCATATCCCCAAAAAGATGGCGGCAACTCCGTGAACCCCATCATAGACCGAACCATGTCCATCAAAGTCCCGTTACAACGCTCCGAAACACCATTCAACTGTGGTGTAGCGGGCGGAGTCCACTGCGAGATAATCTCATTCTCCCTAAGATACTCTTAGAACTCGGCACCCAAGTACTCACCACCTCGATCCCATCGAAGTGACTTGATGCTTCGTCCCAACTATTTCTCTACTTCACTTCTGAATTCTTTGAACCTTTCAAAGGATTCAGACTTGTATTTCATCAAATACACATACCCATACCTCGAAAAGTCATCGGTAAAGGTGATGAAGTAGGCATGTTCATGCTTAGTGGTGGTTTTAAGCGGACGCACACATTGTTATGTATCAAATCCAATAACCCTTTGGCTAGCTCCACATAGCCCTTAAAGGGAATTTTGATCATCTTTCCTTTTAAACAGGATTCACAAGTTGGGAGAGAATTAATATCAGACATATCAAACATGCCCACTCCCACTAGCTTGTTCATCCTTCTTAGGGAAATATGTCGTAATCAAACATGCCATAATTGTGCCGTATTAAGAGTATCTTGATTTCGCTTGTTTGTTGTTGTTATTGCTTGGACTTTGTTTAGTGGAATATCTTTCAATTTTAAGTTATAGAGATTGTTTTCAAGTTCTCCAGTTTCAATCAAACATTCCTTCTTGTAAATGTTGCAAACACCTTTGCTAAATAAACAAGAATATCCATCTTTATCAAGCATAGAAATGGAAACAATGTTTTTCACCAAATCAGGTACAAACAAAACATCTCTTAAAATATACTTAAAATCATCGTTCAAAAGCAAGTAAACATCTCCTACGGCCTTGGCAGCAACTCTTGCTCCATTGCCCATCCTCAAGAAGGTCTCACCTTCCCTAAGCCTCCTACTTCTTCCCATCACCTGTAAATCATTACAGAGGTGTGAGCCATAGCTGGTATCCAATACCCAAGAAGTAGAGTTAAATGAAATGTTTACTTCAATATAGAACATACCGTTTCCAGAACTCTTCTGGGCAAGATATTCTCTACAATTACGCCTCCAATGTCCAAGCTTCTTGCAGTAATGATAAACATCAGCAGTCTTATCAGCCTTTACTGGTGTGGCTTCCACAACGGGATTCGGAGCTTGCCTCTTCAAGGGCACGTTCTTCTTGGAACGTTGGAAAGAACACTTCTTTCCCTTCCCAGGTGGACCAGTCTTCGTACCAGATGAAGAGCCCACATATAGAACCGACTTCTCTTTCTTGATGGTGGCTTCAAACGTAACAAGCATATTCACCAACTCCTCAAGGGTATGCTCTAGCTTGTTCATGTTGAAATTCACCACAAAAGGATCAAATGAGCTAGGCAGCGACAAGAGCAACACGTCGGTGGTCAACCTTGAAGGCAACGTAAGATCCATACCAACGAGCTTATCCACGAGCCCAATCATCTTAATGCCAAGCTCATGGACCGAAGCCCCATCATGCATGCGTAAAGTGATTAGCTCCTTGACGGTAGCATGCCTAAGAGGTCGAGTCTGCTAGCCAAAGAGATCCTTGAGATGCAAATGAATGTCAGCAACACTCTTTGCATCCTCAAAAGGCCTCTGCAGCTCATCTTTCATAGAAGCCTGCATATAACACTTAGCTCGCAAGTCATGGTCACACCAATCCTTGTAAGTCTGCAATTCCTCAGGAGTGCAGCTAGTCGGAGCCTCAACAGTGGGCGACTCAGTAAGTCTATATGCTATCCTTTCCGAATTAAAGACGATTTTTAGGTTTCTTAGCCAATTGAGGTAATTAGGCCCGGTTAATATGTGTTTGTCGAGTATTGCAGATAATGGGTTGCGAATCGAAGACATTGTCAAATTTGCATTGAAAAGTAAAACAGATAAATGTTAATGACTATTTTAAAATATTTACTAAGATATAAAGTATGGACTTTTACTTCATAAATTTTCGCTCCCACTGTTTTGACATTTTTCACTACCCACTAGAGAAAACGGGAAACTTCTTTCCTCAGTAGGTACGTAAGGTCCAATTAGCAAATTATGATCCCGAATAATATCAGCCAATCATAATTTCTAAAAGGTAGTTTCCAATTGCATCACCATGCAATCCTCTACGTAAACTTCTGTCTCACGTTTGATTAGGACCCAATAATATAACGTCGTTCATCTTTAGGTGTCAAGCCTTACCCATCGATGTTGAACCTTAATGGACGGTCGCCATGAGTTCCCTCAATAATATGAGCCGAAATCATGGGAGTTCCACGTAGTTCACATCACCATGTCAATGGATGTCACAGCTTTTCGGTGTCGAGGCCCCCCCAATAAAATGAGCCGAGCCCCGAACACGGGTAGCGTTCATCATGCACCCATTGTCGATGGAAGACATGAAAATTATAAACACCTTTATAATTCTCCTTTTTGGGTTTGATATTAATTTTGAATCTTATTCAAAATGAGGGTTTTTAATTTTGAAAGGTCTCATTATTAATTTTATTTAAAAGCTCGCCATGTTTGATCGTATGTTTGCTAGATTCATGCAAATTTGTTATTATCATAATAATAACGCACATACTCATTATTTATAACATATCATGCATATATTATAAACAGTAAACAAAACAAGGATGATCAATGGCCCCAAAACTAATGGTCCGTGTGAGCTAAGGACGGGACTAGGTCCAATCCTAGGGAAATGCATGGGATGCAAATGCAACTTTTACATAAGCCTCCAATATTTACATGTCTTCGATATTCATAATCATTAAGGCCACCTTCTTCCAATCTTGATCTTCCACTATACAAATATTTATAAATAAATATCCATGGCAAATAGGGATACATCTAATGGGGTGGGAACGGACAATAAACCAAGCCCACTTTATAAATTGATAATTATTACAATCATTCAACACAAAATATCCTAGCATACACCTAGAAAATTGGGCTTGGACTTTTGATCATCCTTCATGCATAATATCACATATCATACACCATCAATTAATTATCACAATAATCAATTGATTCAATATTATATATCTTGATTCAATCACTAACCGCCACGATTATAAACTAAATCAACAAAGTATACAAACTCTTCTGTATACTTTCTAATTAATTTATTTATAACCGAATTTCTTATAAATCACAATTTACTATAAATAATTAAAGTACAACTTGTATTATTTATTTCATGAAAAAATATGTACAAATTTTGTAAATTTAAACTTAAAGGCCCAAAAAATCATTTTTCACCAAAAACATTTTGGTCCATTTAAATTCACAAATTGTATTAGCCATCTAATGGCAAAACAACTTCAAGGCCTATGACACTTTGATATTCCAAAACACTTTTAAGAACCCTAGTCGTCATCGCCGGATTCCGGCCAACATGCATACCAAAAATTTTTTTTTTATGAAATTGAAGGGGCTGCCCATGCTGCCCGTTTCGGGCAGCTTGGGCTGCCCAAAATGGGCAGCGACTTGCTGCCCAAAACCGCCCCAAAAATCGGCCTTCGATTTTTGATTGTCTCATGCGGTTAGAAATTGACCTCAATATAATATCATGTATATGCTACACAAAATAGTAACCATAGCACTGATACCACTTGAAAGGGGATCGTTTAAGGTGCTTGATTGCGCAACGGAAGTTTCAAAAATATTTTCATACAAGAACCGAGCACCCTAAACACTATAGTGTGTAGCAAATACATTAAAACACAAAATGACATTCATAGTGTGTTTTAGAAAATATACCTATCAATCTTAAAAGATTGATGATGGTCTAACTTAGTTGTCAAACAACTAAGCTCTTCAGTGGCAAGACAAATCTTCAAGCTTTCAAGAGCATACCTTGCTCAAAAATTAAGCCCACCACCAAGAAGGACGATCCACCTTACACTTGCACTAGAAAATGTAAGATAAATTTCTTTGAGAAGTGTGTGCATTCATCAACAAGTGAAGAAGCAAAATTGAAGGGAAAATTATGTGTAAATTTTGGCCAAGTCTATGGAGAGAAGGATGGGTTTTCTTTGTGCTTGAAAAAGTAAAATGCAGCATGTGCATGCCATGCCTTGGATGTTGAAAAAGTAACCTCCAACCTTTCAGCTCGCTTGCATGCTTTCTACTTGGGCTTGTAACAATTACAAGGCCCATGGACTTTTATTTAAATGTCTCAAACATATTTGAGACTAATTAAACCTTACTTGATATTACTCAAGCCCACTAGTTTAAAAATTATTTCTAATTGGGCTCTACAAGGCCCAATGTTGTTTAATTAATTCAATACTTGAATTAATTAATTATTTGGACTCTACTAGGTCCACTAGTTTTTAATTAATTCAACAGTTGAATTAATTTAATTTAGTCCATAATAATATTTATGAAAATCACAATTTTTAAATACATTATTTGTTTGGCCAACTTTTAATTTAGGAATACTTCCTCAAATTAAAAGTCACATTCCCCTTATAGAAGTCATTCTTCTAATTTTCCTTGCGCTTATAAACTCCTTTATAAGCCGTGTCAACACATTAAACTATTTTTACTTCTCAACGGGATCTAGAAAGTCAGCACTTGCGTGGCCCTCAATGGTTCATTGATACAACTAGCTGTGGGTTCACATCTCCATGTGATTTGGGACTAAACATGTCCTTATATGAGCATACCCCAATTGCTCCATTCTTATTTATAAACTCCTTGATAATAAGAACGTCAGAACTCAAGTCTGATAGTACCCAACCAATCATGTTAAATGCCTAGCAGCATCGCTTACAGGATTCCCTAGGTATCAAATGACAGTGCTTGCAAAACCATTCAATTATGGTTAGTGTACAGTACGGTCCCTTCAACTCATACATCCCGACCGATTCGACAACTATCGGTATATCGAGAGCTGTCAAAGAATCGATACTATGTGTCATGTCGTAGTTGGATCGATGGTGTAATCTATGAAAACCCTTTCATAATTACCACCATACTCTGATAAGAGATTTCAAACTACATACACATAGGATATCCATACCCGAAGGTAAGCGGTGAATCCCCGACTACAATGCATCGACTCCTATATGTTTCGACAAAACACCCAACCTTGCCACCTGATGACCTAATATGAGTCGGTAAACAAGTCAAAGTGCAATGCTAGCATATAGAGTCTCAATGTTGTCCCGGGTCATAAGGACTAATGGTGTACAACCATGAACTAGGACGTTTCCACTCGATAAGTGAGAACCACTTGGAAAGTCCTTTATGGAGGGTTGTTCAGTGCACTCTACAAGGATCACCTATCTGCATGTTTGGACATCACAATGTCCCCTACCAATGAAACATGGTTCTCACATCGCAGATACTAGTCTCGAACTCGAGCGTCCTATATCCTTCTTAGTGGCGGCTGAATCGACTAGGAACTGTTTAGAATATATAGTATTCCAAATATGAGTTTCATGATACTCATCATATGAGCATCTCATATTCTTTCTACTATTTGTATATTCAAGGACTTTATCTATGCAATTAGCATGTGTATACAGATAAAAATGTGTCAAAACAATAATTTTAAATATTATTAAAATAAAGATTGTTTATACATAGAGTTTCATTGTGAACACTCGGCCAATACTTGGCTCGACGGGCACCTACTCCAACACTTCTTTGGAGTGATTTTTCTGATACTTCTTCTGGAAGTTTACTTGATATCTCCTCATAAACCTTCCAAATTTCTTGACAAACAATGACATTACATCATCGCTCATCTGATCAGCAGATTTGTCAACCGAACCAGTTGGTTCCAGCTTGACAGCAGTTAAAGCAGTTGTGACATTTGATATAGAAGGTTCCCCTTCTCTGGTTTGTAGTTCAAACTCGTATGATTTTAGATCAGCAAACAAATCGTGAAGTTCAACCTTGTTAAGGTCCTTTGACTCACGCATAGCCATAGTCTTGACATCCCACTCTTTGGGAAGACCTCTGACGACCTTCAGTGCTATTTCTTTATTAGAATACACTTTTCCAAGTTCATTCAGCTCATTTATAATGCCACTGACCCTCTCATCATATTCGTGCATCGATTCTCCAACCTTCATCTTGATATTATCAAATTTCTGAACAGCAACTGATAGCTTGTTTTTCTTGGTTTGCTCGTTTCCTTCACAAAGTTGAATCAGTTTCTCTCATATCTCTTTAGCAGTTTTGCACATTTTGATTTTTCTGAAAGTTACTTTATCCAGCGTTTTATATAAGATGTCCTTAGCCAAATTGTCAAGGTTGGCTTTCTTTTTATCCTCAGTTGTCCATTCCTCTCTGGGCTTCTAAATGCGATGAGGTGCCCCATCAGTTATTGCAACTGCTGTATTTGCTTTTAACATTTTCATGGGACCTTCAGTAATGACATACCACATGTCGTCGTCTTGTGTAGATAAATGAGCCTGCATTCAGATTTTCCAGTCATCTAAATCTTCTCTGGAAAACATTGGTATTTTATTGAATGTAGATATTGTGATCAGTTTGTGGATAAGAATATTCTGAGACAAGATTCAACTACTCTGATAACACTTGATATGATCGATTAACTGGTGAAAGAGTGTCTAGAAGGGGGGTTGAATAAACACTCATGATTTGCACACTCTTTTCGAAAGTTGAGTCAGTTTAGTGACAAACTGAAACTCGAAATCTTGTCAATCGATATCAATCAATTAACAATAAAGTGCGAAAATAAACTATCTGATAGATAGAATAAAACTAAAATGAGAAAACACGAGATTTTACGGAGGTTTGGAGATTTCAATCACTCCTACGTCACCCCTTCTATCACAAGGATAAGATATCCACTAAAAGAATTTGATCGATACAAACACTTGTACAGACCCACTTCAGTTTGGACTTAACAATGCCAAAACTGAAACTCTTAGTTTACAAAATATTTCACGGTACTCAATTGGACTTAGCACAACTGATCTCTTTTAAAGATCAAATATATAGTAAAATGATTTGTGCTAGAAAGCTCGAAAAGTAGCCTAGAATGCTACGAATAAATCTGATAAGTGTGAACATCTAATTCTTTTGATATGAGCTAGAATTTCAGCAGAGTAACAACAAGATTGATAGAATAGTAACTCGTTGATTGTTGGGATTGTTTTCAACTGCCCTTCTTTGCTATTTATAGGCTTCTCTTCAACGGTAATAATCAATGTAATTTGAATCTTTATATCTGTTGTTCGCCACGTCAATATTCTTCTGAAATTCGTACACTGCAGCTTTGTGGCATTCCCACTATTTGTTGCAGTCTGCTTGTAGTGTTGTCGGTTGAAAGTCCTTTTCGTTAACTGATGACGTGTACAGCTGAAGGATCAGCTGATAAGCAATGGCTGATAAGATCAAAACTGAATGTAGCAACTGATCAGTTTCTAACTGATTAGTCAGTTGTCTGTGTAAGATCAGTTGGTTCAGTTGTCTTTATAAATATGGGCATTAATCTTCAATTAGGCAAATGTCAGTTTGATTATTTGTTCAGTTATTTTCAAACTTCTTGATCAGTTAATCCAATCGATTTAAGCAATTGGTTTGTCAAACAATCGAAATTTAGTTTCCAACGAAGTATTTTATCAAACACTTGGTATCCAATATTTGATATTTGAAGAACACATAAAATATTTTAACAATGCATCCTTAAAACAATGGAAATGATAAGTAAATGCAATAAACAAATAGACACGAATTTGTTTATGAATGTTCGGAGACTTCAAATGCTCCTACGTCACTCTTTCTTCTCCTTGGGAAGGATTCACTAGAAGACTTTGATTTATACAACTCTTTGTACAAACCCATTCAGCTAAGACTTACGCAACTGCCTAACTGAACTCCTAGCACTCAAGATTGTAGGTAGCACCTCAAAATCAGCATATTATTTAATGTCTCATATGCAAAGACTACAAACACAATGTTTTACGTCTTTGTGTAAAGACTCACTCAACTAATATTTGAAGTTCAACTCTCTTGTATATGTGTGAGTGATTGTGTTTGAGAAATTTATCCTTTACAGTGTACATATCAAATGTATCATCATACAAGGGCTTGTTCTCTCAACTAGCTGATTTCTTCATGCTAACTGCCCATGCTTTGAATACCTTTCAAAAGTTCGTGCAATCAGTTTGGTAATTCAGCGATCAGTTAGATCATGATGACATCCGATTTTGCCCAACTGATGTGAAGTATGACTTGTTCCAAATTAAGTTTTCTGATCAGTCTAGTTGGAAGATTTTCATTTGAATCATCCATCTGGGAGATATCATTAAAACACCGAAGATCGCCAGAAATTCAGTTTGGCTAAATTCAGTTTCAGTTTGCTTCTTGTGTTTGAAACTTCACACATGAGTAAATATGTTAGGAATACAATAACAAGTTTTGTTAACATCAAAATCAAGATTGCGAACATGAAATGTTCCAACAAAAACGTATATGCTTATGATGAAAAAGGAAATGTTTGTGATAAAATGATGAATGATATCGATATGTTTATGATAATATGAAAAGGTTTATGAAAAAGTATATGCAAATTTTATTCTACGTACAAATATTGTCACTGTTGCATGTGATTTTTATACGTATTATTTGTTATCAAGAATATGTTGTGTTGAATCTTTAGACTCACTAGGTGTGATCGATGCAGGTGATTATGATAATAATGATAATGAAGGTCTTGATGGTTACTTCGCTAGACTGTCGGCGCACATAACCCGAGGACCAGCGTTTCTATTTTTCCGCACTTATGATTTATGTTTATGACTATGTTAAAGATTTTGCGACTTTTTGTTTATGCTTTATAAGAGGTTTTTGAGAGGTGATAGTATGAGCTATACTTTTCAAGTTATTGCTTTTTATGTTTGGTAAAACGTTTGACGATTTCTTGTTTTGACTATTTCCTTTCATTTTGAAATATTAGATGGTTGTTTGATTATAAAAATGGTGCAAAAAATATTTTATATATTTGTATGAGTGTTCGGCCAAAATCTTGTAAGGCTTTTTTAAAAAAAAATTCTAGTACTTTTTAAGAAAACAAGTAGTGGACGTTTCAGTTGGTATCAGAGCAATGGTTCTGTAAAGGGATTGTGCCACCATCAGTGCCGGGAGGTTCAATCGTCAAGCCTCAAATCTGTAAGTTTACATGCTTTATATGATTTATATGATGCTACCTGCATGATTACATGAATTATATGTTTATGTCACATGTTTAATAAGCTATATGAGAATACATGATTTATATGTTTAAATTTGCAAAGATGAATTAGGATATGATGCATGATTAGAAAACTTAGATTTAAATTCATGTTGGTTACGTTAGTATTTGGAAAATATTCAGATAAAATTCCTCCCCGACGTGCAGATGATATATAACTTTAAGGATTGCAGGATGCCAATAGAGTAAAATGCGCCACCCACTTACTGAAGGACGATGCTAGGCTGTGGTGGGAAGGAGTGTCAGTGACGGTGAACGTTGAGACCCTTATTTGGGATGGCTTCAAGGAGGTGTTTTACTCGAAGTACTTCACGGATGATGTCTGCTCCCGACTGAAAAGGGAGTTTATGATGCTGAGGCAGGGATACCATGAAAGCGGATCGGTTACAGTGCCTGGATACGCAACGGAAGTTTCAAAAATATTTTTCACAAAGAAAAAACCGAGCACCTCACAATGATGTGTAGCAAATAACATAAAACACAAAATGTCGTACATAGGGTGTTTAAAAATTTACCTATCAATCACAAAGGATTGATGATGTCTCCAACAAAGTTATAAACAACTTTGGCTCTTGAAAGGTAGACAATATACAAGCCTCCTAAAGGAGCACTCCTTGCTCAAAAATCAAGCCCACCACCAACTAGGAAGATCCCCTCTAATTTTACACTAGAAAAATTAGAGAATTTTTCTTTTGAGAAGGTTGTGCTATACTCAACAATTGAAGAAAAAAAAATGGGAGAGAAATTAATTCAAAATTTCGGCCATGGTGTTTTAGAGAAAAGGGGGAGAAATTTTCTTGGTTGTGGAAAAAGTTAAAGTGTAAAGTTGCATGTGAATGTCATGCCAGTAACACAAAAAGTGTCTCCAACCCTTCACCTTCCAAGCATGCAATTTGTTTGGGCTTTTAACAATTACAAGGCCCATGGACTTTTATTTAAATATCTAAAACATATTTGAGACCATTTAAACTCTAAGGTCCAAAATTAAGACGACGTAATCCAACATCATGCAAATCTAGGGAATATGAAAAATGAGTAATTAATTGATTTAATTGCTTAATTGATTATTTGACATGCATGATTTTATGTTAAATAGGATTTATTTGTCATGACACATAAAACTGTATTTTTAAGGATTATTCAAGTTGCGATCGAGGAACGAAGACCGATGGCTGAAAAACGTAAAATTTTTTTATTAAATAATTATTTTTAATTGTTTAAAATATGAGTGATTCTTTTTCATATTTTTGAAAATAAAGAGTTTTGAGGTGATTTTATATGCAAGGACGTAAATTTTATCGGTGTTGGTTTTTCAACAAAAATACGAACTTAATGGCTACTCGGCTAATAAATTCACAAACTGTCCTAAACAAAATTATTTTTGTTATTTAACTAAAGATTTTTGAGCCTAATTTGAGGGCTTATTAGGCCTAAGCCTTAATTATAAAGTTAATTAGTATTTAAGTATATGTAAACCCTCCCCAAACCCCTAGATAACTGAAGCCGCACACCACCATCAGAATTCAAAAATTCTCTCATAAAACACACGGCCACACACTCATATTGTGAAGAAGAATTTTCGGTTATTCAAGGGTAGCATCAAAGCCATCGTCTCCTCGACCCCGTTCTTCTTCGTCAACGTATAATCATGCGTTTAAAACGCAAAGGCACGCCATACATCTCCTTTTCTCATCTATAGCATCGTAGTATCTTTTTAAATATCGTGTATGAAAAGCATGAAGTTTCTATGATTATTTTCGAAATATTGCATGCATGTGGGAAACTTGAGATTTTGATGCAAATTCATGGTTTTATTATGTAAAGGGGCTGCCATGATCTGAGGTTATGAACAAGTGGTGTTTATACATGATTTAAGGTCCTAACACACACACCCTAAACACCAAAGTCGAAGGAAAGAAGCAAACAAAGCAGGAGTTGATTTTCTGTCGTGGGAGTTAGGTGCTCGGTTTTCATGTATAAAGGTCCGGGTGAGTCTTGGCTTGAGACAGGGCTTAGCCAGTGTCTGTCATGGGTCAGGGGGAGATTCCTAGCCATTCTAGGACTCGAGATAAGGGCTGGGGAGGAGTCACGCTAGGACTCCTACGCGAGAGAGGTTGCTGCTGCACGCCTTGGTGCAGCAGCCCAGGTGTCACTGCGGTCCAGCCAAGGGTCACAGGCTGGGCTAGGGTGTCTCACTAGGGTCCTAAGAGCGTGCCCGACGGGTTGGTTCAGGGGCTGGGGCGTCAGCTAGGTTCCTAAGTGCACAAAACTAGAGCCCACGCGTGAAGAGGCTCTCGACCGCTGCATGTTCGTGGTTTGGGAGTCACGTTCTCGAGCTGGGGTTGGTTCCTAGGGGTTCCAA
Source organism: Primulina tabacum (assembly GCF_025594145.1). Lineage (NCBI taxonomy): Eukaryota > Viridiplantae > Streptophyta > Magnoliopsida > Lamiales > Gesneriaceae > Primulina > Primulina tabacum. The sequence continues at coordinate 8,874,172 of NC_134556.1, read as the reverse complement.
GTGTCCAGTAGGGTGCACTAGAGGGTTTGTCAGGGTTCAGTTTGGTATGGCTTGGGCCTTGCTCGACAAAATCGAGACATGGCTCGGGTGGGACTTGTATAGGTCATATTAGGGTTTTCAAAGCTAAAACGAATCGAAACATGGCTCACGGGGGTCGAGTTATGGTTCACGAGGGCTAAAATAATATAAAAAGTCTAAGATTTGAATTTGGGAATGTTATATTAAAGTTTAGAATTTTCGGAATTAAAACGCCTTCATAACGACTAAGTTCGAATTAATTAAATAGCCTAGTTTTTAAGCTAAATAAAATTATGGGAATTTTAATTTAAGCTTAAATAATTAATTGGGACATGTTTGAGGCAATGAAGTCAAGAAAAAATTCAAACGTAAAATGTTATGTCCAGGGGTAAAACGGTTTTTTTACACCTAAAAATTAGTAAACGTTATGGCAGTGCTCTAAATGCTGTTTTTAGGATATTATGATTATTTCGAAATGTTTATGAACTTTACATGATTAAATTATGATTTTTAAATGTCCATGGATTTTTATGATTTAAGGTTTACATTTAAAATATATGTTGCATGCTTGGTTTCAAAAGAAAAATGGTATTTGTGCATGATTTTATAAAGTGATGAAAATATGAAACGTTGATGAAAGTGAAGTAATTGTGACTAATGAGGATATGATTGAGGATAGGCCAATGCTTAGTTGACGATCTTATGTCGCTGATGTCCCCGCCGCCCAGTACTGTGGTTTCATGTAGATGGATCTATTGAATTTATATGATTGAGAAAAGTCACAATTAACGATCTGAATTCAATAAAGGAAAATGTTTATGATCATGATGAAAGATTTTATGTCATGTTATGTTGAGGAAAAAGGAAAAATGTTAAGGTTTATGTTTGCATATCATGAAAATGCTATTTTTATACGCAAAAGTATCTTTCATTGTTGCATGTGATTTTATACATATACTTGTTATCAAGATTATGGTGTGTTGAGTCTTTAAACTCACTAGGTGTGATGGATGCAGGTGAGATTGAGGGAGGTCTTGATGCTTGATTTGGCTGGACTGAAGGTGCACATAACCTGAAGACCAGCGCTTCTATTTTCCGTAATTATGATTTATGATTTCGATTTACGTTAAAAGATTTTTAAGACTATTTATTTATGCTTTTGAGTTGTTTTTGAGAGGATAATATCTTTCACGTTTATTGCTTGTTAGGTTTGGTAAAACAATTGATGATTTCATGATTTTTAAATACAAGTTGGTTGAGGTTTTATTTTTAAGTGGGCAAAATATTTTGTAAAAATATTTTCATGTGTTTGTAAAGGTTCGACCGTTTCACGTTATGTTTTTTTAAAAAAAAAATTCTAGTACTTTTAAGCATTAAGAAAGGCAGACGTTTTAATTGGTATCAGCGCAAAGTTCCTGTAAAGGGTTGTGCCACCATCAGCGCCAGAAAGATCAGTCGTCAAGCCTCAAATTTGTAAGATTTTACATGCTTTATATGATGTTACCTGCATGACGACATGAGTAATATATTTACGTTACATGTTTACTAGCTTCTTTAGTATATATGCTTTCTATGCTTAAATTGCTAGATGAATAAGGATATGTCACATGAATAGAAATTTAGATTTTTAAATGCATGTTAGTTACGTTAGAATTTGAAAAATGTTCAAATAAAATGCCTCCTAGACGTGCCCCTGTGAATGAGAATCAAGCCGAGAACAGTGTGAACCATCAAGGGAATGCACCCCCACCACCGCCTCCATGGGATGCTGCTACTCGTGCTTTGGAAGGGAAGGCTCGTCTATTTGAGCAGCAGTTACAGCAGCAGCAGTTACAACTACAGTTACAGCAACAGCAGTTACAGCAGGAACCTAGGCCACCACAAGATATTTATGATCAGTTCCGGAGGCTAGGGCCGAAGGAATTTTCTGGCACTACTGATCCCTTTGCTGCTGAGTCCATCCGTTCACTCGAGGTACACTTTCGATATCTGAATATGGAGGATGCTGACCGTGTGAGGTGTACCACTTACCTGTTTAGGGATGATGCTTCACTATGGTGGGAAGGAGCCGAGCATGGTGTTAACCTTGCTACTATTACTTGGCCTCAATTCAAAGAGATTTTCTATGAGAAATATTTTACTGCTTATGTTAGTGGGCGACTGAAAAGGGAATTTATGAGCCTCCGTCAGGGATACTTTTCTGTTGCTGAGTATGTGAAGAAATTTGATATGGGTTGTCACTTTGTACCCCTTATTGCGAGGGATTTTGCAGAGAAGCTTTGACACTTCATGGATGGTCTACGACCTACTCTACGCAATAATTTTATGATGATACATCCTTTGGACTACGCTACAGCTACTACATGTGCATTCAAGTCTGAGCAAGCTTTGAGAGACATTGAGTTTGAGATTCAGCGCAAGAGGCAACAGAACCATAATAACAATCAGCCAAACAAGAAACAGTATACAGGTCCTCCTAGACCTCAAGGGCCACAAAAACCCCAATGTCAAAACAAGAAACAAGGACAGAAAAGGCCACAAAATCCTGGAGCACCACAACCTGGTGAGAGGCAACCATGCAAGGAGTGCAATCGCTTACATCTTGGAAAATGTGAATGGGGGACATTCAAGTGTTTCTACTGGAAGGAGAATGGCACAAAGCTGCTGATTGCCCGAAGAGGAAAGCACCAACTGTGGGACGAGTTTATGTTATGAATGCTGAAGAAGCGGAGGAAGAAGCAGACACTACGCTTATCACGGGTAACCTAGTCATTTAACATTTTTATATTGCTTATTATTGCATGAAATGTTAAATTGGTTATTAGAATTGAATTGGGAACAAGATTTAACCTAGTAGAAATTAGGTTGCATGTTCTACTTAGTCGGATTTAAGGTATGATTTTAGAAACCATAGAAATGGGTAATGAATTTTGTGCCTTATTTTATGTGAAGGATGAAATAATTCCAAATAAAAAGTTTTAGGGCCAGAATTAAAGAAAAATCATAATTTAAAGATTTGAGAATTTCGAAATTTTTAGGGGACATATGGGCAATATTCGAAATTAAGGGACTTAATTGAAAACTTCGAAATCTTGAGGACTTAAATGAAATTCTCCAAAGTTAAAGGACCAATTTGCAAACAACCAAAATATAAAGGGCTTTAATGCAATTACCGAATTCTTAAGGACCATGATGTAATTTTCGAAATTTTAAGGAGCTAAAATGAAAATTTTCGAAAATATTAGGACCAAATTGCAATTATCCAAAAATTTGGGGACTAGAATAAAATTTTCGAAAAGTTGAAGGGCAATAATGCAATTTTTCAAGAAGTGCTTAAGTTCAACACACAATCTTCACATAACTTTGGAAAATTAATGATAGAAATTCCTTAAACTTCAACACGAAAAGATTTAAAAGGCGTTTTCACCGCAGGAAGGATTATCATTCAGGGGGTAGCTACCTATGCTTTGCTAGATTCGGGAGCTACACATTCATTCATATCTGAAACCTTCATCAAAAGACTGAATATTACTCCTCAAGATATGTGTGGGTTGAAAAGTTTCTATTCCATCCGGGGATCAAATGCTCATCTCTAAAATTGTCAAGAATCTGGAGCTTCGTTTATGCAAAGATGTAGTGCGGGCAAATCTTATCGTGCTTCCTATGCCTGAATTTGATATTATACTCGTTATGGATTGGCTATCAGCGAATGGAGCTTCGATTGATTTTCGTCAGAGATTAGTGTATAGTAGGCGACCTAGTGGTAAATCTTTTGTCTTTGAGGCGGCGAGAAACAAGCAAATGCTGCACATTATCTATTGTCTTTGTGCGAGGAAGCTTATTAAGCATGGATGCCAAGCTTTTCTAGCATGTGTCAGTACCGCACATGCACCTATCAGTCAGAAATTGGAGGATGTTGATATTTTCAGTGACTTTCCTAGCGTCTTTCTCGAGGACGTTTTTGGTATTCCACCCGATCGTGAAGTGGAATTCTCTATTGATCTTATGCCGGGCGGTGTTCTTATATCTAAAGCGCCTTATCGTCTAGCACATGCTGAAATGAAAGAACTAAAAGATCAAATCCAAGAATCGCTAGACAAGGGTTTTATTCGCCCTAGTTATTCTCCATGGGGCGCACCGGTATTATTTGTGAAGAAAAAAGATGATCGTATGCGTCTTTGCATTGATTATCGAGAGCTTAATAGGGTCACTATCAAAAATAAGTATCCACTGCCAAGAATTGAAGATTTATTTTATCAGTTGCAAAGTGCATCGATATTTTCCAAGATTGATCTGCGATCTGGATACCATCAATTGAAAGTAAAAGAGTCAGATGTTCACAAGACAGCGTTTCGCACGAGATATGAGCACTATGAGTTTATGGTCATGCCCTTCGGGTTGACCAATGCGCCAGCGATCTTCATGGATCTCATGAATCGCGTATTTCAGCCATATCTGGATCAGTTTATTATAGTCTTCATTCATGACATATTGATCTATTCCAAGAGCTGAGAGGAGCATAGACGCTATTTGAGTATAGCACTACAAGTTCTTCAAGATAGGAAGCTTTATGCTAAATTCAGCAAGTGCGAGTTTTGGTTTGATAGAGTGGCATTCTTAGGCCACATCATTTCTAGTAGTGGAGTGGAAGTCGATCCAAGTAAAGTTGAGGCAGTGAAAGAGTGGCCAGTACCGAAGAGTGTTACCGAGATTTGCAGTTTCTTGGGACTAGCTGGCTATTATCGCAAGTTTATTAAGGGGTTCTCATTTATAGCGGTACCTATGACAGCCTTGACAAATAAAAATGCAAATTTGTTTGGGGACCTGAGTGTCAAGACAGTTTCGACAAGTTGAAGCAAGCCTTGATTTCAGCGCCCGTGTTATCTATGCCATCAGGGCAAGGAGAGTATGTTTTGTATACCGACGCTTCTAAACTTGTTTTGGGCGTAGTTCTGATGCAAAATGACCGAGTTATCGCCTATGCGTCGAGACAGCTGAAAATTCACGAGAAAAACTACCCTACTCATGATCTTGAGCTTGCAGCAGTAGTCTTTGCACTGAAGATTTGGAGACACTACCTTTATGGGGAGAAGTGCAAAATATTCACCGATCATAAAAGTTTGAAATACTTCTTCACCCAAAAAGAGTTGAACATGAGACAGCGTAGATGGCTTGAATTAGTAAAGGATTATGATTGTGACATTAGTTACCATCCGAGAAAAGCTAATGTAGTGGCAGACGCATTGAATAGAAAAGCGGCAGTTATCACTCAATTATCACTCCAAAGACCGTTTCAGTCCGAGATACAGTGGTTTGAGCTTACAGTTTATGCTAGGGGCGAGGCCCTTAATCTTGCCACACTATCGGTACAGTTGACTTTGAGACATAGAATTCGAGATGGGCAGTCTACTGATGAGCAGTTGCAAAAGTGGAGAGCTAGAGATGAAGCCAAGGGCCGGAATTTTTATTCTGAGGTGGATGGTATAGTTCGATATCGAGATCGTTTATGGGTTCCTATTGATGATTCTTTGAGAGATCTTATTATGAAGGAAGCTCATGGCACACCTTAATCCATCCCTCCGGGAAGTACGAAGATGTAAAAAGATTTGCAGTTGTTGTATTGGTGGCCAGGCATGAAAAGAGACATTTTGAGATTTGTATCCGAGTGTTTGACTTGTGATTAAGTTAAAGCAGAGCATCAAAGACCAGCGGGAAAATTGAAGCCACTCCTTATTCCGGAGTGGAAATGGGAAAATATCACTATGGACTTTGTTGTGGGATTGCCAAAGACTGTTAAGGGATTAAATGTCATATGGGTGATAGTGCATCGTCTTACGAAATCAGCGCATTTTCTACCTATTAAGACGAAATTCACCATGATTCAGTATGCAGAGTTATATATTCGAGAGATAGCTCGTCTACATGGGATTCCAGTGTCTATTGTTTCTAACAGAGATCCGAGATTTACGTCATCTTTCTGGAAGAGTTTGCATGCAGCGATGGGGACCAAGTTACTATTCAGTACGGCATTCCATCCTCAAACCGATGGTCAGTCTGAAAGAGTTATTCAAATATTAGAAGATCTACTTCAAGCTTGTGTTATTGATTTCCAAGGAAGTTGGGAACCAAAATTACCTCTAGTGGAGTTCATCTACAATAATAGCTATCAATCATCTATCGGGACGGCTCCTTTTGAGGCACTTTATGGAAGGAAATGTAGATCCTCTATTCATTGGGACGAGGTTGGGGAAAGAAGAGATATTGGTTCGGATGTGATTGAAGAAACTACCGAGCTTGTAGTCAAAATTCGTGATAGAATGAAGACTGCACAAAGCGGACAAAAGAGTTATGCGGATAGGAGACGAAGGAACTTAGAATTTGCAGTGGGAGATCATGTATTTGTGAAAATAGCACATATGAAGGGTGTTATGCGTTTTGACAAGAAATACAAGCTTAGTCCAAGATTTATTGGTCTGTTTGATATATTGGAGAGGATTGGGACACTAGCTTATAGAGTGGCATTGCCACCGACGCTTTCTGGAGTTCACATTGTGTTCCATAATTCGATGCTGCGGAATTACATGTCGAATCTATCACATGTACTAAATTATGAGCCTCTACAATTAACTCCAAATATGACTTATGAAGATAGACCTATCCAAATCCTGGCAAGACAAGAAAGGAGACTGCGAAACAAAGTCATTCCAATGGTCAAGGTCAAGTGGCTGAATCACTCGGAAGAGGAAGCTACTTGGGAAACCGAGAGGGACTTGAAGAGTTGCTATCCATAACTATTTGGTAAGTTCTAATATCAAGGACGAAATTTTATTTAAGGGGGGGAGGAATTGTAAGGTCCAAAATTAAGACGACGTAATCTAACTGCATGCAAATCTAGAGAATATAAAAAATGAGTAATTAATTGATTTAATTGCTGAATTGATTATGTTACATGCATGATTATATGTTAAATAAGATTTATTTGTCATGACGCATAAAACTGTATTTTTAAAGATTATTGCGATCGAGGAACGGAGACCAATGGCTGAAAAACGTAAAATGTTTTTATTAATTAATTATTTTTTAATTGTTTAAAATATGAGTGATGCTTTTTCATATTTTTGAAAATAAGGAGTTTTGAGGTGATTTTATATGCCGGGACGTAAATTTTATCGGTGTTGGTTTTTCAACAAAAATACGAACTTAATGGTTACCCGGCTAATAAATTCACAAACTGTCCTAAACAAAATAATTTTTATTATTTAACTAAAGATTTTTGGGCCTAATTTGAGGGCTTATTATGCCTAAGCCTTAATTATTAAGTTATTTAGTATTTAAATATATGTAAACCCTCCCCAAACCCCTAGATAACTGACGCACCACACCACCATCAGAATTCACAAATTCTATCCCAAAACACACGGCCACACTCATATTGTGAAGAAGAATTTTCGGTTATTCAAGGGTAGCATCAAAGCAATCATCTCCTCGTCCCCGTTCTTCGTCGTCAACGTATAATCGTGCGTTTAAAACGCAAAGGCACGCCATACATCTCCTTTTCTCATCTATCGCATTGTGGTATCGTTTTAAATATCATGTGTATGAAAAGCATGAAGTTTCTATGATTATTTTCGAAACATTGCATGCACATGTGGGAAACTTGAGATTTTGATGCAAATTCATGGTTTTATTATGTAAAGGGCTGCCATGATCTTAGGTTATGAACAAGTAGTGTTTATACATGATTTAAGGTCCTAACACACACATCATAAACACCAAAGTCGAAGGAAACAAGCAAACAAAGCAGGAGTCTATTTTCTGTCGTGGGAGTTGGGAGCTCGGTTTTCATGTGTAAAGGTCCAGGTGAGACTTGGCTTGAGACAGGGCTTAGCCAGTGTCTGTCATGAGTCAGGAGGAGAGTCTTATCCATGCTAGGACTCGAGTTAAGGGCTGGGTAGGAGTCCTAGGACTCCTACCCGAGAGAGGTTGCTGCTGTACACCTTGGTGCAGCAGTGCGCAGGCGTCACTGCTGTCTAGCCAAGGCTCACGGGATGGGCTAGGGTGTCTCACTAGGTCCTAAGAGGGTGCCCGATGGGTTGGTTTAGGGGTTGGGGCGTCAGCTAGGTTCCTAAGTGCACAAAACTAGAGTCCACGCGTGAAGAGGCTTTTAGCCGCTGCATGTTCGTGGTTTGGGAGTCACGTTCTCGAGCTGGGATTGATTCCTAGGGGTTCCAAGGGTCCATTAGGGTGCACTAAAGGGTTGGTCAGGGTTCGGTTTGGTATGGCTCGGGCGTGGCTCCACAAAATCGAGACATGGCTCGGGTGGGACTTGTATAGGTCATATTAGGGTTTTCAAAGCTAAAACGAATCGAAACATGGCTCACAGGGGTCGAGTCATGGTTCACGAGGTCTAAAATATTATAAAAAGTCTAAGTTTTGAATTTAGGAATGTTATATTAAAGTTTGGAATTTGCGGGATTAAAACGCCTTCATAACGACTAAGTTCGAATTAATTAAAAAGCCTAGTTTTTAACCTAAATAAAATTATGGGAATTTTAATTTAAGTTTAAATAATTAATTAAAACATGTCAGAGGCAATAAAGTCAAGAAAAAATTCAAACGTAAAATGTTACGTCTAGGGGTAAAACGGTTTTTTTACTTCTAAAAATTAGTAGTCGTCATGGCAGTGCTCTGAATACTATTTTTATGATATTATGATTATTTCGAAATTTTTATGAACTTTACATGATTAAATTATGATTTTTAAATGTCCATGGATTTTTATGATTTAAGGTTGAAATTTAAAATATATGTTGCATGCTTGGTTTCAAAAGAAAAATAGGATTTGTGCATGATTTTATAAAGTGATGAAATATGAAACATTGATGAAAGTGAAGTAATTGTGACTAATGAGGATATTAGGATATGAGGATAGGCCAATGCTCAGTTGACGATCTTATGTCGCTGATGTCCTCGCCGCCCAGTACTGTGGTTTCATGTAGATGGATCCATCGACTTTTGAGGATTGAGGAAAGTTACAATTAACGATCTGAATTCAATAAAAGAAAATTTTTATGATCATGATAAAAGTTTTATGTCATGTTATGTTGAGGAAAAAGGAAAAAGGAAAAAAGTTAAGGTTTATGTTTGCATATCATGAAAATGCTATTTTTATACGCAAAAGTATCTTTCACTGTTGCATGTGATTTTATACATATACTTGTTATCAAGATTATGGTGTGTTGAGTCTTTAAACTCACTAGGTGTTATGGATGCAGGTGAGATTGAGGGAGGTCTTGATGCGTGATTTGGTTGGACTGAAGGTGCACACAACCCGAGGACCAGCGCTTCTACTTTTCCGCAATTGTGATTTATGATTACGATTTATGTTAAAAGATTTTTAAAACTATTTATTTATGCTTTTGAGTGGTTTTTGAGAGGATGATATCTTTCACGTTTATTGTTTGTTAGGTTTGGTAAAACAATTGACGATTTCATAATTTTTAAATGCTAGTTGGTCGAGGTTTTATTTTTAAGTGGGCAAAATATTTTATAAAATTATTTTCATGTGTTCGTAAAGGTTCGACCGTTTCACGTTATGTTTTTTTTAAAAAAAAATTTCTAGTACTTTTAAGCATTATGAATGACAAACGTTTCATAAAATTTACTTGATTTTACTCAAGCCCACTAGTTAAATAATTATTTCAAATTGGGCTCTACAAGGCCCGATGTTATTTAATTAATTCAACACTTGAATTAATTTAATTATTTGGACTCTACTAGGTCCACTAATGTTTAATTAATTCAACACTTGAATTTAATTTAATTTAGTCCATAATAATGTTTATGAAATCACAATTTTCAAATACCTTATTTATTTGGCTGATGCGACTTTGATTGTTGCACTCCTAAGAATAGGTTGTCCACAAGTAGTATAATTCGGTGAGTCCGAATATCGTATCCACAGGGAAGCTAAGGTAATTACAAGTCCACTACAATGTCTTTTTGTTTTTGTTTTAATTTTTTCGTTTAATTGTTTGAATATTTAATTGGTAATTTTTAATTGTTCAAATTTTAATTTAAGTAGTTGAGATTAAAGGATCTATTCTTAGTATTTTAATAAAGTTAACATTAATTAACATTATTGAAATCCCCTTAATAAAATAGTTCAATATATTAAATAATCATATTTAAATTATGTTATATATTATTATCTTATAAGTATATATACTAAAACTTATAAATGTTTTCAAGTATTTATTGTGCTATATATATATTTGTAAACACTAAATCAAGTGTAACGCCCCGAAAATTTAAAGATCCACGCGAACCATATGCATATGATTTATTAAATTCTCTTGTATTTTAATTAATTGTTTTAATTGCATTAAATTAATTATGTTGTGCATATTTGCATGTTTAAAATATATTTTTCTACATGGTTGCATTAAAATTTATTTTTAAAAGGTTATTCGAGTTGCGATCGAGGAACGGAGACCGATGGCTGAAAAATAGAAAATGTTTTTATTAAATAATTGATTTTAATTATTTAAAATATGGATGATGCCTTTTTAGTATTTTTGAAAATAAGGGGTTTTGAGGTGATTTTATACGCCGGGACGTAAATTTTATCGGTGATGGTTTTTCAACAAAAATGTAGATGTTTTGACAACCCGGCTAATAAATTCACAAACTTTATAAAACAAAAATTATTTTTAATATTTTAATTAAACACTAAGGAGCTTAATGGGCCTAAACTATTCTTATTAGGCCTAAGCCTTAATTTGTGAGTTAATTAGTGTATAAATATATGGAACCCTCCCCAACCTATACCATACTCACGGCCACACACTCCAACCAACTCAAAACACTCCCCATCAGCCATATACACAACACACACACCACAATTTTGAAGAAAAAAATTGAAAGTTTGCAGGGGTTTCAAGCCGACGTTTTCTCGTCGCCGTTTCTTCGCAATCGTCAACGTTTATTCGTGCGTAAATTACGCAAAGGCACGCCATATTCTCCTTTTACTCATCATCACACCATATTATTTATTTTTGTTTGAAATTGCATGAAAATAAGTTGCACTTTTGAAGATTTTCGTACATGCACCTTATATGATTTTTAAAACATGTATTTTGATCCAAAAACCATGAATTACATGTACCTAAGGGGCTGCCATGATTAGGGATTGGTAAATGATGGTTTTACACAAGTTTAAGGAGTCCTAGAACACTAGAGATATGCTGCACACGTTCATGAACCAAGATGGAACAAACTTCTGTCATGTTAATCAAGGGGCTCGGTTGATGGGGAGTTTATGGCTTGGCTTGGCATGGGCTGGACCAGGCTGGGCTAGGGTCATTTGTGAGTCAGGGGAAGAGTCCTAGCCATGCTAGGACTCGAGATAAGTGGGCTGGGAGGAGTCCTATCCAAGAAGGACTCCCACCCGTGAGTTACAGCAAGGTGGCGCAGGTTGGCAGCTTGTGCAGGGAAGAGAGGGCTCGGCCTGGGGGCTCTAGGCTTGGTTAGGTCAAGTGGTTAGGGTCCTAGGAGAGTTCTTGAGGGGCTGGTTCAAGGGGTGGCTCGGTGGTTGGGGCCCTAGCAACAAAAACGTTAGTTACGGCAGCAAGCTAGCTAGGGAGCGCGATGGTTGCTGCCACTGGATTCAGAAGCTTCGCTGCTGGGTTCCAGGCTTTGGGATGGTCTGGACGTGGTCCAGGGAAGGTTAGGGACAGGTGGGCTCGGTGGTGGCTTGGCTGGGAGAGTCCTAGTTTGGTTAGGAGTCCAAGACACACAAGGAGAGACACACACACACCCACATGCAATCGGGTTCAATGACAGCAGGATTTTCGAGGGTTTAAGTGGCTGGTCAGGGGCTTGGGCTTGGTCAGGAGGGTCCCTAGATGGGTTTGCTAGGTTTTGGCTCGAGGTGGCTTGGACGCGGCTCGAGTAAATTGGGAGATGGCTCGGTGTGTTCGTCGAAGGGTCAAAAACGAAAATTAAAGAACTAAAATTGAATCCATGGGTCCATGGGTGTGGCTCACGACTTGAAAGGGTAGAATAAATCATAAAAAGATTATGTTAAAAATTTGGGATCAAAATAACTAGTTTTGGATTTATTCGAAATTTAATCGCCGCACGAAACGCTAATTAACGAGTTAATTGAAAAGCCTAGTTTTATGCAATAAAAAATTATGAAAAATTAGGTTTAAGCTTAAATAATTATTATGAGTCTAATATTTTAATTTGGGTATTTTATAATAAGGTTTGGTTTAATTCGGGATTAAAACGCATTAATACGTCACATTTAAAGATTAATTTTAAAGTAATCGAATTAAGCTAAATAAAAATATGAGAAAATTCATGTAGGCTTAAATAATTATTTGAGACAAATTAGAGTCAATGGAATTAAGAAAATGTCAAAAACGAGAAATTTTACGTCTAGGGGTAAAACGGTCATTTTACACCTAGAAATTAGTAAACGTCATGGCAGTGTCCTGAAGGCTGTTTTATATGCTAACATGATTATTTTAAATGTTTATGGATGCTTTTATAATTTCATATGCCAAAATGTTATTTTAAAATGATTATGGAATTTTATACTTTTATGGATTTTTATGTCAAAATGTTTATTTTAAATGTTTACGATTTAATATGTTAAAATGTTGATTTTAAACGTTTATGGATTTTTATGATATAAAATGTTGAAATATTCATTTTAAATGTCTATGGATTTTTATGATGAAACGATAACGTTAAAAGACATGTTGCATGTTTGGTTTAAAATGAAAAATGTTATATGCATGATTTTTATTAAGTGATGATAACATGTTGAAGGATGTGAAAGGATTGTGACTAACACGATGATATGTTGGAGATATCGTGAGGGTTATGGTCCCAGTGGGAGCTCGACGATCGTATTTCCTTGGATACGGATATGTATATGTATATGTATACGATGATATGATAATACGTAAGGCCAGGGCCCAGTTGACCGGTGAGAGTGTTGCTGGTGTCCCGCGCCGCCCAGTACTGTGGTTACATGTAGATGGATCCATCGCCTAACACGTATATGAAAGTCACAATCACGATTTGAATTTAACAAACACGAACATGAAATGAATACGAATAAGAATATGGATACGAATATGGATATGCATATGAATATGAATACGACTATGAATATGAGTATGTTTATGTTTTTATGAAAATATTTTTATGCATCATGAAAATGTTTACAAAAATATTTATGTTTATGCATCTTCATGAAAACGATATTTTAAGTACAAGTATTTTTCACGGTTATATGTTAACTGTATTACATATTACTCGTTATCAGGAATATGATGTGTTGAGTCTTTAGACTAATTAGGTGTGATTGATGTAGGTGATTATGATAATATGTTAATGAAGGTCTTGATGGTTGATCTGACTTGACTGGAGGTGCACATAACCCGAGGACCGACGCTAGTTTTCCGCACTAGTTATGATTTATGATTTTAAGTAATGTAAAAGATATTTTTACGACGTTTTATTTGCGAGTGGTTTTTGAGAGGTTATAGTATGGGCTATACTTTTCAAATGTTAGTTGGTTGATTTATTTTAAAATGATGTCAAAAATATTTTATGCTTGTGCATGCAATTCGGCCGATGCTATGTGAGGTTTAAAAAAAAATAAAAAAATTCTAGTAATTTTTAAGTAAACGAATAAGCAGACGTTTCATCAATGTTCCCACTTAAATGGTTGGTAAAACTAAACTAAAATTTAAATAGTACCAAGAAATTAATATTATGATATATTCATATATAATAAATCAAGGCATCCACTTTAAATGGTTGGTAATACCAAACAAACATTTAAATGGTATCAAGAAATTAATATTATGATATATTCATATATAATAAATCAAGACATCCACTTTAAATGGTTGGTAATATCAAACTAACATTTAAATGGTTCAAAGAATTTAGTGTAACATATAGCAACAATAAATCAAAATTCCCACTTATAAGTAGGGTATAATAATGCTTAAAGAAATAAATATAACATAGACAATAAATAATGATTAAATAATATAAAATATAGATTCTCACCTTTTAATAACATTATTATCATGCCAAGAGTTACACCTTTTTATCTCAACTTTGGGAAGTTAGCTACTCATTATTCAAAGGGTAAAACTTTGAATATAAAATTAACATGTTAATTATATTTAAATGAAGAAATAAATTAACATGCTAATTATATTTAAATGAAGAAATAAAAGAAAAACAAAGAGAGAAGTATTATGAACTCAAATGTTTGTTCATAAAATAAGGGATATCTCAATTCATTACAACACACCCCTATTTATAGCCAAATTTGGGAAGACAACCACAGATAAAATATTATTTTTTTACACATAAGTCTTCATTGGTGTTCCAAGAAATTATATTTTAATAGACATCACTTTTGAAAATCTTCCCATCCGAATTTCTTTCACCACATAAAACAAAACATGTAGATAATTGAGTTGATATGGTCAAAATGCTAGAGCATGGTAAAACTGCCACTTCTTTGGTAACTTTATTTGTTGCTTAATTTGATCCCATTTAGGAGAAGATTTTTATCTAATTCTTGCCTTCAATATTGTAGATATTAACATCAACTTTCTACAGGTCCAAGAATCATCTTAATCCCATTTGCAACGCCAAGGTTATTCTTGTTTTATCGAACCTGTAAAAATAATAAAAATTTATAATTACACAACAACTTATATTTTATACAATTTATTAGAAAACATATAATATTTAAAAATTTAATAAAACAAAAACTATAAATTTATATTATAAAACGTTTAATTAATATATAATTTTTTATCTTTATCACACTCCCCAACCAGCTTATTGCTAGTCTCTAGCAATTTAAGCGTTAATAGCAACACAAAACATATTGATTAATTTAAATAGAAATGTAATCGGAACTATCCAAGTGTTTAGATTAAATTTGTAAACTGTCAAAGTTATATCAATATCATTATAATTATAATTTATGAAATAATCTGAACTGATCAATTCAAAGCTTATTTTCAGGTAGTTAAATGTACATGGCCTACAGAAATTCTTAGTAAGAGTCTCAACTCCATATCCTTACAGGTTAATAAACGTTTCAATTTAAGGGAACGATTTCTCTCATGGAGTTGGAATACAGATAAATACACAGGAAAATGGTTTACAGAATGTAGACAGACAAACAAGCCAAACTAATCAAAAGATACGAAATCCATTGATTCAAAATCTAGTTGTTCTTATTATATATTTTTTTTTCTGATCTTTTTTTTAACATCATGGAATCAGACTAAGTTTATGCTTCTTAACCACATATTTATTTAATTTGTACAATATATTTCTCTCTTTTTTTTCTTTTTTTTTTAAAATTTTTATGAGAGATAAATGAGTCGTAGCATATAACTTAAAAATTACATAGATCTTCAACATCTTTCTTTTTTTTGTTTTTTCTCTCTTTTTTTCAGGAAATATCATTTTTTTTTTCAAAATAAGAACTCAAGATCTAAACAATAGATAGTCTCTCTGATGATCAATAAAGGCTTGCAAGCTGTTTTCTCAATCCTCTCCACTCACTCACAAAATATGTGTGAGTTTAAAAATTTTAGTCACTCTTATCAGGTATATCTTGGGCCATATACTTTAATAACTGATTTTATCTCAATGGTTAATCATTCAAAAATATTTTATAAATCATATTTTTATAGTGATCAAAATATTAAAATTGACTTTTTTCAAATAAAAATGTAAACATCCTTAGATAGATTAATACATTTTTTAATTTAAACCTTTCAAACATGTAATGTAATGATATTTTTGCAAAAATTACTAAGATACAAACAATAAACATGGTTTTATTTTAAAATAATATTTTTAAATAAATTTTTTTTAAGTTTTTTTTTTTAAGTTCGTTCTCCTCTCAATCAGAATATGACATTGTCCCTAATGTCAAAATAATTATTAATAAAGAGTACATAATGAAAGAGATATCACTATTGAAGATAACAAACTGAAACAAATGCAAACCAATCCACGAATTTTGAATCAATGATCTGACTTTCTTTTCTTATTGCTTGATTGCGACCAATTGATCTTTGTTATCATCAGATCAGGCTTATAAACAAAAGCTTCCAAATCATCAATTAATTAGTCAGTAGTCGAAGCAGAGATGAGCATCCTTCGTGAATTTTCTGAAATGAAATTATGTTCCACAACTTTATCAAGAAATGTCAACAAACTGTCATAATAATTATTGATATTCAACAAGCCCACAGGTTTATTATGGATATTAAGTTGTGCCCAAGAAACAGTGTGAAAAATTTCTTCTAATGTACCAAAACCACCTGGTAGTGTGATAAAAGCATCAAAATTTTCAATCATTTTGGTAATTCTTTCATACATAGAAGAAACTTTTAATTCCTCCCCAATCGTAACTCCTGTAATATTTCCTTCAGCTAAAGCTGTAGGAATAATACCCAAAACTTGACTACCTCCAAGATGAGCAGATGTGGAAACAGATCCCATTAACCCAATATTATCTCCCTCATATACCAAGTGAATTTTTCTCTCAGCCAATATCTTTCCAAGATTATTCGCTGCTTCTACAAACACTTCATATTTTCCAGGACTCGATCCACAAAATACACAAATATTTTTCAATCTTTGTGCAGAGGATCCAGCCATGTTTTTACTTTCAGTTTTGGCTCGATAACTGATCACTTTGAGTCTTGATCAGTTTCAGCTTCTGAGCACTTAGGTAAATTCATTAGAAACAAAATAACAAGTTTTGTTAACATCAAAATAAAGATTACGAACATGAAATGTTCCAACATCATGATTGGTATTGGAGTGAATAAGTCCATATGCACCAGTTCTAAGAATCGGGTAGAAGATTTACAACCTTGGTTTTTAAAATAACATCTTACTTGTTTCTCAAATTGACAAGATGAGCATGTTTTGTCTTTGAAAACTCAAGTTTTGGTAATGCAGTTACCAGCTCGTGGTTACTTAGATGTGCAATGGTTTTGAATTTTAAGTGGTTCAAGAGCTTATGCCATAACCAGTTTTTAGATTGATTTGAAGCTACAAAACAAACTGGTTCATTATGTTGATTACTCCAACTGGCCTTATATGTGTTGCCACATCTATTGTCTGCCATAATAATGTTACCAATTATGTTTTAACAGTGCAAGCATGTTTATTAAACTCAACTAAATAGTTATGATCACATAACTGAATAATGTTAATCAATTTATATTTCAGGTTGTCAACAAGTAGAATATCATCAATAATAATGTTACCATGTATAAGCTTACTGTTAGGATCGATTAATGAAGTGTTTAGAATGAGGCGTTGAATAAATACTTCGGTTTATGAAATATTTTTCGGGTATAAATCAGTTCATTAAAGAACTGATTCAAAAATCTTTTGTGTCGATATCGATCAGTTAACTAATAGTAGTAGTGCAAAAATAAACTGAAATATAGATTGAACATATTTGGATAAGGTATTGATAACATAATGAATAGAATGATTGACACAGAGAATTTAATAGATGTTCGAAGACTTCAACTGCTCCTACGTCACCCCTTCAATCTCAAGGATAGGAATTCACTAAAAGACTTTAATTGATTACAAAGAATTGTAATAACCCACTTCAGTTGGACTTATACATTTTCAAACTGAAACTCTTATATTTTCTTTTTATTTATCAATTGATAACTGAATAGCTTTAATAAGTAGCATGAATGCTACGAATACAACAATGAAGTAAGAGCTAAATTGTGAGATTTTTAAATTGAATAAACTTGAAAGTGAATCGTAACTGACTGATAGTTGTTTGTGGATGGTTCGTTTACTGTGTAACATCCTTCTTCAATTGAATTCATCAGCTATATATAGTATTATATTCCAAAGGTCACATTGAATTCATTTAATGATTAATATATGTTGATTCATCTTTTAATCCATATAGATTACTTATTCTGACAGAGGTACGATGTATCCGACTGTTCTTCTTAATTTGTTCTGCTTTGGTACGAACTGTCAGTTTTTCTGCCGAGATTCAAATTGAAACTGATGACGTGGCTAACTGATAGGGAATCTAACTAGTCCATAGATCAGTTCAGCTGAACTACATCAGTTTTAACTGATGTCTTCTCAGTTTAAAAATTTTAGTTCAGTTAGGTTATTTCAGCTCAATTTTGCGAAGTCTTCAGTTCTGATCTTCAATATGTTTAACGAACTTCGAATCATCATGTAAGGTCCAAAATTAAGACGACGTAATCCAACTGAATACAAATCTAGGAAATATGAAAAATGATTAATTAATTGACGTTAATTTCTAAATTGATTATGTGACATGTTTATATGATGTTTTAGTAGTTTTTCTACTTACATGCATTAAAATGTATTTGTTGGAAACTTAATTTTGGTTGTTTGCCTAACTGAAGATTAATACGCAGTTTATCAAAGACAATTGAAATCGGTTGAACTGAACTTACAAAGACAACTGTAATGCCCGAATTAAAAAAAAGTATGGCAGTAGTTGTGATGGTTTATGGCTTTACGTTATGGTATGAATGGTAATGAATGTTATGGAATGGAATAGATAATAGATGGGTAGAATCAAAGGTTGAATTTGAGCTAAATAGGTAATGGAAGTGCAGAAACGGTATGAAAAATATTGCAGTAGTTGTGGTTTTTAACGTAATGTTTTGTATATTGATCCAAATGATGTGAGGCTACTTTCATTAGAAAGATAAGACATAAGGCTATAACTTTCATGTTTTGAGTTTTGGTCAAATCATTAGGGAAGACGAGACAAAAGTGGCCCGAAATGTGTCGTGTGTATCGTCGTTCCTGCACTGACACATTTTGGGAGATTGAGCATAACTCTCTACTCAGACCTCCAAATGACATGAGGTCAATTGGAGATGGAATCCAAGACATAGGGCTACAATTTTCATGTTGACCACTTTTGCAAATTCGGATGTTAAAAATGCGTTTTTGGCAGAATTCCGCGCGCCATCGTGCAGGATCCAGCGCCTTAGCGCGCCGGTTGCTGAAATTTTTGGTGTTTGGGCAGCAAGGGGCGCGCGGCTGCACCAAAACATGCGCCATGGCGCCCAGCACATGTACAAAAAACGTGTTTTGAGCTTTGAATGGTATATATTAGATTGGGGAATGATTTTTGTATCATTTCTTCTCATCCTCATTTCTCTCCATCGGTTTAGAGCTAGGGTTCCTCATTTCTCCTTCAATCCAATTTCTTCTAAGACATTAATATTTGATTGAAGCCTTAATCTTTGCTTGGAGATTAGAAGTTCTTCTCCTCAAGAGTTTAGAAGCAAGGTAAGAAAGCTTATTTCCTTGGGTTAGTGATTATAGGGAAAACAATGGGTTGCTTGGTTTGAGTGTTGAGGTAAAGATGTTAATATAATAATTGATGGTATTATTATTGTTATTATGTTGTAGGATTATTGTCAAGGTGTTAAGATTATCAAATCTTCAAGGGGTTGTGAGTAGATTCTTCCTTTGAATACATCTCATGAGCTATGTATATGATAAATGAAGATTCAATTGATTTTAGCTCCTTTAAATCATTGATTATGTATATTGTATGTATTAATATTTTGAAAAGAAAGAGAATTGAAGCCAAGGACAAAGTAAAAGAGCTAACTCTTTAGCACGCACGCCACGTGTTTAACAAAATGATTCAATGAATGTTTTTATGGAATATTACGGTTAAGAAATGATACGGATTCATTCTTTACACAATTGTTGGGATTTGAGTTTTCTTGAATATCCAATTGACGGATCTTGATTTGAAGTAGTATTGAATTAATTATGAATTTTGAACAGAAAATACTCTGCTTTGATAGATGATCAAAGTTCTTGAGTTATAGTAGAATTCAGAGGTTCAAGACTTCTCAACAATATATTTTGATCTCTTGTTGATAATATTTGAAAGGTATGTTACGGTCGGTAACATACGAGATAAAAGTATCATTTTTATTTTAAATTGAAAATTCAATGGTTTGATGAATTACTTGTGATTTGTTGATGATTGATCTTTTGAGATGAGCCTATTATGATATTGACTTGATGAGATTGAAATGCATCATTGCATTGCATATTGAGCCACTTTTCTATTCAGATTTGATATGGCGGAGGTCGCCTTGACTTATTGATTTGTTGGACGTATGGGGCTATAGTTGAGTTGGCATAGTGTATTCGGAGGTCGCTGCTATGGCCTGAATACTTTCTATAAGCGCACCATAGTCTTGGGAATTGTAGAACACAATACCCCACCCCGAGCGTATGAGTCGGTGGATGTTGCTGGGGGATTCTCTTTCCTTGGGTACCCTATGACCAGATGATTCACTTGATCTTGAAATTTATTGACAGCCCACAGCTTCTGATCATACATTGCATTACAATGCATCTTTATGAATTTAAATGAACTACTTGTCATTTTAAATCTCATATGTTATTTATTGTATCATACTGGGTTTATACTCACCGGCACGTCGGCTACCTCTTGTTTTCATGTGCTTGACGGTAGGTGAGGCGAGGTTTGGGTTGCCAGAGTCGAGCTCCAGACAAGGAGATACGAGGTAGAGTGGGATTCTCGGGTCTTAGGAGCTATTTTATGATGTTGGGATTACTTTGGCTTACAAGTTTATTTTGGCATTTTGAAAATTTTATTTCAAACATTTGAGACATTTAAATTATTTTAACGATGTTTATGTGGATTTGTGAACCACAAATTATGTATTTTACTCAATCGTTTGGTCTGTTACATTTATAATTATTAGTATTAGATGTCGGACCCGGGGCCCCACATTAGGTGGTATCAGAGCGTAAGATATTTGGGAACAGGGTAGATCGAGTCAGTTCGAATTTTTTGATCATGTGATAATTTTGCTAGCATTTTCACTATGCCGTAATGTGAAATACATGATCATAATTGAGATATTATATTGTTGAGCTTTATTTGAGATTTTTGAGATTGTTGAGTCTCGAGAGCCAGAGATGATTGATACAAGATTGAGATGATTATAATATTTTGATTTTATATGTGTTGATCTATTGTATATCAGAAATGGCTAATCGAGGTAGAGGTCATGGTTGACCTTGACAGAACATACCAGTGGCAAAAGATCAAGGCAGTGCTACTTATACTCAGATGGATATAACTCCGACTCCGATGGAGATACTGTTAGCCAGATTTCAGTCTTTGCACCCACCGATGTTGAAGAGTACCGAGAATGCATTAGAGTGTGAGAACTGGTTGGAGAATATGGATCAATTATTTGAATCTCTTGAGTATCCAGATGATCGTAGAATCAAATTAGTTGTTCATCAGTTATTAGATGTTGCTAAGAGTTGGTGGATCATGAGTAAGAAAGCTTTAGAGGGTCGAGGTACGATTGTTTCCTGGGATATTTTTAAATCTGAATTTTATCAGCGTTTCTTTCCTACCTCTTACAGGAAAGATAGGGGAGCCGAGTTTACAAATTTAAAGCAGGAAAATCTGAATATTGAGGAATATGTTGTTAAGTTCTCAAATTTACTGAGATTTTCTCCTCATGTAGCATCTGATGAAGAAGCTAAGGCCGATCATTTCATAAATGGTCTTAATCCTGATATATTTACCTTGGTTAATACTGGAAGGCCTAACACTTTTGCTGAGGCTCTTGATCGAGCCAAGGGAGCTGAAACCGGGATCATTAGACAGAGAGGTCCTCAGTATTCGCAACGACCCCAACAACCACAGTTCCGACAGCAGTTCAGACAGGGTAATAGTAGCGGTAACAGTGGCAACATAAGAGAGCAGCTCAGGGCTAAAGGCAATCAATTTAAGAGGCATGACAGTAATTTTTCGAGTTCTAGTGGATCGAGACAGTCTGGTTCAGTTCAAAGTACTGGTTATTCAGGTCCGACTTGTGGTCAGTGTGGTGGTAGACATTATACCGATCAGTGTAGAGCAGTCTCGAGAGCTTGCCACTTGTGTAACCAAGTGGGACACTATGCTCGAGTGTGTCCTAATCGTGGCAGTGATATATCTCAGAGTGGGGGATCATCAAGACAGAAACCTCACCAGAATCGCCAGACTCTTACAGTTCATTCCTATCAGCAATCAAATCGGTCAGATCAGAACAAACAGAGTGGTAGTCACAGGGTAGGACAACCACCTAGACAGCAGGCTCGAGTTTTTGCACTCACTGAGGATGAGGCACATAATGCTCCAGATAATGTCATTGCATGTAATTTTTTTCTCTCATGTTATCCTGCTTATGTTTTGATGGATACTGGTGCATCACATACTTTCATAGCTGAGCACTTTGTCACATTGCATTCATTGCATTCTATGCCATTATCATCTACATTATCTATTTCTACTCCACTGGGCAAAGTGATGAGGTCAGCTGAAATGATAAGTGGTTGTGAATTTCGTTATGAGGATAATGTCATTGTGCTTGATTGCATTGTGTTGGAGATGTCTGATTTTGACTGCATAGTTGGTATTGACATGTTGATAAGATACAGGGCTACCGTAGATTGTTTTCAGAAGATTGTTAAGTTTAGGCCTGATATGACATATCACTGGACGTTTTATGGTAAAGGTTCTCGAGCTAAGATTCCTTTGATATCTGTTTTGTCGATGACTCGTTTGTTGCAGAAAGGAGCAGAATGTTTCTTGGTTTATGCAATTGATATTTCAAGGTCAGTACCTAAATTGGAAGATATTCCAATTGTTAGTGAATTTTCAGATGTATTTCCAGATGAAATTCCAGGATTTCCTCCAGTCCGAGAGATTGATTTCAACATTGAGTTGATGCCAAATACACAGCCTATTTCTAGAGCTCCTTATAGGATGGCACCAATTGAACTGAAGGAACTAAAGGAACAACTTGAGGATCTATTGGCTAAAGGATATATAAGACCAAGTGTTTCATGTAAGGCCCGAGAATTTTATTACCGTAATCTGAAATTGATCTGAAATGATTTGGCGATAATTGATGTGATTATAGACGGGAAGGATTAGACCGAAAAGACGAAAGAAAACACGAAATATGTGCGAGGACAGAACACCTCGCGCATATGCGCGACGAGGATCCGCGCATATGCGCGTGAGTGGCAGAAGACCTCGCGCATATGCGCGAGAAGTGTGCGCGCATATGCACGAGCCATACGAGAAGCCAAGGGGGAAGTCCAGAAGAGTTGGCGCATATGCGCGACATGAATGGGCGCATATGCGCGAGAATGGCAGAGAATTTGGCGCATATGCGCGGCTGAAGGCGCGCATATGCGCGAGTATTGAAATGCCGAGACAGTAGGTCTCGCGCATATGCGCGACTTATGTGCGCGCATATGCACAAGCAGTCCAGTAGCTAATCTTCCGGATCGAACTTCTGGCGCATATGCGCGGAGTTAGGACGCGCATATGCGCGAGGCATGCAGAACATAAAATCGACACTTGGTCTCCACCGTACAACTGATGGACATATATATATACATATTATCTTTAGACAATTCAGAGGAAGGAAAAATCGAGAAAGCTCCAAATCCTTACGCCTTTTCTTTTAGATTTTGATTTTGTGAAAGATCCGTCCGTCAGATTTTGAATCTGACTTCAGTACTGAATTCCTATCGACGCAAGCTACAACTGGACGTAAGTTTTATTACGTTTAAATATGGTTTGAAATTATGATATTGTCAGAATTGAATAGGAATCATATATGGTGTTTCTGATACAGTGGACATCGTATATTTGAAGTTAGATTGAAGAACAGACTGTGTATGTATTTGTTATGATTTTCGGAGTTGATTTGATTGAGATTCGATATCAGAGTTGTATTGTTATTCAGATTATAAGTTGTACTGATACTGATGATGAGTTCTGGTATTATATCTGTGATGTTGAGATTGACAGGGATATCGAGACTGTATTGTTATACCGTCGAAACATCAGTAAATTGATATTGATCAGATTCAGTAGTAATTTCGATTATATCGTGATATCGTCGATATGGATTAGATTGTATCTTGATTCGATATTGATCAGATTATGTTTGATTTGCGTATTGATCAGAATAGATTTTGAATTGAGTTGCATATTGAGATTGTGCCTATGCGATATTGTATTTCAGATTGATATGGACAGATTTGACTTCGAGACTTCGATTTTGTCAGACCGAGAAGACAAAGGTATAAATTTATGTTGATGTGGGATTGCACAACTCGAGTCCGATTGACTTGAGTTTCCCAAAATCACATACTTTACTTTATTGCATCGATATTTGCAATTGTATGAGGTTGATACCTTTGATTTATTGATTTATGTACTGAGTCATTAAGCGGATACGCCTAATTGTGAATAAGTAATCTTGTGACAGTAGTGCCGGATAGTGATGGAATCGTCACCGGCACATTGCACATTGTCACAGGATCGGATATTGGTGAAAATGCCAAAGTCTGTGACGGTTAGGTCAAGAAACCGGACGTTTGGCTATATCAGAGTGGATAGAATTGGAGTTTCTTCTATTACTGGTGTTCGATATGGAAAGATCCAAAGTCCGTGAATAAGAACATACCACCACCCCGATCGGGAGTGTAGGTGGGTGTATGTTCTTATTCCGATCGGTATCCCTAGATTAAGACTGAGTCGAGTCTGAGTCTCAGAATCACGGAGAGTGATTCATTGCTTGATATGGAATTATGTTCCTGATGATGGTATATGTTTAGAATATAATTTATTCTTGATATTGATTCATGTTTAGAATTATAATACATGTGAGGAATATTTGATTCATGTTCTGATTTTGATACATGTTATGAATGTTTATTTCATGCTTTTATATTGTTTATATGAAAGGCATGTATACATGATTTATACTGGGAATGTAATTCTCACCGGAGTTATCCGGCTGTTGTCTTGTTTGTATGTGTGCATGACAACAGGTGGGACAGGATCAGGATCAAGACAAGAAGAGAGAGAGATCATGATTAGAGTAGAGACTACGGACGTGGATTAAAGATAGGGTTGAACACTTGATAATTAGTTGTTAAACCTTAGTTTTTATTCAATGTAGACTGTACAGGACTTGTACTTTATTTATACGAATCTGTATATTAGTTAGATTCCATTACGTTCCGCAATTAAAGAAATTTTTTTTTATGACCCAAGTTACTTGAATTAATAAATTGATCCTAATGATGATTAAGAATTGAATTAGCATCCGGGTCCCCATATTTCACCTTGGGGTGCTCCGGTTTTATTCGTGAAGAAGAAAGATGGGTCAATGAGGCTTTGTGTTGATTATAGACAGTTGAATAAAGCCACAGTAAAGAATAAGTATCCTTTGCCAAGGATTGATGATATTTTTGACCAGTTGCAGGGTTCTTCGGTATATTCTAAGATTGATTTAAGATCCGGATATCATCGGTTAAGAGTTAGAGAGGCAGATGTGCCTAAGACTGCTTTTCGTACCAGGTATGGCATTTTGAATTTTTGGTTATGCCTTTTGGGTTGACCAATGCACCTGCGGTATTTATGGATTTTATGAACCGTGTGTTTCAACGGTATATAGATCAATTTGTTTTGATCTTCATTGATGATATTCTAATTTATTCAAAATCTGAATTTGAGCATGCCGAGCACTTGAGAGCTGTTTTGCAAATTTTGAGAACTGAAAAGTTGTATGCTAAATTATCCAAATGCAAGTTTTGGTTGGAAAAAATGGTTTTCCTTGGACATGTGATTTCAAGTGCTGGTATATCAGTTGATCCGAGTAAAGTTGAGGCAGTCATCAATTGGTGTAGACCGACATCAGTTCCTGAGGTGCGTAGTTTTATGGGTTTGGCGGGATATTATCGCAGATTTATTGAAGGATTCTCACAGATTTCGAGGCCAATTACGCAGCTGACACAAAAGAATGTACCATTTATTTGGTCACCGGCATGTGAGGCTAGTTTTGTTGAACTTAAGCAGAGATTGACTAGTGCTCCAGTTCTGACTATTCCATCAGGTGTAGGAGGATTTACAGTTCACACTGATGCTTCACATCAAGGACTGGGTTGTGTATTAATGCAGCATGGCTGTGTTGTTGCCTATGCTTCACGACAATTGAAGCCACATGAGTCTAGATACCCCGTGCATGACTTGGAACTAGCAACAGTGGTTTTTGCCTTAAAGATTTGGCGTCACTACTTGTATGGGGAGACATTTGAGATATTCACTGATCATAAGAGTTTGAAATACCTCTTTTCACAAGCGGAGTTGAACATGAGACAGAGGCGTTGGTTAGACTTGTTGAAAGACTATGATTGCGAGATAAAATATTATCCAGGCAAGTCGAATGCAGCAGCCAATGCTTTGAGCATAAAAGTATGCAATATGTCCTTGATCACTAGCAGTGTATCTGATCTAGTAGAAGAATGTTGTCTTTCTGGTTTGAATTTTGTGGTAGATACTCAATCTGTAAGAGTATTTATGATTCAGGCAGATCCCGAGTTGTTTGTCAAAATTAAAGAGGCCCAAAAGTTAGATCAAAGCATTCAGAAATTAGTTGAACTCGTCAGATCAGGACATCGATCAGAATTTCAGGTCAATAATGAGGGTATTTTGTTTGTGAATGATCGTATTGTAGTTCCTAATATTTCAGAGTTGAGGATACAGATTTTGCGTGATGATCATTGTAGTAAGTTCAGTGTACACCCTGGAAGTAAAAAAATGTACCATGACTTGAAGAAACAATTTTGGTGGAAAAGAATGAAATCTGACATAGCAGAATTTGTATCTCGTTGTTTGAATTGTCAACAAGTGAAAGCAAAAAGAAAGCGACCAGGAGGTCTTTTGCATAGCCTTAAGGTTCCAGAATGGAAGTGGGACCATATCACCATGGACTTTGTCACGAATTTGCCGAGGTCGTCGAGGGGTTGCGATGCAATTTGGGTTATTGTTGACAGATTAACCAAGTCTTCATGTTTCATGAAAGAGGATCGATTAAGGTGCCCTTTAGCGCAACAGAAGTTTTAAAAATTGTTTTTCAACAAGAAAACAGAGCACCTCAACCACTATAGTGTGTAGCAAATACAAAAAACACGAAATATGTCATACATAGGGTGTTTTTAAGAAAATATACCTATCAATCTTAAAAGATTGATGTTGGCTCCAACTTAGTCGATATACAACTAAGCTCTTGATGGCAAGACAATCTTCAAGCTCTCCTTGCTAAAAAATTAGGCCCACCACCAACTAGTTAGAACTCCTCTTATTTTGCACTAGAAAAATAAGAGGATTTTTCAAAGAGAAGTGTATAGTTTCTTCAACCATTGAAGAACAAAATTTTGGAGATAATATAGCTAAAATTTCGGCCAAGTGAGATGGGAGGGAAGGAGTGAATGAGTTGTCTTGGTGTGTGAAAAAGTAAAAGTAGTATTTGCATGCCATGCAATTTTTTAATGAAAAGTATTCCCCAACTCTTCACCTCCCAAGCATGCTTTAGACTTGGGCTTGTAACTATTACAAGGCCCATGGACTTTTATTTAAATGTCCCAAACATATTTGAGTTCATTTAAAGTTTACTTGATTTTACTCAAGCCCACTAGTTTAATAATTATTTCTAATTGGGCTCTACAAGGCCCAATGTTATTTAATTAATCCAACACTTGAATTAATTTAATTATTTGGACTCTACTAGGTCCACTAGTGTTTAATTAATTCAACACTTGAATTAATTTAATTTAGTCCATAATAATATGAAAATCACAATTTTCAAATACATTACTCGTTTGGCCAACTTTTAATTTAGGAACACTTCCTCAAATTAAAAGTTACATTCTCCTTATATAAGTCATACTTCTATTTTATTTACGCTTATAAACTCCTTTATAAGCCGTTCAACACATTGAACTAATTTACTTCTCAACGGGATCTAGAAAGCTAGCACTTGTGTGGCCCTCAATGGTTCATTGATACAACTAGCCGTGGATTCACATTTACGATATATGCATGTTGAGTCTTTAGACTCATTAGACTTGATTGTTGTAGGTACTGATGATGTCAGGACCGAGGGCGGGGACCAGTGAGCCAGCTCGAGTCGGCAGTAGTAGGACCCGAGGACCTCAGTTCAGCATTTATTATTATTTGATTGCTCAAACATTGTGATTGTCGTTGGATAAACTTTTACTGTTATTTCGAAAATGTTAATTTCTTCCGCTGCCATTTTGAACATCAAAATTTATTTATCAGTTCATTTATGAATGAGGCCATTTTAATTATTTAAAAAAAAATTTTAATTTTTCCGCAAATTTTCAAACACGGATTTTTAGGCCTCTACAGCTGGTATCAGAGCAATGGTTCTGTAAAGGGTTGTACTACTACTGACCACGAGAAGCTCATGAAGTCACGTCTTCGATCTGTAAGTTTTACATTTACGCATTTTATTTAAAGCATGAATTATTTGACAGCATGTTTTCATGAATTATTTTACGTCCAGATTTTTATTGTTCAGTATTTAAATTTAATTAAATTAAGGAATTATGCATGTTAGTTACGTATGGGTTATGATTGGAACAATATGCCCCCTAAACGCATTCTCGAGCGCACTAGAGAGGAGGAACGCCGTTATGAGGACGGCGAGGATCAGAGACAAGAGAGGCACGGACCTCCACCTCCACCACCCCCTCCGCCTGACATGAATGCCCAGATGCTAGCTGGGATGACTCAGTTCTTTGCACAGTTTGCGGGGAACAATGCTGTGGCGACCAGGCCGACAGGGCCTGAGGCTGTATATGAGAGATTTATTAAGATGCGTCCGAAGGAGTTTTCAGGGACGTCGGACCCCATGATTGCCGAGGGACGGATCAAGTCCCTCAAGGTTATCTTCGAGTTTATGGAGCTTGGGGATTCAGATCGAGTTCGTTGTGCCTCTTATCTGTTCGGAGGAGATGCCCGCTTATGGTGGGAAGGAGCTTCAGTAGCCCTTAGCTTGGCTACACTGTCTTGGGTGCGCTTCACGGAGGTGTTTTACTCCAAGTACTTTACGGATGAGGTGCGTTCGTGTTTGACCAGGGAGTTCATGACCCTGAGACAGGGAGATCTGACTGTTACGGAGTTCATCCGTAAGTTTGAGAGGGGCTGTCACTTTGTGCCCTTGATTGCGAATGATGCCAGTGCCAAGCTGAGGCACTTTCTGGATGGTCTGCGGCCGATCTTACGCCGCGATGTTAGGGTAGCTGGCCCTACTACCTTTGAGGTTGCTGTTTCTAGGGCTCTGGCTGCAGAGCAAGATCTGATTGATATAGAGAGGGATCGCTTGGGAAAGCGACCAGTACAGGTACCACACCATCCTCCTCCTCCTCAGCAGCATCAGCATCAGCATAAGAGGCCGCATCACTGCCCGCCCAGAAACAGAGGAGGACCTCAGCAGCAGCAGCAGCAGCAACAGGAACGTGCCGTTCCGAGGAATTTTGAGCACCCATTCTGTCCCAAGTGCTCACGCCGTCATCCTGGAGCATGCATGTATGGCTCAGGGAAATGTTACAAGTGTGGCAGCACAGACCACGTGCTGCAGCAGTGCCCCCGGAAGAATCTGCCAACCCAAGGCAGAGTTTTTGCTCTCCATGCTGCGGAGACGAACCCCGATACCATGCTGATGACAGGTACCTTACAGCTTTAAGTTTATATTTGCATTCCAATGTTTTGGGAATCAGGATTAAGATTTTGAACTTAATGTTGCGATAGGATTGCATGCTCTACTCAGTATTATTTTCGGGATTAAGATAGAAGAACTCTGACCTTTTCATGCCTATAAGCTTTGCTCTTGTGATTATTGGTTTCAACTTAGTGTTCCGAACTTTCAGGGATAATTTTCATAGCTGGCTCAGCTACCAAAGCCCTGATAGATTCAGGGGCTACCCATTCATTTATTTCAGATGTCTTTGCGAACTTTCTCAAAGTTAAGACCATCGGGCTAGATGTAGCCTATTCAGTATCATTGCCTTCTGGAAAGGAGATCACAACCACCAATGTGATCCGAGACATAGACCTTGAGCTGCATGGAAATCTTGTTTATGTGGATCTTATCTTATTGCCGATGCCAGAGTTTGACATCATATTAGGCTTGGACTGGCTATTACGGAACAGAGTTTTGATTGACTTCCAGCGGAGATCTGTTCTATTCCGACCGCCTGGAATGACCCAGTTCTTATTTGAGTCGGACATGTACTTTCTTTTACCGCGCATTATTCCATATGTTCAGGCTAGGAAGCTCATGCATAGAGGGTGTCGGGCGTTTCTAGCGACTTTATATCTGTCCCCGAGGCGCCCAGTCAGTCAGCCGCAGATGTTCCGATTGTTAAAGACTTCTTAGACGTTTTTCTTGAGGACGTTTCTGGTATGCCACCCAAGAGAGAGGTGGAGTTTTCTATTGAGCTTATGCCAGGTACGGTTCCGATTTCCAAAGCACTGTACCGACTAGCACCGACAGAGATGGCAGAGCTTAAGAAGCAGATTCAGGAACTTCTTGACAAGGAGTTCATTCGCCCGAGTTTTTCACCATGGGGCGCGCCAGTCTTATTTGTGAAGAAGAAGGATGGCTCTATGAGACTTTGTATTGACTACCGGGAGTTGAACAGGGTTACAGTGAAGAACAAGTACCCACTTCCGCGGATTGAGGATCTGTTTGACCAGTTGCAGGGAGCTTCGATTTTCTCTAAGATTGATCTGCGTTCAGGTTATCACCAGTTGAGGGTGAGAGATGCCGATGTTTCGAAGACAGCTTTCAGGACTCGTTATGGTCACTACGAGTTCCTTGTGATGGCGTTCGGTTCGACAAATGCGCCATCGAACTTCATGGATCTCATGAATCGCGTATTTCAGCCGTACCTCGATCAGTTTGTGATAGTGGTCATAGACGACATTCTCGTCTACTCCAAGAATCGGGAGGATCAAAGCCGGCATCTGACCACAGTGTTGCAGACATTGCAGAAGCACAAATTATTCGCAAAGTTCAGTAAATGCGAATTCTGGTTAGAGAAGGTGGCATTCTTAAGCCACATTGTTTCCAGCAGTTGCATTGAGGTAGACCCAGCGAAAGTTGCAGCAGTCCGAGATTGGGTTGTGCCGCAAAATGTATCAGAGATCCGCAGTTTTCTTGGGCTAGCAGGATATTATCGGAAATTCATTAAGGGATTCTCCTCGATTGCAGTTCCACTCACAGCACTGACAAAGAAGAATGTAAAATTTGTTTGGAGCGAGGAGTGTCAGAAGAGCTTCGATACTTTGAAGCAAGCTCTTATCTCAGCACCAGTTTTTGCCATGGCCTGGTGAGTTTGTTCTGTATACCGATGCTTCGAAGCTTGGTCTTGGCGCAATATTGATGCAGCATGGGAGAGTGATAGCTTATGCTTCTAGACAGTTGAAAACTCATGAGAAGAACTACCCTACCCATGATTTAGAGTTGGCCGCCGTAGTTTTTTTCTTGAAGATTTGGAGGCACTATTTGTATGGAGAGAAGTGCCAGATCATTACCGACCACAAGAGCCTCAAGTATTTCTTTACGCAGAAGGAGCTGAATATGCGTCAGAGGCGTTGGTTGGAGCTTGTGAAAGACTATGATTGTGACATTAGCTACCACCCGGGTAAAGCTAATGTAGTTGCGGATGCATTGAGCAGGAAAGTTGCAGCGATGGCCCATTTGACAGTTTCGAAACCTCTTCAGTTTGAGATGCATAGGTTTGATCTTGAGACGTATCCTCGAGGTAGAGTTCCCCGTCTATCTACCTTGACCATTCAGTCTTCCCTTCTGGACCGTATTCGCAGTGGTCAGTTAGCAGATGAGCAGTTGGCCAAGTGGAAGCAGAGGATGAGGCCAAGGGCAGTGTATTGTATTCAGTCAGTGATGGTATAGTGAGATACCGAGACAGGATATGGGTTCCTAGCAGTGATTCTATCCGAGCAGATATCTTATCAGAAGCCCATACGTCGCCGTACTCTATTCATCCAGGGAGTACGAAGATGTACAAAGATCTGCAGCTATTGTATTGGTGACTTGGTATGAATAAGGACATCAGACAGTTTGTATCCAAGTGTCTGACTTGTCAGTTAGTGAAGGCCGAGCATCAGAGACCAGCAGGTTTGCTCAAGCCTCTTCCTATTCCCGAGTGGAAGTGGGAGAACGTTACCATGGATTTTATGACCAGATTGCCGAAGTAAGCCAGAGGATCGAATGCTATCTGGGTGATTGTAGATCGTCTTGCCAAATCAGCGCACTTCTTGCCTATTTAGACGACTTTCACCATGATTCAGTATGCGGAGTTGTATATCCGAGAGATAGTCCGACTTCATGGTATTCCAGTTTCTATCGTAACTGACAGAGATCCCAGATTTACTTCCTCATTTTGGAAGAGTTTGCATTCGACTATGGGTACGAAGTTGCTGTTTAGCACAGCTTTCTTTCCGCAGACAGATGGGCAGTCAGAGCGAGTCATTCAGATTTTGGAGGATCTTCTCCGTGCTTGCATCATTGATTTCTCAGAGAGTTGGGAGTCGAACTTGCCATTGGTTGAATTCACCTATAACAACAGCTTTCAGTCGTCTATAGGAATGGCTCCGTATGAAGCTTTGTATGGTCGCAAGTGCAGATCTCCTGTTCATTGGGATGAAGTAGGAGAGAGAGCAGAGTTGGGTCCAGAGATTATTCAGCAGGCTGCCGATGTAATAGGCAAGATCCGTGATAGGATGAAGACTGCTCAGAGTCGACAGAAGAGTTATGCAAATCAGAGGAGGAGAGATTTAGAGTTTGCTGTCGGCGACCATGTCTTTGTGAAGGTGGCACCTATGAAGGGTGTCATGAGATTTGGGAAGAAAGGGAAGCTCAGTCCGAGATTCATTGGGCCATTTGAGATCCTCGACAGAGTCGGGACGCTAGCTTATCGTGTGGCTCTTCCGACGAATCTGGCCGAAGTACACAATGTTTTCCACGTCTCTATGCCGAGGAAGTACATGGCGAATCCTTCGCATGTCCTGAACTTTGAGCCGTTGCATCTTACTCTGAATCTATCTTATGAGGAGAGACCAGTGCAGATCTTAGACAGGCAGGAGAAGAAGCTTCGGAACAAGCTGGTTAAGCGAGTCAAAGTCAAATGGCTCAACCATTCAGAGGAGGAAGCTACGTGGGAGTCTGAGCCGAAGATGAGGGATCGTTACCCCGAGTTATTCGGTGAGTTTTAATTTCGAGGACGAAATTTCTTTTAAAGGGGGAAGGATTGTAGAACCCGTAACTTAGAATACGTATAAGCCATGCATAATTCTAGTATTTAAATTAAAATGATTTTATTGCATGAGTATTTAAATTTAATTATTTTACGTAGTAGTTTAATTTTTATCATTTCAATTATTTCAGTGAGGTCGGAATGAAGTTGGAGTTTAGAGATAAAATTTAAGATTCAGAAAACATTTCCAGAATTTATTTTAGCTAGCAAGTAAGTTAATTTAAGTTAATAAGGAGGTTTAGGGAATTATATATACAACTTGAGGTGAGTAGAAAATAAATTCATTTAAGTTCCATAATTAAGGGGTTAATTCATTAAATTATTTAAAGGATAGGTAAGGCTTTAAAGGGTTATAAATTTACTTAATATACAACATTTCCCCTTTATTTTTTTTATTTCTAAATTCGGCCACCCCTTGGAGATGCAACATTTCTTTGCCAACTCACCCCTTGACCCATTCTTTGTTAAGTTTAGCATGCAAACTTTTTTTAATTATTGATCAACCTTAATTAATTAATATTAGAGCATATCCTAACCTAGTCTAGCATGAGAGAATCGGCCACCTCACCTCCAATAACACACCAACAAATTATTTGATAGCAATCAAAAATTCAAAATTCAAAATGGTGGACTTGGTCTTGCATTTTCCCTATATTTTGCACCCATCTCCCTCACTCCCCTAACCAATATTACCCCCTCCCTATCACCGAAATCTAAGAGCCATTTCAGTGTTAAAAACCGTGAGAATTCAGTGAGAGTAAGGAGAGAAAAATCGAGTGAAGAAGCAAGAAAAGAAAGCGCTCCACCTCCTCCGCGCCGAATCGCCTCATCCTTTCGTTTTTCTTTCAAACGAAACCAGGCATGCATATATTCTTCCTTGACTCTTCAATCAAGTCCTATTATCATTATTTAACATTACATGATCATCATTTCCATGCAAAAACCGAAACACATCAAGGAATTTTCAGAAAAATAATCATGCAGAATTTTCGGTTTCCATGACAAGCTTCACGGGTTCTCTTGTTTTGTTGTTTCAGGTGGATGGTTCGACTCCAGGCTCACTAGGCTACATCCAGACATGTACTAGGATGCATTAAGACCATGATGGTCCATTCAAACAAGCCACATGCATGATAAAAACCGAAATTCACAGCAGCTTCTCATTCTTAGCCATTTGTGTTTTCGAAAATTCTGTTTTGATGTCAAGGGAAAGGATCTGATCATGGCTGCCCTAAGGGCCTATAGCCATGGTTAGATCACTTCCCTAGCATGTGTAAGACGTGACTAAGTCTCCCTTTTGGTGGCTTGGTCCATGGTGAATCGGTTTTCACAAAATACTCAAGAACAGCCCCTGCACCCTTCGGCTTACCATTTTTGACAGCTAGTGTTGTTTCGATTTTTAGGGAATGGTGTGGATCTTGGTTGGCCTCCGGCCCTTAGCCACGATTCAAACCATACCCCTAGATGTCTAGATCGTGTCATGGTCAATCAAATGGCCATTGGAACGATTCGTGACAGCAAAACAAAAGCGATGCATCCTACGTGCAGAATTTGTTCTCGGTTGGAACGTTCGGTTTTTTGCTGGTGTGATGCGAATTGTGGCTGGTCTAGGGCCCTTAGCCATGGTTCAAATCATTCTTTAGGATGTTGGTAAGAGGTTTTGGTCGGTGGTTCAAGCCCCAATGGCAATTAGCCTCGAAAACGACGCAAGAAACCAAAGCACAGCTGCTGTATTTTGTGGACAGCAACTTGCTGTGACGGTTCAATGGCTCGTTCGAGTTCTTGGTTCGCTTTAAGCCTATGGACTTGGACTGGACAGTGCCTCATTAAGTTAGGAAGGAAATTCTTTTGGCCGTTTGTGATTCGGATCATTTTTGAGGTCGTACGAGGATTTACGGTGCGATGTGCCAAATTGACTCTCGAAAGAGCGTTTCATGTTTTGACCTCCATTCACCTATATTTCGACCCTCACCACTTTAGGATCATTATTTCATCATTTAAGGCGTATTTTAATCATGACTACTTGATGGTTCGTTGTTGGTTCGGGTTGGCACGGGGTCATGATTAAATACGAAGTCGTAGGCGCAATTGTCTCAGTTTTCGGATTTAATTGCATAGTTTTGTCAAGTAAAAGTTATTGCATATTTTTCATGGCATATGTAGGTTGCAGCGAGCCTGGGAGCGATCCAATCCATTCAGTAAAATTAATGCAGGATATTTAATTATGTTGATTAATTATATTACGTGCAAAAATATTCATTTTGAGATTTATGCGATATTGCTTGTGGTCACTTTACTATCATGATTAAACCCGGTCGCCAGTTACCGGTCCGGTCGCCAGTTACCGATCAGTTCAGTTGTTTCACCCAGTATACTGTGGCAGTAGTCTGATCAGACGTACATTATTAAACCCGGTCGCCAGTTACCGGTCCGGTCGCCAGTTACCGGTCAGCTCAGTTCAGTTCAGTTCAGGGACCACTTGCGTAGACCATAATCTCACCAGAAAATTATTACATGCTATTTCAGTACAGGGCTCCAAGGAGCAAACATTTTCACTATAATTTTCAGTTCAGTTATGCACGTATTATAATTGCTCATGACAAGTTATTTTCACATTATGCCTCATGACATGATATTTTTATCCCATGCAAAATTTTACTATTTGTTTACTTGTTATTTACGATATATGCATGTTGAGTCTTTAGACTCACTAGACTTGATTGTTGTAGGTACTAATGATGTCGGGACCGAGGGCGGGGACCAGTGAGCCAGCTCGAGTCGGCAGTAGTAGGACCCGAGGACCTCAGTTCAGCATTTATTATTATTTGATTGCTCAAACATTGTGATTGTCATTGGATAAACTTTTACTGTTATTTCGCAAATGTTAATTTCTTCCACTGCCATTTTGAACATCAAAATTTATTTATCAGTTCATTTATGAATGAGGCAATTTTAATTATTTAAAAAAAAAATTTTAATTTTTCTGCAAATTTTCAAACACGGATTTTTAGGCCTCTACAATAGTTGTGTGTTTGTTTATTATGCATGAAAAATATTGGTGTTCGATTATTTTACGGTAGAATACGTTTTTTTCAAAGTTTTAACGATTTTACGTTTAATCGAAAAATGTTATGAATCAATCCAAGGGTTAAGCTACCAATACATGATAAAAATATGAATTAATTATGGACTAAAACATGATAAATAATGGAGAATAGTAAGCTGGAACCCAAGGAAATTTCAGAAAGAAGAGAACCGTGAGTTATGGGTTGTGCAAATTCAAAGAGTTCGGTTCCTATGCATGGGGGCTTGGGGCTCGACCAGGGCTGGGGCTTGGGTCCTAAGGGTCGTGGTCTAGGTTGGGGTATTGTCCAAGGGCGGCTAGGGTTCGAGCTAGGGGTTGGGGAAGAGTCCACGTGAAGTGGGACTCTCCCCCACGCGTTGCACACAGCTGGGCTTCGGTAGGGGGCTGCAGCGGGACTAAGGGCAAGCTAGGTGGTCCATCAGGGTCCAAGGATTATGGGTAGGGGTCAGAGTAGAGGCTGGTGCGGCTGGGTCGCAACTGGCTCGAGGGAAAAGTTGGAAGCGTGAGGATGGCAGCAAGGTCGAGGCGCGCAGCTTGTTCCTGATTCAAGGGGTTCGTTGCTTGGGTTCAGGGGTTGGGCTAGGCTTATGCGGGATCTGGGCATGGTCCAGGGTCAGTGAGGGTCCGAGGTGATCGCTGGTTATGTAGAACCCATAAATCAGTAGACGTATAAGCCATGCATAATTCTAGATTTTTAAATTTAATTGACTTCATTGCATGGTTATTTTAAATGCATTTATTTGAAGTTAATTATTCATTATTTCAGTTCAGTAGTTTGATTTTTAGCATTTCAGTTATTTCAGTGAGACCGGACCGGAGTTGGAGTTTTGAGATAGAATTTAAGATTTGAGAAATATTTCCAGAAGTTATTTTAGCTAGCAAGTAAGTTCATTTAAGTTAGTAAGGGAGGTTTGAGGATTTAATTTAATTATTTGAGGTGATTAAGAAATGAGCTCATTTAAGTTATTTAATTAAGGGGTTAGCTCACTAAATTATTTAAAGGATTAGTAAGGCTTTCAAGGATTATTAGTTGACTAGATAACCATCACTTCCCACTCATTTTATTAGCATAATTTCGGCCCCTTAGTTGCTAAGCAACTCAATTGCCAACTCATCAACCTTTTGACCATTTCTTTGCATGTAAGTTGTAGGATAATTCTAGGATTTTTGGGAGCACAATTTAATTAATTAATGGACATATCCTAGTATAGAAACAAGAGAGATTTCGGCCACTTACATTCTAGAACCATCCCACATATCATTTGATAGCAATTCAAATTCAAAATTCAAATGCATGAAGACTTGGTCTTGATTCTTTCCTTATATCTTGCACCATCCTCCTCACCTCCCATAACCACTTATCTCCCCTCCCTCACCACCGAAATACCTCATCATTCAGATCCATTTTCAGTGTAGAAAAATCGTGAGTCTTAGCTAGAGGGAAGGCAAGAAAAATCGAGAACTAGAAAGAACAAGAGAAGCGCTCCACCTCCTCCGTGCCGCGTCGTCGTCGTTTCGTTCGTTTTCTTTTGAAACGAAACCAGGCATGTCTAGATTTCTTTCAAACCTCAATCAAGTCATATTATCTTTTATTTTTCAGTACATGATCATGTTTATTCAAGCAAAAACCGAGATACTTGTCAAAACATTTTGGAACAACACATGCAGAATTTTCGTTTTTCCTTGGCAAGCTTCACGTTTTTCTTGGTTTGTGAGTTTCAGGTGATTGGTTCGACTCCAGGCTCCCAAGGCGACTCCTAGACACGTAATAGGATGCATTAGGACCATGTTGGCCCATTCAACTCAGCCCCATGCTTGCTGGAAATTCAGAATGACAGCAAGTTCCCAAGGCGCAGATTTGTGTTTCGAAATTTCAGTTTTTGTGTCAAGGGGTTGGATCTGATCTTGGCTGCCCTAAGGGCTCTTAGCCATGGTTGGATCACTTCCCTAGCAAGTCTAAGACGTGACTAAGTTGCCTTTTTGGTGGCTTGGTCCATGGCTCATTGGTTTTTAAATAATCAACAAGAACAGCCCCTTTCCCAATTCGGCCCCTTCCATTTTTCAGCATATGGTTTCGTTTCTTTTGTTGCTTGGTATGGATCTTGGTTGGCCTATGGCCCTTAGCCACGGTTCATATCATGCTCCTAGATGTCTAGATCGTGCCATGGTCAATCAAATGGCCATTGGAATGACATGAGACATCGATCATAGCATAAACACTACACACGCATGCACGTTGCTCTCGGTTGGACCCTTCGGTTGAGATTTGGTGTGATGCGGATTGTGGCTGGCCTAGGGCC
This sequence comes from Primulina tabacum, assembly GCF_025594145.1. NCBI lineage: Eukaryota > Viridiplantae > Streptophyta > Magnoliopsida > Lamiales > Gesneriaceae > Primulina > Primulina tabacum. Next base: position 8,835,436 of record NC_134556.1, on the reverse strand, counting down.
CTTAGACATGGTTCAAATCATTCCTTGGGATGTTGGTAAGAGTCTCTGGTTGGTGGTTCACGCCCCTAATGGTCGATAGTCTCGAAACGAACGCAAGTCTTGTAGTTGCGCAGCTGCTGGAAATTACAGCAAGTTGCTGTGTCGTTTAGAAGGCTCGTTTGAGTTCTTGGTTGGCTTTTAGCCCATGGCCTTGGACTGGACAGTGCCTCATTGAGTTGGGAAGGTCATGTTTTTGACCGTTCATCATTCGGATCATTTTCGAGGTCGTACGAGAATTTACGGTGCAATGTGCCAAATTGACTCTCGAAAGAGCGTTTCGTGTTTTGGCCTCCATTCCACCTAGATTTCGACCCTATCATTTTAGGAGCATTATTTTATAATTTTTCAGCGTATTTTAATCATGACTATACGTCGGTTCGGTGTCGGTTCAGGTTGGCTCGGAGTCATGATTAAATGCGAAGTCATTAGGCGTCATAGTCGCATCTTTTGAACGTAAATTGCATAGTTGGTCAAGTTTTAGCATTTGCATGTTTTTCATGGCACAGTTAGGTTGCAGCGAGCCTGGGGACGATCCAATCCAATCCAGTTGGTAAAAATTACAGGAATTTTCATTACGCCAGTTAATTATTTTACGTGCATTAAATAGAAAATGATTATTTTTGAGATTTATGCAATATGGCTTGTGGTTCATTCACTATGTGGGAGTGTTATTTTATACGGTCGCCAGTGACCGATCAGTTCAGTATGGTACCACCCGGTCGCCAGTGACCGGCCAGCTCAGTTCAGTTTCAGCCTCCCCGGTAGCCAGTTACCGATCAGTTCAACTTAGTGCAGTGGCCACAGGCGTAAAACATAATCTCAACAGAAAATTTTACCAGTTATTTCAGTACAGGCTCCAAGGAGCAAACATTTTTACTGTGATTATCAGTTCATTTATGCACGTATTATAATTGCTCAGTACAGATTATTTTCAGCATGCCTCAGGACATGATATTTTATCCCATGCATATTTTAAATTCAGATTTTTACTCGTTACCTGCGATATATGCATGCTGAGTCTTTAGGCTCACTAGACTTGATTGTTGTAGGTACTGATGAGGCCAGGGCCGAGGGCGGGGACCAGTGAGCCAGCTTGGGTCGGCAGTAGTGGCACCCGAGGACCTCAGTGCAGCAGTTGTTATTTTATTCCGCAAACAATTTTTATCAGTCGTTGGAAAATTTTTAAGTTGTTATTGTTGGCAAAACTTTATTTTCTTCCGCTGCTATTATTTTAAACATTGAACTTGATTCCCCAGTGATTTTATGAATGAGGCCATTTAAGTTCTTTTAAAAAGAAAATTTTTAATTTTCCGCAAATTTCAAGAAAGGAGTTTTAGGCCCTTTACAGTTGGTATCAGAGCGGTGGTTCTGTATAGGGTTTCACTACTACTGACCGCGAGAAGCTCACGAAGCCACGCCTTTGGTCTGTAAGTTTTTCAGTTCAGCATTTTGTTCAGCATTTCAGTTAAAGCATGAATTATTTTGTCAGCATGCTTCCAGATTTTCAGTATTTCAGAGTTCATTTAAAATAAATTATGGAATTATGCATGTTAGTTACGTATGGGTTATGTTGGAACAGTATGCCCCCTAGACGCATTTTAGAGCGCAACAGAGAGGTGGAGCCTCGCCGAGAGGACAGAGAGGAGCATAGACCGGAGGGAGACCTACCACCTCCTCCACCGCCCCCACCGGACATGAGTGCCCAGATGTTAGCTGGGATGGCACAGTTCTTCGCACAGTTTGCGGGGGGCAATGCCGCAGCCGTAGCCGCAGCCGCAGCCAGGCCGACAGGGCCCGAGGCTGTGTATGAGCGATTCATGAAGATGCGCCCGAAGGAATTCTCTGGGACATCTGACCCCATGGTTGCCGAGGGATGGATCAAATCCCTCGAGGTTATCTTCGATTTTATGGAGCTGGGGGACGCAGACCGAGTCCGATGTGCCACCTACCTGTTCACTGGAGACGCCCGCTTATGGTAGGAAGGAGCTTCGGTAGCCCTGACCTTGGCTACACTTTCTTGGACCCGCTTTACGGAGGTTTTCTACTCCAAGTATTTTGCTGAGGAGGTTCGCACCAGGCTGACCACCGAGTTCATGAGCCTGAGACAGGGGGATTTGACGGTTACGGAGTTCATCCGTAAGTTCGAGAGGGGCTGTCACTTTGTGCCCCTGATCGCGAATGATGTCAGAGCCAAGCTGATGCACTTCCTGGTGGGTTTACGGCCGATCTTGCGCCGGGATGTTAGGGTATCTGACCTTGCTACTTATGAGATTGCCGTCTCCAAGGCCTTAGCCGCAGAGCAGGATCTGCGGGATATCGAGAGGAATCGCCAGAGCAAGCGCCCAGTCCAGGCACCGCACCGCCCTCCTCCTCATCAGCATCAGCAGCAGAATAAGAGGCCTTTTCATGGACCGCCCAGGAACCGAGGCCAGTAGCAGCAGCAGCAGCAGCAGCGGGGACGCCCAGCCCCGAGGACTCAGGAGCACCCAGTTTGTCCCAGGTGCTCACGTCGCCATCCTGGAGCATGTATGGCTGGCTCAGGAAAGTGTTTTAAGTGTGGCAGTCCAGACCACATGTTGCTGCAGTGCCCTCAGAGGAATCTGCCTACCCAAGGCAGAGTTTTTGCTCTCCATGCCGCGGAAACCAACCCGGAGACTATGTTGTTGACAGGTACCTTTAAACTTTAAGTTATTCTTCGAATTTCAGCATTTTGGGAATCGGGATTTAGATTTTTGAACTTAGAACTGTTATAGGATTGCATGCTCTACTCAGATTTATTTCAGAGGAATTAAGCTAGAGGAACCTTGACCTTTGCATGTCTATAAGTTTAGATCTTGTAGTGGGATTCAACTTAGAGCTCCGCTCTTTCAGGGAGAATTTTTATATCTGGTTCCGCTACCAAGGCCTTGATAGATTCAGGGGCCACTCACTCGTTTATTTCGGAGGTCTTTGCAAACTTTCTCAAGATCCAGACCATTGGGCTAGATACAGCCTTTTCAGTAGTGTTGCCGTCAGGCGAGGAGATGGCAGCCACCAATGTTATCCGAGATATAGACCTTGAGCTGCACGGTAATCTTGTTTATGCGGATCTGATTGTGCTACCGATGCCGGAATTTGACATCATCCTAGGGATGGACTGGCTATTGAGGAACAGAGTGTTGATAGACTTCCAGCGGAGATCTGTTCTTGTCCGACCGCCTGGAATGGAGCAGTTCTTATTTGAGCCGGACAGGTACTTTCCTTTACCGCGCATTATTCCTTATGTTCAGGCTAGGAAACTCATGCATAGAGGGTGTCGGGCATTTCTAGCGACTTTTTTATCTGTCCCCGAGGAACCCAGCCAGTCAGCCTCAGATGTTCCGATTGTCAGAGATTTCTTAGACGTTTTTCCCGAAGACGTCTCTGGTATGCCACCCGAGAGAGAGGTGGAGTTTTCCATTGAGCTTATGCCAGGTACGGCTCCGATATCCAAAGCGCCATACCGACTAGCACCGACAGAGATGGCAGAGCTTAAGAAGCAGATCCAGAAACTTCTCGACAAGGAGTTCATTCGCCCAAGCTTTTCTCCATGGGGCGCGCCGGTCTTATTTGTGAAAAAAAAAGGATGGCTCGATGAGGCTTTGCATTGACTACAGGGAGTTGAACAGGGTTACAGTGAAGAATAAATACCCACTGCCAAGGATTGAGGATCTATTTGACCAGTTGCAGGGAGCTTCGATTTTCTCCAAGATAGATCTGCGTTCCGGTTATCAGCAGTTGAGGGTGAGAGATGCTGATGTCTCGAAGACAGCTTTCAGGACTCGTTATGGCCACTACGAGTTCCTAGTGATGCCGTTCGGTCTGACGAATGCGCCAGCGATCTTCATGGATCTAATGAATCGCGTATTTCAGCCGTACCTCGACCAGTTTGTGATAGTGTTCATAGATGACATTCTCGTCTACTCCAAGAGTCGGAAGGAGCACAACAGGCATCTGACCACAGTGTTGCAGACATTGCAGAAGCACAAACTATTCGCAAAGTTCAGTAAGTGCGAATTCTGGTTAGAGAAGGTGGCGTTCTTGGGCCACATTGTTTCTAGCAGTGGCATTGAGGTAGACCCGGCGAAAGTTGCAGCAGTCAGAGATTGGGTTGTGCCTCAGAATGTATCGGAGATCCGCAGTTTTCTTGGGCTAGCAGGATATTACAGGAAGTTCATTCAGGGATTCTCATCCATTGCCGTTCCACTCACAGCACTGACAAAGAAAAATGTGAAGTTTGTGTGGAGTGAGGAGTGTCAGAAGAGCTTCGATACTTTGAAGCAAGCTTTTATCTCAGCACCCGTTTTGGCTGTACCGTCAGGATTCGGCGAGTTTGTCCTTTATACCGATGCTTCGAAGCTTGGTTTAGGTGCAGTTTTGATGCAGCATGGGAGAGTGATAGCGTATGCTTCTCGACAGCTGAAAATTCATGAGAAGAATTACCCTACCCATGATCTGAAGTTAGCGGCCGTAGTTTTTGCTTTGAAGATTTGGAGGCACTATCTGTATGGAGAGAAGTGTCAGATCTTTACCGACCACAAAAGCCTCAAGTATTTCTTTACGCAGAAGGAGCTGAACATGCGTCAGAGGCGTTGGTTGGAGCTTGTGAAAGACTACGATTGTGACATTAGCTACCACCCGGGTAAAGCTAATGTAGTTGCGGATGCTTTGAGCAGGAAAGTCGCAGTGATGGCTCACTTGACGATTCAGAAACCTCTTCAGATTGAGAGGCAGAAGTTTGATCTTGAGACTTATCCGCGAGATAGAGTTCCTCGTTTATCTACCTTGACTATCCAGTCCTCTCTTATTGACCGTATTCGCAGTGGTCAGGCCACAGATGAGCAATTGGCACAGTGAAAGAAGAGAGATGAAGCCAAGGGCAGTGTTTTGTATACAGTCAGCGACGGTATTGTGAGATACCGAGATAGGATATGGGTTCCTAGCAGTGATTCTATCCGAGCAGATATCTTATCAGAGGCCCATACGTCCCCGTACTCCATTCACCCTGGGAGTACGAAGATGTACAAAGATCTGCAGCTATTGTATTGGTGGCCAGGAATGAAGAAGGACGTCAGGCGTTTTGTATCCGAGTGCCTGACTTGCCAGTTAGTGAAGGCCGAGCATCAGAGACCAGCAGGTTTGCTCAAGCCTCTTCCTATTCCCGAGTGGAAGTGGGAGAACATTACCATGGACTTTGTGACTGGATTGCCGAGGTCAGCCAGAGGATCGAATGCTGTCTGGGTGATTGTAGATCGTCTTACCAAATCAGCGCACTTCTTGCCTATTAAGACGACTTTCACCATGGTTCAGTATGCAGAGCTGTATATCCGAGAGATAGTCCGACTCCACGGTATTCCAGTTTCTATCGTATCCGACAGAGATCCCAGATTCACTTCCTCGTTTTGGAAGAGTTTGCATTCGACTTTGGGTACGAAGTTGCTGTTTAGCACAGCTTTCCATCCGCAGACAGATGGACAGTCGGAGCGAGTTATTCAGATCTTAGAGGATCTTCTCCGTGCTTGCGTCATTGATTTCTCTGGGAGTTGGGAGTCGAACTTACCATTGGTAGAGTTCACCTATAACAACAGTTTTCAGTCGTCTATAGGTATGGCTCCGTATGAAGAACTGTATGGCCACAAGTGTAGATCTCCTGTTCATTGTGATGAAGTAGGAGAGAGAGCAGAGTTGGGTCCAGAGATTGTTCAGCAGGCAGCAGATGTAGTAGTCAAGATCCGTGATAGGATGAGGACTGCCCAGAGCCGACAGAAGAGTTATGCCGATCAGCGGAGGAGAGACTTAGAGTTTGCAGTGGACGATCATGTTTTCGTGAAAGTGGCACCTATGAAGGGTGTCATGAGATTTGGCAAGAAAGGGAAGCTAAGTCCGAGATTCATTGGACCGTTTGAGATCCTTGACAGAGTTGGGACGCTTGCTTATCGTGTGGCTCTTCCGCCGAATCTGGCCGGAGTACACAATGTCTTTCACGTCTCCATGCTGAGGAAGTATATGGCAAATCCTTCGCATGTGCTGAATTTCGAGCCGTTGCAGCTTACTCCGAACTTATCTTATGAGGAGAGACCCGTGCAGATCCTAGATAGAGAGGAGAAAAAACTTCGGAACAAGCTTGTTAAGCGAGTCAAATTCAAATGGCTCAACCATTCTGAGGAGGAAGCTACGTGGGAGTCTGAGTCAGAGATGAGGGAGCGTTACCCCGAGTTATTCGGTGAGTTCTAATTTCGAGGACGAAATTTCTTTTAAGGGGGAAAGGATTGTAGAACCCATAAATCAGTAGACGTATAAGTCATGCATAATTCTAGATTTTTAAATTTAATTGACTTCATTGCATGATTATTTTAAATGCATTTATTTGAAGTTAATTATTCATTATTTCAGTTCAGTAGTTTGATTTTTAGCATTTCAGTTATTTCAGTGAGACCGGACCGGAGTTGGAGTTTTGAGATAGAATTTAAGATTTGAGAAATATTTCCAGAAGTTATTTTAGCTAGCAAGTAAGTTCATTTAAGTTAGTAAGGGAGGTTTGAGGATTTAATTTAATTATTTGAGGTGATTAAGAAATGAGCTCATTTAAGTTATTTAATTAAGGGGTTAGCTCACTAAATTATTTAAAGGATTAGTAAGGCTTTCAAGGATTATTAGTTGACTAGATAACCATCACTTCCCACTCATTTATTAGCATAATTTCGGCCCCTTAGTTGCTAGGCAACTCAATTGCCAACTCATCAACCTTTTGACCATTTCTTTGCATGTAAGCTGTAGGATAATTCTAGGATTTTTGGGAGCACAATTTAATTAATTAATGGACATATCCTAGTCTAGAAACAAGAGAGATTTCGGCCACTTACATTCTAGAACCATCCCACATATCATTTGATAGCAATTCAAATTCAAAATTCAAATGCATGAAGACTTGGTCTTGATTCTTTCCTTATATCTTGCACCATCCTCCTCACCTCCCATAACCACTTATCTCCCCTCCCTCACCACCGAAATACCTCATCATTCAGATCCATTTTCAGTGTAGAAAAATCGTGAGTCTTAGCTAGAGGGAAGGCAAGAAAAATCGAGAACTAGAAAGAACAAGAGAAGCGCTCCACCTCCTCCGTGCCGCGTCGTCGTCGTTTCGTTCGTTTTCTTTCGAAACAAAACCAGGCATGTCTAGATTTCTTTCAAACCTCAATCAAGTCATATTATCTTTTATTTTTCAGTACATGATCATGTTTATTCAAGCAAAAACCGAGATACATGTCAAAACATTTTGGAACAACACATGCAGAATTTTCGTTTTTCCTTGGCAAGCTTCACGTTTTTCTTGGTTTGTGAGTTTCACGTGATTGGTTCGACTCCAGGCTCCCAAGGCGACTCCTAGACACGTAATAGGATGCATTAGGACCATGTTGGCCCATTCAAACCAGCCCCATGCTTGCTGGAAATTCAGAATGACAGCAAGTTCCCATAGGCGCAGATTTGTGTTTCGAAATTTCAGTTTTTGTGTCAAGGGGTTGGATCTGATCTTGGCTGCCCTAAGGGCTCTTAGCCATGGTTGGATCACTTCCCTAGCAATTCTAAGACGTGACTAAGTTGCCCTTTTGGTGGCTTGGTCCATGGCTCATCGGTTTTTAAATAATCAACAAGAACAGCCCCTTTCCCCATTCGGCCCCTTCCATTTTTCAGCATATGGTTTCGTTTCTTTTGTTGCTTGGTATGGATCTTGGTTGGCCTATGGCCCTTAGCCACGGTTCATATCATGCTCCTAGATGTCTAGATCGTGCCATGGTCAATCAAATGGCCATCTGAATGACACGAGACATCGATCATAGCATAAACACTACACACGCATGTACGTTGCTCTCGGTTGGACCCTTCGGTTGAGATTTGGTGTGATGCGGATTGTGGCTGGCCTAGGGCCCTTAGCCATGGTTCAAATCATTCCTTGGGATGTTGGTAAGAGTCTCTGGTTGGTGGTTCACGTCCCTAATGGCCGATAGTCTCGAAACCAACGCAAGTCTTGTAGTTGCGCAGCTGCTGGAAATTACAGCAAGTTGCTGTGTCGTTTAGAAGGCTCGTTTGAGTTCTTGGTTGGCTTTTAGCCCATGGCCTTGGACTGGACAGTGACTCATTGAGTTGGGAAGGTCATGTTTTTGACCGTTTGTCATTCGGATCATTTTCGAGGTCGTACGAGAATTTACGGTGCAATGTGCCAAATTGACTCTCGAAAGAGCGTTTCGTGTTTTGGCCTCCATTCCACCTAGATTTCGACCCTATCATTTTAGGAGCATTATTTTATAATTTTTCAGCGTATTTTAATCATGACTATACGTCGGTTCGGTGTCGGTTCAGGTTGGCTCGGAGTCATGATTAAATGCGAAGTCATTAGGCGTCATAGTCGCATCTTTTGAACGTAAATTGCATAGTTGGTCAAGTTTTAGCATTTGCATGTTTTTCATGGCACAGTTAGGTTGCAGCGAGCCTGGGGACGATCCAATCCAATCCAGTTGGTAAAAATTACAGGAATTTTCATTACGCCAGTTAATTATTTTACGTGCATTAAATAGAAAATGATTATTTTTGAGATTTATGCAATATGGCTTGTGGTTCATTCACTATGTGGGAGTGTTATTTTATACGGTCGCCAGTGACCGATCAGTTCAGTATGGTACCACCCGGTCGCCAGTGACCGGCCAGCTCAGTTCAGTTTCAGCCTTCCCGGTAGCCAGTTACCGATCAGTTCAGCTTAGTGCAGTGGCCACAGGCGTAAAACATAATCTCAACAGAAAATTTTACCAGTTATTTCAGTACAGGCTCCAAGGAGCAAACATTTTTACTGTGATTATCAGTTCATTTATGCACGTATTATAATTGCTCAGTACAGATTATTTTCAGCATGCCTCAGGACATGATATTTTATCCCATGCATATTTTAAATTCAGATTTTTACTCGTTACCTGCGATATATGCATGCTGAGTCTTTAGGCTCACTAGACTTGATTGTTGTAGGTACTGATGAGGCCAGGGCCGAGGGCGGGGACCAGTGAGCCAGCTTGGGTCGGCAGTAGTGGCACCCGAGGACCTCAGTGCAGCAGTTGTTATTTTATTCCGCAAACAATTTTTATCAGTCGTTGGAAAATTTTTAAGTTGTTATTGTTGGCAAAACTTTATTTTCTTCCGCTGCTATTATTTTAAACATTGAACTTGATTCCCCAGTGATTTTATGAATGAGGCCATTTAAGTTCTTTTAAAAAGAAAATTTTTAATTTTCCGCAAATTTCAAGAAAGGAGTTTTAGGCCCTTTACAGGTTAAGTGGCTAGAGGAGTCCTAGGGTGGCTAGAAGTCTTGTAGCGTGAGTGGCAACCTTATGTGCAGCCTCTGTTCACTTCGGGTGGTTCGTGCGTGAGTTTAAGTGGCTGGGCTGGGCTTTGTAGGGGCTGGGCTTGGTCCAGGAGTGGTCACGGTCGTTTGGGCTCGGTGGTGGCTCAGCTGGAAAGGGCCTAGACTAGATAGGAGTCCTATTGCACCAAGGAAACTCACACACACACACATGCAGAATTTGGTGCTTTTGTCCAGGAGATTTTGGGCAACTTAGGGGCTTGTCCTTTGGGTCAGGGTTGGTCAAGAGGGTGCCTAGCTGGGCTGGCTAGGTTTTGGCTCAATGTGGCTCGGGCGTGGCTCGAGTAAATTGGGAGATGGCTTAGTGGTTTCGATTATGTGTCAATATTTCGAAATTAAGAACAAAAATTGAATCCATGGGTCCACGGGTGCGGCTCATGACTTGAAAGGGTAGAATAAATACTAAAAATGTTATGTTTAAAATTTGGGATCAAAATAATGAGTTTTGGAATTTTCCAGGATTTAATCGCCGCACGAAACGCTAATTAACGAATTAATTGAAACGCCTAGTTTTAAGTTTTATAAAATTATGGAAAATTAGGTTTAAGCTTAAATAATTAATAAAAGTCTATGTTTTTTTTAATTTGAGAATTTTATATTAAGGTTTGATTTAATTCGAGATTAAAACGCGTTAATATGTCTTATTTAAAAATTAATTTAAAATTCATCGATTTAAGCCAAATAAAAATATGAGAAAATTCATGTAAGCTTAAATAATTATTTAGAATAATCCCATGTCATTAAAAGTGAGAAAAAGATAAATTCAAGAATTTTTACGTCCAGGGGCAAAACGGTCTTTTTACACTTAGGAAAATTCATAAACGCTTGAAAGCGTCCCGAAGGATCATAACGAATGTTAAATGATATTATATGATTTAAAATTATGATTTTGATGATAATATGTATTTTTATGATTTATGTTAAAGCTGTGCAATTTATACTGTTTAAAATGATATTTTTGGAAAGTTGTCGTATTTTAAGATTTTAAAAGAAAAGGAAAAATATTTTGAGGAATGTGAATTGACTGTGACAAAAGATATGATTTATGATATATGATTTTGTGGGGATAACGTGAGGGAAAAAGGCCCAAGAGGGAACCCATTTACGGGAAAAGGCCCCGGAGGGAACCCATGTTTGGGAAAAGACCCTCGAGGGAACCCGTCTATGTGAAAAAGCCCCCGAGGGAACCCCAACGATCGTATTTTCACGGTGGAGCCTAGTGCACACCCCCATGGACCATGTGGAGCTAAGACTGCAGTCGACCAAAGGATAAAAACTAGTCACTTTCAAGGATCAAACTTCACCCAAAATGATATATGATTGAAAGCTTATGATAAAAATGATTTTTATGATATATGATTTATGATGATGATGATTAAAGCTATTAAATGGTTTTTAAAATGATTTATTTATGCTTAAAGTTATTTTAAAATGATTTTAATATTTATGATTTAATTATACTTAAATGATTTTTAATGGTTTATTTATGTTCAAAAGATTATTTTAAATAAAAATATGATTTTTAAATGCATGTGAATGTATATGTATTATTTGCTATCCATGTTTAGAACGTGTTGAGTCTTTAGACTCACTAGGTTTGTATGATGCAGGATTTGATGATTTTTGGAGGCGGTGACGATTGAGTCGATTGAGTGCAGCAGTACACACTCGAGGGCCTTTATGTTTCCGCAGTAGCTTATTAGATTTGTGATTTAAAGATTTATGTTCATGATTTTTATTAGAAATATTTTTATGCTTTATTTATTGTTAGTTGATCTTTTTAAAGGTCAATTTAGGAAGTTTTGGTTAGGTGATGATTTAGGATTTTGTTTTATGCACTTGATATTTAAATTGTTAAATTATTTTATTTAGTAATTTAGAATTTATGGTTTAAAAAAAAATCGAGGTCGTTTCAAAAAGGGATCGTTTAAGGTGCTTGCTTGCGCAACGGAAGTTTCAAAAAATTATTTTTCATACAAGAACCGAGCACCCTAAACACTATAGTGTGTAGCAAATACAATAAAACACAAAATGTCATACATAGGATGTTTTAGAGTTTTACATATCAATCTTAAAAGATTGATGTTGGTTCCAACTAAGTTGTAAACAAATCAGCTCTTCAATGGCAAGACAAATCTTCAAGCCTCCTTTGAGCACTCCTTGCACAAAAATTAAGCCCACCACCAACAAAGAAGATCCCCTCTAATTTTGCATTAGAAAAATTAGAGGATTTTTCTTTGAGAAGTGTATGCAATCTTCAACAATTGAAGAAGAAAAAATGAGGGAGAATAACATGAAAATTTAGGCCAAGTTGCGTGCAAGGAGAGAAGGGAAGACATTTTTCTTGGTTTTGTAAAAAGTTAATTGAGTTCCAAAGGCATGTATGCCCATTGACTCAAAAAGTTGTCTCCAACCTTTCACCTCCCAAGCATGCAATTCTATTTGGGCTTGTAACAATTACAAAGTCCATGAACTTTAATTTAATTGTCTCAAACAAATTTGAGATCAATTAAACCATACAAGATTTTACTGAAGCCCACTAGTTAAATAATTATTTCTAATTGGGCTCTACAAGTCCCAATGTTGTTTAATTAATTCAACACTTTAATTAAATTAATTATTTGGACTCTACTAGGTTCAATAGTTTTTAATTAATTCAACACTTGAATTAATTTCATTTAGTTCATAATAATGTTTATGAAAATCAAAATTTTTAAATACATTATTTGTTTGGCCAACTTTTAATTTAGGAACACTTCCTCAAATCAAAAGTCACATTTTCCTTATAGAAGTCATACTTATAATTTTTCTTTCGCTTATAAAATCTTTTATAAGCCGTTCAACACATTGAACTATTTTTACTTCTCAAAGGGATCTACAAAGTTAGCACTTGTGTGGCCTTCAATGGTTCATTGATACAACTAGCTGTGGGTTCACATCTCCATGTAATTCAGGACTAAACATGTCCTTATATGAGAATACTTTAATTGCTCCATTCTTAATTATCAACTCCTTATTAATAAGAACGTCGGAACTCAAGTCTGATAGTACCCAACCAATCATGTTAAACGCCTAGCAGCATCGCTTACATGATTCCCTAGGTATCAAATGATAGAGCCTGCAAGAACCATTCAATTATTGTTAGCGTACAGTATGGTCCCTTCAACTCATATATCCCGACCGATTCGACAACTATTGGTATATCGTGAGATGTCAAAGAATCGATACTATGTGTCATGTCGTAGTTGCATCCATGGTGTAATCTAAGAAATCCCTTTCTTAATTACCATCATACTCTGATCAAAGATTTCAAACTACATATACATGAGATCACATAGGATAACCATACCCGAAGGTAAGCGGTGAATCCTCGACTACAATTCATCGACTCCTATATGTTTCGAAAAAACACCCAACCTTGCCACCTGATGACCCCACAAGAGTCGGTAAACAAGTCAAAGTGCAATGCTAGCATATATAGTCTCAATGTTGTCCCGGGTCATAAGCACTAATGGTGTACAACCATAAACTAGGACGTTTCAACTCGATATGTGAGAACCACTTGAAAAGTCCTTTATGGAGGGTTGTTCAGTGCACTCTACAAGGAGCACCTATCTGCATGTTCGGAAATCACAATGTCCCCTACCAATGAAACATGGTACTCAAATCGGAGATAATAGTCTAAAACTCGAGCGGCCTATATCCTTCTTAACGGCGGCTGAATCGACTAGGAACTGTTTAGAATATACAGTATTGCAAATATGAGTTTCATAATTCTCATCATATGAGCGTCTAATATTCTTTCTACTATTTATATATTCAAGGATTTTATCTATGCAACTAGCATGGGTATACAGATAAAGATGTGCCAAAACAATAATTTCAAATATTATTAAAATAAAGATTGTTTATACATAGAGTTTCATTGTGAACGCTCGGCCAACACTTGTCTCGACAAGCACCTACTCTAACAAAACAATCTTTATTTTAATAATATTTTACGATTTCATTCGATTATGACATTATACTTTATATGTATACCCTTGCAAGCTGTATAGATAAAGTCCTTGAATATAAAATAGGTATCATGATGTCTGCGTCGCAACGTAAGATCATGGAACTCATTAGAAGTGTACTGTATATTCTAAACAGGTTCCTAGTTGAATTACCGTCTAAAACAAGGATAAAGGTCGCTCGAGACTAGCATCTGTGGAGTAAACGCCATATTTCATTCGTAAGGGAATGGAGATGTCCATTCACTCAGATGGGTGATCATATGATGATGCACTGAACAACCCTCCCTCAGACTATCCAAGTTGTTCTCACTTATTGAGTGGAATAGTCCACAATTATGGTTGTACGCCATTAGTCCTTTGACCCGTGTTGGAAATTGAATTTCGGAAGTTTGACAAATTGAACGCTTAATAAATTGAACTAATTGAGCAAGCAGACTGATAGTAACTGATCTAAAATATGAAAACTATCGGTTTTCCTTAACTGAAGGTTCGTACGCAGATTCTCAAACGCAACTGGACTAGCAAACTGAACTACACAGACAACTGACTGATCAGTTGAAACTGATCAGTTACTACAATAAGTTGTAAGCTTATCAGCTGTATTCTATCAGCTGATCCTTCAGCTATACATGTCATCAGTTAAGGAAAAGTACGTTCAAAAAACAACTACACAAAAGCTGATTGCAAAAAGTAGTCGGATAGCCGAAATTCAGAAAAGTTGCAGTGTACGATTGTCAGAAGAATGTAGACGTGGCAATCAACGGATAGAATGTTTCAAATAGTATTCAATATTACCGTTGGAGGCAAAGCCAATAAATAGCAAAGAAGAGCAACTGAAAAAAACACAACAATCTAAATCTCAACTCCGAATCTGAATCAACCCGATTGATATACTGTTACTCTGCTGAAATCTTTGCAAAAATCAAAGCTCACTCTTATTGTATATATTCATAGCATTCAAGCCTATACTTTGAGCTTACAAGCACAAACTGTTATTGTTTTATACTTGATCTTGAAAAAATCAGTTGTGCTATATTATTTCAGTTCAGTTGAGTACTGTTAACTGTTTTGTAACTAAGATTTCAGTTTGGCATTGTTAAGTCCATAAATAAAGTGGGTCTGTACAACTCTTTGTATCGATCAAATTCTTTTAGTGAATATCCTATCTTTGTGATAAAAGGGGTGACGTAGGAGTGTTTCAAATTTTCGAACATCCATAAATCTTGTGTCTTCTTATTTCAGTTTTTATTATATCTATTAGTGAGTTTATTGCGGCATTTATATTGTTAAGTGATTGATATCGACTGATAAGATTCTCGAGTATCAGTTTATCACTAAATTGACTCAAGAAAAGCGAAAAAGTTGTGAAAATTGAGAGTATTTATTCAAGACCCCCTTCTAAACACTCTTCCACCCTTAATCAATCCTATCAAGTGGTATCAGAGCAGTTGAATCTTGTTCCTGAATATTCCAATATACAAACTGATTACCATGTCTTCATTCAACAAAATTCAAATGTTCTCTAGAGAAGATTTCGATGATTAGAAAAGCAAAATGCAGACTCATCTAGCTGCACAAGATGATGACGTGTGGTACGTTATTACGGACGGACCCATGAAAATATTGAAGGCAAACACTGATGTTCCCATAACTTATGGGGCACCACACCACATTGAAAAACCCCAAGATGAATGGACAGCTGAAGACAAGAGAAAAGACAACTTGGACGACGTGGCTAAATATATTTTGTATAAGACGCTGGATAAAGATACCTTCAGCAAAATAAAAATGCGCAAAAATGCTAAGGAAATTTGGGAGAAACTGATTCAGCTCTGCGAAGGCAATGAGCAAGCCAAGGAGAATAAGCTATCTGTTGCTGTTCAAAAGTTCGACAATATCAAGATGAAGATTGGATAATCCATGCATGAATATGATGAAAGGATCAGTAGCATAGTAAACGAACTGAATGTACTCGGAAAGTTGTATTCAAACAAAGAGGTGGCACTGAAAGTAGTCAGAGGTCTTCCCAATGAATGAGATGTTAAGACCATGGCAATGCGAGAATCAAAGGATCTGAACAAGGTCAAACTCCATGATTTATTTGCTGACTTAAAAGCCTACGAAATTGAGTTGCAAACAAGAGAAAGGGAACCTTCTACACCAGCTGCTACAACTACCTTAACTGATGTCAAACTGGAACCAACTGGTTCATTTGACAAATCTGTTGATCAGTTAAGTAATGATGCTATGTCATTATTTGTCAAGAATTTTGGAAGATTAATGAGAAGAAATCAAGGAAAATTCCAAAGACAATATCAAAGAAATAGCACCAAAGAAAAACCCAAAGCTTGCTACAACTGTGGCAAAACTGGTCATTTTATTGCTGACCGTCATAAGCCAAAGAGGGACAGTTGAGGCTCAACTAAAAAGGGTAAGAAATCTTATGAGCACAAGAGAAGAACTAAGGATGACAAGGAATCATACAGAAAAAAGCATGAGATGCTTCTAGCAGAGGAAAGCAAGTCCAAATGGGCAGAATCTGACAGTGATTCAAAATCTGAAAGCTTGAGCTGCTCTAGTTATGATGATGAGGAGGTCAATTGTCTAATGGCTAATGACACATAACTGGAGACAACCAGTCAACAAGTATTTGACTTTAGCTAAAGTGACTTAACACGAGATGTACTTATTTCTACACTTCATGACATGGTAAATGAGTACCACAAGTTTGCCCTATCTTTTGAGAAGGCCAGAGCAAAGCAAACTGATCTCATAGACTATAAAAATGAAACTGATGAATCAGTTGATTTGTTTAGTCTTAAACGGGAGATTTCTAAGCTGAATGCTGAAAAAAACAAGAATCAATCTATGATTCAGTAGTTGATGCTTGACAAATCAAAGCAAACTGAGCTTATTAAGGCATGGAACAAATCATCTGTTGCAGTAGCTAAAATACAAGATAAGCAAAAATCAGTTATTGATAAAACTGGTTTATGGTTTAGTAATCAAGATGAAACTTCCACCAGTGATACTCAGTCAAAACTGAATATAGAAAAAGAGAAATTTATTCACTTTTTAAAATCAGTTGTGATACAAGAACAACCAGAGTCAAGTAAACCAGTTGTATAGCCTTTTGAAAATAAGAACAAGGCTAGAAGGTATGATATTGGTTATAGCCCAATTATTTCAACTGACCCACAAAGTCAGTCACTAAAAAGGTTCAGCAATAAATACCTGAACTATTCAAATGTATAATCCAATTACTATAATATCAATCCAGTTCAAAAAAAAATATCGGCTGAACAACCAGTTGAAAAAGGCTAAAACTCATATTGTTTCATCTGCACACTACAAATCAAGTACACACAAACCGAAAAAAACTATCTGGAACACAGCAACTGGAAATTCAGTTAGACTGGTCCAAGTATGAATTCCTAAAGGACTTATCAGTTTAGGACCCAAATAGATATGGGTACCAAAATTATATATTGTGTGTGATTGCAGGTGGCAGGTACAAACAAAGAATCAACCTGGTATCTGGACGGTGGATGTAAAACTGTGGGTAAGGGTAAGTTTATCAATGGTAATTTTACTATCAATGATGTTTTACTAGTTGAGAATTTGAATTATAACTTGAGTAACATCAGTCAGTTATGCGACAATAAATTCTCAGTTCAGTTCGACAGACACACTTGCTCAGTTAGAGACTCAACTGATGAGATCATCCTAACTGATAATCGTTGTGAGAATACTTACAAAATCAGTTGGATTGATCAAACTTATGCACCAGTTTATTTTGTTCCTTCCAAATCTTCTAAGAACTGGTTGTGGCATAAAAGGTTGAATCACGTAAACTTTAAATCTATTGCCTATCTGAGTAACCATGATCTTGTAACTGGTTTGCCCAAAATATATTTTTCAAAAGATAAAATTTGTTCAGCATGTCAGTTTGGTAAGTAAGTAAGATCTTCATTTAAAAACAATGGTTGTAAATCATCTTCTCGATGCTTAGAACTGCTACATATGGAACTTTTTGGTCCTATACCAGTCATGAGTTTAGGGAGAATGAAATACACCTTAGTAGTTGTGGATGATTTTTCAAGATTTACTTGGGTTATCTTTTTAAAATCCAAAGACCAAATTTCTGCACAATTGATTAAGCTTTTCAAAAGACTATTAAATGAAAAATCAGTTGGGATTGATCGAATAAGGTCTGATCGAGTGACTGAATCCATCAATAAAAATCTTTCACAACTTTTAGAAAATACTGGAATCAAGCATGAGCTCTCAGTAGCATGAACTCCTCAGCGAAATAGTGTAGCTAAGAGAAGAAATCGGACCCTTAAAGAAGCTGCTAGAACAATGCTTGCTGATTCTGGTATTTCTCAGAGGTTTTGGGCAGAAGCATTAAACACTGTATGTTACACTCAAAACATATCAATGATTAATAAGAATCATTTGAAAACACCGTATGAGATATTGCATGAATGCAAAAGCGTGGTTTCTTATTTGAAAAATTTCGGCTGCAGATGTTTTATTCTTGATAATGGTAAAAATTATTTAAAAGTTTGTTATGCTAAATCTGCAGATGGAATATTTCTTGGGTATTCATCATTTAGTAAAGCTTACAGAGATTTTAGCAAATGCACTTTGAATGTAGAAGAGTCTATTCATGTTGTATTTAATGAATCTGTGCTAAATGATAAGCCAACTAATCCAATTGATCTAGTTGATCGCTTTACAGATATTAGTTTGAAGGATGATAATGAAGAATAGAGTCACATTAATCGAAATATCCTTCAAACACCAAAACCAGAAGTGCTGGATCATCAGTTGAACAAGAAATTGTTACTGATAATCAGTTGGTGGAGCAAAATGATAATACTCAGTTTCCAACTGATACTGCAGCAACTGAAACTGAAGAAAATATTCAGTTGCCAACCAAAGCAGTTGCTGAAATGGATGCAACAAATGTTGAGTACATATGGAAGAAATCACATCCACCAGAATTGGTAATAGGTAATCTGTAATGCCCAAGATTTTATTCTGTTAATCTAAGATTATTGATTATGAATTGATATGATTATAGAAAGACCACTCCGAGGCACGATTTGAGATAGCATGTGACATTATAGTGCGCGAGAACAGAAGGTCTTGCGCATATGCGCGACACAAGCCGCGCATATGCGCGAGCATGGCAGAAGACCTCGCGCATATGCAAGAGAAGAGGGCGTGCATATGCGCGAGCATGTGATGAGAAGAGGTGCCGAGACAGTAAGTCTCGCGCATATGCGCGAAGATGGGGCGCGCATATGCGCGAGTAAAGGAATTCTGTTGCGACGAGACAGTAGGTCTCGCGCATATGCGCCGGTGATGGTCGCGCATATGCGCGAGACGTGCTGGACAAGGAAGAAGCCACATGTCTTTGGCATGCATGGTATATATATCAAATCTTCATTCTCCTTCAACATTCCAGCAAGAAAGAACGAGAAGTCCCTGGAGAAATTCTCAAGTTTTGATTTTTAGAATTTGATTTTACACGATCCAACTGTCTGAGTTTCGATCCGAGTTCAGTATTGTGTTACTCTCATCAAAGGCTTCAAAAGGACGTAAGTTTTATTATGTTCTTGTATGATTCAAAAGTTTGATATTGAAAAAATCATGATATGATTGATATTATCTATTCCTGAGATTGTGATGATTGTATAATCGAAACTAGATCGAAGAACAGATACCGTATGAAATTGTTATGATTTTTTAGATTAGATTTGATTGATATTATACAGATTTAGTATCAGATTGTGTTATTGATTGATTATGAGTTATTGTGATTGATGGCTATTGATATTGTATTGCTGGGTATATCGAGATTGTGTTGTTATGCCGTCGAAACAGAAATAGATGGAGTTCTGATCATATCCAGTACTGCTTTGAATAAGATGGTGATATTGTATATTTCGAATGTCATTGCTAGATTGAGTATTGACAGCTTCGAATTCAAGACTTCGACTTCGTCAGCTCGAAAAAAGAAAGGTATAAATCAATGTTAAATCGGGAGATAAGACTCGAGTTAGATTCCACTTGAGTTTCCCAAAACCACATACTTTATTTTAATTGCATTGATGTTTGCAATTCATGAGATTGATATGCTTAGTCTATTGATTTATAGCAAAGCATGTATTGAGTCCATGGCAGTTGTGCCACGTTTTTGGAAGATGTGCCAAGTCATTGGACATTTGGTTTATATCGATGTTGCTTAGGAGTAGATCGACTCCTATTATAGAGATTCGATATGATGTATCAAAGTCCGGGAACCGGAATCCCTAGATTAGAGAAGAGTCGAGTCAGAGATTATGAGTCAAGAGTTTGATTTACAGTTTTATATCGATGCATGTCTTTCAGATTGTGATACATGTTATTGATAATTGTTCCATGCTTTTATATCTGTTTATATGATTGCATGTATACATTGTTTATACTGGGAATATATTTATCACCGGAGTTATCCGGTAGTTGTTGTGTTTGTATGTGTGCATGACAACAGGTGGGACAGGATCAGGGTAGAGAAGAGGATGAGAGATTGAGATTAGAGTGGAGATTCGGACCCAGAAGTAGAGTGGACTTTCATTACTTGATATGTAGTAAATGAACATTAGTTTGTTATGATTTACTTTTGTACAAGACTTGTACTTTGGATCTTGTTGTAGTTATTAAACTTGATCTTGTGAGTTGAATGAGATGGGCCTATTTTGTTATAGAAATTGTACACTTGTTTATGTGGTGTTCATCTTTAAAAAAAAAACTTATGACCCAAGTTTAAGTAATTGATCCTAATGATGATAAGAAGATGAGTTAGCGTCCGGGTCCCCACAACAGGTTGTATCAGAGCAGTAGGTTCCTTAGACTAACTTAAAAGAGAGTGAGTGGGGTAGATTGAATTTTCTTTCCTGCTTTCGTGATGACAGCATGTTTTACTTCTTTAATACATGTTTACCTGAATATCTGATTTGATTGGAAATATGTATGACTTGAGAATGAATCATAACCGATTCTTGATCAGCAGTAAGATGATTAGAGGAGGACTGAAACAGATGTGTTGTATTTGGTTGCTAATCATTTTGATAATCAGATATGCCTCCTCGAAGAATCCGAGAACAAGGTAGTACCTCAAACAATCCCATGGATGTTACAGCGACACCCATGGAAACATTACTGAAGAGGTTTCAGTCATTCAAACCGCCGACCTTGAAGGGCACAGAGAATTCTGTTGACTGTGAGAGTTGGCTAGATGACATTGAAATGTTGTTTTATTCTCTTGATTACACAATGAACGAAGAGTTAGACTGATTGGGCATCAATTGCATGATGTTGCAATACGGCTAAGAGGGCTTTGGAGCATCGAGGTACAGTTATTACTTGGAAGATCTTTAAAACTGAATTTTATCAAAGATTTTTCCCAATATCGTACAGAGAAGACAAGGGTTCAGAGTTTGCTAATCTGAGACAGGGTCAACTGAACATAGAAGAATATGTGGCCAAGTTCTCTACCTTGCTACGATTTGCTCCGCATGTTGCTGAGAATGATGAAGTTGTTGCTGATCAGTTCATTAATGGATTGAATCCTGATATCTTTATACTGGTAAATGCTGGGAGACCGAATAACTTTGCTTTTGAATAGAGCCAAAAGAGCAGAAGCGGGTTTGATTAGACAGAAAGGAGCTTCGTATGTTGCCCTAGCACCGAACAACAACAACCCTCAACTCAATTTCACCAACCCCCTCCCAGATTTGAGAGTGGCAGTATCAGCAGTGGAAAGAAAGATTATTTAAAAGCCTAAGGGAAACAGTTCAAGAAGTCTGGTAGTAGTTCATCTAGCTCCAGTGGTTCACGACAGAGCCAGAGTTATACAGGTGTCTATTGCAGAACTTGTGGCGGTAGAAATCCTACCGAGCAATGCCATGGAGTATCTGGTAGTTGCAACATCTGTAGATAGCAGAGACATTTTGCCAGAGTCTGTCCACAGCGAGGTTCTCAAAGATCTCAGGGAGCAGAATCATCTCGATCATTGGCTCAGACTGATAGAGATCATCAGCTGTTTACTCTTTCCAGCCATCACCTACTACTCGATCACAGCAGAGGCCAGGAGGAAGCCAGACTGTTAGCCAACCTCCGAGACAGCAGGCTAGAGTGTTTGCATTGACTGAAGAGCAGGCACAAGAAGCACCAGATGATGTTGTTGCAGGTAACTGTTCTCTTTGTGGTTACTCTGCTTATGTATTGATAGATACCGGTGCATCCCATAATTTTATATCTTAGTGATTTGCATTGATACATGATTTGCCTGTTGAGTCTTTATTTGCTGTAGTATCTGTCTCTTCACCTTTGGGGAGAGGTCTTATATCAGTGAAGTCTGTTAGACATTGTATACTGCAATATGATGGGAATGAGATTGAGTTAGATTGTATTGTACTCGGTTTGTCTAATTTTGACTGCATTATCGGAATTGATATGCTGACCAAGTACAGAGCTACCGTAGATTGTTTCCAGAAGATTGTGAGATTCAGACCTGAGATGGCTGATGAAGGGAAATTTTACGGAAAGGGTTCTAGAGCTATAATTCCTTTGATATCTGTGTTGTCTATGACTCGATTATTACAGAAAGGAGCAGAGGGATTCCTTTTGTATTCAGTAGATGTACTGAAATAGAGCCCGTCATTGGCAGATCTGCCAGTGGTATGTGAGTTTGCTGACGTCTTTCAAGATGAGATTCCGGGTTTGCCTCCAATCCGAGAAATAGACTTCGGTATTGAATTGATACCAGGTATAGTTCCTATTTCTAAAACTCCATACAGAATGGCACCGATTGAACTGAAAGAGTTGAAAGAACAGTTAGACGATTTACTGGCCAAGGGTTACATCAGACCGAGTGTTTCTCCTTGGGTTGCTCCAGTATTATTTGTCAGAAAGAAAGATGGTTCAATGAGACTCTGCATTGACTATCGGCAACTGAACAAGGCTACGATAAAGAATAAATATCTTTTGTCTCGTATTGATGATTTATTTGATCAGTTGTAGGGTTCTTCTGTATATTCCAAGATCGATCTGAGATCTGGATATCATCAACCGAGATTCAGAGATTCTGATATATCGAAGATAGCTTTTAGAACCAGGTATGACCATTATGAGTTTATAGTCATGCCGTTTGGTTTAACGAATTCTCCAGCTGTATTTATGGGTTTGATGAACCGTATATTTCAGAAATATCTTGATGACTTTGTGATTATCTTTATTGATGAAATTTTGATTTATTCAAAGAATTTGAATGATCACGCTGAGCATTTGAGAACTGTATTGAAGATTTTGAGAAATGAGAAATTGTATGCTAAGCTGTCTAAATGTGAGTTTTGGTTGAAGCAAGTGATATTTTTGGGACACATTATATCTGGAGAGGGTATTTCTGTTGATCCTAGCAAAGTTGAGGCTGTGATCAGTTGGCCTAGACCGACATCAGTGCCGATACGCAGTTTTATGGGTTTAGCAGGATAGTATCGTCGATTTATTAGAGATTTCTCCAGTATTGCTAAGCCGATTACTCAGTTGACTCAGAAGAATGCACCGTTTGTTTGGTTAGAGGTTTGTGAATCCAGTTTCCTAGAGTTGAAGAAGAGACTGACCAGTGCTCCTGTGTTGACTATTCCGTCAGGTACTGGTGACTTTGTTGTCTATTGTGATGCTTCTCACAGAGGATTGGATTGTGTTTTGATGCATCGAGGACATGTTATTGCTTATACCTCAAGACAATTGAAACCACATGAGACTCGCTATCCGATTCATGATCTTGAATTGGATGCTATTTTATTTGCATTGAAGATCTGGCGACACAACCTATACGGTGAGAAATTTGAAATTTATTCTGATCACAAGAGTTTGAAATATCTATTTTCACAGTCAGAATTGAATATGAGGCAACGAAGATGGCTTGATTTAATGAAAGATTTTGATTGTGAAATCAAATATTATCTGGGAAAATCGAATGCAGCAGCTGATGCACTGAGTCGAAAGGTATGCTCTTTATCCTTATCGACGATTGGTGTTTCAAATTTGATTGAAGATTGCTGTCTTTCTGGATTGTTATTTGAGACAGATTGTCAACCTTTGAAACTCTATGCCATTCAAGTTGAACCAGAGTTGATTGTTCAAATTAAAGAAGCACAGAAAGTTGATCAGAACGTTCAGAACTTGATATTGATGGTCAGATCAAGGCATCAATCAGAATATCAGGTTCGTGATGATGTGTTATATGTGAATAATCATCTTGTTGTGCCAGATATTTCAGATTTGAGATACCAGATTTTGGCAGAGGCACACTGTAATCGTTTCAGTGTTCATCCTGGTGGCAGAAAAATGTACAATGATTTGAAGAAACAGTTTTGGTGGAAACAAATGAAAGCAGACATTGCAGAATTTGTATCCAAATGTTTGAATTACCAACAGGTGAAAGCAGAAAGGAAGAAACCCGGATGTTTGTTGCATATCTTATCTATTCCTGAATGAAAATGGGATCACATTTCTATGGATTTTGTGACGAAGCTACCACGATCCTCCCGAGGTTGCGATGTGATTTGGGTTGTTATTGACAGATTGACCAAATCAGCATGCTTTATTCCGTACAGAATGACGTACAGACATGACCAGATGGCAGAGATTTATGTCAGAGAAGTGGTCAGATTGCATGGTGTGCCGAAGTCGATTATATCAGATCGTGATCCTCGGTTTACTTCGCACTTTCGGCACAGTTTGCAGCAAGCTCTAGGTACGAAGTTACACTTGAGTACTGCATATCATCCTCAGACAGACGGACAGTCAGAGCGGACTATCCAGACATTGAAGGATATGTTGAGAGATATAGTGCTAGATTTTGGCACTAGTTGGCAAGATTCTTTGCCACTTTGTGAGTTTTCGCACAACAACAGCTATCAGACGAGCATAGAGATGGCTCCGTTTGAAGCGTTGTACGGAAAAAAATGCAGATCCCCTCTTTATTGGGATGAGATATATGAGGTACCTGAGATTGGGCCTGATATGATTCGAGAAATGACAGAAAAAGTGAAGTTTATTCCACAGAGAATGAAGACAGATCAAGACAGACAGGCCAAATATGCAGATATTAGACGTCGACCGTTAGAATTTGAGCAGGGAGACAGAGTATTTCTAAAGATTTTTCATTTCAGAGGCATTGTCAGATTTGGCAAGAAAGGAAAATTATCTCCTCGTTATATCGGTTCGTACGAGATTATTGAGAAGAAAGGTACTCGTGCATATCGACTTGTTATTCCGCCTTCTCTATCTAGTATACATGATGTCTTTCATGTATCTATGCCGCGGAAATATCTGCCTGATGCTTCTCATGTTCTTCAGTCAGACGAGGCAGAACTTGATGAAACTCTAAGTTATTTTGAGAAACCGATCTAGATTCTAGATCATAAAGAAAAGCAGCTCAAAACGAAGACTATTCCACTTGTGAAAGTCCAGTGGAGTCGTCATGGCATTGAAGAAGCTACTTGGGAAACTGAATCAGATATGAGACAGAAATTTTTAGAGTTATTTCATTGATGTGAGTTTTCTTATTTAGCTTCTGTATATCTCCTTCTTGTATGTGATTTGATTGCCTGTGATTTCGGGGACGAAATCAGACTTTAGAGGGGGAGAATTGTAATGTAGAACCCGTAAATTAGACTACGTATAAGCCATGCATAATTCTAGTATTTTAAATTAAAATGATTTTATTGCATGAGTATTTAAATGCTTTTTTTTAAAATTTAATTATTTTTTGCAGTAGTTTAAATTTTTATCCTTTCAGTTAATTCAGTGAGTCCGGACTGGAGTTGGAGTTTTGAGATAGAATTTAAGATTCAGAAATCATTCCCAGAGTTTATTTTAGCTAGCTAATAAGTTGATTTAAGTTAAAAGGAGGTTTAAGGAATTATGTTAGTAACTTGAGGTGAGTAGGAAATAAGTTCATTTAAGTTCCTTAATTGATGTGTTAATTCACTAAATTAATTAAAGGATAGGTAAAGCTCTTAAGGTTTAAAAATTTACTAACTAAACAATATTTCCCCTCCATTTAATTCTTTAATTTTCGGCCCTTAGATGATTAATCAAATTTTTTTGCCAACTCACCTTTGACCCTTTCCTTGTCATCCCTTAGCATGATAATCTTTTCATTTATTAATCACCCTTAATTAATTAATATTAGACCATTATCCTAGCCTTGGTGGACACAATAAATCGGCCACACCTCATCCTATATCCCTCCAACAATAGTTGATATCAAACCATTTCAAAAAAATTCAAAAAGAAGGAGACTTGGTCATACCATTTGTATCCCTTTATTATTGGATCTCCCTCACTCTCCTAACCATCATTCCCCCCTCCCTCACCACCGAAATTCAGTACCATTCAGAGCATTTTCGTGAGATATAGTGAGGAAAACCGAGAGCATTTAGAGAATAATAATCGAGTAGCAAGCAAGAAAAGAAAACGCTCCATCTCCTCCGCGCCGCGTCGTTGCGTTTCGTTCGTTTTCTTTTCAAAACAAAACCAGGCATGCATATGTTCTTCCTTGCTCTTCAATCAAGTTGTATTACGATTTTTAAACATTACATGATCATGGTTTGATAGCCAAAACGGAAATATATCAAGAACATTTTGAAAATAAAAGATGCAGAATTTTTCGGTTCCTCTTGTGCTTCACGGGTTGCATTGTTTTGATGGTTTCATGTATTGGTTCGATTCCAGGCTCCCAAGGCTGCTCCTAGGCATGTACTAGGACATGTTAGGAATACATTTTTCCATTGGTTTGAGTCCCATGCTAGCTGAAATCAAGAGATGACAGCAACCCCCCATTAAGTGTCATTGTGTGCTCGATTTTTCTTGAGTTGCTGTCCATAGAGGAAGTTTCTGATTATGGCTGCCCTATGGGCCTATAGCCATGGTTAGAACACTTCCCTAGCATGTCTATGATGTGACCAAGTCGCCCTTTTGAGGCTTGTTCCATGGTTGCATCGGTTTTTAAATCAAAATAAAAGAACAGCCCCTACCCCCTTTCGGCCTTCTCATTTTACAGCAAGTGTAACATTCGGTTTTGTGGAATGGTGTGGATCTTGGTTGGCCTATGGCCCTTAGACACTGTTCATACCATACCTCTATATGTCTAGATCGTGCCATGGTCAATCAAATTGCCAGTGGAATGACACAAGACAGCAAACGAATAAAAACCCCACACGCATGCAAGGGTGCTCTCGGGTGGGACTTTCGGTTGGTTTCTGGTGTGATGCAAATTGTGGCTGGCCTAGGGCCCTTAACCATGGTTCAAATCATTCCTTAGGATGTTGGTAAGAGGTTCTGGTCGGTGGTTCAAGCCCCAATGTCCATTAGCCTAGCAAACGACGCAAGGAAACCAAAGCACAGCTGCTGTATTTTTGTGGACAGCAACTTGCTGCTTCGGTTCAGTGGCTCGTTCGAGTTCTTGGTTGGATTTTAGACTATGGCCTTGGACTGTACAGTGCCTCATCAAGTTAGGAAGGTCATGTTTTTGGCCGTTTGTGATTCGGATCATTTTGAAGGTCGTACGAGAAATTACGGTGCGATGTGCCAAATTGACTCTCGAAAGAGCGTTTCATGTTTTGGCCTCTATTCACCAAAATTTCGACTTGCATCATTTTAGGAGCATTATTTCATCATTTTAAGAGTATTTTAATCATGACTAATTGATGGTTCGGTGTTGGTTTGGGTTGGCTCGGAGTCATGATTAAATACAAGTCGTTGGGCGTAATTGTCTCGTTTTTGGATTAAATTACTAAGTTTGGTCAAGAAAATCATTTGCATATTTTTCATGATAAATTTAGGTCGCAGCGAGTCTGGGAATGATCCAATCCATGTGGTAAAATAATACATGATATTTCATTATGTCATTTAATTATATTACGTGCATAAAAAGATAAAATATTCATTTTTGAGATTTATGCGATATTGCTTGTGGCCATTTCACTATCATGGGAGCATTATATTATCCGGTGGCCAGTTACCGGTCAGTTCAGTTCAGTTCCACCCAGTATACTGTGGCATTAGTCTGATCAGACGTTGTCGCCAGTTACCGGTCCGGTCGCCAGTTACCGGTCAGTTCAGTTCAGTTCAGTGCAGGGGCCACTTGCGTAGACCATAATCTCAACAGAAAATTTATGACATGCTATTTTATTCAGGGCTCCAAGGAGCAAATATTTTCACTATGATTTTCAGTTCTGTTATGCACGTATTATAATTGCTCATGACAAGTTATTTTCACATTATGCCTCATGGCATGATATTTTTACTCCCATTCAACTTTATTACATTATTTACTCGTTATTTATGATATATGCATGCTGAGTCTTTAGGCTCACTAGACTTGATTGTTGTAGGTACTGATGAGGTCGGGACCGAGTGCGAGGACGAGTGAGCCAGCTTGGGGTCGGCAGTAGTGGAGCCCGAGGACCTCATTTACAGCACTTGCCATTTTTTTTATGCTCAAACATTTTATCAATTGTTGGATATTTTAAATTGTTATTTTGGCGAGTAATAATTTCTTCCGCTGCTATTTTGAACATCTAAACTTGATTTATCAGTTGATTTTGTGAATGAGGCAATTTTGATTATCTTAAAAAGAAAATTTTAATTTTCCCGCAAATTTTCAAACATGAATTTTCGGGCCATTATATGTAATGCCCAAAATTTTATTCGGTTAATCTGAGATTATTGATTATGAATTGATATAATTATAGAAGGACCACTCCGAGGCACGATTTGAGATAGCATGTGACATTATAGTGTGCGAGGACAGAAGGTCTCGCGCATATGCACGACACGAGCCGCGCATATGCGCGAGCATGGCAGAAGACCTCGCGCATATGCGCGACAAGAGGGCGCGCATATTCCCGAGCATGTGATGAGAAGAGGAGCCGAGACAGTAGGTCTCGCGCATATGCGCGAATATGGGGCGCACATATGCGTGAGCAGAGGAATTCTGTTGCGACAAAACAGTAGGTCTCGCACATATGCGTTGGTGATGGTCGCGCATATGCGCGAGACATGCTGGACAAGGATAAAGCCACATGTCTTTGGCATGCATGGTATATATATCAAATCTTCATTCTCCTTCAACATTCCAACAAGAAAGAACGAGAAGTCCATGGAGAAATTCTCAAGTTTTGATTTTTAGAACTTGATTTTACAATATCCAATCGTCTGAGTTTCGATCCGAGTTCTGTACTGTGTTACTCTCGTCAAAGGCTTCAAAAGGACGTAAGTTTTATTATGTTCTTGTATGATTCAAAAGTTTTATATTGAAGAAATCATGATATGATTGATATTATCTGTTCCTGAGATTGTTATGATTGTATAATCGAAACTGGATCGAAGAACAGATACCGTATGAAATTGTTATGATTTTTCAGATTTGATTTGATTGAGATTATACAGATTTTGTATCAGATTGTGTTATTGATTGATTATGAGTTATTGTGATTGATGGCTATTGATATTGTATTGCTGGGTATATCGAGATTGTGTTGTTATGCCGTCGAAACAGAATTAGATTGAGTTCTGATCATATCTAGTATTTCTTTGAATAAGTTGGTTATATTGTATATTTCGAATGTCATTGCCAGATTGAGTATTGACAGCTTCATATTCAAGACTTCGACTTCGTCAGATCGACAAAAGAAAGGTATAAATTAATGTTAAATCGAGAAGATACGACTCGAGTTAGATTCGACTTGAGTTTCCCAAAACCACATACTTTATTTAAATTGCATTGATGTTTGCAATTCACGAGATTGATTTGCTTATTCTATTGATTTATAGCAAGCATGTATTGAGTCTATGGCAGATGTGCCACGTCTTTGGCAGAGGTGCCAAGTCGTTGGAAATTTGGTTTATATCGATTCTGCTTAGGAGTAGATTGACTCCTATTGTAGAGATTCGATATGATGTATCAAAGTCCGGGAACCGGGATCCCTAGATTAGAGAAGAGTCGAGTCAGAGATTATAAGTCAAGAGTTTGATTTACAGTTTTATATCGATGCATGTCTTTCAGATTGTTATACATGTTATTGATAACTGTTCCATGCTTTTATATCTGTTTATATGATTGCATGTATACATTGTTTATGCTGGGAATATATTTCTCACCAGAGTTATCCAACTGTTGTTGTGTTTGTATGTGTGCATGACAACAGGTGGGACATGATCAGGGTAGAGAAGAGGATGAGAGATTGAGATTAGAGTGGAGATTCGGACCCAGAAGTAGAGTGGACTTTCATTACTTGATATGTAGTAAATGAACATTAGTTTGTTATGATTTACTTTTGTACAAGACTTGTACTTTGAATCTTGTTGTAGATATTAAACTTGATCGTGTGAGTTGAATGAGATGGGCCTATTTTGTTATAGAAATTGTACACTTGTTTATATGGTGTTCTTCTTTAAAAAAAAAACTTATGACCCAAGTTTAAGTAATTGATCCTAATGATGATTAAGAAGATGAGTTAGCGTCCGGGTCCCCACATAATCCTTCTTATCTGGTAAGAACTCGGAATCAAATGTTTAATTTATTTATTCATTCAACTTTTGTTTCCCAACTAGAACCTAAGAAAACTGATGATACTCTTGTTGATCCTAACTGGATAAATGCCATGCAAGAAGAGCTAAATCAGTTTACCCATAACAATGTCTGGAACTGAGTTACAAGACAAGTTTCTAAAACCATTATAGGTACAAAGTGGGTATAAAGAAACAAACTGAACGAAGATGATTCAGTTGTGCGCAACAAATCGAGGCTTGTAGCACAAGGATATAGGCAAAAGAAAGAATAGATTACGATGAAACTTATGCACCAGTTGCAAGACTGGAAGGAATCAGAATGTTCCTTATTTATGCCTCATTTAA
Organism: Primulina tabacum; assembly: GCF_025594145.1. Lineage (NCBI taxonomy): Eukaryota > Viridiplantae > Streptophyta > Magnoliopsida > Lamiales > Gesneriaceae > Primulina > Primulina tabacum. The sequence continues at coordinate 8,804,974 of NC_134556.1, read as the reverse complement.
GAACTTTAAAATCTACCAGATGGACGTGAAGAGTGCATTTCTGAACGGTCAGTTACATGAAGAAGTATATGTTGAACAACCACCAGGTTTTGTTAATCACTCTCTTCCTGATCATGTTTATCATTTGAACAAAGCCCTATATAGTCTTAAACAAGCTCCAAGAGCTTGGTATGAAACTCTTTCAAAATTCCTAACTGATCATGATTTTATTGTTAGATCAGTTGATAAGACTATGTTCAAATTTTCAAATAATGATCACATTTTACTTGTGCAAATATATGTTGATGATATTAGTTTGGGGTCAACTAACCCCAAATTATGTGAGAAATTTGCCAAGTTAATGCAGGAAAAATTCGAGATGAGTATGATGGATGAACTGATATTTTTCCTCAGTCTGCAAGTAAAGTAACTGGTGACTTGTACTTTTATCAGTCAGACCAAATTTACGAAGAAATTGCTTAAGAAATTTGGCATGGAAACATGTTCACCAGCAAGTACTCCCATGAGTTCATCAGTCAAGCTAGAAAATGATCATGGGGGGATATCAGTTGAGACGACACTTTACAGAGGTTTGATAGGTTCATTATTGTACCTAACTGCTAGTCGTCCTATTATTGTATTTGTTGTTTGTATGGGTGCTAGATTTCAGGCAAATTCTAAGCAATCACATTTTTCAACTGCCAAACGTATTTTAAAATATCTTAAAGGCACGCAAAATGTTGGTTTATGGTATGCTAAGGATTCTTCTTTTAATTTAGTTGGGTATTCAGATGCAGATTATGCAGGATGTAAGCTAGATCGTAAAAACACCAGTGGATCATGTCAGTTTCTAGGAGACAGACTGATCTCATTGTTCAGAAAAAAGCAAACATCCATAGCAACTTCCACAACTGAAGCAGAATATCTTGCTACTAGAAGCTGCTGTGCACAAATGATATGGATTCAGTAATAACTGAAAGACTATGGAGTCATTTCAAAAGATTCTCCAATATTTTGTGATAATACAAGCACGATTGCAATTACATACAATCCAGTTCTCCACTCAAGGACCAATCATATTGATGTCAGGCATCACTTCATCAGAGATCATGCTCTGAAGAAATCAATAAGGCTGGAATACATATCAACTGAACAACAAGCAGCTGACATCTTCACCAAACCTCTACCTGAGACTAAGTTTTCTCACTTTCCCAAAATTCTTGGTTTAATTGATTTGTCTTAATTATATCAATGATATTGTTGTTATGTCAGTTGTTATTTTTTGTTCAGATAGTCAAATATCAGTTATTAACTATTCAGTTAGTTAAATATCAGTTATTAACTTTTCATTTAGTCTTTATCAGTTAGTTATCTATTGGTCAACTGATATCAGTTAATATACAGATAAGGAAAGAACAGTGAATCAAACAACAATTTTATTTATAAAATATTTCACAAATTACACGATTTAGTTCTCTTTCTACGGCATCTAGCCAAGATAACATCCAATCAGACAATGCTTTACAGGAGATTCTTCTGTAGTCTTCCGAGAAGACAATCTTCTCCAAGGCTCTCTGCTCCTGCATCAGCATCAACTCCAACAGACCTTTATCAGTAGCAAGATCTGAAGTGTGGATCACATTGATGAGCTTCTTATACTTTATCTAGGCTGCCCTTTGTTTCTCAGTAGCAACCAATCCATCTCGCTGAATAGCTTCAAGATCTTGCACTTTAGTCCAGGTGGACATGACCTTCTCAAGGACATAATTCTCCATAGCTTCCTTCTGTCTTTCCAGACGGCGAAGTGTTGATGGAGAAGGAGGGTTGTTGGAACTGCTAGCTCTATCCATTAAGTTAACTAATAAATCGATAAATATTTCATAATAAGTGATGTGGCTGATAATTACGCATTTAATGCATGTTTTTCAATGAATATTGTTTTAAAATGTGGCCCCACGTAGTCCATTTATATTCTACACACATTTTTATCACACGTGCTCTCGATTTTAATCAATTTATTTTTGACTGACACGTGTCCATAAATTTGAACAGTCACATACATATGTACTTATCCCCGCCTCACTTCAGTTTTTCCTTTACACGCATTTCAGTTCATAGAGCAAATCTATACACAGAATTTTCTCTTGCAGATAACCAATCCTTCAGCAATGGCAAATAAGATTCCAGCATACATGTTGAACGCTATGGCAATCGACTTTGATTCAGTCCTGTCTGTCCAGGACGAGAACATCAAGAACATGTTTCTCAAACTAGAGACTGCAGGACTCAAAACATTTCTGGGACTTTTTTCCAAAGAAATCTATCCAAAAGAGATTCAAGATCTCTCTGCAAATGGATTCATTTCCTCTGACGGCAACATCTCTACTATGGTCAACTATCAGTTGCTGATAATCGACGAAGACTCTTTCAGCAACATCTTTCAATTGCCAAGTGATGGTCTGACCAACATCTCTGATTTGAAAAATTCTGATGTAGAGGAGATGCAAAATCTCTTATCAGCTGATGGGAGGAAAACCAAAGTTTCCGATCCCAAAAAGGAACCGAAGCCAGAAATCCAGTTGCTGTTTGACATCGTGGCCAAAGGGCTACTTGCCAAAGCTGGATCCTTTGCTGCTCTCACTCTAGTGAAATTTCAAGTCATGACTGCTATCATGGCTGGAACGAGACTTCAATGGAAAGGTATTATTTTCAATCTTCTGAAAAACATGTTTTAGTCTTTAAAGCAATCAAAGGGATTTGAAGTGCAGCTTAGCTATCTGCTGAAATCCAAGGGCTTGGTGGGTAACTTTTCTCAGAGGTCATCCAAATTTAAGATTTTCAATGTCAAGAACGTTCAGCCGCCAAAGCTCAGGCTGGATATCTCTCATGAGCAGTTCATCAAGGTGAAAAAGGAGATTGGGATGCATGGGGCTCCCAAATCAGTCAAGAAAGTCAAACAGACAATTCATAAAAGACAACCAAACGCAAACTGATTGTCAGTGAAACTGACTCTCAGAAAACCCCTTCTCCCAAAATCGCCAAGAAGCCCAGAACTCTGAAGACCAAACCAGCAACTGTTCTGAGCACGATCCCAACTGAAAAGCTGATTCAATCTGGAGCTGAACAGTCTATCAAGGACACTCCAATGAGAGCAATACCAATTGCATCATCACTTGAAGTTCAGTTACTTCCTGCTGCTGCTCAACAAAAGAAGACCATCACTGAATCTGGTGATAAGAAGAAACTTGATGGAGTCAAGGCTCCACTGATCACTATCCATGGCCCAACTTCTTTGCCATTTGCAAGACCCAATGGAATAGTGATTTGAGAAAATATTGACGCAATTGAGTCAGGTCTGAGGATTCTTCATGTTCTGACTAATGCAAAGGGCAAAGACAAGATGACCGAAGAGCCCATACCCACTAATGCGATTTAAACTCATATTGACCTAATTTGGAAAGAGTTCAATGAGTTCTCTGAGACTAAGCTGCAGTCTTATGATGAATGGGTCAGATTTAGGACTGCAGTGTTTGCCAGGCAACTACAAAATAAATGAGTTTTGAAGAAGTTTATAGCCCTGGAAACCATAGTCCTGAAGATGGTCAAATCAGCTTCAGTTGTTCAGGCTTTCCAGAGGAAAAAGTACTTCATTGATCAGGTACGGGCAAAGAAGCTAAGACAAATGGTTGTTCAGCTGCGCCAAAACTATGTCCCACCAGTCCAACTGCCTTTAATGACAAACCAGTTCATGATCAGCTGGACTCAGATCTTATATCGCTGCAGATGGAGATTAAGCAGTGGGAACTGGATCAAGAACTGCTTATTTCAGCAGAGTCCCAAGATCTTTCATCAGACGAGCAAGCTGAACAATCAGTTCAACCACAAAAGCCATCCCAAGAACCAGTTGTTGAATTTTCTGTGCAAGTAACTGATTCTTCTTCAAAGGATGCGCAACCGTCAACTACTACTCCTCAATCCTCAACTGCAGAACTGCAACTTTATATTGATGCTGAATACACTGGAAAACATCGACGACGTGTTTAAATCAATTGCCACTGAAGTTCAGCTGATCACTACAAAGGCAGTTGAAGAGCAAATATCAGCTGAAGAACCAGTCTCTAAGGCAATTCTTCAAACAACTGAAGAGCCAGTTCAGTCGACTGCCACGACTGAACAGGCAGTTATCTCAAGAACTGAAGACCCAGTTCAGTCATCTGCCAAGACTGAACAAGTTGTAGTCACAATAACTTAAGAGGCTCAGCTGCAATCTAAAGAGGTGCCAGTTGAAAAGCCAACCATGGGTTCTGTTGTGCAACAAACTGAAGAACTTATTTATGGATCAGCTGTGCAACAAATTAAAGAACCAACTGCTGTTTCAGCTGATCAACCAACTTCAGAGCCTTCTATTTGCGCTGCTATTATGAATCTCTCTTCTTCTCCACATCTTCAACAAGAAGCTATACCAGAGGATACTTCAGAAATGGTCAATCTTGAAACTGGAACAACTGACAATGCGATGGTGATCTTCAATCAAGAGAACCAGGAGCAGGAAACAGAAGCTTCTGAGGCCATGTCTCCTGGTATATCAATAGATACTGAATCTTTGTTTGAAGAAATTCATGCTATTCAGACCAACTTTGTCGGAGTAATGACTTCCATTTTTGACATAAAGTCAACCCAATTTTTGAAACACTATGAGGTTCGACTCTATAAAGAAGAATACCATGGGAAGACTACAGCAAATCCAAAAGGATGTAACATTATTATTTTTCCAAATGGAAGAACTTCGGAAAGACAAAGCATCAGTTGAAGCTCACTTCCAAACTCAAGCCTTGGTTAAAAGACGTCTTGGTTTTTTGGAAAAGACTGTCTCTAAAAGAATGGATTTTCTGCAAGAAATCCTGTCGAATGCAGTATCAACCCTCTCCTCGGAAGTCCGTATGTTATCCAAAACGGTAGATGGGTTTGACAAAAAGAGGGAAGAAGAAGAAAAATAAGATCAGCCGGAGAAATCTACAAAGTTGATCAAGAAGAAATAGAAGATTATTTGGCATATTTTGAAGATTATTTTAATCAGTTAGAAGATTCTTTATTCTTTCATTCTTTATACGAATTTGTACATTGAAAGAGTTATCAATAAAAGATTATCTTATCTACAATGAGTTCAGTTGATCAGTTCATCTTTTCTAAGTTTCGTCAAACACCAAAAAGGGGGAAATTGTTGGAAACTGAATTTCGGACGTTTGACAAACTGAGCGCTTAATAAATTGAACTAATTGAGCAAGCAGACTAATAGTAACTGATCTAAAATATGCAAACCATCGGTTGTCCTGAACTGAAGGTTAGTACGCAGATTCTAAAACACAACTGGACTAGAAAACTGAACTACACAGACAATTGACTGATCAGTTGAAACTGATCAGTTACTAAAGTCAGTTGTAAGCTTATCAGCTATATTCTATCAGCTGATCCTTCAGCTATACACGTCATCAGTTAAGGAAAAGGATGTTCAACCAACAACTACATAAAAGCTCATTGCAACAAGTATTGGGATAGCCGCAAGTCAGAAAAGTTGCAGTGTACGATTGTCAGAATAATGTAGACGTGGCAATCAAATGATAGAAAGTTTCAAATAGTATTCAATATTACCGTTGGAGGCAAAGCCTATAAATAGCAGAGAAGAGCAACTGAGAAAAAACACAACAATCTAAATCTCAACTCCGAATCTGAATCAACCCGATTGATATACTGGTACTCTGCTGAAATCTTTGCAAACAACAAAGCTCACTCTTATTGTATACATTCATAGCATTCAAGGCTATACTTTGAGCTTACAAGCACAAACTGTTATTGTTTTTACACTTGATCTTGAAAAGATCAGTTGTGCTAGATTATTTCAGTTCAGTTGAGTACTTTTAACTGTTTTGTAACTAAGAGTTTCCTTTTGGCATTGTTAAGTCCATAACTAAAGTGGGTCTGTACAACTCTTCGTATTGATCAAAGTCTTTTAGTGAATATCCTATCTTTGTGATAGAAGGGGTGACGTATGAGTGTTTGAAATCACCGAACATCCATAAAATCTTGCGTCTTCTTATTTCAGTTTTTATTCTATCTATCAATCAGTTTATTTTCGCGCTTTTATTTTTAACTGATTGATATCGACTGACATGATTCTCGAGTATCAGTTAATCACTAAACTGACTCAAGAAAAGCGAAAAGGTTGTGAAAATTGAGAGTGTTTGTTCAAACCCCCCTTCTAAACACTCTTCCACCCTTAATCGATCATATCAACCCAGGACAATGTAATGGATATACGTACTAACATGCACTTTGATCCATTTACCGACTCCATCGAGGGTCACTAGGTGGAGAGGTTGGGTGTAGTTTCGAAATACGTAGGAGCAAATGCATTGTAGTCAGGGATTCACAGTTCGCCTACGGGTGAAGATATCCTATGTGATCTGATGAGTTAATAGTACAAGGAGTCTCTGGCCAGAGCAAGAAATGTGCTTGAGGGAAATGTGTTTTCCTAGTTGCACATACCATGACACTATTAGTACTCAAAGAAAAATCGCATCGTTGTCGAATTAATATGCAACACTCGATATACCAGGATATATCGATTAGTTGCAGATTTGACCAGGATATATTTGTTGAAGTGACCGTACTGTACGCTAACCATGACTAAAGGTTCTTGCAGGAACTATCAGTGATACCTAGGGAATCATGGGGTGATGCTACTAGACGCTCTTACCATGATTCGATAGGTGCAATCAGAAATGAGTTTTGACATTCTTGATCAAAGAGTTTATGAAAATAATGGGGTTAACTAGGGTAAACCTGAATACGGATAAATGTTATTCTGAATCACATGAGATGTGAACTCACGCCTAGCTGTATCCCTGAACCATTGAGGGTTACACTATTATCGGATTCTGTGTTCCCGTTGAGATAGTAAAATTTCAAGGATTTGGAATTTGGCGACTATAGTTTGATGGATATCAAACAAGAAGTTTATAAAGGAGTTTATGAGCTGATTCCATAGGATGGAAGAAATGGAAGTTGGCATGATTGCTAAATAAGGAAAGAGAGTGGAACTGCCTGTTTTGTGAAAGAGTTCACTAAAACTGGCAGTTGCCCAATATGGTAAATGAAAATTTTGATCTCGAAATTTTCAATTTTAATTATATGAACAAGATTTGTATCCTTGGTACATCGGCGCTCTCGGATCGTAGATCGGGGTTATAATGAGTTCGGAATCATTTTTTCGTGAATTTAAAATTTACTAATTAAATGATTGTGCTAGTAGTGGTGACTACTAACATGCACAAATTTCATAAATATTCTAGAGAAATCTAGAATTAAATTAACCAGTGTTAATTTATAAGCTCTCGGCCTATAAACTTGGACTCATAATTACTAACCTAATTTTTGCACACAAAATTGGAAAAACTTTCCTCCCTTCGCCAAAAAGCTCTCGGCCATCTTAAAAAAAAAGTTGGAAGAAATTTTGACCAAAAGCAAATTGGATTTGCTAATTATTGATTAAAAATCAATAATTTTTAGGTAATGATTGATTAAGAATCAATTAGCACAAAATTCATTACTATGAATCATGGAACACACGGCCATACCATAGATTTTTGGGAAAAATAATTTAGTCACTTTGTGTTCTTCCACGTCGCACCGCCGTCGCTGCACTATCTGTGGATTTTGGAAATTCGGGGGCTACAGTCTCAACGCACAAATCGTTTGGATTTTCTAGTGCAAACCAAGCGAGGAAGACAGTCTTTGATCGTGGACTTAATTAGGCGATCAAAGGAGAAGAGAATTTTGTAGGGAATTACAAGAGAGCTATATCCGCCTAAACATTGGAGTAGTTTGAAGTCCAACATTTAAAACGCAAACGTATAATCCTAAATGCCCTATGAACGTTTTAAACACACGACGCCCAAGAACAAAAATTTTAAATTTCCGCTGCGTCTTGGGTGCGAGAACACGATGTCCCAAAAGATATTTCGTATCTGAATGTCTAACTTGCCAGCAGGTGAAAGTAGAGCATCAGAGGCTAGCAGGGATGCTCAAACTGCTACTTATTCTTGAGTGGAAATGAGAGAATATTACTATGGATTTTGTATTTGGATTATCGAGATCAGTAAGAGGCTCTAACACCAGTTGGGTAATCATTGATCGTCTTACCAAGTCGGTGCACTTATTGTCGATAAAGACAACTTTCTCTATGACGCAATACGCAAAAAATTATACTCGGGAGATAGTCAGATTGCACAAGATTTCATTTTTGATCGTGTCTGAATAAGACCCGAGATTCACATCGTTCTTTTGGAATAGTTTGCATTCTGCAATGGGGATGAAGTTGCTATTCAGTACAACTTTCCATCCTCAAACAAACGGCAAGTCTGAGAGAGTGATTCAAATATTAGAAGATTTACTGCGTGCATGTGTGATCAATTTCCATGGGAGTTGGTCATCGAAACAACCTCTAGTGGAGTTAACTTATAACAACAAATTTCATTCGTCAATAGGAATGGTTCCTTATGAGGCATTATATGGAAAAAAGTGTAGATCGCCTATTCATTGGGACAAGGTTGGCGAGATATCAGAATTCGGTCCAGAGATTGTTCAACAGACTGCAGATATAGTATTCAATATCCGAGACAGGATGAATCTTGCTTAGAGTAGTCAAAAGAGTTACGCCGATAAGAGAAGAAGGGACCTCGAATTTTTCGTGAGAGACAATGTCTTTTAAAGATCGCAGCTATGAAGGATGTTATGAGATTCGGGAAGAGAAACAAATTGAGTCTGATATTTATAGGATCTGTCTGATATTTATAGGATCTGAAGGGAAATATAATTTCTTAATTTAATTGATTTTCTCAATATTATCTTTTCCTTGTTAATTTGATTGTGTATAATATTTAATAAGATTTTTCCTTTCTAGATAATGAGATAATTATGCAAATATTATCTTGATATGGTATCAATGTTCAAAAGAATTTTTGTTCCTAATTAAACTCCTACCTTCCTTGTGAAATAGATTTTCTTGTGGAGATATCTTATAAATAAGATAAACTAGGACACGATGGTGGCGGCTTCTTGATTAATCATTCATGCACTTTTGACATCGTGGGTTTCAGAGAAAAACATTCTCAAGGACGTTTCTGTTTTGAAGAGTGCTGTTTCACGTGCTGTCCTGATTGTTGGAGACAGTTCAGACAACACGCATGCAAATGTAGGCTAAAGATTGGGTTTTGTTACTCCAAGTTTTTGGCATCACGTTTTTTGCTTTCATATTTATGTTTTAGTGTTCTTGGTTTTTTTAGAAAGCTATTTATTTTCTCAACGTGTTGAGAAAATTGATTTTCATTAAGATCACTAGTGATTGGTTTTTTTAAACGTAACAGTTGTTTTCTAGTGATTATTTTTGCCCTGAGGCGCAACACAAGTATAAATACTTGTGAAAAATTAATCTTGTCCATCGTATTTTTTAAAGTCAATTTGTGTTACAAACTTTAATATTCTGCTCCATGTTGTCTTAAATTTTGTAACATTTAGCAAAAAACTTAATTCTAATAAAACATAAATTTACAATCTTACACTGCTACTATTATATATACACACATCTGTCAAGCAATAACCCTTACAAGTGGTATCAGAGCCTACTCTTGATATACTAAGGGTTGATTCTGTTCTTTTTGTTTGTTTGACATAAATATTTAAATGGACACATCACTTGCAAACACAGCACTACTACCACTAGTGTTAGATGGTTCTAACTACAGCCTATGGCAGGTCAAAATCAGATTTTATATAAAATCCATAGATGAAAGGGCATGACAACATGTTATCAGTGGTTGGACTCCACCAAGGAGGGTAGACAAAGATGGTCACATCCTTATAAAACCAGAAAGTGATTGGATTGCCGATGAAGTTCGGGTTTCGAATTACAACTCAAAGGCGTTGAATGCCATCTTCTCTTCATTCGACTTGAATATGTTCAATTTAATTACAAACTGTATATCTACCAAGGATGCTTGGGAAATCCTTCAAAAGCATTGTGAAGGTTCTGAGAGTGTGAGGAGAACAAAGTTGAGGATGCTTACATCAAAATTTGAGAATCTGAGAATGGAAGAAACTGAATCTATCATTGACTAAGACAGACGACTCGGAGAGATTGTCAATGAATCTTTTAGTTTAGGTGATCCAATCTCAAATGAAAGGTTAGTCAGCAAGGTTCTCAGATCACTGCCTGAACGTTTCAACATCAAAATATGTGCAATTTATGAATCAAAGGATACAACTTTAATTGCACATGAGGATTTGATAAGCTCCCTCCGCATCTTCGAGATGAACATAGAAATGCAAAAAAATGACAAGGGGAAGACAATTGCATTCCAAGTTTCGAATGACTCGTATAATGATATTCTTCAACTATCCCAAGAGGTAAATGACTCAGACCTTTGTGAAGATTCTATATCATATATTACGAAGAAGTTTGGGGACTATCTGAAAAGGATCGGAGACAAAAAGAAGACTGAACAACCATCTAGGTTTCCAAGTCTACCAGCACCTGAAAGGCCACAGAAGCTTCATGTCCAACAACAGTTTCGTTCAAGGAATTAAGGCAAATGTTAGTTTCATTTGGAGAAGTATGACTCGGTGCAATGTAGAGAATGCAATGGATTTGACCAGTATGCCAATGAATGTGCTAACATACTAAAAAGAACAAATTCTATAATGTCTCTCTAAGCGACGAAATAATCTGATGAGAAGGAGAAATCCAATGATGAAGATAATCGCACCTCCTTGACTACACTGTTGACAGAAAAATGCTGGCTGCAAGTAAATCCTTTAGATGTTTCCCTATGTGTTGCAATGCCTGGACGCGACACGTGCGTAAAATCAGTATGTCTAAAATTTACATCTTCTGGAAACGTGAGTGTAGATGATGATTTGGAAGCTGATGATGAAGAAATCACTCATGAGAGTGTACAAAAGCTGTATGAGGAGTTGTATGCTGATTGGACAAAAAGAAATAATTTGAATACAACTCTCATGAAGGAGAACATTGAACTGAAGTGTATGGTTGCAAAACTTGAAGTTATTCTGAGCAAAAAGGACTTGGAACTGTGCAATATCAAGGATGAGCTTCAAAAGACAACTGAGACCTTATCCAAGTTCAATTCGAGCACATCTAAGCTTGAATCCATACTTTTAATGGGAAGAGATGACAAGAAGGGCTTAGGTTTCAAAGACAGTGTTTTTGAAATTGGTGAATCTTCAAAATCAACGGTCTTTGTGAAAGGAAAAACTGATACATCCACACAGTCACAACTCACGCCCTCAATCAAAAGTTCTCCACCAAAAAGACAACATGTTGCATCCGTTCTAAAGAAAAGAAAATGCAGGTATGTATGTCATTACTGTTTCAAGCCTGGACATATCAGACCCTACTGTTTTCAACTCAGGGATGATCGCATGAATCAAAAGACGAGCCAGATTTTGTCTCGAATGTTGCCCAACTCTTATCGCAACACCTCCAACTGTCGACCTACAATAAGACAAATTTGGGTACCAAAGGTAACAACTCACTGTAATGTTATCTATACTTCATTAAAAACTAACATTGCAGGTCATTGGTACTTTTATAGTGGAAGCTCACGCCACATGACAGGATCACGAGAACATCTCGTTGACTATGCTGATCAAAAGGGTTGTAGAGTAACCTATGGAAGTGGAGCAAAAGAAAGGATTGTTGGAAAGGGAACATTGAATGTTGAAGGACTACCAAAGCTCTACAATGTGTTTCATGTTGAAGGATTAAATTCAAATTTGATAAGCATAAGACAATTGTGTGATGATAATTTGCATGTCAGGTTTGATAAACATACTTGTAAAGTTTTAGATGACACTAACATGTGCATTATGACAAGTACAAGGTTTTCGGACAACTGCTACCAAATAGGTGAAGAACTTTCATGCAAACATGCAAAAGTTAGTGAACTCGATTTATGGCATCAAAAACTTGGACACGTGAATTTCAAAACCCTGAAGAATTTATGTAAGTACGACGCAGTACGAGGTATGCCTAATCTTTCATCCGGTAAACCATATGTTTGTGGCGATTTTCAAAAGGGTAAGAAAACTCCCGTGTCACATCATATGTTGCATCACTTTGGGACAACACATTGTCTCGAATTGATACACATAGATCTTATGGGCCCTATGGAAGAGGAAAGCCTTGGAGGTGAGAAGTATTCCTTTGTGTGTGTTGATGATTTCTCACGGTTTTCATGGGTAATTTTCATTAGGGAGAAATCAGACACTTTCGATGTGTTTAAACAGTTAGTCACAAGAATTACAAATTTCCATAATTTGAAGGTGACAAGGATCAAGACTGATAATGGGAAAGAATTTGAAAACTCTTCATTCTCATCTTTTGAGACAAGAAAAGAATTTCACATGAATTTTCAGCACCAAAAACCCCACAGAAAAATGGCATTGCCGAACGCAAAAACAGGACCCTACAAGAAATGGCTAGGGCGATGCTAGCTTCGAAGAATATTTCAAAGCGTTTTTGGACAGAAGCCCTTAATACAACTTGCCATATATGTAATAGGGTGTATTTAAGAAGTGGTTCCACCATAATTTCTTATGAAATTGTCATGGGAAAGAAGCCTAATCTTAAATATTTTCATGTTTTTGGTTGTGTTTGTTATATTTTGAATGACATGGATCAACTTGCAAAATTTGATTCGAAGAGTGACAAGTGTTTGTTTTTAGGATATGCCACTAATAGTCGAGCATATCGCATGTTTAATCAAAGAACTAGGACTATTATGAAATCTATTAATGTTGTTTTTGATGACTGTGCAGATCTCAAAAAGAAAACATTTGAAGATGATGTGGAAGACCTTATGGAAATTACTATATCACTAGAAAATGCAGGTGTTGCACTAGATGTTGCAACACCTAGCACAACACGTGACACTGAAGTCACTGAATCTGAGGAAGAAACCCACAGTGTTGACGATGCAGTAAATAATGGACAGAATGTTCCAAGTAAAATTCAAAAAAACCATCCATCATCTCAAATAATTGGAAATATGCGTGGAGATGTACAAACTCAAAAGAAAGAAAAATTGGATTACCGCAAGATGGCTGGACTTATTTGCATGAGCTCTATGCACTCGCAGGTCATATTTCATGTTTTATATCTAATTTTGAACCCAAAAATGTTAATGAGGCTTTAAAAGATGAATTTTTGATTAACACAATGCATGATGAGCTTGAACAATTTTTTCGAAATGATGTGTGGTATTTGGTTCCACCTACTGCCCATGGTAATGTAATTGGTACAAAATGTATTTTCAAATATAAAACTGATGAGTCGGAAAACATCATTCGAAACAAAGCAAGGCTGGTTGCTCAAGGTTACACACAGGTTGACGGGATTGACTTCGATGAGACCTTTGCTCCTGTAGCCCGTATTGAGTCAGTTCGACAATTGCTAGCTATTGCATGCTATATGAAATTCAAACTTTTTCAAATGGATGTTAAAAGTGCTTTTTAAAATGGAATTTTGAGTGAAGAAGTGTATGTTAGACAACCTAAGTTTTTTGAGGATCCACAGCATCTGGATCATGTTTACAAATTGAAGAAGGCACTTTATGGTTTGAAGCAAGCACCACGTGCGTGGTATGAAAGATTGATAGAATATCTACTTGAAATTTGCTTTAAACGAGGTGAGGTAGACAAAACTCTTTTTATTCTGAAATCTAAAGGTGAGATCCTTAATTTTCAAGTTTATATTGATGATATAATCTTTGGTTCTTCATCTCAAAAGCATGCTGATGATTTTATTGAGTGTATGTCATCCACCTTTGAAATGAGTATGGTTGGTATGTTGAGTTTCTTTCTTTGTTTGTAAATTAAAAAAGTGCATGATGACATCTTTCTGTGTCAAAGTAACTATGCTAAGAATTTGGTTAAGAAATTGATAGGATCGGTTGGTAGGTGAAAGTGTGTTTAAAAGGAGGGTTGAATAAACACTTGACAATTAAAACACCTTTTTTCAAATGATGAGTTAGTTTGGCGAAAAACTAAACTCGGGAATCTTGTTAGATCAATATCAATCAGTTAACTTATGAAAGTGTAACATCTACTCATTTAAAAGTGCGGAAATATTTTAATGTTTTTAAAAACTCACATTTTCGAAATATCATTTAAAATAAATCGTAATTATCTGACAGTGAAAATAATGCAGTTTAAATTATCCAAACCCATCAAAAATCATACATAAACATAAACGAGTAAAAATCTTAAAATCATCAACGTATGAAAATGTTCATCTCCTCTCAAATCTCATAAATCATAATGCGGAAAACATGCGGTCCTCGGGTCGTGTCATCGCACCAGGTATGCCTGCTAAAAGTTCGGCACCTCCAGTCCCCTCACCAACAAGCTCACCTGCATCACACACGTCTAGTGAGTTTAAAGACTCAACACACCTGTACCAAGAATAACAAGTACATATATATGGCACACAGCAGTAAAAATACCATACTCAACATATCTTTCATGAAATTAAAAGCATAACATAAACATGTCGTGTAAAATCATATCGTGTCAAAACATGTCATCTCGTGCCATCATATACGTATACATTTTCTTTTAATTGAATTCAGTTCATTAGTTGTGACTTTCGTATCAGCTCTATTCGATGGATCCATCTACGTATAACAACGGTACCGGGCGGCGGGGACATCAGCGACGGCATTACCCGTCCACTGAGCCTTGGCCTCAGCTCATAATATCTCATGTAATCGTATACATATACATCGTCAGTCAAAACCAATTTTCATCCTTCAAAAAACATCATCATATTCACGACTTGAGAAAAATATGCATATACGTAATTTTTTCCTTAAAACCAAAGCATGCACCGTACTTATCACAATTTTATAAAATTAATAAAAGTGATGCGTAAACATTTAAAACATGATAAAATGTACTCAGGACGCTGCAGGACAAAAATCTTACCCCGGGTGCAAATTGACCAATTTGCCCATGGAAACCCAAAATGACTGTTTTACCCTTGGACATCTAAATTTTGACCCGAAGCTTACCAAATTCCTTAAAATGTCCCAAAACATATTTAGAAGTATTACTTAGACGTAAACTCGAGCCCTTTTCAAAACTTAAACGATTCGTTTTAAAACTTGGATCGGGGTCCCGATTTTAACATGAATCAACTCGAACTTAACCAATTTTTTTTCCTAACTCGAACCATGACTCAAACCTCCATGACCAGCATCTAACCCACTAATTTCAGACCACTTAGGACCTTGAAACAAGCCCAAAGGTTGCTGGAAATCTCCAGCGTATGCGCACAAAGTTTCCGGCTTGAGCGATGTTACGATAAAAATCATATCTCTCTCATTTCTTATCAGAAAATTATGAATTTGCTATCGAATCGAAGATAACAGAGAGTGCTACAAATCATATGTTGAACACATTTCCAAAAAACCAAGCACTAAGTCGTATAATTTGAAATAACCGAGGTTGACGAGTTTTGGTGACACAAAAATTTCCCAGCTTGCGCGACTTTACAATAAATATCATATCTCCCTTGTTTCTTATCAAAAAATTATGAATTTGCTATCGAATCGAAGATGACAAAGAATGATACACATAATATGTTCAACACATTTAAAGAAAACGAAACTATGTGTCGAAGAATTTGAAATAACAGAGGGTGACGGGTTTTGTGACACAGAAATTTCACAGCTTACACGGCTTTACGATAAAAATCATATCTCCCTTATTTCATATCAGCAAATTACGAATTTACTATCGAATCGAAGATAACAAAGAGTGCTACAAATCATATGTTGAACACATTTCCAGAAAACCAACCAATTAGTCGCATAATTTGAAATAATCGAGGGTGACGGGTTTTGATGACAAAGAAAAGTCACAAATTGCGCGGCTTTACAATGAAAATCATATCTCCCTCGTTTCTTATCAGAAAATTACAAATTTGCTATCGAATCGAAGATAACAAATAACGTTACAAATCATATGTTGAATAGATTTTCAGAAAACCAACCTATAAGTCACATAATTAAAAAATACCGAGGGTGACGGGTTTTGAGACCTAGAAATTCTACAGCTTGAGTGACTTTACGAT
Organism: Primulina tabacum; assembly: GCF_025594145.1. Lineage (NCBI taxonomy): Eukaryota > Viridiplantae > Streptophyta > Magnoliopsida > Lamiales > Gesneriaceae > Primulina > Primulina tabacum. The sequence continues at coordinate 8,788,785 of NC_134556.1, read as the reverse complement.
AAAAATCATATCTCCCTTGTTTCTAATCAGAAAATTACAAATCTACTATCCAATCGAAGATAATAGAGAGGGCTACAAATCATATTTTGAACACATTTTCAGAAAACCAACCTATAAGTCGTAGTATTGAAATAACAGAGGGTGATAGTTTTTGAGACACCGAAATTTCACCCGAAGACTCAAGATATCGATCGGCCCTCTCCTAAAACCCACAAAACATTGACTCAGGCCTATAAACCTCTTCCTACTCGAACAAAACAGCTCCCTAATGACGTAATACAGCAGCCCTTACACAGCAAAACTGGAAAAATTGTGAGTTATGCAAAGAACATGAACAACCATGAACCACCGAATGCAAATGCGTTTGAATCGTGCAATATCTATAAAATCTACACACATGGCACACATATCAGAATATTTACAGCATGTTTGATGAGAAAAGAATTATACAAAGTGTGCCTTGATTTATTTTACGCAAGAACGTCGGAGAAACGAGCGTCGGGAGAGCGCCAGAGGAATTTTTCTTGAAAGAAAAACTACTTGGCCGATGGAAGTTTAGTGTTGTACTGCTGAAAGCCGAGAGAAATGATTGGAGGTGGGGAGGTGTCGGCTGATTTAAAGAATATAAGGTTTAGGGTATGATTAAGGGGTAATTAAAAATGCTAAGTGTGCATTAATGGGCCCTAGGAATTTTAAAAAGTGGTTTCAAGCCCAAAAAGCTTAAACGTAGGCCCATTAAGTTCAAACACCCTCCCAAAAAATATTTCGTTTAGGTGAGTTTTTGAAAATGTTTTCCGAACCCTCAAAAAGTCGCCCGATTCGATAAAATGTGATTACCGGATAAAAATAAAATCATGCAGGTAAAAATACTCAATAAAGCCCATTTTTGAAAAACACACTTAAAAAGACTCCATATTGATTAATAAAAATAATCCCTTCATAAAATAATTTTTTCTGATAAATCTCCGGTCTCCGTTCCTCGTTCGAGCACAAAATGCAACTAAAAATTCTAATGCATGAAACTTATAAAATTTCATGAAATAAAATCTATCATGCAATAATTATGCATAAAATGTATAAAAATAATTAAACACAAATTAATGAAATAAACATGCATTTAATGGTTTAACATAATTTAATAAAATACCAAAGAAATTTAATAACTTGCATGAATATGGTTCAAGTGAACTTTCAAATTTCGGGATGTTACATCTTAATATTCGTTCATTGGCAACCTATGTTGCACACAACTAATTCTCTTTTGTTTTTATTTTACCCAAAATTTTCGTATAAACACTTACTTCATAAACATGAAATTCAAACTTACGCAACCCAAATTGTTTTGGATAACATAATTCCAACACACATATTCACTTATTCCCAAGTTTCTTAATGACTTACAAAAATTCCTCAAGACAATGTGTCTACCTCAATTCTTACATGCGTCTATCGAGCAACTCAACCCTCAATCATACCCAACTTCTAGAAAAATCAAATTCCAACAAAGGTATAGTCATAACTGTTAGGATCATGACTAAAACTATGACATATCAAACTTAAATTTCCAAAAATTTGCTAACTAAATGTTTACTCTTATAATTTAACTAATTGATCAACTTTATCTTAAATTGTTATCATACTAACTTCTTAATTTGCCACAACATTATTTCACTAAAGCTTAAATTTCCAAGCCCAATATTGATTCGTCCTACAATGCTCTAGATTACCATCCTTTATAACATCATAACCCAGGTATTTCAAAGTTCTAAATATCCTTTCAAACCTAAATCATCGAAAATTCATATCCTTTAAACCATTCGATTCTCGCTTACTGCTAAACTAGTCCCAAATTTATTAAAAATTGTAAAATTAATTCTTAATTTCCTCGAAAATTATCCAATTTGTCCTTAAATTTCAATAATTCCACAATTACCCATAAGTTTTTTGCGTTCTTAATTCTATTTTATAGGTTTCTTGTACATAAAGTTCAAAAATTTTAAGCTTATTAATCCCAAAATCAATTCCCATAACCTCGAAAAATTATTGCTTTAACCCAAGTGTTCCTCAAAAGTTCAAATTTAATCCTAAAAAATTTCGAAATTTGCAATTTGGCCTTTAAAAATTCTCAAAAATTACAATTTTAGCCCTACAACTATTCGAAATTTGCATTTTTGGTCCTCATAAAATTTTAGATTTTAGCCTCATTAAACCTTAAAATTCTCGAACCTCAGAATTTAATCCAAAAAATTTTTCGGTAAATAAGAAAATAGCCCCATAGCATTTTATTTTTGCACTTAGGTCCTCAAATTATGAGTTATTACAATTAGTCCTCAAAAATCTCAATTCATGCAATTAAATCCTTAAATCTAACTAGTTAGAGCATGCATACTAAATAAATTCTACGTTTTTATACTTCCAAAGATCGTCGTAGTCTTCGAATCATTATTCCTTACATGGAATCCTCAAAAATTAGCTGAAGTAGTAACCACGAACCATCAGTAATTTCTTAGAAAATCTACAAGTCCCAAAAGCATTCAAAATTTTCAAGATTAACTTATGACCCATAAGTAGAACATCGGTACTTACTAACCAAAAAATCAATATAAACAAATCATTTCCAATCTTTCCTAATGCCCAGTAGCAAAAGTCTTATTCATGTCCAATTCCACCATAAAGCCAGCATGCATGAAAATCATATAATTTCTCATTTCATGTCGTAACATGCATATAAATTTTAAAACATTTAATCTCAAAATATAACAACAGGTAAACCTGTACTGTAAAACGTACATCATGTAAACATGCAGGTGATATCATAAAACTTTCAAAACATTTAAAACCTTTAAACTTACAGACTTGAGGTTTGAAGATTGAACTGCAGAAGCTGGCGGCGGCACAACCCTATACAGGACCCTTGCTCTGATACCAACTGTAACGCCCCAGATTCGACGACTGTCCTTACTGTATCAACATGGTTCTTTCCAGCGTGCTTTTGTCCTCACTTACACGCACCCTAAGAAACTTCCCAGGAGGTCACCCATCCCAAAATTGCCCCAAATCAAGCACGCTTAACTTTGGAGTTCTTATGTGATGAGCTAACGAAAAGAAGATGAACCTTCTTGATATGAGTAGTACATATCAAATCTTTTAAGCCCTCTTTAACCAAACAGTCCCATACCTGAACAGTTTCGGAATCCCTCTCCTTCCGGCGTAAGATCGGTTCATCCATGTTCCCTCCGTCTAGAAGTCTGCCAGGAAGATGCTCATTGTCCGTGCAACCTCATGGCACCGACGATCACCCCCGTCCTCTTCGGCCCCTGGGCCTCACATGCCCAGCAGCTTCCGCTTGGTTCGTCCCCGAACCACATTGTACTCGGAGAGGTCATCTTTGATACCAACTGTAACATCTACTAATTTAAAAGTGAGGAATTTTTTTTTTTAAAAGCTCAAATTTTCGAAATATCATTTAAAATAAATCGTAATTATCAGATAGTGAAAATAGTGCAGTTTAAATTATTCAAAATCATACGTAAACATAAATGAGTAAAAATCTAAAAATAGTCAACGTATGAAAATGTTCATCTCATCTCAAATCTCATAAATCATAATGCGGAAAAATGCGGTCCACGAGTCGTGTCATCGCACCAGGTCTGCCTGCTCAGAGTTCGGCACCTCCAGTGCCCTCACCAACAAGCTCACCTGCATCACAAATGCCTAATGAGTCTAAAAACTCAACACACCTGTACCAAGAATAACAAGTATATATACATGGCACACAGCAGTGAAAAATACCATACTCAACATATCTTCCATTAACTTAAAAACATAACATAAACGTGTCGTGTAAAATCATATCTTGTCAAAACATGTCATCTAGTGTCATCATATATGTATATATTTTCTTTTAATTGAATTTAGTTCATTAGTTGTGACTTTCGTATCAGTTATATCGTATCAGCTCTATTCGATGGATCCATCTACGTATAACCACGGTACCGGGCGGCGGGGACATCAGTGACGACATTGCCCGTCCACTGAGCCTCAGCCTCAGCTCACAATATCTCATGTCATCGTATACATATACATCGTCAGTCACAACCAATTCTCATCCTTCAAAAAGTATCATCATATTCACAACTTAAGAAAATATGCATATACATAACTTTTTCCTTAAAACCAAGCATCCATCGTATTTATCACAATTTCATAAAATTCATAAACGTGGTGAGTAAACATTTAAAACATTATAAAATGTGCTCAGGACGCTGTCAGGACTAAAATTTCACCCCGGCTGCAAAATGACCAATTTGCCCTTGGAAACCCAATATGACCGTTTTACCCTTGGACATATAAATTTTGACCTGAATCTTACCAAATTCCTTAAAATGTCAAAACATATTAGGATTATTATTTAAACGTAAACTCGAGTCCGTTTCAAAATTTAACCGATTCCTTTTAAAACTTGGACCGGGGTCCGGTTTAACCTGAATCAACCCGAAACTTAACCAAATTTTTTTCCAACTCGAACCATGACTCAAACCTCCATGATCAGCCTTTAACCCACTTATTTCTGACCACATAGGACCTAGAAACAAGCCCAAAGGTTGCTGGAAATCTCCAGCATATGCGCTCAAATTTTCCAGCTTGAGCGATGTTACGGCAAAAATCATATCTCTCTCATTTCTTATCAAAAAATTATGAATTTGCTATCGAATCGAAGATAACAGAAAATACTACAAGTCATATTTTGAACACATTTCCAGAATACCAACAAATCATTCGCCGAATTTGAAATAACCAAGGGTGACGGGTATTGGTGACACAAAAATTTCACAAATTGCGCAGCTTTACTTTAAAAATCATATCTCCGATGTTTCTTATCAGAAAATTACGAATTTGATTTCGAATCAAAGATAACAAAGAATGCTACAATTCATATGTTCAACACATTTTCAGAAAACCAACCTATAAGTCTAAGAATTTTAAATAACAGAGGTTTATGGGTTTTGTGACACAGATATTTCACAACTTACACGGCTTTACGATAAAATCATATCTCCCTCGTTTCGTATCAGAAAATTATGAATTTGCTATCGAATCGAACATAGCAAAGAGTGCTACAAATCATATGTTTAACAAATTTTCAGAAAACCAACCTATGAGTCGCAGAATTCAAAATAACCACGGGTGAAAGATTTTGAGACCCAGAAATTCTACATCTTGAAAGACTTTACGATATAAATCATATCTCCCTCATTTCGAATCAAAAAATTACAAATTTTCTATCGAATCAAAGATAACAGAGAGGATGACAAATCATATGTTGAACACATTTAAAAAAAACCAACCTATAAGTCGCAGAATTGAACTAAAAGAGGGTGACAGTTTTTGAGATACTGAAATTTCACCCGAAAACTCAAGATATCGATCGGCCCTCTCCAAAAACCCACAAAACTTCCACTCCAGCCTCTAAACCTCTTCCTACTCGAACAAAACAGCTCCCTAACGACGTAATACAGCAGCCCTTACACAGCAAAATCGGAAAAATCGTGACTTATGCAAAGAACATTAACAACCATGAACCACCGAATGCAAAGGCATTTGAATCGTGCAATATCTATAAAATATACACGCATGGCACACATCTAAAAATATTTACAGCATGTTTGATGAGAAAAGAATTATACAAAGCGTGCCTTGATGTATTTTACACAAGAACGTCGGAGAAACGAGCGTCGGGGGAGCGCCGGAGGAATTTTTCTTGAAAGAAAACTACTTGACCGATGGAAGTTTTGTGTTGTACTGCTGAAAGCCGAGAGAAATGAGTGGAGGTGTGGATGTGTCGGCTGATTTAAAGAATATTAGGTTTAGAAGATGATTAAGGGGTAATTAAAAATGCTAAGTGTGCATTAATGGGCCCTAGGAATTTTTAAAAGAGGTTTCAAGCTCAATAAGCTTAAAATTAGGCCCATTAAGTTCAAACACCCTCCCGAAAAATATTTCTTTTAGGTGAATTTTTGAAAATATCGCACGAACCCTCAAAAAGTCGTCTGATTCGATATAATTTGATTGCCGGATAAAAATAATTGTTGCGGGTAAAAATACCCAATAAAGCCCATTTTTGAAAAACACACTTAAAAAGACTCCATATTTATTAATAAAAATTAATCCCTTCATAAAATAATTTTTTCTGATAAATCCCCGGTCTCTGTTCCTCGTTCGAGCGCGAAATGTAACTAAAAATCATAATGCATGAAACTTTTAAAATTTCATGAAATAAAATCTATGATGCAATAATTATGCATAAAATACATAAAAATTATTAAACACAAATTAATGAAATAAACATGCATTTAAAGCTTTAAAATAATTTAACAAAACACCAAAAAAATTTAATAACTTGCTTGTATTTGGTTCACGTGAATTTTCAAATTTCGGGATGTTACAATCTACCCCCTTAAATTGAATTTCGTCCCCGAAATTCGCTTATCCTCGATAAACAAAAAATTTAGACCCTTAATTCCAGTATCCCAATAATTCCCACTTCCGCTGCGCTGCTCTGATAAAATGAGTGCTAAAATAACCTTACGTCTCCTCAATCCTAATTAAATTGCCTACCAAAATCTCTGATTGCGAATCGCAACTTCAAACGGCTTACGACGACTTAGTTCTACTCTACTAAGACCTCGAATTTGACTTATCTCGCAATTTCTCATACTAGAGGTAAATGTCCAAGCTTATCGCACCTTACTTTCTTTATGCTATACCCGTAATGTTCATCAACATATTACAGTAGCATTTATGCAATTCAACTTAAGAAACCTTAGAACCAATTACATGTTTAAACTATTTTCTTCGCAATTAATATAGTTGAGACATAAGACCATTGGACTTTCCTCATTAGAACAAATATCGCGTTCTTACGTATTTTTAATGCATAATTAATTCTAGCGTATAAAACCTATTAAGTTATCCCATGGTAGAATTAGACTAGCTCTAATAAATTAACATCACTTATAACCCATAGAGTTCTAATTCCCCATATCAAAGTTTTAGATTTATTACTCGTTAAAAATCTTAATATTCGTTAATTGGCAACCTATGTTGCACACAACTAATTCTCTTTTGTTTTTATTTTACCCAAAATTTTCGTATAAACACTTACTTCATAAACTTGAAATTCAAACTTACGCAACCCAAATAGTTTTGGATAACATAATTCCAACACACATATTCACTTATTCCTAAGTTTCTTAATGACTTACAAAAATTCCTCAAGACAATGTGTCTACCTCAATTCTTACATGCGTCTATCGAGCAACTCAACCCTCAATCATTCCCAACTTTCTAGAAAAATCAAATTCCAACAAAGGTAGTCCTAACTATTAAAATCATGACTAAAACTTATGACATATCAAACTTAAATTTTCAAAAATTTGCTAACTAAATGTCTATTCTTATAACTTAACTAATTGATCAAATTTGTCTTAAATTGTTATCACACTAAATTCTTAATTTGCCACAGCATTATTTCACTAAAGCTTAAATTTCCAATCCCAATATTGATTCGTCCTACAATGCTCTGGATTAACATTCCTTATAACATCATAACCCAAATGTTTCAAGGTTTTAAGTATCCTTTCAAACCTAAATAATCGAAAATTTCTATCCTTTAAACCATTCAATTCTCGCTTACTGCTAAATTAGTCCCAAAATCTCTTAAAAATTGCAAAATTAATTCTTTATTTCCTCGAAAATTATCCAATTTGTCCTTAAATTTCTATAATTTCACTATTACCCATAAGTTCTTGTCTTTCTTAATTCTATTTTATAGTTTTCTCGTAACATAAAGTTCAGAAATTTTAAGCTTATTAAACCCAAAATCAATTCTCATAACCTCGAAAAATTACTGCTTTAACGCAAGTGTTCCTCAAAAGTTCGAATTCAATCCTCAAAAATTTCGAAATTTGCAATTTGGCCTTTAAATTTATCAAAAACTACAATTTTGGCCCTATAACTATTCGAAATTTGAATTTTTTGTTCCCATAAAATTTTCGATTTTAGCCTCATTAAACCTTAAAAATCTCGAACCTCAGAATTTAATCCAAAAACGTTTTCGGTGAATTAGAAACTAGTCCCATAGAATTTTATTTTTGCACTTAGGTCCTCAAATTATGAGTTATTACAATTAGTCCTCAAAAATCTCAATTCATGCAATTAAATCCTTAAATCTAACTAGGTAGAGCATGCATACTAAATAAATTCTACGTTTTTATACTTCCAAAGATCGTCGTAGTCTTCGAATCATTATTCCTTACATGGAATCCTCAAAAATTAGCTGAAGTAGTAACCACGAACCATCAGTAATTTCTTAGAAAATCTACAAGTCCCAAAAGCATTCAAAATTTTCAAGATTAACTTTTGACCCATAAGTAGAACAATCAGTACTTACTAACCAAAAAATCAATATAGACAAATCATTTCCATTCTTTCCTAATGCCCAGTAGCAAAAGTCTTATTCATGTCCAATTCCACCATAAAGCCAGCATGCATGAAAATCATATAATTTCTCATTTCATTACGTAACATGCATAAAAATTTTAAAACATCTAATCTCAAAACATAACGACAGGTAAACATGTATTGTAAAACGTACATCATGTAAACATTAAGGTGATATCATAAAAACTTTCAAAACATTTAAAACCTTTAAACTTACAGACTTGAGGTTTGAAGATTGAACTGCAGAAGCTGGCGGCGGCACAACCCTATACAGGACCCTTGCTCTGATACCAACTGTAACGCCACAGATTCGATGACTGTCCCCACTGTATCAAGACGGGTCTTTCCAGCGTTCTTATGTCCTCACTCACACGCACCCTGGGAAACTTCCCAGGAGGTCACCCATCCCAAAATTGCCCCAAATCAAGCACGCTTAACTTTGGAGTTCTTATGTGATGAGCTAACGAAAAAAAAAATATGCCTCCTTGATATGAGTTGTATATATCAAATTTTTTAAGCCTTCTTCAACTGCACAGTCCCATACCTGAACAGTTTCGGAATCCCTCTCCTTCCACTGTCAGATCAGTTCATCCACGTTCCCTCCGTCTAGAAGCCAGCCAGGAGCTGCTCATTGTCCGTGCAACCTCATGGCACCGGCGATCACCCCCCTGTCCTCTTCGGCCCCAGGCCTCACATGCCCAGCAGCTTCCGCTTGGTTCGTTCCCGAACCACACCGTACTCAGAGAGGTCGGCTCTGATACCAACTGTAACATCTACTCATTTAAAAGTGCGGAAATATTTTTTTTAAAAAAGCTCAAATTTTCGAAATATCATTTAAAATAAATCGTAATTATCAGATAGTGAAAATAGTGCAGTTTAAATTATTCAAAATCATAGTAAACATAAACGAGTAAAAATCTAAAAATCGTCAACGTATGAAAATGTTCATCCCATCTCAAATCTCATAAATCATAATGCGGAAAACATGCGGTCCTCGGGTCGTGTCATCGCACCAGGTCTGCCTGCTCAGAGTTCGGCACCTCCATTCCCCTCACCAAGAAGCTCATCTACATCACACACGCTTAGTGAGTCTAAAGACTCAACACACCTGTACCAAGAATAATAAGTATATATACATGGCACACAACATTGAAAAATATCATACTCAACATATATTCCATGAACTTAAAAGCATAACATAAACGTGTCGTATAAAATCATATCGTGTCAAAACATGTCATTAGTCTAATCATATATGTATACATTTTCTTTTAATTGAATTTAGTTCATTAGTTGTGACTTTCGTATTAGCTATATCGTATCAGCTCTATTCGATGGATTCATCTACGTATAACCACGGTACTGGGCGGCGGGGACATCAGTGACGACATTGCCCGTCCACTGAGCCTTGGCCTCAGCTCATAATATCTCATGTCATCTTATACAAACACATCGTCAGTCACAACCAATTCTCATCCTTCAAAAAACATCATCATAGTCACCCTTTAAGAAAAATATGCATATACATAACTTTTTCCTTAAAGCCAAACATGCACCGTATTTATCACAATTTCATAAAATTCATAAACGTGAAGAGTAAACATTTAAAACATGATAAAATGTGCTCAGGACGCTGTCAGGATTAAAATCTCACCCCGGGTGCAAAATGATCATTTTGCCCCTGGATACCCAATATGACCGTTTTACCCTTGGACATTTAAATTTTGACCCGAAGCTTACCAAAATCATTAAAATGTCCCAAAACATATTAGAAGTATTACTTAGACGTAAACCCGAGCCCCTTTCTAAACTTAACCGATTCATTTTATAACTTGGACCTGGGGTCTGGTTTAACCTGAATCAACCCGAAACTTAACCAATTTTTTTTCTAACTCAAACCTCCATGATCAGCCTCTAACCCACTTATTTCTGACCACTTAGGACCTAGAAACAAGCCCAAAGGTTGCTGGAAATCTCGAGCATATGCGCTCAAATTTTCCTGCTTGAGCGATGTTACGACAAAAATCATCTCTCTCTCATTTCTTATCAAAAAATTACGAATTTGATATTGAATCGAAGATAACAGAGAGTGATACAAATCATATTTTGAACACATTTTCAGAAAACCAACAAATAAGTCGCAGAATTTGAAATAACCGAGGGTGACGGGTATTGGTGACACAGAAATTTCACAAATTGCGCAGCTTTACTTTAAAAATCATATCTCCCATGTTTCTTATCAGAAAATTACAAATTTTATTTCGAATCGAAGATAACAAAGAATGCTACAAATCATATGTTGGACACCATTTCAGAAAACCAACCTATAAGTCTAAGAATTTTAAATAACAGAGGTTGATGGGTTTTGTGACACAGTTATTTCAAAGTTGACACGGCTTTACGATAAAAATCATATCTCCCTCGTTTCGTATCATAAAATTATGAATTTGCTATCGAATCGAACATAACAAAGAGTGCTACTAATCATATGTTGGACACATTTTCAGAAAACCAACATATAAGTCGCAGAATTCAAAATAATCAAGGGTGACAGGTTTTGAGACCCAGAAATTCTACATCTTGAGTGACTTTACGATAAAAATAATATCTCCCTCGTTTCGAATAAAAAAATTACGAATTTTCTATCGAATTAAAGATAACAGAGAGGTTGACAAATCATATGTTGAACACATTTTTAGAAAACCAACCTATAAGTCGCAGAATTGAAATAAAAGAGGATGACAGTTTTTGAGACACTGAAATTTCACCCGAAGACTCAAGATATCGATCGGCCCTCTCCTAAAATTCAAAAAACTTCGGCTTCAGCCTATAAACCTCTTCCTCTTCGAACACAACAACTCCCTAACGACATAATACAGCAGCCCTTACGCAGCAATATCAGAAAAATCGTGAGTTATGCAAAGAACACGATCAACCATGAACCACCGAATGCAAAGGCGTTTGAATCGTGCAATATCTATAAAATCTACATGCATGGCACACATATCAGAATATATACAGCATGTTTGATGAGAAAAAAATGATACAAAGCGTGCCTTGATGTATTTTACGCAAGAATGTCAGAGAAACGAGCGTCGGTGGAGCGTCGGAGGAATTTTTCTTGAAAGAAAACTACTTGGCCGATGGAAGTTTGGTGTTCTACTGCTGAAAGCCGAGAGAAATGAGTGGAGGTGGGGAGGTGTCGGCTGATTTAAAGAATATTAGGTTTAGGGGATGATTAAGGGGTAATTAAAAATGCTAAGTGTGCATTAATGGGCCCTAGGAATTTTTAAAAGAGGTTTCAAGCTCAATAAGCTTAAAATTAGGCCCATTAAGTTCAAACACCCTCCCAGAAAATATTTCTTTTAGGTGAGTTTTTGAAAATGTTGCCCGAACCCTCAAAAAGTGCCTGATTCGATTAAAGTTTGATTGCCGGATAAAAATAAAATCTTGCGAGTAAAAATACCCAATAAAGCCCATTTTTTAAAAACACACTTAAAAACACTCCATATTGATTAATAAAAATTAATCCCTTCATAAAACAATTTTTTCTAATAAATCTCGGGTCTTCTTTCCTTGTTCGAGCGCGAAATGCAACTAAAAATCCTAATGCATGAAACTTTTAAAATTTCATGAAATAAAATCTATCATGCAATAATTATGCATAAATTGCATAAAAATAATTAAACACAAATTAATTAAATAAACATGCATTTAATGCCTTAAAGTAATTTAATAAAATACCAAAGAAATTTAATAACTTGCATGCATGTGGTTCTCGGGGACTTTCAAATTTTCGGGATGTTACAGAAATTGCGGAAATAAACTGACTGACAGATAGAATATTACTGAAGTTTAGAGACTCGAGATTTATGGATGTTTGGAGATTTCAATCACTCCTACGTCATCCCTTCTATCTATAAGATAGGATATGCACTAAAAGATTTTGATCAATACAAGACTTGTACAGAACCCCTTCACTTTTGGACTTAACAATGTCAAACTAAAACTCTTAGTTTCAATACAGTTTATCAGTTCTCAACCGATCTAAAACTACTTAGCACAACCGATCTCTTTAAGATCGAATAATACAACGATATATGTTTGTGTTTGTAAGCTCAATTCATAGCCTTTGAATGCTATAAATATATACGCTGTGTGAGCTTTTGAAATATTTGAGTATGAATAGAAAGCTTAGTGATAATTCAACAGAATAGCAACTTGGTTCTATGTGTCTCTGTTTCCTCAGTTGCTCTTCACGGCTATTTATACTCTTTGATTCCAATGATAATAATGAATGTGTGTGAATATTTCTATATGTTGTTTTCCACGTCAATATCCTTCTGACAGTCGTACACTATAGCATTGCTGATATGCGGCGTTCCCACCTACATGTTACAGTCTGCTTTTGTAATGTTGTTAGTTGATAGTTATATTCTTTAACTGATGACGTGTCAAACTATCAGTTTGACACAGCCGCTGGAACTAGTTGATAGCTCACAACTGATCGCAGTAGGACTGATCAGTTCCAACTGATCATCCAGTCGATTACACATTTCAGTTAGCTTAGTTCAGTTGCCTTGTCTGCGCACTAATCTTCAGTTATATTTGGATCAGTTATATTCAGTCTTCTTGATCAGTTAGTTCAATCTTTAATCGCTCTGTTTGTCAAACTTCTGAAATTAAGTTTCCAACAATTTCCCTATTTTTGATGTTTGACAAACCTTAGAAAATAAGAACTGATCAAGTTGAATCTCTTGTAGATAAATAAATGAGAAATGATTAAGCTGAATCTCTTGTAGATAAAATAATCTTTTATTAACAAATATTTCAATGTACAGATTCTTACAAGGAATGAAAGAATAAAAAAATCATCTGCTGACTAAAAAATCTTCAAAATCTGCCAAACTCTTCTTTGATTCCTTCTGTTAATCTTCTAGTTTTTTCCTCTTCCCCCTTTTTGTCAAACTTGTCAACTCTGCTGAATAAGGTGCGAACTTCCAAAGTGACCTTCGATAAGGCATGTATATGTGATCTTGCAACAAATCCATTCTCTTCGTGACTACGTTCTGGAGAAATCCATACGTTTTGTGAAGACGTCTTGAGTTTGGAAGTGAGCTTGAATCGTCACTTGGTCCTTCTTCAACTGATCTATCTGGAGAAATAATGAAGTGATGTCCTTCGTGACATGTTGTAAACTTTTGAAGGTCTTTTCCTTTATAGATTCAATTTTTAAGGTGTGCAGCAGTTGAGTTGACTTGATATTAGAGATGGAGGAGATCACATCGTGAAGGTTGGACTGAATTTTTTCGATCATGGATTCAGTTCCCGTTGGTTACTCAGGAGACAGAGCTTCAGAGGACTCAAGTTCCTGCTCCTTGTCTTCTTGATGAAAGATTACCAAGGCTCTATCATTATGTTCAGTCGCAACAAGTGACCATTTCTGAAACTTCTTCTAGTATAGCTTCCTGGTGAAGTTCTGGAGGAAGGGAGAAAGTCGAAGGATCAGTTGAGCTGAAGGGCTCATCAGCTCTCTTTTCAGTTGATAATGTAGCTAGTTCTTCAGTTGGTTGAACAACTGTAGGTGGTTGTTCAGTTTGCACTTCTTCATATTGTTCCATGTGCATCTGAGCAACGTCAGTCTCAGCTAGAACTTTTGTTCAGTCGTGGCAGCCAACTGAACTGGTTCTTCAGTTTGTTGCAAAACAGCCGCTGCAGCTGGTTGTTCAGTCATTCTTGGCTCTTCAACTTCTTCTGTAAATAAAATATTTAGCTGAACATCAGTGGCGATTGATTGTATGACTTCGTCGATGTTCGCCAATGACAACTCAACATCAGTGTAAAGGTGAAGATCTATAGTAGAGGTTGGAGGATCTGAAGGAGATGATTGAGCATCCTTAGAGGGAGGAGCAGTTCCTAGCTCAGTCGCTTCAGCAACTGGTTCCTTGGATTGCTCTGAATCTGGAACTGATTGTTCAGCTTGCTCTTCAGAAGAAAGACTCTTAGCATTTGCTGGGATAATCGACTCCTGATCCATTTCGCAACTCTTTATCTTCATTTGCAGTGATCGAAGATCTGTGTCCAGTTGATCATGCACTGCTTTGTCATTGAAAGCAGTAGGGCTGGTTGGATCATAGTTTTGGCGCAGCTGCAGTGATCAGTTGTGCAAGCTTCTTGACACGCACTAGATCAAAGAAATAATTCTTTCTTTCCAGTGCTTGAACAATTGAAGCAGCTTTGACCACCCTCAGAATCACACTTTCCAAAGCAATAAATTTCTTCAGAATTGCTTTCTTCTGCAACTACTTCGCAAAAAATTAAGTTCTAAATCTGACCCACACATTGTAAGTTTCCTACTATGATTCAACAAACTCATTTACCTCGTTCCAAATCAAGTCAATGTGAGTTTGAATAGGGTTTTTTTGTCGGGGCTCTTCAGTCATCTTGCCCTTCTCTTTTTGGTTAGTTAGGACATGAGGGATACTCAGTCCTGATGCAGTTGCCATCTATTTTCTCCCTGATGACCACTCATTTTGGTCTGGCAAATGGGAGAGTAGTTGGAGCGTTGATGCAGATCATTGGAGCTTGGACTCTTGCTGATTTTTGCTTATCACCAGACTTGTTGATAATCTTCTTGGAAGGATCAGTTGGTGGAGGTAACTGACCCTCAGTTGAAGACTCAACTGGAACTGCCCTTAAAGGTATGGCGTTGATAGGTTGTTCAGCTCCAGTCAGTTCAACCGATAAACTGGGATGGTCTCCAGAACTGTTGCCGCTTTGGTCTTGAGAGTTCTTGGCTTCTTGAGGATTTTATGAGGAGTTTTCTCTGAATCAGTATCACTGACAATTAGTTTCCTTTTGATTGTCTTTTGCTGAGCTTTGGCTTTCTTGACTGGTTTGGGAACATCTTGCGTCCCGATATCCTTCTTTACCTTGATGAACTGCTCAGGAGATATGTCCAGCTTTGTCTTGGACGGCTGAACATTCTTGGCAGTAAAGACCTTGAATTTGGATGATTTTTCAGCTAAATCATCCACCAAACCTTTGTGCTTAAGGAGATAACTAATTTGCACAACATACCCTTTAGACATTTTAGATGACTGGACCATATTTTTCAGAATGGTGAACAAGATCGCTGACCAGTTCAGCTTGCGTTCATTTACTAGGGCAGCCATGATTTGAAATTTTTCCAGACTGAAGGCAGCAAAAGAACCTGCCTTTGCGAGCAGTCCCTTGGCCATGATGTCAGCCAAAAACTGATATACATACTTCAGCTTCTTTTTGGGATCAGAAACTTTCACCTTTTTCCCATCAACAGATAAGAGTTTCTGCATTTCCTCAACGTCAGCAGCTTTTAATTCAGAGAAGTGAGACAGACCTTCTGAAGGAAGTTGGAAGAGTGTGATGAATGATTCTTCATCAATGATTAGCAATTTGCTGTTGCCGGTGGTCGTGATTTTGCCATCAGTAGAGACAAAGTTGTTGTTGTAGAAGTCTTGTAACTCTTTTGAATAGATTTCCTGAGTAGATAACCCAAGAAATTTCCTTAAGCCAGCAGCTTCCAACTTCAGAAAGATACTTTGAGTGGATTCATCCTTAACAAAAATGATTGAATCGAAATCAGTGACCATAGCATTGGGCATGTAAGCGCGAATTTGACTTGCCATTCTTGATTGACTCTCTGCGAGAAATAAAGATTGTTGTGTGTTTGGTAAGTGCTGAGATTTGAATTGCTCGTGAAGAAACTGAAATGAAGCGGGTTCAATTTCTTATGAATGTAGATGTTCAAATTTTGGACACGTGTCAGTCCAAGATAAAATCGTGTGTACGTGCGGTGAAAGCATGAATAGAAGTTTTAATGAACCACGTGGGGCCACGTTTCAAATTACTATTCAATGAACGACGTTAAAGGTATAATTTTAACAGTCACATCACTTGATATGGAATATTTATCGATTAATCAGTTAATCTATTGGATAAGATCAGTTAGGTCAGTAACTGAGTGATCAGTTAAAATTGAGTTAGTTCAGTTGAAGACCAACTGACTATTATCTTATCAGTTAACTATTTAAGTCGATATTCCCCCTCAATAGATGCATATAAATAAAAAAAAGGATAGAAGAAACTTAGTCTGGATCAGTTAAGTGCATTCTGTTAACTAATGTCTCTTTGTCTTCTTCTATTTCTTCAATAAAAGTCTATCTATAAATAAGATCACTATCATTATTTATTGGAGAGTTTGAAGGAGGCTATAGAAGAGTTTGAAGAGTTTGAAGGAGGCTATAGAAGAGCTTATCTTGCTGAAGGGCCTGGACTAAAGTACAAGACCTCCAAACTATTCAGCACGGAGGATTGGTTGCTACTGAAAGACAAAGGGCAACCGAGATCAAGTATAAACGGCGTATTGATTTGATCCACACTTCAAATCTTGCTACTGATGAAGGTCTGTTGGAGTTGATGTTGCTGAAAGTAGTAGAGATAGCTGGAAAGGATTGTCTTCTCGGAAGGCTATAGAAGAATTTCCTATAATGAGTTGTCTAATTGGATGTCCCTATGGCGAGATGCCGTAGAAAGGGAAATAACTCGTGTAATATGTGAAAGATATTATCAATAAAATTTGATGTTTTGATTCATTACTCTTTGTTTTCTCCATACTAACTATATCAATTGACTAACTAACAGTTGGCTAACTAGCAATTGACTAACTGACAGATAATTAACTGCATAATAATTAGAAATAAGTTACATATCAGTATTAAAACAAATATATTTAAGACAGATCAATTAAACCAAGAATATTGCGAAAATGAGAAAACTTAGTCTCGGGTAATGGTTTGGCGAAGATGTCAGCTGATTGTTGATCAGTTGGTATGTATTCTAGTCTGATTGCCTTCTTTAGAGCATGATCTCTGATGAAATGATGTCTGACATCAATGTTCTTGGTCCTTGAGTGAAGAACTGGATTATATGTAGTCGCAATTGTGCTTGTATTATCACAAAAGATCGGAGATTCTTTTGCAATGACTCCATAGTCTTTCAGTTGTTGCTGAACCCAGAGCAGTTGAGTGCAGCAGCTTCCATCAGCAAGGTATTCTGCTTCAGTTGTGGAAGTTGCTATAGATGTTTTCTTCTTACTGAACCATGACATCAGTCTGTCTCCTAGAAACTGACATGATTCCCTGATGCTTTTTCAATCAAGCTTAAACCCTGCACAATCTGCATCTGAGTATCCAACTAAATTGAACGATGAGTCATTAGCATACCATAAGCCCACATCTTGTGTGCCTTTAAGATATTTCAATATTCGTTTGGCAACTAAAAAGTGTGATTGTTTAGGATTGTCCTGAAATCTGGCACACATGCAAACAACAAATATAATATCAGGACGACTAGAAGTTCGAATAATAAGGAACCTATTAAACATCTGTAGAGTTTCATCTCAACTGATATTCCCCCTTGATCATTATCTAATTTAATCGATGAACTCAGTAGGAGTATTTGCAGTGGAACATGTTGCCATGAAAAATTTCTTAAGCAATTCCTTCGTGCATTTTGTTTGACTGATAACGATATCAGTTTCAAGTTTTTTCACTTGCAGACCGAGAAAGAATGTCAGTTCACCCATTATACTCATCTCGAATTCTTCCTGCATTAACTTGGAAAATTTCTCGCATGATTTGGGGTTAGTTGACCCTAAAATAATATCCTCAACATATATTTGTACGAGTAAAATATGTTCTTTGAAAATTTGAATAGAGTCTTATCAACTGATCCAACTAATGAAGTCATGATCAGTAAGAAATTTTGAAAGTGTTTCATACCAAGATCTTGTAGCTTGTTTAAGATCATATAAAGCTTGTTCAAATAATAAACATGATCAAGAAGAGAGTGATTAAAAAAACCTGGTGGTTGTTCAACATATACTTCTTCCTGCAACTGACTATTCAGAAATGCACTCTTCATGTCCATTTGGTAGAGTTTAAAGTTTTTGAATGAGTCATAAGCAAAGAATATTCTGATTGCTTCCAGTCTTGCACCTGGTGCATATGTCTTGTCGTAATCTATTATTTCTTCTTGCATGTATCTTTTGCTACAAGCCTCGCTTTATTGCTCACAACTGAACCATCTTCATTCAGTTTGTTTCTATATACCCATTTTGTACCTATAACAGTTTTAGAAACTGGTCTTGGAACTAAGTTCTAGACATTGTTATGGGTATACTGATTTAGCTCTTCTTTCATAGCATTTATCCAGTTAGGATCAGCAAGGACTTCATCAGTTTTCTTTGGTTCCAGTTTTGAAACAAAAGCTGAATGAATAAATAGATTAAACATTTGATTTCGAGTTCTTACTGGATCAGATGGATTACCTATTACCAATTCATGTGGATGAGATTTCTTCCATCTGTATTCAGTATTTGTTGCATCGATTTTAGCAACAGTTTCAGTTGTCAATTGGATGTTTTCTTCATTTTCAGTTGCTGCTATTTCAGTTGGTATTTGAGTATTATCATTTTGTTCTACCAATTGATTATCAGGAACAATTTCTTGTTTAACTGATTGATCCAGCACTTCTAGTTCTGGTGTTTGAAAGATATTTTGATTGATGTGATTTTCTTCTTCACTATCATCCTCCAAACATATATATGTAAAGCGATCAACTAGCTCAATTGGATCAGTTGGCTTATTAGTTAGTACAGTTTCATCAAATACCACATAAATTGACTCTTCGACATTAAAAGTGTGTTTGTTGAATACTCGGTAAGCTTTACTAACTGATTAATAACCAAGAAATATTCCCTCTGCAGATTTAGCATCAAAAGTTTTTAAATGATTTTTTCCATTATCGAGAATAAAACGTCTGCTGTCGAATATTTTAAAATAAGTTATCACACTTTTACGTCCATGCCAGATCTCCTATGGCGTTTTCAAATGATTTTTATTAATCATTGATCTGTTCTGAGTGTACACACAGTATTTACTGCTTCTGCCCAAAACCTTTGAGAAATACCAGAATCAGCAATCATTATTCTAGCAGCTTCTTTAAGGGTTCGATTTTTTCTCTCAGCTACACCATTTTGCTGAGGTGTTCTAGCTGCTGAGAGCTCATGCTTGATCTCAGTGTTTTCTAAAAATTGTGAAAGAGTTTGATTGATGAATTCAGTCCCTTGATCAGACCTTATTCTATCAATACCAACTGATTTTTCATTTAATAATCTTTTGAAAAGTATAATCAGTTGTGCAACAGTTTGGTCTTTTGATTTTAAAAAGATAACCCAAGTAAACCTTGACAATCGTCAACGATCACCAAGGTGTATTTCATTCCCCCTAAACTCATGATTGGTATAGGACCCAAAAGATCCATATGTAGCAGTTCTAAGCATCTAGAGGATGATTTACTCCCCTTGTTTTTAAATGAGAATCTTATTTGCTTATCAAACTGACATGCTGAACAAATTTTATCCTTTGAAAAATCTATTTTGGGCAAACCAGTTACAAGATCATGGTTACTCAGATAAGAAATTGACTTAAAGTTGAGGTGGTTCAACCTTTTATGCCATAACCAGTTCTTAGAAGATTTAGAAGCTATAAAACAAACTGGTGCATTAGGTTGATCAGTCCAACTTACTTTGTAAGTGTTTCCACAACGACTGCAAGTTAAGATGATCTCATCAGTTTAGTTTCTAACTGTGCACGTGTGTCTGCTGAACTGAACTGAAAAATTGTTGTCGCATAATTGACTGATGCTTATCAAGTTATACTTCAAATTCTTAACTAGTAAAACATTTTTAATAATAAAATTATCATGGATAAGCTTACCCTTTCCCAATGTTTTACCTTTGGAGTTGTCTCCAAAACTGATGTTTGGAAAAGTGTAATTGATCAGTTTGGAATAGCAGATTTGCATTCCCTGTCATATGCCGTGAGCAACCACTGTCCAGATACCAGATTGATTCTTTGTTTGTACCTGTCACCAACAATCACACACAATGAATAACTTTGGTACCCATATCTTTTTGGGTCCTAAACTGATTAGTCCTTTAGGAACTCAGACTTGGATTAGTCTAACTGACTTTCCAGTTGCTGTGTTCCAAATGGTTTTTCCCAGCTTGTGTGTGTTGTGTGAAGATGAAACAATATGTGCTTTAGCCTTGTTCAACTGGTTGTTCAGCAGATATCTTTTCTGAACTGACTTACAGTTATGGTAATTGAAATAGCCATTTTGAGAAATCAGGTGTTTATTGTTGAACCTTTTAGGTTGCCAGCTACACGAATCAATTGATGTTTTAAGGCTATAACCAATTCCATACATTTTAGCTTTGTTCTTATTTTCAATAGGCTGTTCAACTGGTCTACTTGACTCAGGTTGTTCTTGTACCACATCTGATTTGACAAAGAGAATGTATTTCCCTTTGCCTATGTTCCGTTTTGGTTGAGTATCACTGATAGAAGTTTCATCATGATTGATAAAGCCTAAGCCGGTTTTATCGGTAACTTTTTTTTGCATAACTTGTATTTCATTTAGTGCAGCTGAATCATAGATTGATTCTTGCTTCTTTCAGAATTCAGCTTAGCAATCTCCTGTTTAAGACTCAACAGTTCAACTGATTCGTTAGTTTCAATTTTATCGTCATTGGGATCAGTTTGCTTTGCTTTACCCTTCTCAACTAAAATAGCTAGCTTGTGATACTCTTTGACCATGTCATGCAATGTAGAAATAAGTTCATCGCGTGTAAAGTCAAATGAAATAAAATCGAATACCTGCTCACTGGTTGATTCTAGTTCTATGTCATCAGCCATTAGACACTTGACTTCCTCATCATCACTAAAGCTACTCAAGCTCTCAGGTTTTGATTCATCACTGTCAGATTCAGCCCATTTACTTTCCTCAGCTAGAAGAACTTTGTGTTTCTTTCTGAATGATCTTTATGATCTTTGATTCTTCTTCTGTGCTCATGAGATTTCTTTCCCTTCTCAGCTGATACTCAACTATCCTTCTTTGGCTTATAGGACATTCAGCAATGAAGTGTCCAGTTTTTCCAAAGTTGTAGCAAGCATTTGGTTCTTCCTTGGTGTTGTTCCTCTGATATTGTATTTGAAAGGAACCTTGATTTCTTCTTATGAATCTTCCAAATTTT
Organism: Primulina tabacum; assembly: GCF_025594145.1. NCBI lineage: Eukaryota > Viridiplantae > Streptophyta > Magnoliopsida > Lamiales > Gesneriaceae > Primulina > Primulina tabacum. Next base: position 8,767,145 of record NC_134556.1, on the reverse strand, counting down.
TTGACAAATAATGACATTGTGTCATTGCTTAACTGATCAGCAGTTTTCTCAACTGAACCAGTTAGTTCTAGTTTGTCAGCACTAAGAGTTGTTGTAGCTGCTGGTGTGGAAGGTTCTTCTTCTCTCGTTTGTAGCTCAAACTCGTAAGCTTTTAGATTAGCAAATAGGTCGTGAAGTTTGACCTTATTTAGGTCCTTTTATTCTCGCATGGCCATGGTCTTAGCATCCCATTCTTTGGGAAGACCTCGAAAAACTTTCAGTTCAACTTCTTTATTTGAATACACCTTTCCAAGTGCATTCAGTTCGTTCATTATGCTACTGATTCTTTCATCATATTCGTGCATAGATTTACCAATCTTCATTTTTATGTTGTCGAATTTTTGAACAGAAACTGAGAGTTTATTCTCTTTGGTTTGCTCATTTGCTTCGCAGAGCAGGATCAGTTTCTCCCAGATTTCTTTTGCAGTTTTGCACATCTTTAATTTTGCTGAATGTGATTTTATCCAGCATTTTGTATAAGATGTCTTTGGCCACATTTTCCAAATTTTCATTTCTTTTGTCCTCTGTTGTCCATTCTTCTCTTGGCTTTTCAATGCGATGGGGTGCACCATCAGTTATGACCATGATCGAGCAAAACTTGCACAGTGAATAATCCCAAAATTTATTTTATAAATGAAAGCTATATTTAAATATCGCAAGTGCACGATAGTCAAGCTATAATAAACGTAAGTGAATACGAGTATCGTTCCACAAGGACTGCATTACACTATTTTTATTTTCAAGTAAAATTTCTTTAGCAACGATAAATTGAGTTGATGATTAAACACTAATGTAAAGTAAACAATTAAAATAATTAAAATTCAAAGAAAACGTGTTCAAGAACGCAATGATTAATTTGGATTAAATCAAATGAGAAATGAATTTGTTGGGAATTAGCAGTTCACCTACCACTCGTGTTTACATAATCACACTCGACTTTTACTCGTGCATTCGACGGAATTCCCTAAACTAATTAATATACTCTGTCGAGCTATATTAATACTAATCATAAACATGCAGTACTCAAGTGTCCTCAAATATTTAACAGTTCAAGATTGCATTACATTCTATGGAATCCACTAGCTTTCATTCGAGTGAACTATCACTATCGACACGTACCCAATTCCGTATATCTACTAAAATTGTAAATCCGTGGTTTATATTATTTGATCCTATTGTTAACTATTCTATCGAACTCATCAACAACATGAAATAATCAAAGGAAGTTAGCTAGGCTTCGATTGAAACACGAAAGAACAATAGCATAAACAAATCACTAATAAAAACGTCGGGAAATAATGTTAAACACCGAGTACGGGGTAGGATCCCCTCAAATCCCAACAAATCTAGAGTTTAGCTACTGAAATTCATGATAAAAACCAACAATCAATGTAATAAATAAAATACTGAATAATGAAAATACTAAAGATGACGATGGATGACGGCCACGACGCGTGGAAATCTCGAGGTCTTCGAAATCTCCATTGCTCCTAGCCTCTTCTCCAAGAAAAATGATGAAAAGTCTGATAAAAGATGAAAAACGGCCGCTGCTCTCGTGTGTTAGGTTATGGTGTAGGATAGAGTCCCTAAAAATTTGGAAACAAATCTTTCTCAATCTCACTTCTCGCTAGGGCGGTATATTTTGACCGACCTAGCGAGAGGTCCTCGAATAAGCTTCCTCGAGCATGTCCCTGGTTTCGCTGGGGCGGTCACTTTTGACCGCCCTAGCGAGACACTTGCGCAAAATAATCCTCGGCCAGACCACAATGCTCGCTGGGGCTAGCGAGACCTCTTCGATATTATGCCAAAGTTTCTCCCACTTTTTGGTTCAATTCCTACAAAATAACCACAGAATACACGAGATTAGTCAAATGCTCAATAATGCTAAAAAAATGCAAAATTCAACTAAAACAAACTAATATGATGCATGAACGCGACTCAAAACCAACACTAAAAACACGTAAAAACGAGTCCTATCAACCCCCTCATACTAACCTTTTGGTCGTCCTCGAGCAAAATTGGTTAAAGCACGAGATTCTAAACAAACAAAACAAACACAAAATACTCAAACAGGAAATAACCAACACAAGTAAATGTCAATGGTGAGTTAACAACTGTTATGCTCATGCCTCAGTGAACTTTCCCACATACAAATCATAATCAAGTCAAATCACAAACGAATACTCATTCTCATCTACACATAAATCTCGACACTAATTTGAACGTGTGTGTGTGTCATGATGGGTCTAGTCATTCGTATTTCAAATAGATCAATCATCAAATCATGCGAGTCACTCAATTAACACTTCAATACAAGTCTCACTAGCATGCGCCCCCATGTCCATTTATCACTAACCATAACTTGAGCTTTATTCAATTCTTAAGTGCAGATAGGGTTGTCGAAAACAAGGAAAATAAGCTCAAGTGGCTAAGAGTCGGGAGTACACCGATCATTTTCATTGTGCAATCGTCAAGACTTTTCGTCTGACTTTCCTCGTCTCCTTACATCTCCAACTTTTAGCCTAGGAATAGAATTTCATTCCTTTTATTTCGGCTCCCCCTCACCTTACATCTCCACCATTTTTTTCTCTTTTTTTTTTTGAATGCACAATTTTCACACATGTACTCCCTAGGCTAAGAATATATAACTTTGGATTACAGCTGGTTAGGGGTATGATATTTTTATTCAGTGCATTGAAAAAGGGGTATATGTAAAGTTCAAGGCAAATCACATGTTCTCATTTAAGGTCCCAATTAGTGACTTATTTTCACGTGTTTATATGCTAAATCAACTCATAAATGATGCCTTTCAAGTTAACCACACAAAACCTTCAGATTTCACCATTATTCCTACAAAATTCTAGTCCCCACACATATGTGCTCAAAAAGTTCAAACTTTGTACCAAAATTCATGCTTTGACAATCAAGAGTACCATTCATGAAGTGACCCAATCAATACTTTTGTATACTATCAATTCAACATCATCATTGGCTCATAAACTATGTCTTCTCACCATAAACGACACCAAACATGCAATACTATAACGGACTAAAAACAACCAACTCAACACAAGCAATACTAACAACACCAAATAAACTCCCATAACTGAAAATTGACACCACCAAAGTAATATAAACTCCACCAAACAAAAGAAATGCTACGAATTTAAAACCAATTGACTAAGAAAACATAACAATCTACCCCCTCATACTAGAGTTGTGCAATGCCCTCATTGCACAAAACGAAACAAACACTAAAAACATAAAAACTCATGAAAGTGAATGCAAAGACAGAATATGCAAAATAAAAAGAAAGGGGAAACAGTAAACTCCCCTGATCAGAAATCATCCTCCTCCTCATTCTCCGGCGGTGGAACTCCCTCTTCAGCTGCTGGGGGCATCGGAGAATTGTACTGAAACTGGAAGGGTGGCGGGTATGCGGGTGTAGGTGGCCGTTCGGAAGTGTCGATGCCCAAATGAGTTGAGATCCCCTGCACCAGGTGTTCGATGTTCTGAATGTGGGCTTGATTAACGGCCTGGTACTGCATCTGATAATGGGCCCAAGCGCTCAATTCGGCGACGCGATCTCGCATGGCATGGCGGCATGGCTGCGGGGGTGGTGTTGCATGTCCTAAGGCCGGAGGTGGTTGAGCTGCTATCCCATAATCGAAAAATACCTCCTCGGGCAGCTCAGCCTGTCTCTTCTCCCTCTTGGATTTATAGAGAGCCACATCAATGGCTCTCATCGGCGGTAACCACTCATCATCATCTTCGAATATCACCCCCGCTCGGGCACATAGCTCCATCAGAATTTTGTGCATGCAGATCGAAGGACTTATCCCTTTTATGTCCGAAACCTTCCAAGCGAACGCTCCTTTATGCTCCTTGAGGACTCCCAAGAGCTTACTCTCCATATCATCTGTCAAAGAAGAGGAAATAATAATAAGCAATTTATTATTTTCTCCTAGATATACGTACTTGAGATGCGGAGGTAATGGTTTGAGCTCCAAAGTAGGTGGCTCCTCTAGGCTTGACTTTTGAGGCATTAAATCTTTTCTGTCTCCCAATTCCTCTAGTCTAAGCCTCACTTGCTTTCTCCAAGGTGGAATGGCATTCAAATGAGCTACCATCTCCATCTTTTCCTCGTCTAGCTCGTCCTCCTGCTTTTCAGTAGTGAGAGTGGCCTCCAATGGTTCTTTCAATCCATCCTGCACAAAATCACAAACAAGCGAATCCAAGACATCAATACGAAAGCAACTATCATTTTGCATTGTCTGCTTAAGAGTATTGAAAACATCAAAAATAACTCTCAGTCTCAATTTCCCCTCCTCAACATCAATCAGTGCTTTTCCTGTAGCCAGAAACAGTCTCCCTAGGATTAAAGGCATCTCTAAATCTTTCTCCATGTCAAGTACCACAAAGTATGCAGGAAAAATAAACTTATCCACTTTCACCAGCACATCTTCGATAATCCCACGTGGATACTTGACAGATCTGTCAGCCAGCTGCAACGACATCCTAGTTGGCTTGGGTTCACCTAATCCCAGTCTCCTAAACACAGAAAAAGGCATCAGATTAATACTCGCACCAAGATCACATAGAGCTTTATGAAAATTAATGTCACCAATAATGCAAGGTATCGAGAAACTCCCTGGATCTTTTTGCTTCGGAGGCATCTTGTTTTGAACTAAAGCGGAGCAATTTTCGGTCAAATTTACTGTCATATGATCTTCTAGCTTCCGTTTATTTGCTAAGATATCTTTCAAGAATTTTGCATAACTTGGCATATTCAATAAAGCATCAGCAAAAGGAATGTTAATATGCAATTTTTTAAATATCTCAAGAAATTTACCAAATTGTGCATCTAATTTAGCTTTCTTCATTGCTGCAGGAAAAGGTGGAGGGATAACAATTTTATTCTGTGCAATAGGTGTAGATGTAGAGTTAGAAGGCTTACCTCCTCGATTTTTCACCTCATCCTCACCGTGCTTGGTCTTTTCCTCATTAGACCCGAGTGTTTTTCCACTACGCAATTCCACCGCCTTCACATGTTCTCTTGGGTTAGTTTCCGTGTTGCTTGGTAAAGTTCCTTGCTCCCTATTAGCAATCAACTTAGCCAATTGTCCAATTTGATTCTCTAACCCCTTTATGGATGCATCTTGGTTCTGAAATCTCGTCTCTGTTGCAGAAATAAATTTAGTCATCATTTGCTCTAAATTGGACTTCTCCTCCCGAGACGGTTCTGGCTTGAATCCTTGGTGCATCACATATGGTGGACCTCTTTGTTGGCGATGTTGGTTGTTTTGACCTCCCCATGAAAAGTTTGGGTGATTCCTCCATCCCGGATTATATGTGTTCGAGTAAGGGTCATTTCTAGGACGGTTCTGGAATCCCACTTGTTTTACCGGTGCTCCCTCAGGCACATAGAATGGATTGCCATCTTGGCAATCCTGCACATCATGCTCACCCCCACACTTATCACAGAAAATTTCTTGCAGACGCATAGCCGACCCACTCATGCTCATCCCCTCAATCTTTCTATTCAAAGCCTCTAACTGTGCTGAAACCGCCGACAAATCATTAACTTGATTAACTCCAGCACCTCGTATCTGCCTATCAGACTGAGGATGATAGCTACTAGCAGCCATCTCCTCCAATAACTCATATCCTTCCTCCGCCGTCTTTCTCAGTAAGTTACCACAAGCAGCGGCATCTATCATAGTTCGGTTAGGAGTAAGCAGACCGTAGTAGAAAGTTTGAACAACTAACCCAAGAGGCAGCTCATGGTGTGGACATATCCTCAACAAGTCCTTGTAGCGCTCCCATGCCCCGTAAAGTGACTCTTGCTCATATTGAGCAAAAGTAGTAATGTCGGCTCTGAGCTTCATAGTCTTCGACGGAGGAAAGTACTTGATCAGGAACGCCTTTGCCATATCTTCCCATGTAGTAATAGACCCTACAGGCAAACAGTTTAACCACGACTTAGCTTTATCTCTCAGTGAAAATGGAAATAAACGCAAACGAACAGCGTCATCAGACACGCCATTAAACTTAAAAGTATCACAAATTTCAAGAAAGTCAGCTATATGAGAATTAGGGTCGTCAAGTACACTTCCCCCAAATTGGACAGTGTTCTGAATCATCTGAATGATAGATGGCTTGATCTCAAACTGATTAGCTCGAATGACTGGTCTTACGATGCTTGGACGTGCTCCATCAAGAGACGGCTGTGCATAATCCAACATCGGTATACGCCTTGGCTCCTCTCTTTGTTGATCGCCTTCCATTCTTTCCTTCGCTCTTTGCTGCTGTAGTCGACGTCTAGCTGTGCGTTCGATCTCGGGGTCAAAAGGCTCAAGCTTAAACTCGAGTGATCTTCGCATGCACCACAAGAAAAATCTGCAACACAATGAGAGTATCAAATAACAATAAAATAAATAATCCTAAAGAATTTAAATGAAAAATAAAAAATTGTGAATCAACAGTCCCCGGCAACGGCGCCAAAAACTTGATCGAGCAAAACTTGCACAGTGAATAATCCCAAAATTTATTTTATAAATGAAAGCTCGATTTAAATATCGCAAGTGCACGATAGTCAAGTTATAATAAACGTAAGTGAATACGAGTATCGTTCCACAAGGACTGCGTTACACTATTTTTATTTTCAAGTAAAATTTCTTTAGCAACGATAAATTGAGTTGATGATTAAACTAATGTAAAGTAAACAATTAAAATAATTAAAATTCAAAGAAAACGTGTTCAAGAACGCAATGATTAATTTGGATGAAATCAAATGAGAAATGAATTTGTTGGGAATTAGCAGTTCACCTACCACTCGTGTTTACATAATCACACTCGACTTTTACTCGTGCATTCGACGGAATTCCCTAAACTAATTAATATACTCTGTCGAGCTATATTAATACTAATCATAAACATGCAGTACTCAAGTGTCCTCAAATATTTAACAGTTCAAGATTGCATTACATTCTATGGAATCCACTAGCTTTCATTCGAGTGAACTATCACTATCGACACGTACCCAATTCCGTATATCTACTAAAATTGTAAATCCGTGGTTTATACTATTTGATCCTATTGTTAACTATTCTATCGAACTCATCAACAACATGAAATAATCAAAGGAAGTTAGCTAGGCTTCGATTGAAACACGAAAGAACAATAGCATAAACAAATCACTAATAAAAACGTCGGGAAATAATGTTAAACACCGAGTACGGGGTAGGATCCCCTCAAATCCCAACAAATCTAGAGTTTAGCTACTGAAATTCATGATAAAAACCAACAATCAATGTAAGAAATAAAATACTGAATAATGAAAATACTAAAGATGACGATGGATGACGGCCACGACGCGTGGAAATCTCGAGGTCTTCGAAATCTCCTTTGCTCCTAGCCTCCTCTCCAAGAAAAATGATGAAAAGTCTGATAAAAGATGAAAAACGGCCGCTGCTCTCGTGTGTTAGGTTATGGTGTAGGATAGAGTCCCTAGAAATTTGGAAACAAATCTTTCTCAATCTCGCTTCTCGCTAGGGCGGTATATTTTGACCGCCCTAGCGAGAGGTCCTCGAATAAGCTTCCTCGAGCATGTCCCTGGTTTCGCTGGGGCGGTCACTTTTGACCGCCCTAGCGAGACACTTGCGCAAAATAATCCTCGGCCAGACCACAATGCTCGCTGGGGCGGTCACTTTTGACCGCCCTAGCGAGACCTCTTCGATATTATGCCAAAGTTTCTCCCACTTTTTGGTTCAATTCCTACAAAATAACCACAGAATACACGAGATTAGTCAAATGCTCAATAATGCTAAAAAAATGCAAAATTCAACTAAAACAAACTAATATGATGCATGAACGCGACTCAAAACCAACAATAAAAACACGTAAAAACGAGTCCTATCAGACCACAACAGTATTGGCTTTCAGTATTCTCATTGGTCTGTCAGTAATGACACACCCCATGTCATCATCTTGTGCAGCTAGATAAGCCTGCATTCTAATCTTCCAGTCGTCAAACTCTTCTCTTGAGAACATTAGAATTTTGTTGAAGGAAGACATGATGACAGGATCGATTAGGGGGTTAATCGTTGAGCTACAATAGCTCGGTTCTTGAAATATTGAACACCGATGAATTAAATCGAGTTTGGTATTCAAACCAAGCGGAAAACACTCGAAATAATCCTTCGTAGAAACGGATTAAATATTTTGTAAAGTATTTAAAAATTATGCAAGTTGAATGAGTGAAAATGTTTTGGTGGAAGCATTTTATCAAACACTTGGTATGCAATATTTTGGTATTTGAAGAACACATAAAATGCTTCAACAATGCATCTTTAAAACTATGAAAATGATAAGTAAATGCAATAAAAAAATAGACACGAATTTGTTTATGGATGTTCGGAGACTTCAAATGCTCCTACGTCACCCCTTCTTCCCCTTGGGAAGGATTCACTAGAAGACTTTTATTTATACAACTCTTTGTACAAACCCATTCAGCTAGGAACTTACCCACTGCCTAAACTGAACTCCTAGCACTCAAGATTGTAGGCATCACCTCACAATCAGCATATTGTTTAATGTCTCATATGCAAAGACTACATACACAAGTTTATTGTCTTTGTGCAAGACTCACTCAACTAAACTTTGAAGTTCAACTCTCTTGTATATGTGTGAGTGATTGTGTGTGAGGAATTTTCTTTACAGTATACATCTTAAATGTATCCTCACACAAGGGCTTGTTCTCTCAACTAGCAGATTTCTTCATGCTAACTGCTCATGCTTTGAATCCACTTCAAAAGCTCTTGTTTGATTTTCAAGATATTGTATTTATAAGCCCCAACAATGATATATACGTTAGGCACAAGAATATGACCGTTTAAAAAGTTTCTGTACTGTTTCTGGAATTGTAACGGTCAAATTCGCCTTGCTGGACATTTTCCCGACTGGTTAACTCTGGTCAACTCAACTGGTCGTTCAGTTCAACTGGTCAGCAGCTGGTTCAGTTCAGTTCAGTTCAGTGCAGTTGGTCAACTGCTGGTTCAGTTCAGTTCAGTTCAGTTCAGCTGGTTCGGTTCAGTTCAGCTGGTTCAGTTGGTCTGGTTCAGTTGATCAGCAACTGGTTCAGTTCAGCTGGTTCAGTTGGTCTGGTTTAGTTGATCAGAAACTGGTTCAGTTGGTCAGTAGCTTGTTCAGTTCAGTTGGTCTAGTTCAGTTTCAGTTAGTGTGCTGAAATCAGCCTAGCTGATTTCAGTTTGTGCAGAACCAGTAACTTCATCGTCATTTATCAGCATTTTAAGCTCCGATTCAGACTTTGACTTTTGATGATGATTTGTAGATCATTGTCTTATCTTTCCAACGCATACTGAATCGCTTCATTTCGATAATACCGCAGCTGCTCAAACCCAACTGATTGTTGTCTTCGTGATATCAGTTACGATCAGTTGCGATCAGTTTGACCTAGATAACATCCGATTTTACCCAACTGACGTGAAATATGACTTGTTCCAAATTGAGATTTCTAATCAATACAGTTGGCGGATTATCATTTGGATTATCCAGTTGAGAGATATCTTCAAAACACTGAAGCTCGCCAGAAATTCTGTTTGTTCTGAATTTAGTTTCAGCTTGCTTCTTGTGTTAACAACTTCACACTTGAGTAAATATGTTAGAAACATAATAACAAGTTTTGTTAACATCAAAATCAAGATTGCGAACTTGAAAAGTTCCAACACATGATGATCGGATTTTGTAGATAGGAATATTCAGAAACAAGATTCAACTGCTCTGATATCACTTGATAGGATCGGTTGGTAGGTGAAAGTGTGTTTAGAAGAGGGTTGAATAAACACTTAACAATTTAAACACCTTTTTTCAAATGATGAGTTAGTTTGGTGAAAAACTAAACTCGGGAATCTTGTTATGTCAATATCAATCAGTCAAATTATGAAAGTGTGGAAATAAATTGACTGACAGATAGAATATAACTGAGGTTTAGAGACTCAAGATTTATGAATGTTCGGAGATTTCAATCAGTCTTATGTCCCCCCTTCTATCTATAAGATAGGATATGCACTAAAAAACTTTGATCAATACAAGACTTGTACAGACCCCCTTCAGTTTTGGACTTAACAATGCCAAACTGAAACTCTTAGTTTCAATACAGTTTATCATTTCTCAACTGATCTCAAACTACTTTGCATAACTGATCTCTTTAAGATCGAATAATTCAACGATATATGTTTGTGCTTGTAAGCTCAATTTATAGCCTTTGAATGCTATAAATATATACGCTAAGTGTGAGCTTTTGAAATTTTGAGTATGAATAGAAAGCTTAGTGAGAATTTCAACATAATAGCAACTTGGTTCTATGTGTCTCTGTTTTTCTCAGCTGCTCTTCATGGCTATTTATACTATTTGTTTCCAATGGTAACAATGAATGTGTTTGAATATTTCTATCAGTTGTTTGCTATGTCAATATCCTTCTGACAGTCGTACATTGTAGCATTGCGGATATGCGGCGTTCCCACTACATGTTACAGTATGCTTTTGTTCTGTTTTCAGTTGATAGTTACATTATTTAACTGATGACATGTCAAACTATTAGTTTGACACAGCCGCTGGAACTAGTTGATAGCTCACAACTGATTGCAGTAGGACTGGTCAGTTCCAACTGATCATCCAGTCGACTACACATTTCAGTTAGTTTAGTTCAGTTGCCTTGTCTACGCATTAATCTTCAGTTATATTTGGATCAGTTCTATTCAATCTTTTTGATCAGTAAGTTCAATCTTTAATCGCTCTATTTGTCAAACTTTCGAAATCAAGTTTCCAACAGAAATTTGAAATGAAAAAACCAAACACATGAGAATACATATGGGCTCGAGTGAAAAATTGTGCAAAGATGATGTTGCCGAAAATGTTGACAACACTCTATACCACAGCATCATAGGAAGCCACCTATATTTGACAGCTAGTCGACCTGACATCATGCTTAGTGTATGCTTGTGTGCTAGATATCAAGCCAATCTAAAATCTCTCATTTAAAAGCTGTTAAGCGTATCCTACGTTACATAGCAGGAAGTATTGATTTAGGATTATTGTAGACTCAAGAAACAAATTCAAATTTGGTAGGATTTTCTGATGCTGGTTGGGCCGGTGATTTAGATGATAGAAAATGTACATCAGGGGTTGCTTCTATCTTGGCAATAATTTAATCTCATGGCATAGTAGGAAACAAAATTGTATCTCACTTTCAACTGCTGAATCTGAATATGTGGCAGCTGAATATTGTTGTTCTCAACTTTTATGGATGAAGCCAATGGTAAGAGACTATGGACATAAGAGTGAAACCCTACTTGTGTACTGTGATAATTCGAGTGCAATTGATATTTCAAAAAATCCAGTACACTCTCGAACAAAACACATTGACATTAGACAAACCTTTATTCGAGATTTAGTGGAAAAATGATTGATTCGAATTGAATTTGTTGGTACAAACAACCAACTTGCTGACATATTCACAAAAGTATTAGAATTTGAGAGATTCTCGAACCTCAGAAAATCTCTCTGCATGTGCTCTGCCTAAACATTAATAGATGTTTTCTCAGATGTTACAACATATCGGACAACACCTAACATTCATGTGCATTTTTAGGACTTAGACATTTTGCATTTCATTCATACTGTGATATGATGTGTTGGAAAAATGTTGCATAATCTTCTGGTGAACGTACAATTTCTTGTTCTATTTAAACTTAAAACACTTAGATATTATTAGTAATCTGATTAAATCACAAAGTAGTTGAAGGATGATCATGTACTCCACGACATTGACCCATACGAAAGGTGATTTGAGAAGATTGAGTTAAAAGAAAAATACATTATGAATATGCTATGTATCAGAAGAAAAGATTGGAAAAAATTACCTAAAAGAGTCCAATGAAAAATGTACTTTTAGTGTGAGAGTTACCTCTTCTGAATTTAATACAGAAGTCAAAATAGAATAAATTGAAAAAAGCTACCTAGAGGAGTCCTAAAGAAGCCAGTTCTTCTAGTGTGGGAGCTTTCTCTTCTATGGTCAGAAAGTTAATAAGTCTCTAATGTGTACATAAGAATCAAATTTTTAGGAATTCAACATGTGTCGGAAGATGTTGCCAACATTTGTGACAACACTTCATTTGTGAACATATCTCATACTTGTTTTCATGCTTCTATTTCTGTTACATTCCGTTATTAGGCATAAATACGCCATACATAAACATAACATTGTGAATATTGTTGTGTCATGAGGACATGAGTATTTCGACAAAGAAAATTTGATGAAAATCCAGATTTTATGAAAAATTGAATATGTGTGATATTTGATGTTTTAGTGGTGTTAAATTAGATGTGAGTTTTAATTCTGGAAATTATTTTGAAAAGATATTGGACGCAATTTTCTAGGTAATTTCTTGAAGGAAATAACGGCAGCTTAATTTATTATTTTCCCGTTATTTTTTTACCATTAGAAGCAAATCAATGGACTGGAAAACCTTGATTTTGTTACTGTTGTGATGATTATGCTAGGTTAACTTTTAATCCACTCGCCTTCATTTCATAATTTACCTTATCGGCATCCTTACCCTTCAGCAAATCCTCGAAAATTATCCCTGCGTGATTTCATATTTCTTTCTGAAATTTCTCACTGTGGTTCCCTTACTCGATATTCTATTCAATGGCAGGCAAGGGCTTTGATCCACATGACATCAGAAGCGAGATGGGATACAAAGAAGATGTTGCCCCTACTATGACAACATCTCCTTCAACACCGTCAGTGGAGCCATCTCTGGAAATAGTCCCTGCCGCTGAACAACCGATACTGTTGGAAGAGATTGCCCCAGGCGAGCCAGGAAATGCAATAGACATTGACAATTCATCCGCTTATTCGTTCCAGATCCACCTCGTCCATCGGTAAGACGATCGAAAAGACAGGCTGGATATAACCCTGATCCCACGCCCAACAAACGATTTCTCCATAAGGGTGCTCCACCAATTCAACCGTCACTTGCTGATCCAGAAAATACTTCCGACGACGACTCTAATGATGCGGATTACGATCTAGTAGCCCGAAAACAACCCATGGCAAAAGATACTGAAACGTCCACCTCTACATCATCTGGTGATATCTCCTCAAGCTCTTCTGACACAGTACCACAGGCTGAATAGAAGGAGCCAACTTCGTCTGATGAGGACGAAGTGTCTTTGGCTCAAGTGCTGACTGATTTGAAGAAAGCCAAAAAATCTACCCCTGCATCTACTGCTCAACCCTCTGATGACAAGCCCGCACATGAGGCGATGCAAGAATCGGATGAGAATCCCCACACAGACATTTCTGACTCATCCTCAAAAAGCTATGATGACATACTTAAGGAAGGCACGAAAGCTTCCTCTGATAATGGCAAGTGTTGTGCCCGATGTTGAAGACATTTCGGACCACATTGACTTCAACAACTATGATTTGGAGAGCAGGTTTAGCACCAAGTTCTACACCACGACGGCACTCTCACAATGGTCCCTCTATGTCAACCAAGCCTTTGTTGATGAATGGAATGTTGACATGGATGTATTTTTCCAAAATAATATGATAATCTTCCTCAAATCACGAGGTATGCTTTCCACAGTGTCTACAGTCCTATCATTCTGCCGACAACCAGTACTTGAATTCTACGCCAAGCTATCACCGAGCGTAGGTGTTGAAAGGTTGGCCAAGTACGGCCGCGTTTTTGCACGCAACAGGGTGTACAATTTCAATCCCAAAGTCATCAATGCCTACTACAACACACCCTAGATTGATGAAGGCCCTCAACCAGATCTTAACGAAGGAATCGCAGTCCTGACAGGTGGACCGATTCAACAGTTTCTTGCACACCCAGAACGCGTCTCTGCCGTGAATATTACCTCCCCTTACTCTGTGCTTCACAAAGTTGCTATCCGGAACTGGAAACCGTCTACTAACTCTACGGTGGTCACAAAATTTCAAGCATTGACACTGTTCGCTATTGGGAATAGCACACTTAACTTTGGACGACTGATATTCAAGACTGTACTCCAGTTTGCTGACGGGGGAATGAAGTCCTCCAAGCTGCCATTTCCATCACTTATTTATGGTATCCTTGAATCTCAAGGATTCATTCGTGATATTGCCGAGCAATCATCTGATGTCAACAAACTGCTGAAGATTGTCCCTGCCCTCCTCAAAGGTAACAGGAAAGTTGATCTACCCTGATCTGAGTCTCGTGTAGCACCTACTGTCTCTGACAATCCCCAAAGAAATTATGCCACCCCTACGCCCACGAGATTTATAAAGCTCATAACAACTGAAATCCAAGCCTAGATATATCATGCACTAACCAAGATCCTTCAAGCCAAGGCTGATCTCGCCTATTACGAAAATCTGGTTGCAGATTACAGGCTGGTTCTAGAATTCGATGTCCATTTTGGAAAAAAAAAAAGGGGAGAAAGGGGATCAAACTCAAGCTGAAGCTGAAGCTGTTGGACCATCGGGCACCAAAGAGGGTGACGATACTGCTGGAGGGTGACGATACTGATGAAAGGAATGAGAATTTAAATGTTCACTTTATCTAGTGTTTATGTTATGTATGCTATGCTTCTCTTACTTCGCTTTGTCAGATTGTTAGGATTTATGTTCTGCTCATCCTGATGTAATTTTGTTTAATGTACTGTTAATGACATTTGGTAGGTGTTGTCCCAAGTGTTGACAACAAAACTAACAACACCCGTGCTAACTTGATTTTATTCAGGGGGAGAAAATTTCTTAATTCAGGGGGAGATGACTTGAACTAATATGAATAAATGGGTTTGATCTCATTTTGTCCAGAAAGGCAAAACGGAGGAGATTGAAGGAAAATATAATTTCTTAATTTAATTTATTTCCTCAATATTATCTTTTTCTTGTTAATTTGATTGTATAGAATATTTAATAAAATTTTGTCTTTCTAGATAATGAGATTATTATGCAAATATTATCTTGATATGGTATCAATGTTCAAAATGAGTTTTGTTCCTATTAAACTCCTACCTTTCTTGTGGAATATGTTTCCTTGTGGAGATATCTTATAAAAAAAGAGAAACTAGGACACGAGGGTGGTGGCTTCTTTATTAATCATTCACGCACTTTTGACATCGTGGGTTTCAGAGAAAAACATTCTCAAGGACGTTGTTGTTTTGAAGAGTATTGTTGCACGTGCTGCCGCGATTGTTGGAGTCATTTCAGACAACACGCGTGCAAGTATTGCTGAAGATCAGGTTTTGTTGCACCAATTTTTTGGTATCATGCTTTTTCTTTCATATTTATGTTTTAGTGTTCTTGGTTGTTTTAGAAAGCTATTTATTTTCTCAATGTGTTGAGAAAATTGATTTTCATTAAGATCATTAGTGATTGGTTTTTGTAAACGTAACAGTTGTTTTATAGTGTATATTTTTGCCCTGAGGCACAGCACAAGTATTTATATTTTTGAAAATTTAATCTTGTACATCGTATTTATTTAAAGTCAATTTGTGTTACAAACTTTAATATTCCGCTGCATGTTATCTTAAATGTTGTAACATTTAGCACAACACTTAATTCAGATAAAGCAGAAATTTACAATCTTACACTGCTACTATTATATACACTCACATCTGTCAAGCAATAACCCTTACAGGATCGTTCGAAATCCTTGACATAGTGGGAACACTAGCTTATCGTGTAATACTTCTACCTCCAAATCCGACAGGATTGCACAGAGTGTTCCATGCGTCTATGCTGAGGAAGTACATGGCGAATCCTTCGCATGTATTGCACTTTGAATCGTTACAGCTTTCACCAAATCTATCGTAGGAGGAAAGATCGCCTATTCAGATTCTAGATAGACATGAGAGGAGGTTAAAGGACAAAGTCATCAAGTTGGTCAAGGTCAAGTGGCTGAATCATTTCGATGAAGAAGATACTTGGGAAAACGAAACCGAGATGTGGAGACGCAATCCAGACTTATTTTGTAATCCTTAATTTCGAGGAAGAAATTTTATTATTGGGGGTGGAATTCTAGTGGTCAAAAATCAGTATATGTAAGCCACATACATAATTTAATAAATTAATTAATTTAAATTATTTAAAGGGATTAAATGATGCATTCAACATTTTTAATTTATTTTAAATATTTATATGTTTATTTTATGACGTATTGCTTGACGTAAAACAGATAGTGGATTTGTTTCTGTCTTTTGTTAAATTTTTTCATGGCTCGATAGATAATTTGATGAGCCAATTATTTTTTTCCATGTTTCAGAATACGTTTACCCAACATGTGAACTAATCGATTACGATAAATTGGATCGAATTTTGCTATTTTTTTCTTCTGCAGTACCTCAACGTGACATAAGCGTGAAAGGATTTAATTGTATTTCTCGAGTTGAGTTTTTCATGTGAATAATCGATGCTTGGTCGGGGATATGAGACCGGAGACGATTAAGGTGCTAAAAGTAAATGTTATATTTTAATTTTAAGCCGATAAATTATTTAATTTAAATGATTTAAAGTCAAATACTTTTTAGGTGAATTACAAGATTTTAAAACACCTTATTAGCACATTTTCAAAATTATGAGATTTAATTCCTGAGTTTAACATTTCATTAATTATTTTATGTCTAGATTAAATTTTTTAGTTAGCATTTAATTGAATTTTCAAAGTTTTTTTTAAAAAAAGAAAAAATTATAAAATGCGCGCGCGCGCACACACACAAAAGTAAACCTAGGGTTCTTGGCTCACAAGCAGCCACCACCCCTTCTCCACTCCTACCTCCATATTTTGGTGAGTTTTTCGAAAGTTTGGTCGAGTAAAAATGTTTATCAATCGTTCCTCATTCGTCCTCCACGTTCCCTCGCCCTGGTATCGATTATTCGAGCGTTTATACGCAAATACATGTTCTAAACCTTTCTTGACGCATCAATCTTGTTATATACTATTGTTTTATGATAAATATGTATGAAAACGTTTTTATGTATGAAAGATTTGAATCAAAATATGTATTTGCATGTTGAAATTTTTCTGCGTACGATCCTTCAAATGTTCATGAGTTTTTTATGCGTAGGATTCGTGTAGGTCATCCAGGCTCTTGATGCTGTGTATGGGTATGTATTAAGATGTGTTTAGATGTTATTTATCAATACTTTAAAGGTCAGAAGTGGTCTGGTCGCGCATAGAATAGGCGGAGTGCAAGCTGCCGCATCGTCGCACATGGGGTGGTTTTATGGGTTTGGCCGGTTAGGGCTGGGCTAGGGCTCGTGGCAAGGGTCTAGACCATGTCTTAGGGTGTTAATGTGGGTCTGGTCATGGTCGTTTATGAGCTGGTCAGGTAGGAAAGTTGTTGGAGATGGGACGTGATAGCAATCGGGCATGAAGCTCGCGCAAGGCGCTGTCACGGCCGTTTTCTTTACGATGTCTCCATGCGACCTGAGTAGGTAAGGTCCATATCAGTGTGTTGGTTAGGGTCGAATATCATGGTATAGGGCTTTGTTAAGGGCTGGTTTGAGCCATAGTACGTTTGGAGCTATATAGAACCCGAACGTGTCAAAAAGGTACCAAATATAGCCTACAGTTGCTTTTCTTGTTTCAGGATGGTTTAGGGCTGTTCCAAAGGTGGTTCTAATGGTATGGAAAGTGATTTAGGCCACTGATCAAATTTGAGTCAAGTCTCGAGTCGTGGGGTAAGTCGTAACTCGTTTTATTTAATTCGAGAATTGTACGGGTAAGATGCAAGTTATGGGCTTTTTGGAGTTATAAGTTATAATTGATGGCAGCAGGTCCGGGGTTCGATCCAACCAGGTCCAAGACGTTCGTAAGAAAATATAACTTGCCAAAATATTATTTTTTAGGTATGTAAGTTGTCTTGTGGCCAAATTATAAATGTACGGGTCTGGAAGCCGGAGAACGTGTCCAGGGACCTTTCCGTCTTATCTTATTATTATCTTATGATTTGAAGTTGATATCCAGTCTAAGGGATGTAGTGATCCTAGCCGGTCAAGCGATGTGGTGTTAGTTTGATTAAACGAATTATGTTATGGTGCCACATTTCAATGTGCAGAACTCTACGCAAAATGATTATGTTTATGTTATGTCAAGAACGAAGCACGATTGTGAAATTTATCCAGGGAATTCACGTCGTATTTATTTATGCCTAAGTATTTTACGTATCAATTATGTTTAAATCACATGGTTTTTTTATTATGTAGTATTGCTACTTAGGATTTATGCATGTTGAGTCTTTATACTCACTAGACTTGATTGATGCAGATGACGTTGTTGAGAAGGCAGGAGGCTACGACCAGTGAGCAAGCTCCGACCATAGGCAGTGCATGCCCGATGACCTTGCAGTTTATGAGTTTTATGCGTGTTAAAACTAATTTAGTCCTCTATTTTTTTTATTCATGGTTGGGAAAAAATTATTTTTGTTGGTTCGTTGGGAATATTTGTGAATGTCGATGTGCAACATTTTTATGCCTTAAAATAAGCAGTATCTGAATTTCAATTTTTTGTTAGTTTCAAATTTTTAGGTGATTTATTGGAGATTTTCGAAAATGATGTGTAGGTATTTATAGAGTTTAAAAGTTAAAGAATTATGGATTTTATTAGATAGAAAAAAAAAATTTCCATATATTTTAAGTAGTATAGTAAGTGATGATCGTTACAAGTTCATCGACCGGATAAGCAAAATATTATTGAGACTAGACGAGTGTTCATGAACAAACTAGATGAGAAAAGAACAATTGTGAAAAACAAAGCCCGTCTTGTAGCCCAATGGTACCGACAAGAGGAAGACATTGATTTTGATGAGTCATTCGCATCGTTACAGTACTTCAGGCCATAAGAATCTTCCTTGCATAGGCTGCATTTAAGTACTTCAAAGTTTATCAATTTGATGTAAATTCTGCATTAGGATCAGTTAATATAGATGATGTGTTTAGAAGGAGAGTTGAATAAACACTTCGGTTTTTTATATCTTTCAAGCTCATAATCAGTTCTTTAAGAAACTGGTCATGAAATCTTGTAAGTCAATATCGATAAGTTAACTAATAGTAGTGCAGAAATAAACCGAAAGATAGATTGAATATTTTGGCTAGAGTATTGTGATAACTGAATGAATAAAAAGATGGAAACAAAGAGTTATATTGATGTTCAGAGACTTCAACTGCTCCTAAGTCACCCCTTCTATCTCAAGGATAGGAATTCACTAAAAGCATTTGATTGATTACAATGAATTGTAATAACTCACTTCAGTTGGACTTCAACAATGTCAAACTGAATCTCTTAGTTTTTATTTTCACTTAATAGTTGATGACTGAACATCTCATATTAGTAGCATGTATGCTACAATAAATCAATAAAGTTTTAGCTAGGATTTTGCAATTTGTAAACTGAATTAAATCGAAAGTGAATCGCAACTGATTTTATCTTCTTGTTGTTCTTTGTAATCGTTTGTTAGCCCTTTCTCCAATTGAACTCATCAGCTATATATAGTCTTCAATTCCAACGGTCACATTGAATGAATTTAATAATTAATATCCATTGAATCATCTTTTAGTTTATGTAGTTGACTTTTTCTGACAGAGGTACGATTTATCAGACTGTTCTGCTTTGGTACAGACTGTCAGTTTTCCTGCTGAGATTCAAATTGAGACTGATGACGTGGCTAACTGTTCAGGAGTCAAACTGGTCAACTGATCAATTCAGCTAGACTACATCAATTCTAACTGATGTCCTTTCAGTTTGAACATTCCAGTTCAGTTTTCGGTTATGCTATACTAGTTCTGCGAATAAAACATTCAGTTCTTCAGATCTGGTATCAGTCAGTTATTCAATCTTCGATTCATCAGTTTGAGACTTTAATAAATCCTTTGAGAACTTTAGTCTGATTGCTTCAGTTCTACTCGGTCCATTAACTTGATAAGTCTCTTTCAGTTTAGTTACGTTTTTTCAATTCAGTTATTGGTTCAGTTTAGGTTTTGTGATCGGTTATTGGTCAGTTTGTTAACTCTGAAACTAATCAATTCCCACAATTTCTCCATTTTTGTTGTTTGACAAAACCTAGAGTTCTGAACTGTTTCACTGATTTATCTGAAATTCAGAAACTGATTGTAGATAAAATAAATCTTCAGAAATATACAAATTCATACAAAATAAGAAAGAATTTTTAATTATTTTTGAAAAAGATAAGTACATATTCATACAAACATTTCAAAATAAAAAGTTATAACGTATATACAAAAGCACCTCAGACTCTATAGCTGATGCCAGGACACTTGATAACTTTTTACTTTCTTGTCAACTGGTCCTTTGTCAGTTGAACTGTCTAGTTCACCACGCTTCTTACTTGTATGTGATGTCTTCTTCTGTTCTTCCACCTTTTTGTTAGCACCGCCAATTTTAAAATAGGAGGAATGTTGAGCTAACCTGTGCAGATATTTCAACTAGTTGATATTACACAATGTCAATTTTTTAGATAGGCTTGAATGTACAAAATCAATTATGTTGCTGAGTAGTTCCTGAGAGGAGGGCAGTGTAGGATTCACAGCTGCTTCTTTTTTATTTTTCTCAACTGTTGAGAATAAAGCAGATACATCCTTGGACATCTTCTTTAAGTCTTTCATTGTGTGGTCCTTGAGAGTGTCCAGGACTTAAAGTGTGCAGCAGCTGAGTTCATTTTACTTGAGAAACTATGGACCCAAGATCTTGCAAACTGGACAGTATATTGTTAAGCATGACATCAGTTGCAATCGGCAGTTTAGGGGAAAATTCTTCAGCAATATTTGGGACTTTCCCTTTTCCTTTCCCACTGATATTGACAACTACTAAAGTTCTAGGGCCAGCATCTTGGTCTACATCTTCATCTACTTCATTGACTGCCTCTTCTTGTACAGATTAACTCTAAGGCTGATCCTGATGATCAGTTGAAGCACTTGGTGCCTCGGCAGTCTTCATTAAAAATATCATTTTATGTAAAGCTTCTGAATTAAAGAAAGTCTCAAGAACCACCAAGTAAAGTGGAGATCAGTTCTGATAAGACTGATGGTTCCTAGACTGTTGTCTTTGCTTCGACAATAGTAATTTGTTCAGTTCCCAACTTCACTTCTTCAGCTTGTACCTCTGCTTCAGGTTGTTAGATTAGATGTCCGTCGAGCCAAGTGTTGGCCGAGGGTTCACATTGAAACTCTACGTATAAACAATCTTTATTTTAATAATATTTGAAATTATTGTTTTGGCACATCTTTATCTGTATACACATGCTTGTTGCATAGATAAAGTCCTTGAATATACAAATAATAGAAAGAATATAAGATGCTCATATGATGAGTATCATGAAACTCATATTTGAAATACTGTATATTCTAAACAATTCTTAGTCGATTCAGCCGTCGCTAAGAAGGATAAAGGCCGCTCGAGCTTGAGACTAGTATCTGCGATGTGAGTACCATGTTTCATTGGTAGAATTCATTGTGATGTTCGAGCATGCAGATAGGTGCTCCTTGCAGAGTTCACTGAACAACCCTCCATAAAGGACTTTCCAAGTGGTTCTCATTTATCGAGTGGAAACGTACTAGTTTATGGTTGTACACCATTAGTCCTTATGACCCGGGACAACATTGAGACTCTATATACTAGCATTGCACTTTGACTTGTTTACCGACTCCCATGAGGTCATCAGGTGGCAGGGTTGGGTGTCGAAACATATCGGAGTCGATCCATTGTAGTCCAGGATTCACCGCTTACCTTGGGGTATGGATATCCTATGTGTATGTAGTTTGAAATCTCTGATCAGAGTGTTGGTGGTAATTATGAAAGGAGTTTCATAGATTACACCATCGATGCAACTACGACATGACACATATTATCGATTCTTTGACAGCTCTCGATATACCAATAGTTGTCGAATAGGTCGGGATATATGAGATGAAGGGACCGTACTGTACGCTAACCATAATTGATTGGTTCTTGCAGGCACTATCATTTGATACCTAGGGAATCATGTAAGCGATGCTGCTAGGCATTTAACATGATTCGTTGGGTACTATCAGACTTGAGTTCCTGACGTTTTTATTGTCAAGGATTTGATAAGTTAGAACAGAGCATTTTGGGTATGCTCATATAAGGACATGTTTAGTCCCAAATCACATTGAGATGTGAACCCACGGCTAGTTGTATCATTGAATCATTGAGAGCCACACAAGTGCTAACTTTCTAGATTACGTTGAGAAGTAAAATAGTTGTGTTCAACGGCTTATAAAGGAGTTTATAAGCACAAATGAAAATAGAAGTATGACTTCTATAAGGAGAATGTTACTTTTAATTTATGGAAGTGTTCCTAAATTAAAAGTTGGGATAATAAATAATGTATTTGAAAATTGTGATTTTCAAAAAAATTATTATGGACTAAATTAAATTAATTCAAGTGTTGAATTAATTAAACACTAGTGAGCCTAGTAGAGCCCAAATAATTAAATTAATTCAATATTTGAATTAATTAAATCCTATTGGGTCTTGTAAAGCCCAATAACAAATAATTATTCTAGCGGGCTTGAGTAAATTCAAGTAAGGTTTAATTGGTCTCAAATTTGTTTGAGACATTTAAATTAAAGTTCATGGGCTTTATAATTGTTACAAGCCCAAATAGAATTGCATGCATGGGAGGTGAAGGGTTGGAGGCTACTTTTTCAATATCCAAGGCATAGCATGCACATGCTTACTTTAACTTTTTACACAACCAAGACAAATCATCCTACCCTCCTCCAAGACATGCAAGGGCAGAAATTTTCATTCCTATTCTCCTTCATTTTTGCTTCTTCAATTGTTGAAGATTGCATACTCTTCTCAAAGAAAAATTCTCTAATTTTTCCAGTACAAAATTAGAGAGGATCTTTCTTGTTGGTGGTGGGCTTAATTTTTGAGCAATGAGTGCTCATTGAAAGCTTGTAGATTGTCTAGCCATTGAAGAGCTAAGTTGTTTAACAACTTATTTGGAGCCATTATCAATCCTTTGTGATTGATAGGTAAAAATTTCTAAAACACCTTATGTATGAAATTTTGTGTTTTATGTTATTTGCTACACATCATAGTGAGGTGCTCGAATTTTTGCTTGTAAAATTTGATTTTTGAAACTTTCATTGCGCATCCGGGCACCTTAACCGATCCCCTTTCAAGTGTTATCAGAGCTATGGTTACTATTTTGTGTAGCAAATACTTGATATTATATTGAGGTCAATTTCTAACCGCATGAGATAATTTGTTGCAACAAACCAAGGGCATATTTTGAGGCATTTTCGGGCAGCATGTTGAGCTGCCCGAGGGGCTGCTCATTTCGGGCAGCAAAGGCAACCGGGGCCCCTTAAAAATAAAAAAAAAGTATTTTGTTGGCCGGAATACGGAAACGGAGGTCCGGCAACGACGATGACGACTAGGATTTTTAAAAGTGTTTTGAAATATCAAAGTATCATGGGCCTTGAGTTGTTGGGCCATTAGATGGCTAACATATTTTGTGAATTTAAATGGGCCAAAATGGTTTTTGGTGAAAAATATTTTATTGTGCTCTTAAGTTTAAATCCACAAAATTTGAATATATTTTCTAATAAAATAAATAATTGAAGTTGGACTTTAATTATTTATAGTAAATTTTGATTTACAAGAAATTTGGTTATAAATAAATTAATTAGAAAGTAGACAAAGGAGTTTGTTTACTTTGTTGATTTAGTTTATAATCGTGGAGGTTAGTGATTGGATCAAGATATATAATATTGGATCAATTGATTATTGTGATAATTAATTGATGGTGTATGATATGTGATATTATGCATGAAGGATGATCAAAAGTCCAAGCCCAATTTGTTAGGTGTAAGCTAAGATATTTTGTGTTGGATGATTGTAATAATTATCAATTTATAAGTGGGCTTGGTTTATGGCCCGTTCCGACCCCATGAGATGTATCTCTATTTGACATGGATATTTATTTGTAAATATTAGTATAGTGAAAAATCAAGATTGGAAGATGGTGGCCTAGATGATTATGAAGATCGAAAACATGTAAATATTGGAGGCTTATGTAAAAGTTGCATTTGCATCCCATGCATTTCCCTAGGATTGGACCTAGGCCCGTGCTTAGCTCACACGGACCATTAGTATTGGGGCAACTGATCATCCTTGTTTAGTTTACTGATTATAATATATGCATGATATATTATAAATAATGAGCATGTGCGTTATTATTATTATAATAACAAAGTTGCATGAATCTGGAAAACATACGATCAAACATGGCGAGCTTTTAAACAAAATTAATGATGAGACCTTTCAAAATTAAAAACCCTCATTTTGAATAACATTCAAAATAAATATCAAGCCCGAAAAGGGGTATTATAAAAGGTGTTTATAATTTTCATGTCTTCCATCGACAATGGGTGCATGATGAATGCTACCCTTGCTCAGGGCTCTGCTCATATTATTGGGGGAGCTCTAGACACCGAAAAGCTGTGACATCCATTGACAAGGTGATGTGAACTACGTGAAACTCCCATGATTTTGGCTCATATTATTGAGGGAATTCATGGCGATCGTCCATTAAGGTTCAACATCAGTGGGTAAGGCTTGACACATAAAGATGAACGACATCATATTATTGGGTCCTAATCAAACGTGAGACAAAAGATTACGTAGAGGCTTGCATGGAGATGCAATTGGAAACTACCTTTTATGAATTATGATTGGCTGATATTATTCGGGATCATAATTTGCTAATTGGATCTTACGTACCTACTGAGGAAAACTACTGAGGAAAAGAGTTTCCCGTTTTCACTAGAGGGTAGTGAAAGATGTCAAAACAGTGGAAGCGAAAATTTGTGAAATAAAATCCATAATTTATATCTTGCTAAATATTTTAAAATAGTCATTAACATTTATCTGTTTTACTTTTCAGTACAAATTTTGACAATCTCTTCGATTCGCAATCCGCTATTTGCAATATTCGACAAACACATTTTAACTTAACCTAATTAACTCAATTGGCTAAGAAATCTGAAAATCGTCTTGAATTTCGAAAGGATAGCATATACACTTACTGAGTCGCCCCTTGTTGAGGCTCCGACTAGCTGCACTCCTGAGGAATTGCAGACTTACAAGGATTGGTGTGACCATGACTTGCGAGCTAAGTGTTATATGCAGGCTTCTATGAATGATGAGCTGCAGAGACGTTTTGAGGATGCAAATGAATGTCAACGTTCATTTGCATCTCAAAGAGCTCTTTGGTGAGCAGACTCAACCTCTTAAGCATGCTACCGTCAAGGAGCAGATCACTTTACGCATGCGAGATGGGACCTCGGTCCATGAGCATGGCCTAAAGATGATTGGGCTTGTGGACAAGCTCGTTGGCATGGATCTTACGTTGCCTTCAGAGTTGACCACCGACGTGTTGCTCTTGTCACTGCCTAGCTCATTTGATCCTTTTGTGGTGAATTTCAACATGAACAAGCTAGAGCCTACCCTTGAGGAGTTGGTAAACAATCTTGTTATGTTTGAGTCCACCATCAAGAAAAAGAAGTCGGTTCTTTATGTGGGTTCTTCATCTGGTACAAAGACCGGTCCACCTGGGAAGGGAAATAAGCGTTATTTCCAACGTCCCAAGAAGAATGTGCCCTTGAAGAGGCAAGCTCCGAATCCCGTTGTGGCAGCCACACCAGTTAAGGCTCACAAGACTGCTGATGTATGTCATCACTGCAAGAAGCCTGGACATTGGAGGCGTAACTGCAGAGGATATCTTGCTCAGAAAATTTCTGGAAATGGTTTGTTCTACATAGAATTAAACATTTCAAATAACTCTACTTCTTAGGTATTAGATACCGGCAGTGGCTCACATCTCTGTAATGATTTGCAGGTGATGGGAAGAAGTAGGAGACTAAGGGAAGGTGAGACCTTCTTGAGGATGGGCAATGGAGCAAGAGTTGTTGCCAAAGCCGTAGGTGATGTTTACTTATTGTTGAACAATGATTTTAGGTTGATTTTAAGAGATGTTTTGTTTGTACCTGATTTGGTGAAAAACATTGTTTCCATTTCTATGCTTGATAAAGATGGATATTCTTGTTTATTTAGCAAAGTTGTTTGCAAGATTTACAAGAATGAATGTTTAATTGGTACTGGAGAACTTGAAAACGAACACTATAACTTAAAATTGAAAGATATTCCATTAAACAATGTCCAATCAATAACAACAACAAACAAGCGAAAACAAGATGCTCTAAATTTGGCACAATTATGGCATGCTCGATTAGGACATATTTCCCTAAGAATGATGAACAAGCTAGTGGGAGTAGGCATGTTTGATATGTATGATATTAATTCTCTCACGACTTGTAAATCCTGTCTGAAAGGAAAGATGACCAAAATTCCCATTAAGTGCCAGGTGGAGCGAGCCAAAGGGTTATTGGATTTGATACATACCGATAAATGTGGTCCACTTAGCATCACCACTAAGCATGGACATTCCTACTTTATCACCTTTACCGATGAATTTTCGAGGTATGGGTGGGGGTCCTTAGCTCCTAATCGTTATTACAATACAATCTGATTAGAGTTAATTAATTACAGCTGAAAACGAGTTTAAATTTTCTTTACAATGAGTCCCAAACATGTCAACTGTAATTATAATACTAAAAATAGTATATGATATAGTCTCGTCTCAACATGTCACAATATAACACAAGCCCACACATAATCCAGATCAAACTACAAACAAACAATTCCTATCCTCGGGACATGCCCCGGTATATAGATACATATACATATATACTGGGAAACAAAGCACAAAACCTCAACTCAAACTGTGACTCCCTCCAGAAGTACCCTCTCCGGCCTCCTGATATCCTGGAGTACCTGCCATTGTCCACACACAAAGACAACAACAGCCTCCCTTGGGGGTGAGCAAAGCTCCGTATGGAACAACCATCATATATACAACAGATATCTAAACGATGATATATGATATGCAATGCATGTATGTCGTGGAGGTATCAGGTCAAATGCCCATCCACTGAGCATATGTCAGAATCAAACGAATCGCTATCAAATCAATGCTCGAGCTGGCACACCAGCCTCAATCAGGGATACTCGTATGATAGCGTCGACAAAGCGCCATCAAATCCCAAATCTCAATCAATCGTCGGGGCCACAAATGACTATGATTTAAGGGTCATATAATACCAAACATAGCATTGTGTTCACAAAGCCCAGAATCCAAATCAAATCATATCAGGGTATCCAAGGATCATAGCTCAACGTGCATGTCATGTATCGATGTATGCATCAAAAAATGTGTCTTAACAAAATATATATTTTATACATCGATATTCCAATCACAATGTCATGTATGACACATCACGTCATCACATAAGGCATATAGACACATCTTCTCAATCAAATCAATCAAACATATATCATATGATACAGATACCTATCGTATGTTACCCGGTTGCAACATACCTCAATTCTTTGTTCCAGTCGATGTAGCTTGAAGATATCAGTATAATAATTTATCTACATCAATAACATAATCATTTCAATCAATAACATCATTCAAAATCGACAATATAAGTCTCAAATATCTTTTGAAACTTTAAAAATTCATATCAAATCGAAATCATAATATAATTCAATTCCGACTTCGAATATGAGTTTCTTGTCGGTTATTCTACCACATATATGAATCTCGACTTCAAATACATGCTATTCCAGCACTTTAATATTTAGAGCTGCTGAAACTAGAAGAATTTACCTCAAAAAGAAGCTCTCGACGCGAAGATTCCGAATATATAATTTGTTTCGCGTTTAGATAACGTTTCGAAGTCGATTCGGACGAAAGAAATTGAAATCTCTCGAAGCTACGGGAGAAAAATGAAGAAGAAAATGAACAAAAATCTATACTTATCTTCACCGCAATCGCGCTCGGGCGGTAGGATTCTCGCGCCCGAGCTCGAGACATTCTGTCCCCGAGTGTGACTTACACGCTCGGGCGGTCAAAAACTACCGCTCGGGTGCGGAATGTTCTGTCCGAGCATCAATTTTGTTCCACACTGGCGCTCGGGCGGTCATTTTCTACCGCTCGGGCGCCATACGTTCTGTACAATTACCCAACTTTTGGTACACTAGCGCTCGGGCGATCATTTTCTACCGCTCGGGCGGCAGATGTTCTGTCCAAAATATTGTTTTTGTATTGTATTGGCGTCCGGCTTCTCCACTCGAGCTCTTACAACTTCAATTTTGTTAGTTAATCAATATCTAGTACGATATTTCATTATCAACACTTATTTTCTCATTTTCATTGTCATGATATACATCATATACATAATCACATGACAATTTCATGAATTATCGATAATCACATAAGATTTACAATAAGACGGTACACGGCCCTTACACTTCTCCCCCACTTAAAAGATTTCGTCCTCGAAATCTCAAATATCTCTATATACATAACATTGGCAAACATATATATATGTCACCAGTTATAGTACATATCAAAACTAAAATCAGTAAACGGATCAGTATACATTGAATACAATGGAGCAGATGGAATAGAATCAAATAAATGCGGATATGCATCTCGCATTTTGCTTTCCAACTCCCACGTCGATTCTTCAACACATGTCGTGTCCATTGTACTTGAACTAGAGGAATTGATTTGTTACGTAATATCTTCTCCTTTCGATCCATAATACGAACAAGTTGTTTGACATAGGAAAGAGAAGGATCAAGTTCAACCTCATCAGGTGCAAGTACATGTGATGGATCTGGTTCATACTTTCTCAGCATAGAAAAATGAAATACACCGTGAATGGCAGATAAAGATGGTGGCAATGCCAATCGATAAGAAAGATCCCCAACTCGATCAAGAATCTCATATGGACCAACATATCAAGGTGATAATTTCCCTCGCATGCCAAATCGAACGGCTCCTCTAAAGGGAGATATTTTCAAAAACACTTTGTCACCTTTCTGGAATTCCAAGGGTCGTCTTCGTTTATTCGCATAACTCGTTTGACGATCTTGAGCAGCTTTCATCCGCTGTCGAATCAACTGAACCTTATCATTCATTTCCAGTATCATTTCAGGTCCAGTCATTTGTCTCTCACCAATTTCATCCCAGAATAACGGTGATCTACATCGTCTCCCATATAGGGCTTCAAACGGTGCCATACCAATACTCGTTTGGAAGCTATTATTATAAGAAAATTCTACCAATGGTAAGGCATCTTGCCATCCCATTCTGAAATCCATCACAATAGCACGTAACATATCTTCTAACGTTTGAATTGTACGCTCAGTCTGACCATCAGTTTGAGGATGATATGCAGTACTCGTAGCCAAACGCGTACCCATCGCTTCTTGGAAACTACCCCAGAATTTAGAAGCAAACCTGGGCTCACGATCTGATACAATTGAGACTGGCACACCGTGTAGTCTCACAATATTCTCAATGTATAAACGGGCCATTCTCTTATAAGGATAAATCCGCTCATACGGAATAAAATGTGCAGATTTCGAAGGCCAATCAATAATAACCCAAATAGCATCACAGCCCTTGGGTGAACGAGGTAAATGAGTCACAAAATCCATAGCAATATCTTCCCAATTCCATTTCGGGATTTCAAGACTATGGAGTAATCTTCCAGGTTTCATTCTCTCGGCTTTCACTTGCTGACAGACAAGACATTTCGAAATAAATTCAGCAATGTCCTTCTTCATACGTCTCCACCAGAATTGAGGTCTCAATGTCAAATACATTTTTGGACCTCCAAGGTGAATACTGCATTTGCTACAATGTGCTTCTCGAAGAAGGGCAGATTTCAAGTCAAAATTATCCGGAACTACCAACCGACCATTAAGTCGTAAAGAACCATCAGAAGAAATCTGAAATCCAGACTGATGTCCTGCAGATACAAGTTCTTTCGACTTTTGAATCTGAGCATCGCTTCGTTGGGCCTTTCGTATTTTCAATATCAAGTTCGGCTCAATTTGCAATGCTGAGACAGTGACAGAATTCCAATTCGAGTGAAAAGTCCAGCCAGAAGTACATATATCCTCATGTACTTTGGCGACACAAACAGAAGCTAAAACAGAATCATGCACCTTACGACTAAGGGCATCCGCAGTAACATTCACCGATCCAGGGTGATATTGAATCTCACAATCAAAATCCTTCAGGAGATCCATCCACCTGCGTTGCCTCATATTCAAATCAGATTGAGAAAAGAGATATTTCAGACTCTTATGATCTGAATAGATAACAAACCTTTCTCCGTACAAGTAATGGCGCCAAATCTTCAGTGCAAACACAATGGCGGCCAATTCAAGATCATGAACAGGATAACGTGTTTCATGAGATTTCAATTGACGAGACGCATAAGCAACCACTTTGCCATGTTGCATCAGAACACAGCCCAAACCTTTACCAGACGCATCTGTACACACCACAAATCCTCCGGTACCTGAGGGAATAGTAAGCACAGGTGCTGTGGTTAATCTCGTCTTCAATTCAAGAAAACTAGCTTCACATTCATCTGACCAAATGAATCACTGATTCTTCTGTGTCAGTTGAGTAATAGGTTTAGCTATTTTCGAAAATCCTTCAATAAAACGACGATAATATCCAGCTAAACCCATGAAGCTACGTATCTCAGGAACATTCGTAGGTCTCGGCCAATTCAATACAGCTTCGACCTTAGCAGGATCAACAGATATACCATGTCTCGAAATGACGTGGCCTAAAAATACCACTTTGTCCATCCAGAATTCACATTTGGACAATTTAGCATATAAATGGCTAGTACGAAGAGTTTGAAGTACCAGTGTCAAATGTTCAGCATGCTCTTTTTACAATTTCGAATATACAAGAATATCATCAATAAAGACGATAACGTATCGGTCAAGATAATCTCGAAAGACACGATTCATTAAATCCATAAAGACAGCAGGAGCATTCGTGAGACCGAAAGGCATAACCAAGAACTCATAATGGCCATACCTCGTACGAAAAGTAGTTTTAGGCACATCTTCATCTCGAACTCGTACTTGATGATATCCAAAACGAAGATCAATCTTAGAGTAAACAGAAGTACCCTGAAGCTGATCAAATAATTCATCAATACGAGGGAGTGGATACTTGTTTTTCACAGTAGCCCGATTCAATTGCCTATAATCGATACACATTCGCATAGTACCATCATTCTTTCGAACAAATAAAACTGGAGCTCCCCAAGATGATACACTCGGTCGAATATATCCCTTATCGAGAAGATCCTGTAATTGTTCTTTCAATTCTTTCAATTCCAATGATGCCATGCGATAAGGAGCTTTAGAAATAGGCGCAGTTCCCGGTGCAAGATCAATACTAAACTCAACTTCTCGATGAGGAGGAAAATCAGGAATCTTATCGGGAAATACATCCGGGAAATCTTTCGCAACAAGAATATCAGATAAAGAAAGCTCCTTCTTAGAGACATCAATAGCGTAGATAAGATAACCCTCATCCCCGCTAGTCAAAAGTCGAGACATTTCCAAGGAAGATACCAATGGAATTTTGGCTTGGGAAACTTTGACATAAAAATTCCACTTGAGTCCATCAATCGGTCAAAATCGAACCACTCCTTGAAAACAATCAACAGTAGCTCGATTTGTCGTCAAGATATTCATGCCAACAATACAATCAAAGTCGTGCATTGGAAGGACAATCAAATTCAGAAATATCACATTGTCCTCATATATCAATACACAATTATGCACAGCTTGCTAAGACAAAATAATATTTCCTGCTAGCGTGGCTATCGACAAAGTATCATACAACGGAGTACACATAATATTATGGGATGCAACAAATGCATGAGATATGAATGAGTGAGATGCTCTTGTATCAAATAAAACACATGTAGGATAATCGCAAAGCATGCAAATACCTGCAATCACACCACCAGGAGCTTCTTTCGCCTGATCCTCCGTCATAGCATACACTCAAACTTGAGGAGGGACTTGAGCAGTCTGACCACCTGGTCCTCGATATCGTGGAACACTCGACTGCTGGAAAGAGGGAACAGGAACAGCAGGTCTCATCATACTGGGGCCACCTCTAAATCCTGGCTGGGGTTGAGAAGAAGTCGTACCCCTGTTCGGACATACTCGAGAGAAATGGCCTTCCTGCCCACACTGATAACAAGTACCAAACATACCTCGACACTGCTCGATAGTATGTTTTCCTCCACAATGACTACAATAAGGAGCAATCACGGGATTCCCTCTCTGGGATCCACTAGAACTCGTAGAAGACGAAGAAGCAGAACCTGTCTTCTTGAACTTTTTACCTCTTGGACGCAATGAAGTCTGCTGAGCTGACACTGGAGGTGGAGGAGTATACTGTGGACCTCCTCGCCTAAGTCCAGCCTCAGCTGCCTTGGCTCGTTCAACTGCCTCTGCGTAGCTGGTAGAAAAACCAGAAACAACAAAAGTATATAAAGCAGGATGCAATCCATTCACAAACCTGTTATATTTTGATTTTGCATTCGCAGCTAGGTGAGGTGCGTATTTCAACAGAGTCGAAAACTTCGAAGCATACTCTGCAACAGTCATTGTTCCTTGCTGCAGACTATTAAATTCATTCTCTTGGGCAGTATAATAAGAAGGAGGGGAATACTGTTCCAGAAATTGGGCCTTGAAGACATCCCATGTGACTTCAATCCCGGCTTCTTTCAATCCATTCTCAGCGGCTTCCCACCAAGATTTTGCTCGGTTTTCAACTGATAAAGAGCAAGTTTCAGTTTCCGAGCCTTAGAATATTCAACAATATTAAATAAGTGCTCAATATCCTTCAACCAGGCCTCTGCTCTTTCAGCACTCTCAGTGCCAAAGAAACTTGGTAGTTTCAGATCCTGGAATCGAGCCATCACTACATCCATGGACCTTCAAACTATCCAACTATCCTCTCAGTACTACTACTCGCAGTTTCATTTGTGGGATCCATCTACAAATCAATGATGAATATCACAAATCAATATCAATTTCACATCATCATCATCTCATATCATCAATCTCATCAATAACTTACTTAAACTAAATCAAGTAGGAGCAAATAATACAAATAAGTCAAACACATGCGCTCAATTCATTTGTGCCTATTCAAGTGTACACAAGACTCAATCGAGCATTCCCAGCTATGCTCTGATACCACTCTTTGTGGAGCCCTTAACTCCTAATCGTTATTACAATACAAATCTGATTAGAGTTAATTAATTACAGCGGAAAACGAGTTTAAATTTTCTTTACAATGAGCCCAAACATGTCAACTGTAATTATAATACTAAAAATAGTATATAATATAGTCTCGTCTCAACATGTCACAATATAACACAAGCCCACACATAATCCAGATCAAACTACAAACAAACAATTCCTATCCTCGGGACATATATACTGGGAAACAAAGCACAAAACCTTAACTCAAACTGTGACTCCCTCCAGAAGTACCCTCTTCGGCCTCCTGATATCCTAGAGTACCTGCCATTGTCCACACACAAAGACAACAACAGCCTCCCTTGGGGGTGAGCAAAGCTCCGTATGTAACAACCATCATATATACAACAGATATCTAAACGATGATATATGATATGCAATGCATGTATGCCGTGGAGGTATCAGGTCAAATGCCCATCCACTGAGCATATGTCAGAATCAAACGAATCGTTATCAAATCAATGCTCGAGCTGGCACACCGGCCTCAATCAGGGATACACGTATGATAGCGTCGACAAAGCGCCATCAAATCCCAAATCTCAATCAATCGTCGGGGCCACAAATGACTATGATTTAAGGGTCATATAATACCAAACATAGCATTGTGTTCACAAAGCCCAGAATCCAAATCAAATCATATCAGGGTATCCAAGGATCATAGCTCAACGTGCATGTCATGTATCGATATATGCATAAAAAATGTGTGTTAACAAAATATTTATTTTATACATCGATATTCCAATCACAATATCATGCATGACACATCACGTCATCACATAAGGCATATAGACACATCTTCTCAATCAAATCAATCAAACATATATCATATGATACAGATACCTGTCGTATGTTACCCGGTCGCAACATACCTCAATTCTTCGTTCCAGTCGATGTAGCTTGAAGATATCAGTATAATAATTTATCTACATCAATAACATACTCATTTCAATCAATAACATCATTCAAAATCGACAATATAAGTCTCAAATATCTTTTGAAACTTTAAAAATTCATATCAAATCGAAATCATAATATAATTCAATTCCGACTTCGAATATGAGTTTCTTGTCGGTTATTCTACCACATATATGAATCTCGACTTCAAATACATGCTATTCCAGCACTTTAATATTTAGAGCTGCTGAAACTAGAAGAATTTACCTCAAAAAGAAGCTCTCGACGCGAAGATTCCGAATATATAATTTTTTTCGCGTTTAGATAACGCTTCGAAGTCGATTCGAGCGAAAGAAATTGAAATCTTTCGAAGCTACAGAAGAAAAATGAAGAAGAAAATGAACAAAAATCTATACTTATCTTCACCGCAATCGCACTCGGGCGGTAGAATTCTCGCGCCCGAGCGCGAGACATTCTGTCCCCGAGTGTGACTTACACCGCGCTCGGGCGGTCAAAAACTACTGCTCGGGCGCGGAATGTTCTTTCCGAGCATCAATTTTGTTCCACACAGGCGCTCGGACGGTCATTTTCTACCGCTCGGGCGCCATACATTCTGTACAATTACCCAAATTTTGGTACACTGGCGCTCGGTCGGTCATTTTCTACCGCTCGGGCGGCAGATGTTCTGTCCAAAATATTGGTTTTGGGTTTTGTATTGTATTGGCGTCCGGCTTCTCCACTCGAGCTCTTACAACTTCAATTTTGTTAGTTAATCAATATCTAGTACGATATTTCATTATCAACACTTATTTTCTCATTTTCATTGTCATGATATACATCATATACATAATCACATGACAATTTCATGAATTATCGATAATCACATAAGATTTACGATAAGACGGTACACGGCCCTTACAATGGGTATGTGTATTTGATGAAATAAAAATCTGAAGCCTTTGAAAGGTTTAAAGAATTCAGAAATAAAGTAGAGAAATAATTGGGACGAAGCATCAAGTCACTTCGATCGGATCGAGATGGTGAGTACTTGAGTGTCGAGTTTCAAGAGTATCTAAGGGAGAATGAGATTCTCTCGCAGTGGACTCCGCCTGCTACACCACAGTTGAATGGTGTTTCGGCACGTCGTAACCGGACTTTGATGGACATGGTTTGGTCTATGATGGGGTTCACGGAGTTGCTGCCTTCCTTTTGGGGATATGCACTTGAGATAGCGGCACTATTGTTGAACAATGTCCATTAAAAGGCAGTTGATAAGACACCATATGAGATATTGATGGGTAAGCCTCCCAAATATTCTTATCTTAGAATAAGGGGATGCCCTGCTTATGTGAAGCAGACAATGGGAGATAAATTGGATATTCGATCCATTTTATGTTACTTTGTGGGATATCCAAGGAATTCAGTTGGATATTATTTCTATCATCCCCAAGAAACAAAGGTGTTTGTTTCTAAAAATGCAACCTTTTTGGAAAAGAAATTTCTATGGGATAGAAAAGGGGAGATGATAGAACTCGAAGAGGTTTGAGAGACACCCACAATTGAAGAACCCACACTCGAAGAGCCAAGAGAGGAGATACAAGCTCCTAGAAGATTCGAGAGAGTCTCGAGTCCACCTATGATGCATGGTCTGCTTCTTGAAGAGGGCCATGAGCCTAACTATGGATGTGATCCATTAACCTTCAAGGAAGTGTTATCTGATGCCGATTCATCCAAGTGGCTTGAAGCAATGGAATCTGAGATGAATTACATGCATTCGAACCAAGTGTGAAATCTTGTGGATCCACCTGAGGGAACTGTTCCTGTGGGGACCCGGACGCTAATTCAATTCTTAATCATCATTAGGATCAATTTATTAATTCAAGTAATTTGGGTCATAAAAAAAATTTCTTTAATTGCGGAACGTAATGGAATCTAACTAATATACAGATTCGTATAAATAAAGTACAAGTCTTGTACAATCTACATTCAATAAAAACTAAGGTTTAACAACTAATTATCAAGTGTTCAACCTTATCTTTAATCCAAGTCCGTAGTCTCCACTCTAATCATGATCTCTCTCTCATCTTGTCTTGACCCTTATCCTGTCCCACCTGTTGTCATGCACACATACAAACAAGACAACAGCCGGATAACTCCGGTGAGAATTATATTCCCAGTATAAATCATGTATACATGTCTTTCATATAAACAATATAAAAGCATGAAATAAACATTCATAACATGTATCAAAATCAGAACATGAATCAAATATTCATCACATGTATTATAATCCTAAACATGAATCAATATCGAGAATAAATTATATTCTAAACATATACCATCATCAGGAACATAATTCCATATCAAGCAACGAATCACTCTCCGTGATTCTCAGACTCAGACTCGACTCAGTCCTAATCTAGGGATCCCGATCGGAATAAGAACATACACCCACCTACACTCCCGATCGGGGTGGTAGTATGTTCTTATTTTCACGAACTTTGGCTCTTTCCATATCGAACACCAGTAATAGAAGACACTCAAATTCTATTCACTCCGATATAGCCAAACGTCCGGTGTCTTGACCTAACCGTCACAGACTTTGGCATTTTCACCAATATCCTATCCTGTGACAATGTGCAATGTGCCAGTGACGATTCCATCACTATCCGGCACTACTGTCACAAGATTACTCATTCACAATTAGGCGTATCCGCTTAATGACTCAATACATAAATCAATAAATCAAAGGTATCAACCTCATACAATTGCAAATATCGATGCAATAAAGTAAAGTATGTGATTTTGGGAAACTCGAGTCAATCGGACTCGAGTTGTGTAATCCCACATCAACATAAATTTATACCTTTCGTTCCGTTCTGTCGATCGGACTCTGTCGAAGTCTCGAACTCACTGCCTATCAACATCAATCTGGCAACAACAATATCAATACACTGTATCAATGTCTAACTCAAATCAAGACTTGTTCTGATCGATACTCAACTCAAAACATATTCTGATCAATGTCACGATCGAACGATACAATCATAATCAATACTGAATCTGATCGATACCAATCTACTGATATTTCAACAGCATAGTAATACAGTCTTGATAATCCCGTCAATTTCAATATCACAGATATAATATCACGAGACATAATTGATATCGATACAACTCATACTCCCAGCAATAACAGATCATAATCTCAAATCTGTACAATCTCAGTCATATCATTTCAGAAAATCATAACAATTACATAAAAAGTATGTTCTTCGATCTGACTTCAATTATATACTGAGCAGTACATCCAGGACACAATATATCAGTCAAATCATAATTCCCCAAATATCATAATTTCCAACGATATCAGAATTCAATAAAACTTACGTCCTGTTGTAGCTGTCGTCGCTGGGAACTCGGTACTGTATTCAGATTCAAAATCAGACAGGCAGATCTTGAACAAATCGAATTCTAAAATATTAAAAGGCGTAAGGATTTTACGGAGCTTCTCGGTGCTTCTTTCTTCCAATTTATGAAGGAATAATCGAATTGTACCTATATATATATCCCATGCATGCTCAAGAAACGTGGCACAACTCTTTGCACTGCACGTCTCGCGCATATGCGTGACACTACTCGGCGCATATGCGCGAGACCTTAAGTCTCAGCGCGGGTAATCTCAGCAGCTCGCGCATATGCGCGCCCCATCGCCGCGCATATGCGCGAGACCTACTGTCTCGTGCAATACAACTCGCGCATATGCGCGCCTCCATCCGTCGCATATGCGCCAACTTCTCTGGACATTTGGCGCATGTGCGCGTCTTTAGGTCGCGCATGTGCGCCCAGCCTTCTGGACTCAGCACTCATCTGGTGCACATCTCGCGCATATGCGCGCACATATCTCGCGCATATGCGTGAGGTCTTCTGCCACCCACGCGCATATGCGCGGCTCCTTGTCGCGCATATGCGCGAGGTGCTCTGTCCTCGCACATATTCCGTGTTTTCTTCCGTCTTTTCAGGTCTAATCCTTTCCATTTATAATCATATCAATTATCCCCAAATCATTTCAGATTAACAGGATAAAATTCTCGGGTCTTACAGTTCCCATAGGGTGTAAATGGATTTACAAGAGGAAACTTGGGGCAGATTGGAAGGTATTGACCTTCAAGGCCCGATTGGTTGCAAAAGGATATACTCAAAGACAAGAAATTGACTTTGAAGAAAACTTTTCTCCAGTTGCAATGTTCAAGTCTATAAAGATATTGCTAGCCATAGCTACATGGTATGACTATGAGATATGGCAGATGGATGTCAAGACAGTCTTTCTTAATGGGGATATTAAGGAAGAGATTTACATGTCTCAACCTGAAGGGTTTACATATGTCGGAAGTGAGCATATGGTATGCAAACTTCAGAGATCTATTTATGGTCTAAAGCAGGCATCTAGGAGTTGGAACCTCAGATTCGATAGTACAATCAAAGAGTTTGGTTTTACTAAGAATCCTGAGGAACCCTGTGTGTATAAGAAGGTCAGTGAGAGTGCTGTGACATTCCTTGTGATGACATTCTATTCATTTGAAATGATGTAGGGATGTTTCAATCAACTAAAATGTGGTTAGCGAGTAAGTTCTCGATGCAGGACTTGGGTGAAGCATCTTTTGTATTGGGAATACAGATCTATAGAGATAGATCGAGAAGATTACTTGGTCTCACCCAGTCCACATACATTGATACCATCAGTTAAGCGGTTCTCGATGGATGAGTCCAAGAGAGGACATCAACCAATGTGTCATGGCATGTCCCTATCCAAGTCTATGTCTCCCAAGACTGATGCAGAGATAGTGGCGATGACACGCATTCCGTATGTATCCGCAATTGGTAGTATCATGTATGGGATGATATCTACATGTCCTGAAGTGGCTTATGTGCTAAGTGTAGTGAGTATATATCAATCGAACCCTGGTCTTCCACACTGGAAAGCTGTGAAAGACATCCTCAAGTATTTGAGAAGGACCAATAAGTTGTTCTTGGTCTATGGGGGTGGAGAACTGAAATTGGAATGCTATACTGACTCTAGCTTCCAAAGCGATATCGATGACTCGAAGTCAACATCTGGATTCGTATTCATGCTCAATGGTCCTGCTGTCTGTTGGAAGAGTTCCAAGCAAGACTGTTGAAAACTAGACTCTAAATTCTGGAGTTTGACAAACTGATCAACCAACTGATACGCACAATTATATTCATCAACTGGACTTAACAACTGAAATCAGCAGATCTAATAAAGAAATCTGATCAGTTGGAAACCGATCAGTTGATACATTCAGCCGTATGCTTTTAAGCTAAGCATCCTTCAACTGAACATGTCTCGGGAAAGAACATTCAACCGACAAAGAGACATAGAAGACTGAAACTGAATATGAAATGCCGCACTTCAATCAATACAGCTTAGAACAACGCATTTCGGCTAAAGCAGTTAAGACGCCGCATTACAATAAATGAAGCAAACAATGCCCAAGAAATAATGAAGTGGCAATCAACGGATACAAAGATTCAAATATATCTCAAGTTACCGTTGGAAGGGAAGCTTATAAATATGACAGAAGAACAGCTGAATAAAAAAAAAAAGAAGATCACTCTACTAAAAGCTTGCTGTTACTCTGCCAAAATCTTAGCTCACTCTTACTTGGTTTATTCGTAGGAGTCAAGGCTACAATTTGAGCTCACTAGCACTTTGTAATAATCATTAAATTCAATAGTGCTAAGATCAGTTACGCACTGAGAATATTTTGTAATACTAAGAGTTTCAGTTTTTGGCAGTGATAAGTCCAAAGTGAAGTGGGTTAGTACAAATCTTGTATTCGATCAAAGTCTTTTAGTGGAAATCCTATCCTTGAGATAGAAGGGGTAACGTAGGAGTAATTGAAATCTCCGAACATCCAGAGACAATCCTTATGTATTTTATTTCAGTTTTGTATTCTATCTGTGAGTCAGTTACTTTCCGCAACTACTTTAGTTTAACTGATTGTCATTGATCAGCAAGATTCCGAGAATCAGTTTGTCACC
Source organism: Primulina tabacum (assembly GCF_025594145.1). Classification (NCBI taxonomy): domain Eukaryota; kingdom Viridiplantae; phylum Streptophyta; class Magnoliopsida; order Lamiales; family Gesneriaceae; genus Primulina; species Primulina tabacum. The sequence goes on along the minus strand of NC_134556.1, from coordinate 8,726,781 downwards.
AAACTGAACTCAAAATTCGAAAAGATCAGTTTTAATTGTGAGTGTTTATTCAACCCCCCCTTTTAAACACTCTTGATACGTTAATCGATCCTATCAAGTGGTATCAGAGCAGTTGAATCTTATTCTTGAATACTTTTGATCTATAAACTTGCTAGCATGACTTCAATCAACAAAATTCCTATGTTCTCCAGAGAAGAATTTGATGATTGGAAAATCAGAATGCAGGCTCATTTAGCTGCACAAGATGATGACATGTGGTATGTCATAACTGATGGACCCATGAAGATTCTAAAAACAAATACAGCAGTTGCCATAATAGAAGAGGCACCACAAAGAATAGAAAAGCCCAGAGATGAATGGACAACTGAAGATAAAAGAAAAGCAAATCTTGATAATGTGGCTAAAGACATTCTGTACAAAACGCTGGACAAAGTAACCTCAGCAAAATAAAGATGTGTAAGACAGCCAAAGAAATTTGGGAAAAGCTGATCCAGCTGTGTGAAGGAAATGATCAAACCAAAGAAAATAAACTTTCTGTTGCTGTTCAAAAGTTTGATAACATCAAAATGAAAGCAGGAGAATCAATGCACGAGTATGATGAAAGAGTAAGCAGTATCATCAATGAGTTAAATGCACTTGGAAAAGTGTATACCAACAAAGAGATTGCACTGAAGGTAATGAGAGGTCTTCCCAAGGAATGAGATGTCAAGACCATGGCAATGAGGGAGTCCAAAGATCTGAACCAGATTGAACTTCATGAACTGTTTGCTGATTTAAAAGCTTATGAATTTGAGCTGCAGACCAGAGAAGGAGAACCATCTACCCCTGCAGCCACAACTGCTCTAGCTGCTGTCAGAATAGAACCAATCAATTCAGTCGAGAAATCTCCTGATCAGTTGATCAGTGATGCTATGTCATTGTTCATCAAAAAATTTGGAAGGTTCATGAGAAAGAATCAAGGAAACTTCCAGAAGCCATACCAAAGGAACAGCTCCAAAGATTAATCAAATGCCTGCTACAACTGTGGCAAATCAAGTCACTTTATTGCTGATTGTCCTAAACCCAAGAAGGACAGTCAAGGCTCAACTGATAGAAGAAAGAAATCATATGAACACAAAAGAAGACCCAAGGTAGATAAGAAGTCCTTCAGAAAGAAACATGAGGTACTCTTAGCTGAAGAAAACAAATCTAAATGGGCAGAAACTGACAGTGAGGAGTCAGAACCAGAAAGCTCATGCAGCTCTAGTGATGATGAGGAAGTCAAGTGCTTAATGGCTAATGATGCAGAAGAAGAATCATCTAGCCAACAGGTATTTGATTTCAGCTCAACTGATTTCACACGAGAAGAACTCATTCTAACACTACATGACATGGTAAATGAGTATCAAAAGCTTGCATCATCATTTGAAAAAATCAAAGCAAAGCAAACTGATCCCACAGACAATAAAACCAAAACTGATGAATCAGTTGATGGGTTGAGTCTAAAAAGAGAAATTGCTGAGTTAAAAACAGAGAGAAACAAAAATCAGTCATTAATCCTGAAGTTGATTCTTGAACACTCAAAACAGACTGAGCTCATTCAGTCTTGGAACAAGTCATCTACTGTACTGAATGAGATGCAGAATTCACAAAAATCAGTTTCTGATAAAACTGTTTTAGGGTTCAACACTCAAGGAGAAATGTATCCAAATGATACTCAACCAAAGCTAAAAACATAATAAAAGGGAAATACATTCACTTTGTCAAAACAACAGTGGTACAAGAACAAATTGAGCCCAGTAAACTGATTGAGCAACCTACTGAGAATATGAACAAGGCTAGAAGATATGGGATTGGTTATAATCAAAAATTCTCAACTGATTCACAAAGTCAGTCATCAAAGAGGTTTCACAAGAACTATTCGAATAGCTATTTCAATTACTATAACTGCAAGCCAGTTCAGAAGAGATATAGACTGAACAATCAGTTGAATAAAGCTAAAACACATAATGTATCATCTGTACACTACACACCAAGCACACAAATGCCGAGAAAAACCATTTGGAATACAGCTACTGGAAAGTCTGTTAGACTAATCTAAGTGTGGGTTCCTAAGGAACTAATCAGTTCAGGACCCAAATAGATATGGGTACCAAGTTATATTATGTGTGTGATTGCAGGTAACAGGTACAAACAAGAACTCAATATGGTATTTGGACAGTGGATGTTCGCGACATATGACAGGAGATGCAAGTGCGTTATCTCAACTGATCAAATACAGTGGTCCAAACATCAGTTTCGGGGACAATTCCAAAGGTAGAACTGTGGGTAAGGGTAAGCTTATCCATGGTAACTTTATTTTTAAAGATGTTCTATTAGTAGAAAACTTGAAGTATAACTTGATTAGCATCAGTCAGTTATGCGACAGTGGATTCTTAGTACAATTTGACAAAAACTCATGTTCAGTCAAAACTTCAACTAATGAAATCATACTAACTGGCAAATGTTGTGGAAACACATATAAAGTCAGTTGGAATGATCAAACTTATGCACCAGTTTGTTTTATTGCTTCCAAATCGTCTAAAAGCTGGTTGTGGCATAAGAGACTAAATCATTTAAACTTTAAAACCATTGCCTATCTGAGTAAACATGAACTTGTAACTGGTTTGCCCAAAATAGACTTTTCAAAAGAAAAACTTTGCTCAGCATGTCAGTATGGTAAACAAGTACGATCCTCTTTTAAAAACAAGGGCTGTAAATCTTCATCCCGATGCTTCGAACTGTTGCACATGGATCTCTTTGGTCCTATACCACTCATGAGCTTAGGAGGAATGAAATACACCTTGGTAGTCGTAGATGATTTTTCAAGACTTACTTGGGTTATTTTTCTCAAATCTAAAGACCATACTGCTACGCAACTAATAAAGCTCTTCAAAAGACTTTTAAATGAAAAATCAGTTGGAATTGATCGAATCAGATCTGATCGAGGAGCTGAATTCATCAATCAAACTCTTTCAAATTTCCTAGAAAATGCTGGAATTAAGCATGAGCTCTCAGCAGCCAGAACTCCTCAGCAAAATGGTGTAGCTGAGAGGAGAAATCGGACCCTTAAAGAAGCTGCTAGAACGATGCTTGCTGATTCTGGTATTTCTCAAAGATTTTGGGCAGAGGCAGTAAACACTGCTTGTTACACTCAGAACAGATCAATGATTAATAAGAATCATATGAAAACACCATATGAGATCTGGCATGGAAGAAAAAGTATAATTACTTATTTCAAAATATTCAGCTGCAGATGTTTTATTCTTGATAATGGTAAAAATTATTTAAAAGTGTTTGATGCTAAATCTACAGAAGGAATATTTCTTGGATACTCATCAGTTAGTATAGCTTATAGAGTCTTCAATAAGAAAACCCTAAATGTTGAAGAATCTGCTCATTATGATTTCGATGAAACTGAACTAACTGATAAGCCAACTGATCAAGTTGAGCTAGTTGATCGATTTACAGATATCAGTTTGGAAGATGATGACAAAAATGAAAGTCATGGCAATCAAAACATACTTCAAACACCTGAACCAGAAGTACTGGACCAGTCAGATGTGCAGGAAGTCGTTGCTGATGATCAGTTGATAGAGCATAATGATAACATTCAAATACCAGTTGACGAAGCACCAACTGAGACTGAAAACTGTGTTCAGTTACCAACTGAAGAAATTTTTGATACAACAAATACTGAGTACAGATGGAGAAAATCACATCCACCTGAACTGGTAATAGGAAATCCATCTGATCCAGTAAGAACTCGCAATCAAATGCTAAATTTATTTATCTATTCAGCTTTTGTTTCACAACTAGAACCGAAGAAAACTGATGAAGCTCTTGCTGATCCTAACTGGGTAAATGCAATGCAAGAAGAGCTAAATCAGTTCACTTATAACAATGTCTGGAACTTAGTTCCAAGACCAATTTCAAAAACTATTATAGGTACAAAATGGGTATACAGAAATAAACTGAACGAGGATGGTTCAGTTGGACGCAACAAAGCAAGATTAGTGGCAAAAAGATATAGGCAAGAAGAAGGAATTGACTATGATGAGACGTATTCTCCAGTTGCAAGACTGGAAGCAATCAGAATTTTTCTTGCTTATGCATCACACAAGAACTTCAAGGTCTATCAGATGGATGTAAAGAGTGCATTCCTGAATGGTCAACTACAAGAGGAAGTATATATTGAACAAGCCCCAGGTTTTGTAAATCACAACTTTCCTGATCATGTATATCATTTGAACAAAGCCTTATATGGTCTTAAACAAGCTCCCAGAGCTTGGTACGAAACTCTTTCAAAATTTCTAACTGATCATGATTTTTCTGTTGGATCAGTTGATAAGACCTTGTTCAAATTCGCTAAGAATGATCACATTTTATTAGTTCAAATTTATGTTGATGATATCATATTTGGGTCAACTAATCCAAAGTTATGCGAAAAGTTTGCTAAGCTAATGCAGGATAAGTTTGAAATGAGCATGATGGGTGAACTGAAATTCTTTCTTGGACTGCAAGTGAAGCAACTGGAGACTGGTATATTCATCAGTCAAACTAAATATACAAAGGAGCTGCTGAAGAAATTTGGCATGGAATCATGTTCAGCTGCAAATACTCTCATGAGCTCATCAGTAAAATTGGACACTGATCAAGGGGGAATATCAGTTGAGGCGACATTATATCGAGGTTTAATAGGTTCATTGTTGTACTTAACTGCCAGTCGTCCTGATATTGTATTTGTTGTCTGTATGTGTGCTAGATTTCAAGCAAATCCTAAGCAATCACATTTCTCAGCTGCTAAAAGAATTTTGAAATATCTTAAGGGTACACAAAATATTGGGTTATGGTATTCTAAAGACTCTACTTTCAATTTAGTTGGATATTCAGATGCAGATTATGCAGGATGTAAGCTTGATTGTAAAAGTACAAGTGGATCTTGTTAGTTTTTAGGAGACAGACTGATCTCTTGGTTCGGCAAAAAGCAGACATCCATAGCTACCTCAACAACTGAAGCAGAATACCTTGTTGCTGGTAGTTGTTGTGCACAACTGATCTGGATCCAGCAACAACTGAGAGATTATGGAGTAATTACAAATGAATCGCTCATATTTTGTGACAATACAAGCACAATTGTCATCACCTATAATCCAGTTCTTCACTCAAGGACCAAGCATATAGATGTCAGGCACCACTTCATTAGAGATCATGCTTTGAAGAAGAACATTAGACTGGAGTATATTTCAACTGAGCAACAAGCAGCTAACATCTTAACCAAACCATTACCCGAGACTAAGTTTTCTTACTTTCGCAATATTCTTGGTTTAATTGACTTGTCTTAAAATTATTATTGATGCTGTTTTACTAATAAAATTCTTTGCAGAAAATAAGAACACAACAACAAATTGGAAATGATACTTTATTAAGAATAAAATCGATTCATCTTACAGAAGATAACTTAGGACCAACTGAATCTTGCCATTCTTTTTGTCTTGAATATTTTCACCAATATGACTGAAACTAACCGTGGTACTTCTATTTATAGCCGAAAATCATGGAAGCTGAAGGGCCGTCAACGTTTCAGCAAACGATAATCTTTATGACCTTTAAATTTATTTTTATATCGTCACTTTAATTATTCTATGCACCGATTAAGGGGGAATATCGGTTTTGAAGAGGTTAACTGAGAGGACAATTGTTTGTGAATTCTCAACTGAAATGAATCAGTTTCCCAATTGATTGTTCAGCTGGATACTTTACAAATCTTCTCACAAAAGTTAACAAATTAAAAAAACTTATTATATTCCAAATCAACTGACGTGACTGCAGTTTCATAACGTGGTCTATTTTAAACCGCTCACTTTTTTGCACACACGCTTACAGCACACGTACACACATTTTTATTCAAATTTTTTCATGGACTGACACGTGTCCCGAATTGGAACAGTCACGTACAAATGTATTATGCCCGCTTCAATTCAGTTTTCTTTCTTACGAATACAATCAGTTCCTAAAAGCATACTAATTCCAGAGCTTATCTTTTACGAATTTCAGATCGTTTTATCTTTCGAAATGGCGAATCAAATCCTAGCTCACGTGTTGAACGCTATGGCCACTGATTTTGACTCAGTTTTATCAGTTCAAGAAGCTGAAGTTAAGAACGTCTTTCTGAAGATTGAATCTGCTGGTCTCAGGATGTTTTTGGGACAATCTTCACAGGAGATATACCCCAAGGAAGTAAATGAGTTCTATCTGAAGGGGTTTGTCACTACTGATGGAAGTATCTCTGTAATTGTCAATGATCAGCTGTTGATCCTATCTGAAGAGGCCTTTAGAGAAATTTTCTCTTTGCCAACTGATGGGTATGTCAGCTTCTCTGAAGTCAAAACATCTGACATTGAGCAAATGCAATCTTTGCTGTCTGCTGATAGGCGGAAAATCAAAGTTTCTGATCCAAAGAAAGAGCTGAAATCAGAAATTCAGTTATTAGCCGACATTGTGGCGAAGGGCATATTGGCTAAGGCAGGCTCTTATGCTGCTCTTACTCTTGAAAAATTCCAAGTGATGACCATCATCATGGGAGAAAAGAAAGCTAACTGAAGGCATATTATTTTCAATATTCTGAGGAATATGCTTCAATCTACCAAACAATCAAGAAGCTTTGCTATTCCAATCAGTTATCTTCTGAAACTAAAGGGATTGGTAGCTGAAAATGCTGGAAAATCATCAAAGTTCAAGGTATTCACTGCCAAGAACATCTTGCCGCCAAAGACCAAAGTGGACATTTCTCCCAAACAGTTTTTGAAAACCAAACAGGAGGTTGGAACGCAACCATCTGCTCCAACACCAGTCAAGAAGGCCAAAACTTTGGCCCAATTGAAGACTGCAAAACGAAAACTGATTATCAGTGAATTAGATTCGGAGAAAACTCCTTCTCCTAAGCTTGTCAAGAGACCTGAGGACGCAAAGAACCAAACCAATAACAGCGGTGGAATTCATTCCAACTGAGAGATTGACTCAATCACCTACCCAACAGCTTATTCAGGCTATCCCTTTGCAGGTTGTTCCACCTGATGATTCAGTTACTGAAGAAAAGGCACCCGCTAAAGTAAGAGCTCCCTTGACTCATGTAAATCGCCCTACCATTTTGCCTCCGGCCAGATCTAAAGGCGTTATATTGAGGGAACAAGTGGAAACTACTCACTCTGGTTTGGATATTCCTCACATTCTCACTACTGAAAAAGGAAAGGGCACGCTAGTTGAAAAGCCAAGACCATCTAATGCCATCCAAACTCACATTGACCTGGTTTGGGAACAGGTAAATGCATTTGCCACATCGAAACTAAAATCTTTTGATAGTTGGAAGAGTTTTAGGACTGAGATTTTTGCCAAAGAGCTGAAGCACAAATCCCAACTGAAAAAGTTTATTAAACTTGAAGTGATTGTGTTGAATATAGTCAAAGCTGCTACCTATTGCCCAGGCATTGGAGAGGCAAAAATATTTCTTTGATCAAATTCGAGCCAAAAAGCTGACTAGAATGGTTGAAAAGCTGAAATCCAACTACAATCCCTTAGGCCCAACTGCATATCATGATAGAGCTGTGTTCACCCAACTGGACTCAGATCTTAGTGGCCTACAAAGGAAAATCAGATTCTGGGAACAGGATCAGGGAATTGGTTCTTCCTGAAAAATCCTCCTGTTCAAAAACAGAAGAAGATACATTCTCCTCCCAGCAGAAAGAGCCAGCCTCCACAACCGGTTGCTGAAGAACCTGTTCAGGATATGCCACAATCATCTGCTGATAAACACATGTACTCCGAGGCTGAATTAACTTTTGCCAATATTGATGAAATCATTCAGACAGTAGCCCTGGAAGCTCAGCTAGAAGCAATAAATTCTGAATCAGTTGCTCCTTCAACTGAGAAACCAGAACAAGAGGTTCAGATATCATCTAAAGAACCAGTTGAGCCTCTTGTTGCTGAAAAATTAATTCAGCAAGAAATATCTGCTGAGACTGAAGAACAAACTGAATTGCCCATCCAAACTTCAGGAAAAGAACTTATTGAATTGGAGGAAACTCAATTAATCATTGAAAATTTTCCAACTGAAAAGCAAGCCCCAGATTTGGTGCAAGAACAACAAGAGGCACAAATTTTTGTAGTTACAACTCAGACTGCAGAAGAAATCATTGAATCAGAAGTCCCTGATCTTACAACTCCTGAAACTGAAGTCCAGAACAGGATTCTAGTAATTTCTGATCAAGCCTCTGAAGTCCAGAACAGGATTCTAGTAATTTCTGATCAAGCCTCTAAAGATGATCACCTCATCTTCAATCCACAGAAATGGATCTTGTCCTTGAAGAAATCCAGAATATGCAGCACAATATGCAGCAGATGATTACTGAAATCAAGAAAATTCATCCACACAATGTCTTATACTGTCAAATTGGATTCTTCAATTGAATTTGATTCAGCAAAACTGAAAGACATTCAAGCAATCATGGAATCTCTTACCCGAACTGTGCTTGAGATGAAGAATAACAGAGGTCTAGCTCAAAGTCTATATACAACTCAGGATATAATCAGTCAACGAGTTGAGCGATTGGAAACTTCTGTTTCTAATAAAATGGAATTGCTGCAGACTTTTTTACAATCTGCTGTCTCAAGTATCTCCTCAGATGTCAAAATTCTTTCCACTGGCGTTCGAAGATTATCTGTGAAGATAGATTTGTTTGACAAAAAGGGGAAGAAATCAAAGAGCATCTTGAGAAACAGCAGAAGAAACCATCTCGTTAAAAAGCAGTTAATCAGATTATTAGATTCAGCTGTTATTGAATCAAGACCTCTATTAGTTCAAGAAATTCAGATCTTATTTTATCTACATAAAGTTCAGTATTCAGTTATTATTACTTGTTGAGTTTTGTCAAACACCATAAAGGGGGAAATTGTTGAAAACAAGACTCTAAATTCTGGAGATTGACAAACTGATCAACCAACTGATACGCGAAATTATATTCAGCAACTGGACTTAACAACTGAAATCAGCAGATCTAATAAAAAAAACTGATCAGTTGGAAACCGATCAGTTGATACATTCAGCCGTATGCTTTTAAGCTAAGCATCCTTCAACTGAACATGTCTTGGGAAAGAACATTCAACCGACAAAGAGACATAGAAGACTGCAACTGAATATGAAACGCCGCACTTCAATCAATACAGCTTAGCACAACGCATTTCGGCTAAAGCAGTAAGACGTCGCATTACAATAAATGAAGCAAACAATGCCCAAGAAATAATGAAGTGGCAATCAACGGATAAAAAGATTCAAATATATCTCAAGTTACCGTTGGAAGGGAAGCTTATAAATATAACAGAAGAACAGCTGAATAAAAAAAAAAGAAGATCACTCTACTAAAAGCTTGCTGTTACTCTGCCAAAATCTTAGCTCACTCTTACTTGGTTTATTCGTAGCAGTCAAGGCTACAATTTGAGCTCACTAGCACTTTGTAATAATCGTTAAATTCGATAGTGCTAAGATCAGTTACGCACTGAGAACATTTTGTAATACTAAGAGTTTCAGTTTTTGGCAGTGATAAATCCAAACTGAAGTGGGTCAGTACAAATCTTGTATTCGATCAAAGTCTTTTAGTGGAAATCCTATCCTTGAGATAGAAGGGGTGACGTAGGAGTAATTGAAATCTCCGAACATTCAGAAACAATCCTTGTGTATTTTATTTCAGTTTTGTATTCTATCTGTCAGTCAGTTACTTTCCGCAACTACTTTAGTTTAACTGATTGTCATTGACCTGCAAGATTCCGAGAATCAGTTTGTCACCAAACTGAACTCAAAATTCGAAAAGATCAGTTTTAATTGTGAGTGTTTATTCAACCCCCCCTTCTAAACACTCTTGATACGTTAATCGATCCTATCAAAGACATTACTGTGGATTCCACCACTGAGGCCGAATATATTGCTGCATCAGCTGCAGCAAAGGAGGCTGTTTGGTTAAGGAATTTCGTCCAAGATTTGTGTGTCATTCCTAATGAAGTTGCTCCAGTCGCTGGTGTTTTGTGACAACACGGGAGCCATTGCTCAGGCGAAGGAGCCAATGTCTCATCAGAAATCCACATGTATTGAGAAAGTACCACATCCTCCGAGAGATTGTGGAAAGAGGAGAAGTGTCGATTGATAAAGTCGGCTCCGCAGATAATGTTGCTGATGAAAAGGGATCGGTTACGATTCCCGATTGCGCAACGGAAGTTTGAAAAAAAAGTTTCAACAAGAAAAACAAAACCGAGCACCTCACAATATGTGTAGCAAATGACAATAAAACACAATATGACATTCATAGGGTATTTTAGAAAATTACCTATCAATCTCAAGAGATTGATGATGGCTCCAACTAAGATGTAAACACCTTAGCTCTTGAATGGCAAGACAAATCTTCAAGCCTCCTTGTTTTTGGACTCCTTTCTTCAAAATTAGGTCAACCACCAACAAGCTAGAACTACTCTAATTTTGCACTAGAAAAATTAGAGTATTTTTCATTGAGAAGACTAAGCTTTCCTCAATAAAAATGAAGAAAAAAATGAAGGAGAAATGTTTGAAAATTTTCGGCCATATCATTGCAAGGAGAGAAGGGAGAGTTTTCTTGGTTGAGCAAAAAGTTGTTGTGTATTCCAAAGGCATTGCCATGCCTTGGATGTTGAAAAATTTGTCTCCAACCTTTCACCTCTCATGCATTGCAATTCTATTTGGGTTTGTAACAATTACAAGGCCCATTGACTTTAATTTAATTGTCTCAAACAAATTTGGGACCAATTAAACCTTACTTGATTTTACTCGAGCCCATTAGTTTAATAATTATTTCTAATTGGACTCTACAAGGTCCAATGTTGTTTAATTAATTCAACACTTGAATTAATTTAATTATTTGGACTCTACTAGGCCCACTAGTGTTTAATTAATTAAACACTTGAATTAATTTAATTTAGTCCATAATAATGTTTATGAAAATCACAATTTTCAAATACATTAATTGTTTGGCCAACTTTTAATTTAGGAACACTTCCTCAAATTAAAAGTCACATTCCTTCATAGAAGTCATACTTCTATTTTTCCTTACGCTTATAAACTCCTTTATAAACCATTCAACACATTGAACTATTTTTACTTCTCAACGGGATCTAGAAAGTTAGCACTTGTGTGACCCTCAATGGTTCAATGATACACCTAGCCGTGGGTTCACATCTCAATGTGATTTGGGACTAAACATATCATTCTATGAGCATACCCCATTTGCTCCATTATTATTTATCAACTCCTTGATAATAAAAACGATAGAACTCAAGTCTGATAGTACCCAACCAATCACGTTAAACGCCTAGCAACATCGCTTACATGATTCCCTAGGTATCAAATGATAATGCCTGCAAGAACCAATCTATTATGGTTAGCGTACAGTACGTCCCTTCATCTCATATATCCCGATCGATTCGACAACTATTGGTATATCGAGAGCTGTCAAAGAATCGATACTGTGTGTCATGTCGTAGTTGCATCGATGGTGTAATCTATGAAACCCCTTTCATAATTACCACCATACTCTGATCAGAAATTTCATACTACATATACATGTGAACACATAGGCTATCCATACCCGAATGTAAGCGGTGAATCCCTGACTACAAGTGCATCGACTCCTATATGTTTCGACAAAACACCCAACCTTGCCACCTGATGACCCCATGAGAGTCGGAAGCAAGTCAAAGTGCAATGCTAGCACATAGAGTCTCAATGTTGTCTCGGGTCATAAGGACTAATGGTGTACAACCATAAACTAGGACGTTTCCACTCGATAAGTGAGAACCACTTGGAAAGTCCTATATGGAGGGTTGTTCAGTGCACTCTACCAGGAGCACCTATATACATGCTCAGACATCGCAATGTCCCCTACCAATGAAACATGGTACTCACATCACAGATACTAGTCTCAAACTCTAGCGGCCTATATCCTTCTTAGCGGCGGCTGAATCGACTAGGAACTGTTTAGAATATACGGTATTGCAAATATGAGTTTCATGATACTCATCATATGAGCATCTCATATTCTTTCTACTATTAGTATATTCAAGGACTTTATCTATGCAACTAGCATGAGTATACAGATAAAGATGTACCAAAACAATAATTTCAAATATTATTAAAATAAAGATTGTTTATACATAGAGTTTCATTATGAACACTCGTCCAACACTTGGCTCGATGGGCACCTACTCTAACAGCTGATCCACTAACTAAGCCTTTACCTGGACCATTGTTCGAGAAGCATCACGAATCAATGGGTTTGAAGCATATGGGTAGTTGGCTCTAGTGCAAGTGGGAGATTGTTAGAGTAGGTGCCCGTCGAGCCAAGTGTTGGCCGAGGGTTCACATTGAAACTCTATGTATAAACAATCTTTATTTTAATAATATTTGAAATTATTGTTTTGGCACATCTTTATCTGTATACCCATGCTTGTTGCGTAGATAAAGTCCTTGAATATACAAATAGTTAGAAAGAATATGAGATGCTCATATGATGAGTATCATGAAACTCAAATTTGGAATACTGTATATTTTAAATAGTTCCTAGTCGATTCAGCCGCCGCTAAGAAGGATAAAGGTCGCTCGAGCTAGAAACTAGTATCTGCAATGTGAGTACCAACCATATTTCATTGGTAGGGGACATTGTGATGTCCGAGCATGCAGATAGGTTCTCCTTATAGAGTGCACCTGAACAACCCTCAATAAAGGACTTTCCAAGTGGTTCTCATTTATCGAGTGAAAACGTCCTAGTTTATGGTTGTTCACCATTAGTCCTTATGACCCGGTACAACATTGAGACTCTATATGCTAGCATTACACTTTGACTTGTTTACCGACTCTCATGGGGTCATCAAGTGGCAGGGTTGGGTGTTCTGTCGAAACATATAGGAGTCTATACATTATAGTCGGGGATTCACCGCTTACCTTCGGGTATGGATATCCTATGAGTATGTAGTTTGAAATCTATGATCAGAGTGTTGGTGGTAATTATGAAAGGGTTTCATAGATTACACCATCGATGCAACAACAACATTGTACACATAATACCGATTCTTTGATAGCTCTCGATATACCAATAATTGTCGAATCGGTCGGGATATATGAGATGAAGGACCGTACTGTACGCTAACCATAATTGAATGCTTCTTGCAGGCAACTATCATTTGATACCTAGGGAATCATGTAAGTGAAGCTGCTAGGCGTTTAACATAATTCGTTGGGTACTATCAGACTTGAGTTCTGACGTTCTTATTATCAAGGAGTTGATAAGTAAGAATGGAGCATTTGCGTATGCTTATATAAGGACATGTTTAGTCACGAATCACATTGAGATGTGAACCCACAGCTAGTTGTATCATTGAACCATTGAGGGCCACACAAGTGCTAACTTTCTAGATCATGTTGAGAAGTAAAATAGTTCAATGTGTTGAACGGCTTTTAAAGGAGTTTATAAGCACAAAGAAAAATAGAAGTATGACTTATATAAGGAGAATATAACTTTTAATTTATGGTAGTGTTCCTAAATTAAAAGTTGGCCTAATAAATAATGTATTTGAAAATTGTGATTTTCATAAACATTATTATGGACTAAATTAAATTAATTCAAGTGTTGAATTAATTAAACATTAGTGGGCCTAGTAGAGCCCAAATAATTAAATTAATCCAAGTGTTGAATTAATTAAATCCTATTGGGTCTTGTAAAGCCCGATAAGAAATAATTATTCTAGTGGGCTTGAGTAAAATCAAGTAAGGTTTAATTGGTCTCGAATTTTTTTGAGACATTTAAATTAAAGTCAATGGGCTTTGTAATTGTTACAAGCCCAAATAGAATTGGATGCATGTGAGGTGAAGGGTTGGAAGCTACTTTTTCAATATCCAAGGTATGGCATGCACATGCTTACTTTAACTTTTTACACAACCAAGACAAATCATCCTTCCCTCCTCCAAGACTTGCAAGGGCCGAAATTTTCATTCCTATTCTCCTTCATTTTTGGTTCTTCAATTGTTGCAGATTGCATACTTTTCTCAAAGAAAAATCCTCTAATTTTTCTAGTGCAAAATTAGAGGGGATCTTTCTTGTTGGTGGTTGGCTTAATTTTTGAGCAAGGAGTGGTCATTGGAAACATGTAGATTGTCTAGCCATTGAAAAGCTAAGTTGTTTAACAACTTAGTTGGAGCCATTATCAATCCTTTGTGATTGATAGGTAAAAATTTCCAACACACTATATGTATTACATTTTGTGTTTTATGTTATTTGCTACACATCATAGTGAGGTGCTCGAATTTTTGCTGGTGAAATTTGATTTTTGAAACTTCCATTGCGCATCCGGGCACCTTAACCGATCCCCTTTCACAGGTACCGGTGCATTGACTTCCTCAGCCACCGGTTCGACAATATCTTCATCAGCAGCTTGGTCTTCCCTATGCTGCTGCTAAATTTCTTCAGCAACTGATAACAACAGCTCATCCATATTGGCTAAGGATAGCTCTTCTTCCTTGTATGTGGTCGGTTGAGTTACTGGTTCAAAAACTGGTATAGTAATTAAAGATGTGGAGGAGGAAGGTTGAGCTGATTTATAGACTGATGGAAGAACAGTCTCTGTTGTTTCTTTGAGAAATGGTTCTCGAACTGATTCCACATCAGCTGGTTCAACGGCAAACTCAACAACAGTTGTGATAAACTCCTCAGTTGGACTGCTTGTATCAACTGAAATGTTCAGCTTTTGTCCCAGCTCCCAATTTTTGACCTTGAGTTGGAGGGTGATGAGATCAGAGTCCATTTGCTGAAATACTACCCTGTCGGCATACGCAGTTTGTCCAACTAGATCATAGTTTTCTTCAGTTCAGTCGTTACTTCATTCAGTCAGCTTCTTGATTGTCATTAAATCGAAGAAGTGTGCCACTCTTTCCATAGACTGGGAGACTGAAGTAGCCTTTACAACCTTTATTACTGCAGATTCCAGTGAAATGAAGAGCTTGAGAATTGATTTCTTCTTCAGCTTCTTGGCAAAGGTTACAATTCTAAACTATACGACGCATCTTGACGAATCAATTGGATTTGCTCAATATCGGGCACAATGATATTTTGTTCATGTATTGTCGTGTACAGGATTTAGGGCCATTGACAGAACCGATACATGCCGGTAGTTCTTTAAGTTTCAACGGAGCTTGAGCAGAAACATTAATCGAGATGAGTTTCTGAAAGTAAAGATGTTCATAACAGTTCGGTTCATTGTGAAGTTACAATGGTAGACGTAGATGACTGCAGAGCGGTGACCATTGTCATTTTACGGAGTGAGATGTGTGTCTGATACCATAAATAAAAAATTCACCTTTTATTAATTAGAAAGAGATTATACATACAAGGTTTAACGTTGCAAACAGGCTTACAAATAAGTTAACAAATAACCATCATCTAAAGATATTCAAAGATACAGTCGAGAATACAATCCGATTTTCAAACTATATCCTAACAGCCAACCAACCATAGAAATGAATTAAAGATACACTCAAATATTCAAGATACTATTATGCCTTTTCAACAACATTATGCACCGAGAATCAAAGACCGAACCTCAAATTTGAACACGATATTGCAGCATTTCAGATCCTACATGCAACAATTATGTTCCATCTACTCTTCTGCACACATTAGATTAATGATAAATCTTTACAGACATCTCTCACAAACTACATTAATGTGAAACATGAGGCGGGATGCCAATTGGAGCAAAACCAAAGCTTCAAAACCCGACAGAACTGCCTTAATCTTAAACTCAAAAACACAACATTTATCACGAGTCTTCAATTCTTGACGTCAGCAAAGAAAGGTTCCACTGTCTTTGCTCCGTAAGTAAATGGCAGTGGATAAGTCCTCCTATTATCGCATTTCAGTGTCCGGGTGGAAACGTCCATCATATTCCAGCTGCAACGGGCATTGATTAACTTAATATGACATCATAATTACAGGAAAACAAGAATAAGAGTATCCTCACCGTGGCTTGATTATGCGCTAATTTCATTCTTCTATATTCTTCTTGTGCTCGCCTCGATCTAAACATTGCCTGGACCCTTACAACAGATCTCTCAACTCGTTCCTCGGCTTGTTTCCTGCTGGCTTGGAAGAAGCCTTCCTCCACATCATTTCCTTGATTTGGATCTTCAGGAATTTCATCAGGTTGAACCTGAAGCCCTCGGAACCCTTTTCTCTTTAAACGCCAACGCAGTACTGCTTTTTCAAAGATCCCAACTGACCACACAATCTTACGATACTGCTTCCTGGCTTGGAAAGCTCGGAAAACGGCCTGCAATGGAGAAGGATTACAATCAGAAACATCCAGTAGAACCGTCCTCATATCCTATAGCACAGACAATAATTTACTTCACACGGCAGAAAAAGTTGGCAATTTAAATTCCATCATGGTTGATTCTCATAGGCATCCAGCCCCTAAAATATAAACTATTAAGTCGTATGATTTACGTTCTGCATGAAATTTATGGCACATCAAATCATATGTCAGCTTCACTTACTTGGATTTTGATAGTTTGACGACGTAAGTTGAGGAAATCCTTCCGCATCTTCCAAGTGCGGAACCTATATTGGATTCTCGCAGCAGCTGAAATTTTTTTGCGTGTCTCATAGTTCCGGTAAGCATGCTGGATCCTCATTGCTGCAACTATGTTGCGTGCTTCGATTTCTGGATTTGATGTCTGAACTTCTTTGGTCCGCACTTTGAATGAGTGCTCCCTGAATGCAGCCTGAATGCGTGCTGCTGCATCAGCAGCTGTCCTGTAAGCCGCTAGAGTATCCTTCAAATAAGACTCCTCCTCACTGAAGTTCTCAGAGTTCACTATTTCATTAGTGGTAGTGTTCACTATTTCATTAGTGGTAGTTTGCAGCAACCCACTAACATTTCCGGCCAATGTCATATCTTTAAAATGAGAAACTAAAGCCTTCTCAGCAAGATAAGCAGCCAAACCATCATACCCATTGTTAGAAGCAAGATCAGCAGCAGTGCAGCCTCCGGGGTTTTCTGCAGTCGGATCTGTTACTAAATTTGGCTTTGCACCAGCAGATAAAAGGGTCGCCACCATTTTCTCCCTGAATATAACAAAAGGTAAATGATGCAAACTATGTGCGGTCATTGTTCATTTAGGGACAAATATTAATCAAAGTTTCAAATAATAAGCCCAGAATACTGTTGTCTCCTTTATAACGTTGCAACAAACGCTATGACCCTGGAAACTCAATTTATCATGTTGTCACAGTACAACACATAAAAAAAACTGAAAGACATCATTCATTCTAGATAGAAAACTTGGTGAAATAATTTATGATCCCAGTGGTAAAATGATTTGAGCATATGAAGGGCTTTACTTCTTCACAAACGAAAATAAAAGCTAGGGGAATCATTCAAGATCCCAGTGGTAACTCAACTTGAGTCAACAAGTAATGTTACAGGTCAAGGTATTTCAGGACTTCACCTTCCATAATATGCAGCCCAGTGTAAGGCAGTCCATCCAAATTTGTCTCGATAATCCAATGACAAGCCAGAACATGAAAATGGGTAAATTGCCCACGTATAACCTAAGATGGCACACAAATGAATTACGCCCTGACCTTGTTCATCACGTTCGGAAACTTTGCACCCTGAAACCACTTTTTCTAGCAACCATTCATGCAGTCTATATTGCAAAGTCCATTCAAACAAGCTTTCTTTTGCCTCGTCAAGAGACATCTTATAGTTTTGGATTGCTTTGGTCAAATACATCAAACAGTCAGAGAGTTGTGATGTTTTCTGACTAAAAGCTTTTGCATTCTTTAAGGCATTTGGGAGTAACTTAGAGGAAAAGATTCCCAGGCCCTTGGATGATGAAAACAACAGATGAGAGAGTCTAATTTGAAGCTGAAATCCTTCCCAAGTAGTTTTATTCTCCGAAGGAATTGTCATAATGGGAACTACAGGAGCACGAAATTCAAAGGTCAAAATTTGGCTGACTGGTTTATGGCCATCAAAACTCAGATAGAGATTCACTAGTCCTGGAGTTTGAGGAGAAATTGAACATTGAAATACTCCAGCTTGTACAACTTCAGCAGGGACAATGGAATCTCCACATGCAAGGAATAAATTGGACTCTGTGCTGGGTGAGCACCCTTCATTAAAAACCCCAACAACCAAGATCTGCGTAACAACAACTCAGTGAACTTATATAACAATTGTGAGAGTAATTGCATGCACTAAATTGTTGTTCATTACAAGTGTAAATTTAACTGCTTGCACTTAACCAATGGATGGAAGTATTTGCTATCCAAGCAGAGTTTCATGCAACTTCCAATGTAACCTACAACTATTTAACCCTTGCACATTTTAATTAAACATTCTCCCCTGGTTACTTTTAGTCACACAAATATTGGTCTTTAAATCAGATGGTGATATAAATCTCACTTCAATCTCAAATGCTAACATGTGAAACACGTGAGTATTTACAGTACATAGACAACACCAATATAAAGTAAAATAATTCCAGGGCAGTGAACCTTTGTTTCTTCAGTAGAAAAAGCCCAACCAGGTGAAATATTTGTTATCTTAAATATTTGCCCTAGAGCAGATGACAAACGATCATCCATCCTCGGAGACGTAAACGATTGGTGGCCAGTTGAGATTGAAGATTCCACAGCCTGATTGTTCACTGATTCTGGAGAATCAGCAATGATGTAGCTCATCCACCTTCCTATACTGTCCTGAGCTTGCAGACCATCTTTTGCCACGTTATTTAGAGAATCAATTTCACTTAATGGCCCCAATCCAGTTGAATCCACAACAATCTCACCACCCACCATATTGTAAGATAAATTACCAAAAACATCATAACCAATGGGATAAGTCCCAGCAACTTGTCCAGCAACATTGCTTCCAGAACTTTCTGGGGATACCTTGTTTGTTGTCGGACCATCGTCCTGTACTCAGAAATGCTTATTAAGAATAAATAATATTACATTAAATATTTATCTTACATTTGATAATGAACAAATGGCGTATGAACCATTTAAACTGCCTGGTAGCCATGAATGATGCAAAATGAATTAGGACTATAGGGTGGTTATTTTTTTCCTTTTGTGTCTTAGTTCATGTGGTCTGGGTGCAACAACAGTCCAAGAGGTAAAAAATTAATCACATATGAGTGAACTTCCATAACATAATAAAGCAACAGCAAATCTAAAACAAAAAGTACATTGACCACCTTTTCTACATTATGATCCCTTAAACCGATTCAAACAAATAAAGTGAATTATTACTCTGCTAGCATATAAAGTCCTTAGCAAGCTTTTAAGAGGCCATCTCGACCAAAAGGTCTGACTGTCTGGCTTAAATTATGTTTTAAGCACCAAACAGTGCTTCAATGGCTCATATAAACGTTCTTCCCATCACGAAGAATTGAATGACTGATTATTCTAAAACAAAAAAATCAGGTCACCAATTTGGTCCAACATAATGCCTAGATATGTTGAAAAGTTCTATGCCATTGTGAATCCATGATGCAACCACGTGTCTTTATTTCCAAATGGAATGTAATCAACCATTGAAGCAAACCAAAATTTTATGGAAAATTGTGTTCCAACATCACGTGGTTAAAAATTATAAAACACTAAGCTGAGAGCATTTTTAAAACAAACCTTGTAACTCAAATTTCATCAATAAAAATTCATGATGACAGGCGCAATCAAGATTTTCGTTTATGAAAAACATATGGAACATAATTGTGACTGCTTACACGTATTCTGTAACTGTTAATCTGATTTTGATTAGATTGCTCAAAATCTGAAGTTTTTCCTGCAACCAGTAAATTGCATGCATCAAAAGAGATAATTATCAGTAATTTTTTTAGAAACTCGTGGCACTACTGCAAACAGTCTTCACACTGAGTCTATACCATCATGTTGAGTAATCAGCTTGTGTGAATCATCCAACACCAAAAGTTCATCCCATTCAAGTGTGTTTATCTCATGAAGTCTCTGCTCGTGGTTTTTCACAGTCAAGCTGTCATGTCGCTCTGAAAAATATCACAGAATCCAGCAACAACATAATGTCAAGAATCAAACTTTTGGCTTTAACTCAAGGCCTGAGTCTAGATAAAATGACTTTTGTTGTCTCTTACTTAATAGAGTTTGAAAACTCACTACATGTCAGCTACAAAATGGTAATTATTCTATTTAGTTTTACTAAGTCTATGCCTTTAAGATTTCTTAAAGAATTAACATCCTATTCAAGGTAATCAACAGACTAAATCCCAGTGCAAGGTAAAGCAAATATCTCTGCACAGAAAATTAAATATAACCTAAAAGCGATCTGCTGGTGTCATGATATACACGATGAAGAGCAGAATCAAATTCTTTCAACAAAGGCAAAGAGGCAGGTGGGTCAAAGATAGCTGGACTAGGATTGGAATTGACAGATGTGTCAGGGGAAACCTGCAACAGTGTCATAAGTTAGCCATAATCCAGTTTGCATGAATTTACATGTTACTTCAAACATACAAGATACTTCTAAAGCCACAGTCACAAAAATAACGTCATGTTAAATATACAGGAGTTCGCCATTGACGACCATGATTTTGCCAAGTGTTGCAAAGACGAAGAATAATTAGATCCCAGAAGTGATCACCTTCAACAAAACTCTACTTATGTAATAGCTCTAAAAAAGTCACTCAGTACTTAATAATCAACATATAGTTTATGAATCAGAGACAAACCTCTTGTGTTTCTCGATAATGCACAAGGACAATATGTTCCAGAGATCTACAACAAATAAATTACATAATGAAATCTAAGCCCATAAAAATAAGTGCTTTTCTCAGTTAAAATGTTAACTTATAAAAGCTTCACATGCTATCATGTCCACAAGATATAAAAGATGACGGTTAACTATCTTAGCACAATGTTTAATGTTTTCATACTTGTCCAACAGCCAGTAACATCTGCGAACAAAAGTTGGGCTGTCTTCTCCATGTGCATAGTATACATGAATTCTTTCCTCATTACCAACCTACCAAACACAAAGACCGAAGGTGAAATTAATCCTTACACGTCACTACAGAATCTAATAGATGAAGATGAATTCTCAACGTGAAGAGGAAGTGAACAGAGAAGCTAAGTCTATGTCAATCATCTTTAGACAGAAAAAGTAGATTGAAACAAATATTATGTCACCATAAACAAATGCATCGCTTATGAGATAGGATAATATAAACTAGAAAACCGGAGAAAATCCAACACAGGGAAATGTTTAGCTCTTTCATACAATATTTCTCCAGTCTCCATAAACAAATAATAACAATGTGATGTCCTAATATATCCCAAATTAAGTACTCGAATTGCCAATCCTCTCCATTGGTCAAATGAGAATTGGACTGCTTTCCCTCCAACCCCACCTAAAACACCAAGTGACAATTCAAATAAAAAGAATCGTGATGACATATGGAACATTCATGGTAATAATAACTTTGAAAATTCAGTACAGAAGCCAATCTTAATTTGTCTTGGCTTAATTAATAAAAACAAGTCTTTTCTTGCTAATTCAAGGATGTGTCACCAAGTGTTCATTCAATTGTATTGCATAACATAGCAAACGAAGGAACACATATAGGTTTTGGAAGTGCAGAATATTATTCAGCAAAAGTAGGTAAATAGGTATGATACAAGATACCAATTTATAAAGATCTATCTACCTATTTTACTCCAACTAGGAATCCTCACTCTAGAAGATTAAATAGACTTTTAAGATACAAATAATAGTCTATCCTAATAACTAATAATTTGGATAAGATCTATGGTTCCACATTCAACACTCCCCCTCAAGCCAGGTTATAGATGTTGATAATGCCAAGATGCGAGCTCAAGTCTTCAAATGAGTTCAATGAAGAGCTTTTGTTAGGACGTATGCTGTTTACAAGTGAGTGGGGATATAACAGAGATCAATGACTTTAGATGCTTGATTATCACACATTACTCGCAAAGGTTGTTCAACTTCAAACTTCCAAGTCATTGAATGGTCTCTTCAGCCACATCCCTCCACATATACCTTGAGCTAAGCTATGTTGCATGGATACGGGTACGGGTATTGTATCGAAACGATACGGATACGGCGACAAGTCAAAATTTGAAAATATAAGACACGATAAGGTTAGGATACGACAATCATTAAATATATATTTATAAAAATTTAGTATTGAAAAGTAAAATTATAGAGATAGATGTAATATTTCATCAATCATAATATCTTAAGTACAAAATATAAAACGTAAAATCCATCTTAAGCAAGTAAAAAAAAATCACACATCCATATCAGTCTCATCACAAACACTACCTTAATCAGTAAATAAGACCGACTCCAATTCAGGTTCATCAAGAGACGAAATGGCAATTTCAAGGCTAGCAACACCCTCCATGTCCATGGAATCAAATGCATCCGCTCCAATATTCCACATCTTACTTTCTCCTTCACTATAATGTGGACTCCTCCAAGATAAAAGATGAAGATTTTAGTGAACATACACCAAATCTTCCGCTCTTTATGGTGTTATTTTGTTTCTCTTCAATGAGTGTATGAAATTGTAGGTGCTCCAATTTCTCTCACAACAAGAAGAAGAAGAAGGCTGCCCAAGTAGCTTTAAAGCTAAACTTTGAAGAGTTGGTGTGGAAGCACCATGTATAACCCACAACTTAGTTGGAGATATCAAACCTCGATCACGCATTGCATCATTATCAGAAAAATCATCGATGGCTGCTGAAAAAAAGGCAAACTCCTCATTGACACTTCTTCATTATGATGAACAAGAATAATATCTTTCAAAGCACTTTTTATTTTCCCTTGAAACTTCGATGTCCCTATGAGGAGGAAGACGATTGGGAGATTCTTGGAGCCACTCATTGCTATAATATCTAAATAAAAAGATTGATAATTAAATATGAACTGATATGTATAATTTGCTAAAACTTAGTTAAAAATTTTTTAGAGTTTTACCTCGGATTCAAAGAATGCGCCAAACAATGTAGAAGTGTATTGCTTTTATTACATCATTACACCAGAATATCATGAACAATCTCATAAAACTTTGAATCTCCACTGTGAGGCCTTTTCGAGGTAGCAACCCTAATCTTCTCTATCATTTCATCCCACCACTCATATACTAAATGAAGACAAGGTTGATCAGTGTCAACTTTCCTTGGCATCTCATAAATTGGACTTGTAAAATAAATTATATAATCAATGTTTTCCTAGAATTGATAATCTAATATCTTGTACTTCACTACTCTAGCCTCCAGTTCATCATCCTCCTTGTATAGATCTCATCTTTCACAAATCATCATGTTTTCAAAACATTTCTTGATTTGCCTGAACCTTTTAAGCATAACGATCGTGGAAGCAAATCGAGTCTTTGCAAGTGAGACATCTTCAAGTTCGAGTTATTGTTGAACATCAATAATTGTTATTCATTATTAAACTCTTGATCATCGAAGCATCATCTGATATTTATGCTATCCACTTAAACTCTTCAAAGGCTTATTTGTTTTGTACGAAGTCAATCGGTGCACAAATATTCTTCAAAGCAAGATTCAAAGTGCGAACAACAAAAAGTGTCCAAAATATGTGTGGGTATTTTGCCTCAACAAGTAACCCAGCGGCTTTGCATACGGGAGCATTATCCATGACCACTTGGACAACATTCTGATGTCCCACTTCATTTATGGCAACATTGAGCGACTTAGAGATGACACCTTTATCCTTGTACTCATCTTCACAATTTAATGACTTTAGAAACATAGGACCACTTTCACACACGGCCACAATATTAATAAGCGGTCTTCTTTGTACATATGACCACCCATCACTACAAATACTAACACCCTTATGTTTCCAAGCAGCTTTTGTTGGCTCCAACAACTTTTCAATATGAGCCTTATCTCTTTGACGAAGTGTAGTTCAGTTCTCAATAAATTGTATCCGGGTGGAAAATAACCTGGAATCGTTCGTTGAGTAGCCATACTGCAAGCACGAATATAATGAGGATTTCTAGCGATATTGAAAGATAATCTCCTGTGTAAAATAACTTCGCAATTTCAGAGTGGAGCTCATCTCTCGCATTCAAGTTAAAAGCTTTTTCAAGAGGACCAAGTATTAATTTCCTCTTTTTTGTTGGATCGTCACTTTGCAAAGAGAAACGGACCACTGCATGAGGATTGTGAAGCCATGTTTGATGATGAAAGCAATTGAACTTCTTTCGGTTTAGCACTTTTCCTCAATTCTGCGCCATCCACAAGTTGTTGCACATGCTTTATGTGATCTATTGAACCAGCCACACAACCAGCAATTCCAAATCCTTTGAGTTTTAATAGGTGTGCTTTCACCCTCGTGTACGATCCCCTGCACACTTTGGTACATATGTTACACGACCAAGTAACATTTCCTCCTCTAGTAGCTCCCTTTTCGATCTTGGTTGAAAATTTCCACAAAGGAGAATAATCATCCACATCCTCTTGTACACTCTCCTTTTGAAAAATTTCAATTGCAAGCTAGGGATGTTTGAAGTTACGACAAGCAAGAAACAGAAAGTCGTAGCATTTCATTTTTTAATTATATGTCTAAAAGGTTCTGTCATCAGTGTCATCCAGACAACATTCAGTATATATAATTGAAATTGGTGGAACATTTGAACCTATGTTGCATGGGCACGGGTACGGGTATCGTATCGAATACGATACGGATACAGATACGGTGATACAAAAATTTTGAAAATATAAGACACGATACGGCTAAGATACGATAATTATTAAAATATATATAAATATTATTTATATACATATATACATAAAGTTAGTATTAAAAACTGTAGAGATATACATATTTATATAAATATATTGTAGAAATATATACAATGTACAACTTTAGGGCAGTGTCCGACTGGTACAATGTACAACTTTAGGGCAGTGTCCGACTGGTCAAAAATGCAAAAAGTCAACAACACCGATTTTGCCATATCCGACACACGTATCCGTGTTCGATACTTCAAAAAAAAATTTAGGAATGTCTGTGCTACATAGACTTGAACTATAATACAAAATCTCAATTGTAACCGTAAAGGAATTGTAGCGGCTTACAATTTTACTTCTGAGAACCCTTATATAAGCGGCGGCGGCAGAAAGGGTGGGGAGACGCAAAGTGTGTGAAGAGCCAATGAGAATTGAGACTTGAGAGCCGATCTCTATGTTGAGCAAAATGAAGATGATTAGAATTTATCTAGGGATTTATAAGCCCAAAGCCAAAGCCCAGTTCTTTTTAAATTATTTTCCAATTAGTTCTCAGAAATTTCAACTTTTTTCATTTTAACCCCTAAAACTTTTAAATATTTGCAATTTTGCCCAAAACGTATCCGAAAAACGTATACAAGCTGTATCCATAGCGTGTCCTTGCCGTGTCCAAAACGTATCCGACTGGTCAACCCTAAAAAAGTCAACAAATTGATTTTGCCGTATCTGACACGCGTATCTGAGTGTCGTATCCGTACACGTGTCGTATCAATTTCTGATACTTCAAAAAAAAATTCAATGTGTTTGTGCTACATATGAGCTAAGTCTCGATACTTTGCCTTTGCTCTATCCTTCGTAACAACAAACCGCTTCTTACTTTTCCATGTTACCAATTCCCCCATAGGTATGTGCAGTGGCCCGATGAGAAAGGCTCCTCACTGTCGCAGGATGAGGTCTTTGAGCTAGATGGCTCAAAATCTGAATCTGCCCACTTGCTTATTCTATCCTCACCAACAAGCACTTTCTGGTCCTTCTTCTTCTTGAATGACCTCTTATCATCCCTTGTTTTCTTCCCCGCATTCCAAGTTTTTTAAGAGATCTATCACATACTTCTTTGAGAAATTGGGATCCCAAGGGATTCCAATAAAATATTTGAGGTCCCCAAGGTCCTTCATTTCAAATTCCTTCGAGAGTAAGGCCTTCATGTGTGCCACCTCCTCACAATAATTCCTTGTAAGGACGATATCATCAACATAGACTATGAGGGCTGCGATTTTTCCTTTGTCGGAGTGTTTGGTAAAAAGGGTATGGTCAGATTGGCCCTTAATGTACTCTCTCACTTTTAGAACATTCAAGAAACAATGAAATCATGCCTGAGGTGATTGCTTCAAGTCCTACAAGGATTTCTTCAGTTAACACACTTTATTAGTTGTAGATTCTGTTACAAATCCAGGTGGAATATCCATATAGATTTCCTCTTCTAGATCACCGAGGAAGGGCAATCTTCACTTAAAGCTGGTACAAGGGTTAGTCCAAATTCGCAGCCAGTGATAAGAGAACTCAGACAACATTGAGTCTGACCACTGGAGCAAAGGTTTCTTGGTAATCAATGCCACATGATTGCGTTTATCTTTTGGCCACCGGTCGTGCTTCGTATCTTTCTACACTACCATCAGCTTTGTGCTTCACTGAGAAGATCTATTTACATCCAACTGTTTGTTTCCCATTAGGGAGATCAATGATAATCCAACTATTGTTCTTCTCGAGAGCCTGTATTTCTTCGAAAGCAGCTGCCTTCCATTGAGGATCTCGGAGAGCAATATCTACGGTTAATGGAACCTGGACCTGGTCTAATCTGGATATAAAAGCTCGATATGACAAGTGATCAAGAGAAACAAAATCACATATAGGATGTTGTGTACATGAATGAACACCTCTCCTTGATGCAATAGGTCTTGCATCAGTAACATCATATTCAATTATAGGAACTCATCATTAAGCTCAACAGTACTTTGTGTATTTTCAGTTTCAGTTGGCTGCTCTGAGGACAGTCAGGGCTGTGCTGAATCCGTACATGGTGCTGTTGGATTTCTGCATGTGGTGGTTTCCTACGAGAATAAACCAGTAATGGTTTATGAGGCTCCAATTGTGATTGGGGTTATCTACGGGCTCTAATTGTGGAAAGGCAGGTGTGTCAGGTTCCCAATTGTGAGATTCACTCAATGTTGTCTCCATCTAAATCGAAGATTTGGGATAAAAAGGCCCACGCTCAAAAAACGTGACATCCACGGAATTGTAGAATTTCTTGGATAGGCATGTAACAGTTGTACCCCTTTTGATTACAAGAAAAAGACACTCGATTGCTCGAGGGTCAAGTTTCCCCAATCAGGGATATGCACAAAAACCGAGCATCCAAAAACTCGGAGAGGGATGCTCTAAATTAGGTGTGGGGTAGGAAAGAGGCCATAAGAGTTTGGATGGGAGTTTTCTATTGGAGGGCACAAGATGGCATTCCGTTGATTAGATATGTGGCAGTGAGGACATCACCACAAAAATGCTTGGAAACATTGTGGGTAAAGAGTAAGGATTTGCTACATCAAGTACGTGTCAATTCTTATGCTCAAAGACTCCATTCTGTTGGGGGTATCGACACAGGAGAACACAAACATTTTACCGATTTCCAATAATGGAATTCCACAACTGAGATGATCATGGAGTTTGCTTCGTTTACGTTTCAAAATTCGGGTCTCCTTCTTTGGCCCCATCGCAAAAGATGGTTTAGTTTTCCTTTCCCTTACCTGTACATTGAAAGAATTGTGACCATTTTAGGTAGTTCTTCTCAATTCAACTTGTATACTGCCTGCATATTCTAAAGATCTTCATATGTTTGTTGCATGATGGTCTCATCAGAATGTCCAGTGGTTTTGAAGATTCCAACATATTGATTTGGGTACGAGTAAAAATCAGAAGATGAAAGAGAAATGGAGGAAGGTGAGGATTTTCAGCAATAAAGACTCAGAGATAACATGGGTATAAAAGCCCATAAGAAAAGAAGATATTCACCCCAGTTTTAGTCCTCGGACTTTTGTGCCATGATAACTTGAGAAGGAAAAACTAGTTATTTTATTAATGAGGCCAGCACAACCCTTTATATGATATACTAATTTACAGCCATAATTACATGAAAGAACAAGAAATAAAATCTCTACCAAAAATGAGAAAATAATTACATTATAATCCTAGGAAATCTGTAATATACATTCCTAACATAGAATACTCTGTTCCGAAAAAACATTTTCGGGTCTTACAACAAAGACATTAACCAACATTACACTCAAACTAGACTTGTTTATTATTGATCGTTTCATGCAATACAGAATCTCTTGAGGAAAAATAACACCTTACTTTTAAGTGCTCATGGGCTTCTTTAACAGTTTTTCCATCCTTTTTCTTCTTCCAATTATAGCCATCTTTCCGAAAATTCCGGAACATCTTACGATCAAATAACACAATGGTGCCACCTAGTGCGCCATAACATAATAAATATTAGCTAGACTCATGACATAGTGCATACGAAGGACCAAAACTTTAAGACTTTTTATATTCATTACAGATCAACTACCACATTAAATTATTACAAAAACATTAAAATATATTACTTTTTGGCAGATTCACAGGTTTGACATTCACAGTGAAATATTTGTTGTTGCAAAGTATGGCGTGAATCTCATTCGGCCTGAGCCATCTTGCCTTCGCCTCCGCCATCATAGTGCCTACATCCAAATCTATCCATGCGACAAAGTCCAAAAGTTACACATGACAAAGTATGTAAATGAAGAAAAACATGAAACACTCTCTGCTAACAGTTGTGCTTACTACAAAAACCACAATGATAAGACAGACACAAGTGAACAACAAAATGGATCAATTTATTGGAACATATCCCCCAAAAAATTGACAGTCAATAATTTATCCCAAGTTTGGACTTAAAACCATAGCACTAATACGTACTATCTGTTACTATATCATTAAAAATGTGGCTATTATAGTAACTATTTTTTGTAGATTGGTATGCAAAAACAACCCTTATTTTTTTAAGTAATTTACAATTTTTATTTCATATCTCTTACTATAACTCTTAGCATATTATAAAGAATGTGGCTATTATAGTAACTACTTTCGGTAGGTTGGTATGTCCACTTACTTTTTACAAAAACAACCTTTATTTTTAAATAATTTATAATTTATTTCATATATATCTTAATCCACATAAAACTTAAAAGATTGAGAAAACCGTCAACCAGTCAGGCAAAATATTTTTTTACTAATTTATTTATTAGTTTTTAAGACGCTCATCCAGCGTGCCAACACTGCTAGTTTTGAATAATCTAATAAGTACTTGCACCACCCACCCCAAAAAAAATCCAATAGCAGAGGAAAACAAAAACAAAATAGATTGTCAAACACAGAATGAACAAAAAGCACACCCATCACCGCTTAAAAGGTTACATCACACTTCATCCTTCCCCACGAATCAAGAAAAATAAAGCATAAAAGGACCAAAATCCTAGCTTTGTCAGCATGATTTACAAAACCCTAAAAACCCAGAAGTCAACTGTTGACCAACCTGACGAAATCGGCCCAAAGGCAAGCAATACTCACGAATCGAATCATACACACTGAAGTACCAACATATATGTGTTGTACCTTCTTTGGTGCGAAACCCATGAATTTCAGACCCAACTAGCGGAATCCGTACACTACTCTCCATGGGCAACACTGCAAACACCGATGACAGAGAAAATACTGCAATTACATGGCAAAAACAATTAAATTACGAGCTGATAATTCATACAGCGCAAATAAAAAATAAAAACCAGATCAGTTAATATTTTTGCAATTGAATAAATTCAAAAGATTCTGCACATAATTGCAGAGAATTGTACACATGGAAGCTAAAAAAAAGAAACAGAAACAGAAACTTGCCTTTGAGTTGTACGAGCCAATGACAACTATGTTTCTCGGCAGAAAAATACAAATGAAACGGAAGATGGATTTAGAAGCCAGGATGTACCTTTGTTTTCTCTCAATTATATTTAACCAAAACTCGCATTATAATATTTTGATATTCTATCAATAAAAAAAATTTATTCTTTATTATAAATATAGATTAAGACAAGGAGGAATTTGAAATCACTCTCATTTTCCGAACTCAACTTTCTCCTTACTTCCTACCTCTCTAAATTTTTGTTTAACTCCCAGTTTTTCCAAAATTTTAAAAATCATCCTTAATTCTTATAATTTCGATACGTCGAATTGTTATACATATCGAGTCTATTCTTGAAGTCATATAGCTCCAAGACATACAGCTACGCAAGGTTTTCAGCCAATATATCATTCTCAAATAATCGATTTTTATTTTTTTTTATAAAAGGCCCATCATGCTTCCGTATAATAAATTGAACAGTTTACCTCTTTGATCAATGTGTCGTCGGGTTATATCCACTGAGTTTTACAGACTGCTCCTCACAGCCTAACCACGCAGTCGCAACAGATGGTTTACCATGTGGATTGGTCCCCGGTCATGCTTTACGACTTTCCAATCCTGATCTAAACTCGGTCATGCTTTACCGGGGTGGAGAGGTCATCGGCCACGTTCACCGACTTCCAAATCCGTTCATATTTGGTCACAAGACATTTAGCATACCTCAAAAATATAAAAATATTTTCTTTGCACGTTGTAAATACTTAAAAAGCATCGAGGGCTTCGTTGTAACGCTCTGGACATGCTGCCCTAACAAAAGCAGCAAAGATTCAGGAGATCCCAACGAAGTCTGCAACTAAAACTTGAGAAAACATGAAGAACATGCACAAATTTTCACAGCTTGAGCGGATTTACGATAAAAATCATATATCTCTAATATTTTATCAAAAAATTACGAATTTACTGTCAAATCGAAGATAACACGCAGAACTACAAATCATATGTTGAAAACATTTCCAGAAAAGCAACCTATAAGTCGCAGAATTCAAAATAAAGGGTGACGGATTTGGTGACACAGAAATTTTAACAGCTTGAGTAGTCCCACTAAAATGATCATAACTCACTTGTTTCTTATCCAAAATTATGAATTTACTGTCAAATCGAAGGTATCAAAAAATTCTACGTTTTATATGTTGAAAGTTTTTCCATAAAATCGACCGAATATTCACAGTATTCAAAAAGACAGCAGACTCGGTTTTTGAGATCCAAAATTTTGATCTAAAATCGTTTCAAACATTTTTGCTCATACTTTTGCATAACCTACACATGTTTTTCATACAATATACATCAAAATACTTACTATGACAAGATCGATGCAAAAATAAAAGAATATACATGCATTTGTGTCTAAACGCTCGAAGATAACGAATGCCGACACGGTGGATCATGGGGGATGGCCGGGAGACGATTGCTTCACGTTTTCTTGCCCGAATAGGATCGTGAATCTTCAGAAATTTGGAATTGAAAAGGTAGCTGCTGAAAGAACTTAGAGCCCTAGCCTTTTCCAAGAGAAATGAAATAGAATGCAATGAAATGTGTGTGTGTGTGTATGTGTGTGTGAGAGTAACATGTATGTGTGTGTGTGTGTTAGTGGGTTAGTGGGGAGGGCATTAAAGGGTTTAATTAGGATATTAAAATACTAATAATCAATTAGTATACTAAATAAAATACTAATTCTCCACTAAAATAATAGGATCCCTAAATTTGAATTAAAATACACATGTATTAAATCTTAGAAGTTTAAAATCTTAAAATCACTTAATAGAGTAAATTAGGATTTTAAAATGCTAAAAAAATTTAATAAATCATTTTAAAATGTCACTTTCTTGACTTGAAATAAAATACCACATTTTAAAATCGCCTAAATCGTCGTCGATTTTCTTTCCTTGATCCCGCATCGAATATTCGTCTGAAACATGAAACTCGAGAAAACATTTTGACGGTGCATCAAATAAACATGTAATAATTTAAAATAATGCCAATGATAAATCATGCATCGTTAAAAAAATTATTTTAAAATTAAATAGATAATTTAACAATTTAATAAAATAAAAAAGAAATTTAATAACTTGCATGCATGTGATTTACGTGGACCTTCAAATTTTCGAGACGTTACAGAACTTCTCTAGCACAGGACACTGGAGCTTTTACCTTCCTAAGATTCAAACCTAAGACCTCCTGACATATAGGTCATGGCAAACCCAACTGGTACCAACACTTTAAGAATCTAGGTACCTAAGCCTGGAGGTCCTGGGTTAAGTACCTAGATTCTTAAAGTGTTGGTACCAGTTGGGCTATGGTGGGATATTCTATGAGTGACGGTGCATGGACATAGACCGAGGCCCATGCTGGACCATCCTAACGACCCATGACCAGTAGTGGTGCATGGGTATGGGTCGAGGCCTATATTGGTTCAGCCTAATGGCCCATGATCGTTACGGTAACCTCCTGTAGAGGATGAGAAGCTTGTTTAAGTAGCTGAATTAAAAAACACACATAAACTTTGAAAGAAAATATTACAATATTTGAAAGAAAATGAAGAGGTTGAATGATGTCTTTATCTTACTTCTGCCTGATTATTTATAGAAGTCCCTGGCGGATTTGTATTTCGGACTTCAAACTTTTGCTATAATATGATGCCTTCCAGCTATGGTTGGCCCTATCTGGTTGAGTGGTTGAATGGTCCCTCCACTCATTTTGTCTTCTTTCTATTATTAATCTAGAAACAGCGCGTTCTTCTGACTTTATCTCCTAGCATAACCAGTAGATATGTGCCTATATTATATCAGCTGAGATCTCGTTCCTTTCTTCTTTTAACAGTTTGTAGAGATCTTTAGTATTCATCAACTACTTTCTTATTCTCTTGATGCGTCTTTTAAAAACCTTTAAATATGTATAATACATTTTTTCTTCAGGTTTCGACATTGTTCTTGTGTATTTTTACTGGTTCCCATTTACTCTATTTATAGTTGTAATTGGGTCCAATTTGTATTGTTCATTTAGTGGGTGAGTCACATGCCCACTATCTTTTGTCGGGGAATCTTTTGCTTTTGTTATCCCCAAGGAAAAGTGATTAGGTTCACATGTCCACTTATTTTTGTTGAGGAATCTTAAAATTTTGATTTTCCCGAGAAAAACGTGGTTGTGGTCCTTCACCACTTGGTCATGTCTTAGCAAGATGCTTCCTGTCTGATCGAGGTCTGAAGCCCTTGCTGAATTCTGGCTCTTTTTGATTCGGGCACTCTGGGCAGATCTGTTCTGACCATCTTCCCACATGAGCAATATTGCAAAATTTCCGACGAGTTTCTTTACTCCTTGGCAGCTTACTATTCACAGAAGTTTTCTTTTCTTTTCGAATAGATGTTTTACAAAACTTGTGGTTTTCCGTCTCATAGTATTTAATAGGAATGATCCGTTTACCAAATTATGATAAAATTTAAACGGAAACTTGACTTTGTCATCTCAGTAAGACAGACCCATAGACCCCATGCTCTTCTGGTGAAAATGTCAACTTCAGTTACTGAAGCAACAAGGGGTGTTTCTTCAGACCCTTGATAAATTTCTGAACATTTGTATCTGGCCTCCTTAGCTTGATAAAATGGAAGGCTTCATGAGAGCCTTTTCCTGCTGGTTCTGGTGCTGTACTGAAAAAGTATAGCTCCAGAATATCTCATCTGTACAAATAATCGTTATTTGCCCAAGATTCATGAACAGCTTCCTGGATCCAGTTTGGTAGACCTGAAATTTCTGGGAAGCTTGGTGATGTTGTATAAACTGAAGCAAGAGCCCCGTATTCATATTAAGCTTTGAACTCTTTTGGATATGAATTTGGTTTCATCCATACCCTAGGATATTTTGCTACAACATCAACCCTGATAGTAGCTAGGTTAATGCCTACTCTTGTTTTCAATTTCTCCCAATTTTGTTGTAATGGAGAAATTATAACTTCATTAGTACTAACCTTAGATTTACCTTTGTCAGTATTCGATCTAAGATTGATATTTCCCTTCTCCAATCCCTGAGGTGAAGGGTTGACTTGAGGACTCGAAATAAGGATCTGGAGTCTCCATTTTTTTTTCCAGCCGACTCATCTAGAGATGATCCCGACTTAACATTTGTGCTATGGGTATTTGAATCATCTGCTCCAGGTATAGAGTCATGTACTCGAAAACTCTCCATTTTGAAAACCAATTGCTTCTCAATGTCCTTGAAGGATAGGCCTATAGACCATAACTGAGTATAAGCATGTAAACATCCTGTGATTCGATCAGAGACAATTCTCTTATCGGCTTGTTGTAGTCTTCATGCAAATTCTATGTTTAAGACCAGCTTGTTAAACTCGTTTTGAAGTATTTCGAGGTGTTCCCTCAAATTCCTCTACATCTTGATGATGACATCAATATCACCGCTGTCCATCTCTTGTTAAAAAATCTGCAAGAATATTTTCATGAGATTTTATTATCACAATATCAAAAATATAATTCTGACATAGTGCTTGCCATCTTAATAATCTGGCATTCTCAGGTTTAAACTCAATTCTATTCTTTAAGAAACTTTTACATGTGTTATCAACTTTTAAAGTGAATTTCTTTGCGAGTAAGAATAATGGCCATTTTTCAAAAGTCTTTTTTACTGCATAGAATTCATTTTCAGTTGATATGTCATCTTATGGCTTCTGCATTTGAGAATAGTCCACTGCAATATCTGCATGGCTGTTATCCATCTGGAGTGAGCTTTGTTAAGACTGCCGCCCACCAATGATCACTGACATCCGTATATAATACCAGATCATCTTCATCTTGAGGAATAGCCATTTTTGAAAGATTTTTACAAATCTCCTTTAGTTGACTAAGTCCATGTGTGTGTTTTTTTGTCCATATAAATTTCGCATCTTTTTTCAGTAATGGATTGAACATTTTCTTGTGTTTTGCTAGGTTTTTGATAAACATCCCAGCAAAATTAACAACTCCTAGAAAACTTTGAAGTTGTTTATTTTCTTTTAGTTCATTTGGAAAAATTTGCACCTTTTCTACTATATGATCCTGCAAAATTATTTCAGACTCATCGATTTCTATTCCTAGAAATTTGATTTTTCTTGTAGCAATGACTGCTTTATTTTCTGATAGAACCAGCCCTTCTTTTTTACAAACATCAGAGAAAATCTCTAAATGCTTAATATGTTCTTCTATATTTTTAGATGTGATTAACACATCATTAATATAAACAAACATAAATTTAAAATAATCTTTAAATAGATTATCTATTTTCCTTTGAAATATCTGAGGTGAATTAGCTAATCTCATTGGTAATACTTCCAAGATATAGTGTTCTTGTGGAGTGGAGAAAGCTGTGAACTTCTTGCTTTCTTCATGCATTCGAATCTGATAAAAACCAGACATACAATCGAATTTAGAGAATATCTTTGCATTGCGCATGCAACTGATTAGATGTTCTCTGCTAGGTATAAAATACCCATCAAGCTCCATAATCTTATTAATTTCTTGATAATTAATAACTAATCTGGGTTTGTTCTTTTTTATTTAACCAAGATTTCTTACTCAGAAATCATGGGCTTTTGTATGGTGAAATTCCTGCTTTGATCAAACCAAGGTCCAAATGTTCATTGTTTATAATCTGCATATCCTTTTGATCAATTATATTCATTGGGATGGGCTTGCAACGGACAAATTCATACTTTTTGCCTTCTTTAATTTTAAGGCAAGCTTTGAGTTGATTTTTATCCCACCATGCCAAGGGATCTTCATTGTAATTTTCTTTGATCCTTTTCTTCACATCTTCTATGGATACCTTAGATTCAAACTCTACATCATTCTTATGTAGAGCTATTTTAAGGCATTCTATTTCTTCTTGTTGGAGCTCTTTATCTCCTCTTAGTTGGAGCATTATTTCTCCAAACCGTCTAGAATCCTTCATTTTTGGGTTCAGAAGTTTTCCGTCATCACCATGCTTGCTGCGAAACTGAATTGGCATATTTTCGATAAAATGCCTCTCTTAGTCTCTGGACTATAATTTTTTGATCACAAGGTGTTGTGAACACCAATCTTCTAGTCTCGTTTTCTTGCGTATAGGACTTAAACATTTGTAGGAAATTTTTTCCTAGCAAAATGTCAGCTCCTGTATCATGAAAATAAATTGGTGGTGTTTTTACCTTGTACCAAGGTGTTTGTCCAGCATCTCCAATTACGATTTCAGTCATCTTAATCCCTTTGCATAAGATTAAGATTCTTCTGGAAAAATCTCTTCCAGCAATCTTTGGTAATTCTGAAAGGGATCGATTAAGGTGTTCAAATGCGCAACGGAAGTTCAAAACTTTTCTAGGGCATAAAACCGAAATTTTGAGTAAAAATTTGAACACCTTTGTACTAGTGTGTAACATATACTAAAACACCAAAATGTCATACATAGGGTGTTAAGAAATTATACCTATCAACCTCTTGAGGTTGATGATGGCTCCAACACCTTAGCTCTTGTATGGCAAGACCATCTACAAGCTTCACCTTTCTTTTGGACTCCTTTCTTCAAATTAGGTCCACCACTAACAAGATAAATTCACTCTAATTTTGCACTAGAAAAATTAGAGCATTTTTCTTTGAGAAGTGTGTGCAATCTTCAACAATTGAAGAAGCAAAAATTGGGAGAATTAGCATGAAAATTTCGGCCATATGGTCTAAGGGAGAGAAGGGAGAGTTTTCTTGGTTGTGGAAAAAGTTGTTGTATTGTCCCAAAAGCATGCCATGCCTTGGACATGGAAAAAGTTGTCTCCCAACTCTTCACCTCCTCATGCACATTCTATTTGGGCTTGTAACAATTACAAGGCCCATGGACTGTAATTTAATTGTCTCAAACAAATTTGAGACCAATTAAACCTTACTTGATTTTACTCAAGCCCACTAGTTTAATAATTATTTCTAATTGGGCTCTACAAGGCCCAATGTTGTTTAATTAATCCAACACTTGAATTAATTTAATTATTTGGACTCTACTAGGTCCACTAATGTTTGATTAATTCAACACTTGAATTAATTTAATTTAGTCCATAATAATGTATATGAAAATCACAATTTTCAAATACATTACTCGTTTGGCCAACTTTTAATTTAGGAACACTTCCTCAAATTAAAAGTTATATTCTCCTTCATAGAAGTCATACTTCTATTTTTCTTTATGCATATAAACTCATTTATAAGCCGTTCAACACTTTGAACTATATTACTTCTCAACGGGATCTAGAAAGTTAGCACTTGTGTGACCCTCAATGGTTCATTGATACAACTAGCGTGGGTACACATCTCCATGTGATTCGGACTAAACATGTCCTTATACGAGCATACCCCAATTGCTCCATTCTTACTTATCAACTCCTTGATAACAAGAACGTCAGAACTCAATTCTGATAGTACCCAACCAATCATGTTAAACGCCTAGCAGCATCGCTTACATGATTCCCTAGGTATCAAATGATAGTGCCTGCAAGTACCATTCAATTATGGTTAGCGTACAGTACGGTCCCTTCAACTCATATATCCCGACCGATTCGACAACCATTGGTTTATCGAGAGTTGTCAATGAATCGATACTATGTGTCATGTCGTAGTTGCATCGATGGTGTAATCTATGAAACCCCTTTCATAATTACCACCATACTCTGATCAGAGATTTCAACCTAAATACACATGAGAACACATAGGATATCCATACCCGAAGGTAAGCGGTGAATCCCCGACTACAATGCATCGACTCCTATATGTTTCGACAGAACACCCAACCTTGCCACCTGATGACCCCATGAGAGTCGGTAAACAAGTCAAAGTGTAATTATAGCACATAGAGTCTCAATGTTGTCCCGGGTCATAAGGACTAATGGTGTACAATCATAAACTAGGACTTTTCCACTCGATAAGTGAGAACAACTTGGAAAGTCCTTTATGGAGGGTTGTTCAGTGCACTCTACCAGGAGCACCTATCTGCATGCTCGGACATCACAATGTCCCCTACTAATGAAACATGGTACTCGCATCGCATATACTAGTCTTGAACTCGAGCGGCCTATATCCTTCTTAACGGCGGCTGAATCGACTAGGAACTGTTTAGAATATACAGTATTCCAAATATGAGTTTCATGATACTCATCATATGAGCATCTCATATTCTTTCTACTATTTGTATATTCAAGGGCTTTATCTATGCAACTAGCATGGGTATACAGATAAAGAAGTGCCAAAATGATAAATTCAAATATTATTAAATAAAGATTGTTTATATATAGAGTTTCATTGTGAACACTCGGCCAACACTTGGCTCGACGGGCACCTACTCTAACAAATTCTTCTTCCAAATTATTTGGAAAAACTCCTCGTTTTGTTGTACAGATTCCAGCACCTGAATCAATATAAGCATCAAAATATTCTGTCTTATATTATTCATATAACATTCCTACTGGAATGTATATCAAGAATGAGCTTGTGGTCATTGGATTTTTCACATCCTATCAGCTGCCATAAACTCCATTCCAGACTCTAGACGTTCCAAGGTTTGTATTCCTCAAGAAACTCTAGTCCAAGAACCAGTCGACCTAGTTCTTTCCTTGGAATTCCTTTAATATGAACTTCCAATTCTCCGATTTTAATCATTCCTTGGTAAGTTCCTATCATAGGTTGTTCAAAATAGTATAGGGTATTACAAGGAAATTGATTCCTTTGTTTCGTAATATCAAATACTATTTCTACTTCCTTCCACCCTTCTGGGCATCTAAGCTTTCCTATGGTGGAAAAGCTTTTTGGCTGCTATTGGGTTTCATGGACATGCACTTTTCCCCACCTGTAACTTGTAATTATATCTCCCTGAAAAGATATTCTCCTTGATTCCAATCTAAGACTTTGAATCCTTTGTAAAATCGGTTTGTCTTGTATTTTGATATCTGTTTCCTGTATTAAAGGAAACTCAACTCTTTCTAGATAAATTGCCTTGGCAACTTTTCCTAATATATCGGGTATTTCAATGAACTCATTTCTAATTAACAATTCTGGATGATGTGTATTAGATAGAGCAAATGAAATTTGATATGTAATAGAATATGATCTATTACTTTCTTTCATCTGTCTTTTTTCTTTGAAATTCTGACGTAATGTCAAGGCTCGACTAAAATCTCGATCTGCTAAATTGTAGGAAATTCTCGGATAAATTAATCCTACAATCTTTCATGCGCAAAGATTTCCTGAGATAGTTCCCAGTACTGAATCTTGAAGGTTCCCTATTCTTTTAACACATATAGCAATATCAATGAATGAATATATTCCTTCTTTGAAAGTAGCTTTTATCATAATCTGAATTGCTCCGATATGAATCCAGGACATAGTCCTTGCTACTTCTATCTTAAGTTTTTGTAATTCCTCCTTAATTTCTTCAGAAGCAATTAATTGCATCTCCATTCTATTTCATTTAAGTTCCATCGAGATTGCCATTTCCCTTCTAGAAACTTTATAGATTAGATGATGCTTTCTGTTTCTTAGGCCAAGACTTCCTAAGAACTTTTCTACCTGTCCTGCAGAGAACCTTGATATCTCTGTAGATTAGGATTTTCTCTCATGATTCTTTGAACCATGTTATGAGATATTGTTGTCTGACTGAAGAAACCAGACAAATCTTCACGTGTTTCTTGTCGAAGCATCTCGTCTTCAGTAAGATTATGATTCAATTCCATCAGATTCTCCCTGACTCAAGAGTTCTTCTTCTTCATATATACTTTCATCTGAGGCAATATCCTCGAATTGGTATACCTGAACAAGATCTTGGTAATAAACTGCTTCTTCAATATCCGGGATTGGATTGAAGCGTTTAATACCTATTTTTTCATTTTCTGGACACTTGGTTGAGATATGAACTCTTGCTCCACATGTCCAGCAATTACAATTTTTAAAACTTTCATTAGCTCGAGTATGAGCTCTTCTAAAAGTTTTCCTTGTAGGTGTTTTTCCTGTGCTTCGAAAGGTACTCGATACTTGGGATGATATCCTACTTCTTGATGGTCCACTTCTTTGTCCAGATTTATAAGATCTGGCTTTTTTTCTAGACCAAACTATTCTTGGTTTCCAAGAACTTCTTCCACTTTGAGCATAAGGATGAGTCCTAAAACTTTTTCTCTTATGTTTCCGTGGTTTACTTCCAATAATTGTTGGAAGATCATTTTCTTTACAACACAAAGAGTTCTTTTATTGATACCCCTTAAGCGTTTGTAATTCTTTTGTAATGCTGCCATATAACACTATTCTGCCAATTTTCCTTTGAGAAAAAGGCTCTTCGTGCCAACGTATCTGGATTTTCAGGGACATATTCCCTTATAAGAATTTCTCTCCAAGGACTTGGCATTTAACGAAGAAAAGCTGCTTAGCTATATTTTCTTCGACCCTTGAATTCCATCTATATTTAGTGAATAATATAATATATTCATCCACCAAACATATGTCATGTAATTCAAGGCTATACAGAGCTTGAGTATATTTCTTCCTCTTCTCTGTATCTTGACTGTTAAAATTGTCTACCCCTATAAATTATGATTTAAATAGGTTAGCCATTTTTCAAGCTATCTCACTAAGAGATTCTTCAGCTAGGACTGATTCTTTGGTTTCTAATGAAGTCATGTCCCAAGCAAATTTTAACTGATCCCTTAAGACTCATTTCTAGGAGTTAATGAGTCCTTCTCTGTTGAGATCAAGTGTTCCTGCAGCGATTCTCATAGCAGATGTCCAGTCATCTATGAGATCTTCTCTGTTTTTGAAATCTAGTACATCAAGGTTAAGCATAACCCCATAAAGATGTCTAGGTTCTAAAACAGTTTTCCCATAGGGTGTTTGGTGCAAGAGAATTTGATTTCTCCTTGTCCTCGTTCCCGTTGGGTGTGATTTTCCACCAGTATGGAAATCAGATTGAGAATCTCTCATATTTATATTCTGAGATCCCACACTTTCCCATGGTGGTTCCTGAGAAGATGACCAGGCAATAGAAGGTTGTTCACCTCCCGTTGTGTTCATCTTCAGATCTACGACCTTGAGATTTGCAAATGATTCTGCAAGTTTTTGTAGATTCTCGAGATCAATCCTTTCTGAAGTTGTCATAAGATTAATTTATTTTATGAGACAGATTTAATTAGATTGATCATTTTTTCTTCTCCAGTCAAAGGTTTTAACACTACTTTGGCCTTCCCTTGTTGATGTAGCAAGGGTTCAGTAACAAAGGATGGTGGTAACCTTTCTTCTGAAGTTCTTTTACTAGAACTTGGTTGTTGTTCTAGGATTTGAATTCTAGCTTGTTCGAATATCCTTCTTGATATCTAACCTTGGTTAGGTCTCCCTGTTTCAAATATTCCGGAGTTCTAGGAATAAATCCTGCAAATAGCTAATCTCGAACCTGAGTTCGGATTCGTGTTAATTGAGAAAATTCTCCTCCTCAAACATTTAATTACTTCATAATAATCAATTTGTATGTTTGAAATAATTTTACCTCGGCTCTGATACTATTTTACCCAGGAAAATCGATCAATAAAATATATAAGAGTATTTTTGTCAACTTTAAACTTTTTAGGGAGTTTGTGCAAAGTTTTTTAGGTCAAGGGAGTTAGGTTAAAAATAAGTTTGGGTTTGAGGATTTAAAACCAATTTTCCTTTAAGACAATTGTATATTTTTATGATATTGTTTCGTATAATACCTGATCATAATATAAATAATAATTTAACTTTTTTAAAAAATTAATAAATACATAATGTGCAATAGTACAC
This sequence comes from Primulina tabacum, assembly GCF_025594145.1. Classification (NCBI taxonomy): domain Eukaryota; kingdom Viridiplantae; phylum Streptophyta; class Magnoliopsida; order Lamiales; family Gesneriaceae; genus Primulina; species Primulina tabacum. The sequence goes on along the minus strand of NC_134556.1, from coordinate 8,685,031 downwards.
TTTTAATTTTAGTATTAAGTAAATTTATTTATTTTTTAAATTGAAGGCTAATGATTTTTGACAAACTTCTAATAACTCTCTATCTCCAAACATAATTTTCTCTTCGCTTCATACTCCTTTAAATATTTGTTTGAGCTCTTTAATCATTTAAAATTTTCAAAAATATTATCAATCTTCATAATTATGATACGTAACATTGTTATACATATCGAAGATGTTCTTAAAAGTATATAACTCAAAGACATGTAGCTGCAAAAGGGTTGTAGTTTATATACCATGTTTCACATGATTGATTTATTTTTTTATAAATGGCATATCATGATTCCGTATAATAAATTGAACAGTTTACTTTTTCACTGGAGTGTCGTCGGGTTGTCTCCACCAGGTTTTATAGCTCCTCACAATCCAACAACACAATTGCAACAGACAGTTTCCTAACATAGATTGTAACGTCCCAAAAATTTGAAGGTCCACGTGAACCACATGCATGCAAGTTATCAAATTTCTTATATATTTTAGTTAAATTGTTTTAGTTGAATGAAGTGATTATGGTAGGCATGTTTACATATTTAAAATGTAGTTTATACTAGAATGCATGAAAAAAGTGTTTTAAATATTATTCGAGATACGATCGAGGAACAGAGAACGGGGACCGTAAAGAGAAAATATTTTTATTAAAGGACTATTTTTAATTATTTAATATATGGTATATTTTAAATGGTATTTTCGAAAATGATGACTTTTTATGTGTTTTTACGCGTCGAGTCATATTTCAAAGCGGTATTCTATTTTTGAAAAATAGGAACTTTTTGGAGGCTTGGTTAATTTTTTTGAAAAGTATCCTAAACAAAATATTTTAATTACTATCTAGTGGGCCTAATGAGCCTATTATACTAGGTTATATGGCCTAAACCTTTGCCATGGTATTTTTTTTATTAAAACTAGTGTTTGAAAACCCTCAACTCTTACATAAAACAAACGCCTCGCTCTAGAAGTGCACTAGGACTTCTCCTTTAGCCGAGCAAAACACACACGTTTAGGGCAGCACTTCACGTGAGTTTTGAAGTAAAAATTCAGCAAGATTCTTCCCCCGTCTCTCCGCCAAAGTCCCTTGCGTCAAGGATTGAATTTCCTGCGTGAAATAAGCAAAGGTACCTTAATCTTCCTTCACTCATCTTTCACATCATATTATATGTTTTGATACTTGATTGCATGAAAAACATGATACACTTTGTATATTTTTGTTTTTATGGCATACCATAAACAAAACTAGAATTTTCATCTTTTAAAACTCTTGCTTACAATGCACAAAGGGGCTGTCATGGTATGGTTACTAGAAGGGACATTTTTCCACATATTTAAGGGTCCTTAGGTGCATGTTTAAGTGTTGGACATGATAGGGTGTCATGATGAACGAAAAATAGGGTTTTCATGGGATTAGGGTTTACTTGGCTTCCTAGGAGGACACGGTTCTTAGCTGCTGTAGGAACATGTTCAAGGGTCCTAAGAGAGGCTAGGCAATGTCCTAGGCTGATCGAGGGAGGGCAAGTTCGAAGAAAAAGGGGTTGGCACAACTTCCTTGGGCGTGCATCATGAAGAAAGTGCGGGTTGAGTGCTGGTCTTGTAGGGGTTGTAGAGGTTGGTCCAGTAGAGTCCTAAGGCTTTGGTATAGCTCCTATGATGGTCAGCTAGGGTCTGGTTGGCTCGGCCATGGGCTAGGGTCGAGGAGTTAATGGTTGGACCAAGCTAGGGTTTGAACATGGGCAATAAAAATTCAGTAGGTTTCCTAGGCCCGATCAAAGGACTTATATTGTTGTATTTGGGTTGCATAAGGTATGGTAAGGTGTTCAGAAGCTTTGGTTCATGTTTGGCAAAGTTTTGTTAAGTTTCGAGTCGATAGGGTTAAATCGGGATGTACGCCGAAGTTTAAAAACAAATTGGAAAATTAGTCTAGGAGCTTAAGTTTACGTCTAAAAAGTATTTATGCGTGTATTTTAAGGTGTTATGTAAGTTTGGATAGATTTGGGTCGTCGTTTTAAGGATTAAGGATAAATTGAGAAAGTTAGGGTTTCGGGTGGAAAACGGTCATTTTACATCTGAAAAATGTTAGACGTTCTAGTAGTGCCCTGAATGGTGTAATAAATGTTAAAATATTTATTTTGAAAGTTTATGAAATTTTATGATAAAACAATAATGCTAAAAGATTGTTGCATTCTTGGTTTTAAAAGAAAATTGATATATATATGCAAGAATTTTTACAAGTGATGAAAATAATGAAAAGTTTAAGGAGGTGACTTGATTGTGACACAAAGATATGATTGGGGATATCGTGAGGAAAAAGACCCCAGAGGGAGCTTGTCTATGGGAGAAGGTCCCAGAGGGAGTCTGGATGCGGGGAAAGACCAAGAGGGAGCCCGAATGCGGGAAAAGTCCCAGAGGGAGCCCAAGAATCGTGTTTCCATCGAAATAATATGATGATATGTAAGGCCAAGGCTCAGTTGACGGGTGAGAGTGTCGCTGATGTCCCCGTCGCTTGGTGACATGGTTATACGTAGATGGATCCATCGACCTACAGCTGAAACGAAGTCACAATTAATGATCTAAATTCAATAAAAGGGAAACATATATGTATATGATGAAAATAAAAAGTTTACTATGTAATAAAAAGTTTAAAGTTTATGCATATTCATGAAAAGCTATTTTATTAAAAGTATTTTACTGTTGCATTTGAATGTATCTGTATTACTTGCTATCATGGTTAAGATTTGTTGAGTTATTAGATTCAATAGGTGTGATCGATGCAAGTGAGCATGATTTTGATGTTAATAGAGGACTTGATGGTTGAACTAGCTGGACTGATAGTGCACATAACCCGAGGATCTTTGGTAGTTTTCCGCATCACGTTTATGATTTAAGTTTATTTTAAAAATTTTATGAATTTTATGCTTTTGAGTGTTTTGAGAGGATTTAAGAGTTTATGCTTTATTTTGAAAAATTCTAGTTTTAGGTTTGGTGACGTTTACGATTTTATGTTTTGAATTGTGTTCTTTTGAATTTTCAAATAATAGGTTGGTTGATTATGTTAATAGCAAAAAATTTATATATATATGTATGGCCGAGAGTAGTAAAGAAAGGGAAAAAAATTTCTAGTATATTTTAAAGAAAAACGAGTAGTGGACGTTTCAGTTGGTATCAGAGCAACGTTCCTGCTAAGGGTTGTGCCACCCCCAGTTCCGAAAAGCTCAGTCGTCAAGCCTTAAGTCTTTAAGTTTAAATGTTTTTAATGTTAACACCTGCATGTTTACATGGTTTATACGTTGAAGCTACATGTTTAAACACTTTTTGAAGTTAAATGGCATTTATGTCTAAGTTTGCATGATAAATTATTTTTATGATTAAACATGCATGGTTGCATTTTTTTATGCTAAAATATTATATGCTTTAGAATTTTTATGCATGTTACAATATGAAATAAGAAATTATATGATTTTCATGCATGCTGGCTTCTTATTAGAATTGAACATGTTTCAGAATTTGGTTAATGGGCATTAGGAAATGTTGTAAATGATTTAACTATATTGATTTTTGAGTTTTAGCATTGATGTTCTACGTTTTGGGTCATAAGTTAATCATAAAGATTATGAATATTTTTTGGACATATAGATTTTCCTAAGAAAATACATATGATTCATGGTTACTAATTGAGTTAATTGTTAAGAATTTCATATAAGGAATAATGATACGAAAACTACGACGGTCTTTAGGAGTATAAAAATGTATAAACTGGGATTTTAGGTTTTGATGGAAATGTAAGATTGATTATAGGAATTGATTTTGGGTTTAATAAGCTTAAAATTATTGAACATTATGTTACGGGAAACCTATAGAATGAAATTAGAAATGCCAAGAATTTATGGGTTAATTGTAGAATTTTCAAAATTTAGGACCAATTGGATAATTTTCGAGGAAATTAGGAATTAATTTTGCAATTGTTAAGAAATTTGGGGACTAGTTTAGCAATAAGTGAGAACTAAATGGTTTAAATGATAGTAATTTTCGATGATTTAGGCTTGAAGAGATATTTAGAACCTGAGATATCTTGGTTATAAAGCTATAAGGAATGATAATCAAGAGCATTGTAGAATGAATCAATATTAGACTTGAAAATCTAAGCGTTAGTGAAATAATGTTGTGGCAAATTAAAAATTTAGAGTGATGATAATTTAAGGTAAATTGATCAATTAGTTAAGTTTTATGATTAAATATTTTAAGGTAAATAGAATGATGATAATTTAAGGTAAATGGATCAATTAGTTAAGTTAACATATTTTCGGGAACTTAAGGTTTGATTTACATGTACATAAGTTTTAGTCATGATCTTAAGAGTTAAAACTATAATTTTTTTAGAGTTAAAAAAATTTAGAAAGTTGCGTATGATTGATGGTTAAGTTACTTGGGAGATGTATGCAAGAAGTGAGATAGACATCATGTCTTGGGGAAATTAAAAATGTTTGTTCTTAAAAGTCTAGTAATATCGTGATATTTGGAAGTAAATATAAATGGTATACTCATAAAAATTTAAATGTTATGCTTTATAAGAAATAAAGGCAATTGAGAAATTTTTGAAAGTCATTAAGAAACTTGGGATTAAGTGGATATGTGTGTTGGAATTATGTTATCTAAGACTATTTGGGTTGTGTAAGTTTGAATCACAAGTTTATGAGATAGGTGTTTCTATGAAAATTCTTGACGAAATTTATGATTTGCAGCAATTTTATATTTGGGATGTACTTGTAAATAGTTACGTTACGTTAGTTTGGTGTCGTAAGATAAAGATTCGATTCAAGGATCTTAGACTAATATTATTATGGGATTGAGATAATGTTTAACTATTAAGTATATTACCTAGGATAGAAGTCGATTAGTAAATTTTGGTGCTAAGATCTCTTAATTTAAAATGCATAAATGCTAATATTTTGATTTAAAGCCTTAGCATACCTTGAGTTCAATAAATTTAAGAAATAATGTTTTTGGGATTTCAATGTTGAGATATATTAGGTTGATGAACATATGATGTATATCATAAGGAAAATAAGATACGATAAGTTTGGACCTCCATTTCTAATATTGGGAATTGTGATAAAAGTCAAATTTGAGGTTATAGTAAAATAGAACTAAGTCATCATAGGTCGTTTTAAGTCGCGATTTGCAAACGAGGATCTTGAAGACAAATTTAATTATGACTGAGGAGATATGAGGACAACCTAAAACTTATTTTATCAGAGTGGCACAACAGAAGTATGGATTATTGGAATACTAGAATTAAGAGTCTAAACTTTTTGATTATCGAGAATACTCGAATTTCGGGGACGAAATTCAATTTAAGGGGGAGATTGTAATGTCCCAAAAATTTGCAAGTCTACGTGAACCACATGCATGAAAATTATCAAATTTCTTATGTATTTTAATTAAATTGTTTTAATTACATGAAGTGATTATGGTAGACATGTTTTCATGTTTAAAATATAATTTCTACTAGAATGCATACAAAATGTGTTTTAAAGGTTATTCGAGGCGCGATCGAGGAACGATGACCGTAAAGAAAAAATATTTTTACTAAATGATTATTTTTAATTATTTAATATATGGTATATTTTAAATGGTATTTTTGAAATGATGACTTTTGAGGTGTTTTTAAGCACCGAGTCGTATTTCAAACCGATATTCAATTTTGATAAAAATAGGAACTTTTTGGATGATTGGTTAAAATTTCGTAAAGTATCCAAACAAAATTTTAATTACTATCTAAAGGGCTTAATGGACCTATTATACTAGGTTATTGAGCCTAAACCTTTGCCATGGTATTTTATATTAAATCTAGTGTTTGAAAACCCTCAACTCCTACATAAAACACATGCCTCACCCTAGAAGAGCACTAGGACTCCTCCTTCAGCCGAGTAACACACAAACATTTAGGGATGCAATTCACGTGAGTTTTGAAGGAAAAATTCAGCTAGCTTCTTCCCCTATCTCTCCGCCAACGTCTATCGCAGTAGAGGATTGAATTTTGTGCGTTAAATACGCCATATTATATGTTTTGATACATGATTGCATGAAAAACATGATACACTTCGTGTATTTTCATTTTTATGGCATAACATGAACAAAACTAGAGTGTTCATCATTTAAAACTCTTGCTTACAATTCACAAAAGGGCTGCCATGGTAGGGTTACTAGAAGGGACGTTTTTCACATGTTTAAGGGTCCTTAGGTGCATGTTTAAGGGCTGGACATGATAGGGTGTCATGATAACGAAAAATAGGGTTTTCATGGGATTAGGGTTTCGAAATTGGCTTCCTAGGAGGACATGCTTAGCTACTGTAGGGACATGTTCAAGGGTCCTAAGAAAGGCTAGGAAACGTCTTAGGCTGATCGAGGGAGGGTTGGTTTGAAGAAAAAGGGGTTGGCTCAACTTCCTTGGGCGCGCACCATGAAGAAACCGCGGGTTGAGGGCTGGTCTTGTAGGGGCTGTAGAGGTTGGTCCAGTAGAATCCTATGGCTTTGGTATAGCTCCTAGGATTGTCAGCTAGGATCTGGTTGGGTCGGCCATGGGCTAGGGTCAAAGGAATTAATCCTTGGACCAAGCTAGGGTTTGAACATTGGCAAAAAAAATTCAGTAGGCTTTCTAGGTTTGATCAAAAGGTCTTAAATGGTTGTATTTGGGTTGCATAGGGTATGGTTAGGTGTTAAAAAGCTTTGGTTCAAATTTGGTAAAGTTTGGTTAAGTTTAGAGTCGATTCTGGTTAAAACCGGGATCTACGTCTAAGTTTAAAAAAGAATTGGAAAATTAGTCGAAGATCTTAATTTTACTTCTAAAGAATATTTATGGGTGTATTTTAAGGTGTTATGTTAAGTTTGGATGGATTTGGATCGTCGTTTTAAGGTCTAAAGATAAATTTGGAAAGTTAGGGTTTCAGGGGCGAAACAATCATTTTCCACTACAAAAATGTTAGACATCATGGCAGTGCCCTGAATGTTGTAATAAATGTTAAAATATTTATTTTTAAAGTTTATGAAATTTTATGATAAAACGATATTGTTAAAAGACGTCTTGCATGATTGATTTTAAAAGAAAAATGATATACATATGCAAGAATTTTTATAAGTGATGAAAATAATGAAAAATTGAAGGAGGTGACTTGATTGTAACATAAGGATATGATTGGGGATATCATGAAGGAAAAGGCCCCAAAGGGATCCTGTCTATGGGAGAAGGCCTTAGTGGGAGTCCGAATGCGGAAAAAGGCCCAGAGGGAGCCCATTTACAGGAAAAGGCCCTAAAGGGAACCCGACGATCGCATTTCCATCGAAATGATATGATGATATCTAAGGCCAATGCTCAGTTTATGGGTGAGAGGGTCGCTGATGTCCCCACCGCCTGGTACCGTAGTTACACGTAGATGGAATACATCGACCTACAGCTGAAAAAAAGTCAAAATTAATGATCTGAATTCAATAAAAGGGAAACGTATATGTATATGATGAAAAAGAAAAAGTTTACAATGTAAGAAAAGTTTTAAAGTTTATGCATGTTTATTAAAAGCTATTTTATTAAAAGTATTTTTCACTGTTGCATGTGAATGTATATGTATTACTTGCTATCATGGTTAAAGTTTGCTGAGTCATTAGACTTATTAGGTGTGATTGATGCAGGTGGGCATGATTTTGATGTTAATGGAGGATTTGATGATTGCACTAGCTGGACTGATTGTGTACATAACTCGAGGCTCTTTGCAAGTTTTTCGTATCACTTTTATGATTTAATTTTACTTTAATGATTTTATGACTTTTATGCTTTTGAGTGTTTTTTAGAGGATTTAAGAGTTTATGCTTTATTTTGAAAAATGTTAGTTTTATGTTTGGTGACGTTTACAATTTTATGTTTTGAATTGCGTTCTTTTGGATTTTCAAATAATAGGTTGGTTGGTTATGTTAATAGCAAATATATATATATATATATATATATATGCCAAGAGTAGTAAACAAAAAAAAATTTCTAGTATATTTAAAAGAAAAACGAGCAGTGGATGTTTAATAGATTCCTTTAACAACATATAGAACAACCATGTTTCATCTCCATCTTTCTTATACCTTGATATTTATAGAAGACTTGGTGGATTTGAAATTCGAAATTTAAATCTTGTGGATTATCTGTCAGTTGTGACCGACAGCATTTTGTGAGTGGTGGTTCTTTCAACCACTAGTTAGTTGCTTGTCTTTATGGGTGGTTAAATGATTGATCTTTCACTGGTTAGTGAATAGTGGTGATCCATCTTCCGCTAATGGAGCGTTTGGGTCACATGCTACTTGATTTTATCTATATCTGTACGACAGACTTATAGACCACATGCCCGTCTAATACAGATGTCATCTTCAGTGAATGAAGCAACAAAGAGTGTTTCTTCTATTGGTGGATCTTTGATAAATTTTTAAATATTGTAACTAGTTTTCTTAGCTTGATAAAATGAAAGGCTTCGTGTGAGATCGTCCCTGCTGGTTCTGGTGTTGTACTGAAGAAGTATATCTCCAAATTATCTCCTCTGGACAAGTAACCATTGTTTGTCCATGTCTCATCTGCTTCCTGAATCCACTTAGATAATTCTGAAATTTCTGAGAAGTTGGGCGATGTAGTATAAATTGAGGCAAGAGCCTCGAATTCATACCATGCCCCTTGACCTCATTTGGATATGAATCTTGTTTCATCCATATCCTGAGATATTTTCCTACTACATCAACACGGATTGTGGCTGGGTTAATGCATATTCTTTTTTTCAATTTCTTTCAATTTTGTTGATATACCTGAATTGGAGAAGATTCATCAGTATCAACCTTAGATTTTCCTTATTTGTATGAGGTCTAAAGTGATCTTTCCTTCTTCATTCCCCGAGGTGAAAGTTTGACTTGAAGATTCGAGATAAGGATCTAGAGTTTCAATTTTTGTTTTGGACGACTCATGTAGAGATGATACCGATTTACATTAATGCTAGGGGTACTTGAGTATTTCGCTATAGGTATAGAGTCATGTACTCGAAAACTCTCCACTTGGGAAATCAATGGCTTCTTAATGCCTTGGAAGATAGGTCTTTGTATTACAGACCATAGCTGAGTATAAGCTTGTAAATATCATATAATTCAATCATAGACAATTCTCTTATCGGCTTGATGTAGCATACCCTGTAACTTCTACATTTATGGCAAGTTTGTTGAACTTGTTTTGAAACATTTCTAGGTGTTCCCCTAATTCTTCTGTATTTTTATAATGTCATCGATATTGTAACGATCCGTACTTACTTTACTACTTAAAATATACCGAAAATAAAATTCTTCTATTTATTTAAATCCATATTTCTTAGCTTTTAAACTCAATAAAACATAATAGTAATTTTCAAAAATTCTAAATAAATAAACCTAAAATTCGAAACTTAAAAAAATTAAATTAAAATATTGCTTATTTTGAGGTATAAAAATGATCCACATCGATATCCATAAAATATTTCAAAACAACCAAAGAAATAATTTGTTTTCCCAACCATAAATGCAATAAAATAAATTAGAGTAGGAAATTAGTTTTAACATGCAAAAAGCTAATAACTGCAAGGCCATCAGGCGTGCACTGCCTACGGTCCAAGCTTACTCACTGGTCATCGCCTCCAGCCTCGTCAACAACATCATCTGCATCAATCAAGTCTAGTGAGTCTAAAGACTCAATATGTATAAATTGTGAATAGCAAATACTACACAATAAAATAAAACCATGCAATTTAAAAATAATTAATACGTAAAATAACTCATCCATAAATAAATATAACGTGACTTTCTTGCATAAATAATACCATAAAATGTGATTCGAGCCTGACATAACATAAACTTAATCATTTTGTGTAGACTTCTGCTCATTGAAATGTGACACCATAATATAATTCATTTGATTTAATTAACACCACAGTGCTTGGAGGTCAAGGAATACCACAGCCCTTGGACTGGATATCCACTACCAATTATAAGGTAATCGTAAGATAAGTTGAAAAGGTCCCCGAACACGTTCTCCGGCTTCCAGACCTGTACATGCGTAATTTGGCAACAAGACATATACATACCTAAAAATAATATTTTTACACATTATATTTATTTAAGAATGTCGTGTACCTCTTTGGATCGACCCTTGGACCCGCTGTCACCAGTTATAACTTACAACTCAAAACCGCCCAAAAACTTACATCTTACCCATTCAATTCCTGAATTAAATAAAATGACTTACGACTTACCTCATGACTCGGGACTTGACTAAACTTTGACCAGAGGCCTAACTGCTGACCATAGCCTTAGAACCACCTCTGGAATAGCTCCAAACCATCTCGAATCAAGACAAGAAATTCTAGGCTTTATCCAGTCCCTTTTTGACACGTTAGGGTTCTATACGGCTCCAAACATACCACAGCTCAAACCGGCCTTTAACCAAGACCTAGACCATGACCTTAGACCCTAACCAAGCCACTAATATGTTCCTTACCAACTCAGGCCGCATGGAGACATCGTAGAGAAACCGGTCGTGACACGCCTTGGGCGAGCTTTGCGCACGCGCTGCCACTTCCTGTCTCTAGTGACTTTCCCACCCTACCAGCCCATAAACGACCATGAATAGACCCACCTTAATACCCTAAGACATAGTACAGACCCTAGCCACATGCTCTAGACCAGCCCCCTTCTGACCCAACAAGTCGAACACAAAGAACAGCCCCATGCAGACACACTGCGGCAGCTTGTGCGTCGCCTATTCTATGGGCAACCAGAGCACTTCTGACCTTTCAAGGACTGATAAATAACATCTAAACACATCCTGATACATACCCATACACACTAGCAACAACCTGAACGAACCACATGAAGCCTACGCCTAAATAATTCTTGAAAACTTGAAGGATCTTGCGCAGAAAATTTTCAGAATGCAAGTACGTGTTTTGATTCAAATCTTACATGTATAAAAACATTTTTCATGCATATTTATCATCAAATAACCGTATATAACAAGTCTGATGCGTCAAAAAAGGTTTAGAACATGCCTTTCCATACAAACGCTCGAATAAACGAATACCGATGCGAGGAATGTGGAGGATGAACGGGGAACAATTTCTAAACGTTTTTCCTTGACAAAACTTGCAAAAAATAACCAAAAATATTGTAGGTAGGAGTAGAGAAGTGATGGTGGCTGCTAGGGAGCCAAAACCCTAGAATTTTCGTGTGTGTGTATTTGCATTCGTGCGTTTATAACAATTTTCTCGATTTTTTTTAAAAAAATTACATTTAAACATCATGCTCAAGAATTAAATCTCCTAATTTTTAAATTTCTAAAAAATGCTTTAAAATTTTTACATTCACCTAAAAGTTTTAATTTTAAAATGATAAATTCATAAGTCAGTTAAATTTAATACTTTGTTGGCCTAAAATAAAATTATTACATTTAATTTTAGCACCTTAATCGTCTACGCTCTCCTGTTTGCGACCAAGCATCGATTATTCGCCTGAAAAACTCAAATCAAGAATTACAATTAAATCCCATAAAATAAACATATAAATATTTAATATAAAATAAACATGTTGAATTCATAATTTAATTCATTTATATCATTTAAATTAATTAAATTACTAAATTATACATGATGCTTACATATCTTCGCGTTTTCGTCACGTCTAGTATTTCTAGCTTAATTCTTATTTTTAAATATTGCTTTGGTTACTTTCATCCTGAATTCTAGTAGCTAAATTTCATTATTTGTTGGGATTTAAGGGGATCCTACCCCGAAACCGTATTTAGTTAATTTATCTCTCGACTTTGATTTATTCTTGATTGTGCTATTATTTTCATTGTGTTGTTGAAGCGTAGCTACCTTTAATAACGATTTCATATTGCGAGTGAGTTAGAGAGAATAGCCCGAGATAGGAATGAGTAGTATAATATGTGGATTTACAATTTACATAAAAATATGAAATCGAATACGTGTTGATAGTCATAGTCCAGTAGGTCGAAAGTTAGGGGATTTCATAGAACTACATATAATTCCCCGTTGATAAATAATTAAAGAGATTTAATTACTAAACTGAGTTGATTTAGTTTGGCATCGCTCGAGAGGACATGTTCAATTGGTTAGGAAATCATTTCAAAAGTGTAGATAATTGTCGAATGAATTAAGTAAATGAACAAGAGGTAGGTGAATCGAGATTCCCAACAAATTCATTATCATTGAATATTTAATCAATCATTTAGCTTAATTCTTTCATCATTTAATTTGTGAATCATTTCTTTGAGCTTTTATTTAATCATCATAGTAGTAAACAATTATGCAAATTATCGTTGCTAAAGGTTTAATAACTGGGAATAAAAATTGTGAAATACAGTCTCTAGAGGAATGATTGTGTGGTCCAAAATTAAGACGACGTAATCCAACTGAATGTAAATCTAGGAAATATGAAAAATGGCTAGATTAAATTATTTTAATTGATTATGTAACATGTTTACATGATGTTTTAGTAGTTTTCTACTTACATGCATTAAAAATGTACTTTTAAGGAATTATTCGAGTTGCGATCGAGGAACGGAGATCGAGTGCTGAAGATTGTAAAATGTTTTTATTAAATAAATATTTTTAATTATTTAAAATATGAGTAATGATTTTTCATAAATTTGAAAATATGTGGTTTTGAGGTGATTTTATATGCCGGGACGTAAATTTTATCGGTGTTGGTATTTCAACAAAAATACGAATGTTTTGACAACCCGGCTAATAAATTCACAAACTTTATTAAACAAAATTATTTTTAATATTTCAATTAAACACTAATGGGCCTAAATTACCTACTTAATGAGCCTAAGCGTTGTTAGTGGTTTAGTTAAATATTTATAAGCTAAAACCCTATCCTAAACCCCACAAACGCACGCCCACATTCAGATCTCACACACCAATTCTCTCCACCAGCATATATACGACACACACACTTCAAAGTTTGATAGAAAATTCGAAGCATTCAAAGGAAATTCAAGCCTAGGACCTCCTCGTCATTGTTCTTCATCGTCAACGTAAATTCGTGCGTAAATTATGTAAAGGCACGCCATACATCTTCTTTTCTTGTATATCACATCGTATTATTGTTTTAAACAATGTTTGTATGAAAATCATGATGCTCTTATAAGAATTTTCGTAATATTGCATATACATGTAGTAACCTTATGATTTTTTATGTTCCAAATTCATGTTTTTATGTGTTTAAGAGGGCTGCCATAATTAGGATATGATCAAGCCTTGTCTTTACAAGAGTTAGGATCCTAAACCACCCACCAAAACATCGCACAACAGGTAGCAAACAAGCTGGAACCCAACGTGAAGGGAGTCAGGGGCTTGGCCAGGGGGCTCGGGCTGGGCTAGGTCAAGGGATAAGGGTCCTAGGTGGGTGCACAACAGGCTGGTATCAAGGGTTGGGTCGAAGGTTAGAGTCCTAGGCTCACAAACATCGAGTCCATGCCATAGGAGTTCTCGCCCTTGTTTGTAGCTGGAATTGGGGATTCGGTTTCGAGCTAGGGTCAGGTTCATGGGTTCATGTCGGTCCAGTAGGGTCCATAGAAGGTCTACGAAGGGGCTGGCTTGGGGTGGCTCGAGCTTGGCTCGATGAAAAATCAAGTTGGCTTGAAGATGGCTAGGTGCGAGGGTCCAGGGATTTTAGTTTTGAAAATAAAATCGAAACATGGCTCACGGGGGTCGAGTCATAGTTCACGAGGGCCAAATAATTTTAAGTTTGAAATTATTCGGGATTAAAAGCATTAAAAACGAATAATTAAAGATAAATTAAAAGTCTATTATTTAAGCTAAATAAAGTTATGTGGAAATTAATTTATGCTTAAATAATTATTTGGGTGATGTTAGAGTTAATGAAATTAATAAAAAGTCAAAAACATGAAATTTTACGTCTAGGGGTAAAACGGTAATTTTACACCCTAAAATTAGTAAACGTCATGGACAGTGCTCTGAATGCTTTTTTATATGCTAATATGATTATTTTAAATGTTCATAAATTTTTATGATGGCTAAATGTTTATTTCAAACGTTTATGGATTTTTTTGATGAAACGATAAAGTTAAAATATATGATGCATGCTTCTTTTTAAAAGAAAAGTATGTTAAACGCATGATTTTTATAAAGTGATGAAAGTGTAAAATATTGGAGGAGGTGAAGTAATTGTGACTATTGAGGATATGAGGATATGAATGGGGATATCATGAGGGAAAAGGCCCCAGAGGGAGCCCATTTATGGGAGAAGGCCCCAGAGGGAGCCTCACGATCGTATTTCCATTCGATGAGGATAGGCCAAGGCTCAGTTGACGGGTGAGAGTGTCGCTGATGTTCCCGTCGCCCAGTACTGTGGTTACATTTAGATGGATCCATCGACTTTTTGAGGATGAGGAAAGTCACAATTAACGATCTGAATTCAATAAAAAGTAGGAAAATGTATATGTTCATGATAAAAGGATTTATGTTATGAAATAATGAGGAAAATGAAAAATTTTAGGTTTATGTTATGCATGTCATGTAAATGTTATTTTTACGTAAAATTATTTTCACTGTTGCTTGTGGTTTTATATGTATTATTTGTTATAAAGATTATGGTGTGTTGAGTTTTTAGACTCACTAGGTATGATGGATGCAGATGAGTTTGATGGAGGTCTTGATGGTTGACCTGACTGGACTGAAGGTGCACATAACCCAAGAACCAGCGCTTCTACTTTTCCGCACTTATGATTTATGTTTATGATTTACGTTAAAGATTTTTAAGATTATTTATTTATGATTTTGAGTGGTTTTTGAGAGGTTTAGTATGAGGTATACTTTTCAAATATATTGCTTTTTAGGTTTGGTAAATGTTTGACGATTTTACGATTGGACTATTTCCTTTGAATTTCAAATATTAGTTGGTTGTTTTATTTTAAAAATGGTGCAAAAATATTTTATATATTTTGTCAGGGTTCGGCCGAAATCATGATAGGTTATAAAAAAAAATTTCTAGTACTTTTTAAGAAAACGATTAACAGACGTTTCAGTTGGTATCAGAGTAAAGGTCCTGTAAAGGGTTGTGCCACCATCAGCATCGGGAAGATCAGTCAAGCCTCAATTTGTAAGTTTTACATGCTTTGTATGATTTAATATGATGTTACCTGCATGATTACATGAATAATATGTTTACGTCACATGTTTACTAGCTTTTTGAGTATATGCTTTGTATGCTTAAATTGCTTAATGGATTAAGATTTGCCACATGTTTAGAAAACTTAGATTTAAATGCATGTTGGTTACGTTAGTATTTGGAAAACGTTCAGATAAAATACCTCCTAGACGTGCCACTGTTATTGAGAATCAAGCTGAGCACAGTGTGAACCGACAAGAGAATGAACCCCCATCTCCTTAATGGGGATACTGCTACTCATGCCTTAGAGGGGATGGCTCGTTTATTCGAGCAACAATTACAGCAGCAGGAGTTACAGCAAGCACCTAGGCCACAACATGACATGTATGATCAATTCGGATGCTTGGGTCGAAGGAATTTTCTGGCACCATCGATCCATTTGCTGCTGAGGCTTGGATTCGTTCACTTGAGGTACACTTTCGTTATCTGAATATGGGGGATACTGATCGTCTGAGGTGTGTCACTTATCTATTTAGAGATGATGCTACTTTATGGTGGGAAGGAGCCGAGAATGGTGTTGACATTGCTACTCTTACTTGAGCTCGATTTAAGGAGATATTCTGCGATAAATATTTCACTGCTGATGTTAGAGGGCGATTGAAGAGAGAGTTTATTAGCCTCCGTGAGGGAGACTCGATTGTTGCTAAGTTTGTGAAGAAATTTGATAGGGGTTGTCACGTTGTACTCCTTATTGCGAGGGATCCTGTGGAGAAGCTCAGACACTTCATGGATGGTCTACGACCCACCTTACGAAATAATGCTATGATGATGCGTCCTTTGGACTAAGCCACTGCTATTACTTGTGCATTCCTAGTCTGAGCAATCATTGATGGACATTGAGTTTGAGATGCAGCGCAAGAGGCAAAAACACCAAAATAACAATCAGCCAAACAAGAAACCATATACCATAATACGGGCCCTCCTAGACCTCAAGGGCCTCAAAAGCCTCAAGGTCAAGTCAAGAAACAAGCACCACAAAGGTCACAAAATCCTGGAGCATCAAAGCATGCTGATAGGCAACCATGCAATGAGTGAAATCGCTTACATCTTGGTAAATGTGAATGGGGGACATTCAAATGTTTCTATTGCAAAGAGAATGAGCACAAGGCTACTGATTGCCCGAAGAGAAAAGCACCTACTGTTGGAAGAGCATATGTTATGAATGCTGAAGAAGCTGAGGAGGAGGCAGACACTACGCATATCATGGGTAACCTAGTCATTTAACATTTTTTTATTGCTTTTAATTGCATGAAATGTAAAATTGGTTATTAGAATTGAATTCGGATTAAGATTAACCTAGTGGAAATTAGGTTGCATGCTCTACCTTAGTTGGATTTAAGATATGATTTTAGAAACCATAGAAAATGGTAATATATTTTGAACCTTATTTTATGCAAAAATGTATTAATTCCAAATAAAAGTTTTAGGGCCAAAATTAAGAAAAATCATAATTATTGATTGTAAGGGGTTTCGAATTTTTGAAGGGTTCTAAGTGCAATTTTCGAAAGTTTAAGGACTTAATTGAGATGTCCGAAAGTTAAGGGACTAAATTGCAAATACCGAAAACTTAAGGGGCTTAAATTCAATTTCTAAATTCTTAAGGTATCAAAATGTAATTATTGAAATTTAAGGGAGTAAAATGTAAATCTTCGAAAATATAAGGGTCAAATTGTAAATATTCAAAAATTTTGGGGACTATAATGTAAATTTCGAAAAATTGAAGGGCTAAAATGCAATTTTTCAAGAAATGCTTAAGTTCAACACGTAATCTTAACCTAACATTGGGAGAATAATGATAGGAATTTCCTTAAGCTCCAACATGAAAATATTTAAAAGACATTTTCGCCGCAGGGAGGATTATCATTCTAGGTGTAGCAACCTATGCACTGCTATATTCGGGAGCTACACATTCTTTTAAATCTGAAATCTTCATCAAAAGACTGAATATTACTCCTCAAGATATGGATTTGGGTTTCAAAGTTTCTATTCCCTCCGGTGATCAAATGCTCACATCTAAAGTTGTCAAGAATCTGGAGCTTCGCTTATTCAAAGATGTGGTTCGGGCAGATCTTATTGTGCTTCCTATGCCTTAATTTGATATCATACTCGGTATGGATTGGTTATCAGCAAATGGAGCTTCGATTGATTTTCGTCAGCGATCAGTGTCTATTAGACCACCTAGTGGTAAATCTTGTCTTTGAGGCGGCGTGAAACAAACAAATGCCGCACATTATCTCTTGTCTATGTGCGAAGAAACTTAGTAAACGTGGATGCCAAGATTTTCAGTCAGAAGTTAGAAGATGCTGATATTGTCAGAGATTTCCTAGCGTCTTTCCTGAGGACGTTTCTTGCATTCCACCCGATCGTGAAGTGTAATTCTCTATTGACCTAATGCCGGGCACAGTACCTATTTCTAAAGCACCTTATCGTCTAGCACCTGCTGAAATGAAAGAATTAAAAGATCAAATCCAAGACTTGCTAGACAAGGGTTTTATTCGCCCTAATTATTCTCCATGGGGCGCACCGGTATTATTTGTGAAGAAGAAACATGTTAATATGCGTCTGTGCATTGATTATCGAGAGCTTAATAGGGTTACTATCAATACTAAGTATCCTTTACCAAGAATTGAAGATTTATTTGTTCAGTTACAAGGAGCATCAATATTCTCGAAGATTGATCTTCGTTCTGGATACCATCAATTGAAAGTGAAAGAGTCTGATGTTCACAAGACAGTGTTTCGCACTAGATATGAGCACTACGAGTTTATGGTCATGCCATTTGGGTTGACCAATGCACCATCGATCTTCATGGATCTCATGAATCGCGTATCTCAGCCGTATTTAGATCAATTCATCATAGTCTTCATTGATGATATTTTGATCTATTCTAAGAACAAAGAGGAGCATAGTCGCCATTTGAGGACATCAATGCAAGTTCTGCAAAATAGGAAGCTTTACTGCAAAATTCAGCAAGTGTGAGTTTTGGCTTGATCGAGTGGCTTTCTTAGGCCACATTATTTCTATTGATGGCGTGGAAGTCGATCCAATTAAAGTTGAGGCAAGTGAAAGAGTGTCCAGTGCAGAAGAGTGTTACCGAGATTCGCAGTTTCTTGGGACTAGCTGGTTATTATCGCAAATTTATTCAAGGATTCTCATCCATTGCAGTACCTTTTACATCTTGACTAAGAAGAATGCAAATTTTATTTGGGGATCCGAGTGTCAAGACAGTTTTAATAAGTTGAAGCAAGCCTTGATATCAGCACCAGTGTTATCTATGCCGTCTGGGCAAGGAGAGTATGTTCTTTATACCGACACTTCTAAACTTGGTTTGGGCGCAGTTTTGATGCAAAATGACCGAGTTGCCTATGCGTCGAGACAGTTAAAAATCCACGAGAAAAACTATCCTACTCATGATCTTGAGCTTGCAGCAGTAGTTTTTGCATTGAAGATTTGGAGACATTACTTATATAGGGAGAAGTGCAAGATATTCACTGATCATAAAAGTTTGAAGTACTTCTTCACCCAAAAGGAATTGAATATGGGGCAGCGTAGATGGCTTGAATTAGTAAAGGGCTACGACTATGAGATTAGCTACCATCCGGGAAAATCTAATGTTGTAGTAGACGCATTGAGTCGTAAAGCAGCAGTTATTACTCAATTATCACTTCAAAGACCGTTGCAATCCGAGATACAGCGATTTGAGTTCATTGTTTATGCTAGGGGTGAGGCCCCTAATCTTGCCACATTATCAGTACAGTCGACCTTGAGAGATAGAATTCGTGATGGGCAGTCTACCGATGAGAAATTGCAAAAGTTGAGAGCAAGAGATGAAGCCAAGGGTCAGAACTTATATTCAGAGGTGGATGGTATAGTTCGTTATCTAGATCGCTTATGGGTTCCTAGTGACGATTCTTTGAGAGATAGAATTCGTGATGGGCAGTCTACTGATGAGCAATTGCAAAAGTTGAGAGCAAGAGATGAAGTCAAGGGTCGGAACTTATATTCAGAGGTGGATGGTATAGTTCGTTATCGAGATCGCTTATGGGTTCCTAGTGACGATTCTTTGAGAGATCTTATTTTGAAGGAAGCTCATGACACACCATATTCCATTCATCCGAGAAGCATGAAGATGTATAAAGATTTGCAGTTATTATATTTGTGGCCAGACATGAAGAGATACATTTTGAGATTTGTATCCGTGTGTTTGACTTGTCAGCAAGTTAAAGCAGAACATCAAAGACCAGCAGGAAAACTTAAGCCACTTCCTATTCCCAAGTGAAAATGAAAAAATATTACTATGGACTTTGTTGTGGGATTGCCAAAGACTATAAGGGATTCAATGCCATATGGGTGATAGTGGATCGCCTTACAAAATCAGCGCATTTTCTACCTATTAAGACGACCTTCACCATGATTCAGTATGCCGAGTTATATATTCGAGAGATAGTTCGTCTGCATGGGATTCCTGTATCTATTGTTTCTGACAGAGATCCGAGATTTACGTCATCTTTTTGGAAGAGTCTGCATGCAGCGATGGGGACCAAGTTATTATTCAGTACAGAATTCCATCCTCAAACCGATGGTCAGTCCGAAAGAGTTATTAAAATTATGGAAGATCTGCGAGCATGTGTTATTGATTTCCAAGGCAGTTGGGAATCAAAATTACTTCTAGTAGGAGTTCACCTACAATAATAGCTATTAATCATCAATTGGGATGGCTCCTTTTGAAGTACTTTATGGAAGGAAATGTAGATCCTCTATTCATTGAGACGAGGTTGGTGAAAGAAGAGAGATTGGTCCGGATGTGATTGGAGAGACTGCCGAGCTTGTAGTCAAAATCCGTGAGAGAATGAAGACTGCACAAAGCCGGCAAAAGAGTTATGCCGAAAAAAGACGAAGAGACTTAGAGTTTGCAGTGGGAGATCATGTGTTTGTGAAAATAGCACCTATGAAAGGTTTTATGCGTTTTGGCAAGAAAGACAAGCTTAGTCCAAGATTTATAGGTTCGTTCGAGATTTTAGAGATGGTTGGGACACTAGCTTATAGAGTGGCATTGCCATCGACGCTTTCTGGAGTTCACAATGTGTTCCATATTTCGATGATGCGAAAGTACATGTCAAATCCATCACATGTGCTAAATTATGAACCTCTACAATTGACTCCAAATATGACATATGAAGAAAGACCTGTCCAAATCTTGGCAAGGCAAGAAAGAAGACTGCGTAACAAAGTCATTCCAATGGTCAATGTCAAGTGGCTGAATCACTCGGAAGATGAAGCTACTTCGGAAACCGAGAGGGACTTGAAGAGTTGATATCCAGAGCTATTTAGTAAGTTCTAATTTTGAGGACGAAATTTTATTTAGGGGGGGAGGGGGGGAGGAATTGTAAGGTCCAAAATGAAGACGACGTAATCCAACTGGATGCAAATCTAGGAAATATGAAAAATGGCTAAATAAATTATTTTAATTGATTATGTGACATGTTTACATGATGTTTTAGTAGTTTTATACTTACATGCATTAAAAATGTATTTTTAAGGAATTATTCGAGTTGCGATCGAGGAACAGAGACCGATGACTGAAGAATGTAAAATGTTTTTATTAAATAATTATTTTTAATTATTTAAAATATGAGTAATGCTTTTACATATTTTTGAAAATAAGAGGTTTTGAGGTGATTTTATACGTCGAGACGTAAATTTTATCGGTGTTGGTATTTCAACAAAAATATGAACGTTCTGGCAACCCGATTAATAAATTCACAAACTTTATTAAAAAAATTATTTTTAATATTTCAATTAAACACTAATGGGCCTACACCTACTTAATGGGCCTAAGCCTTATTAGTGGTTTAGTTAAATATTTATAAGCCAAAACCCTACCCTAAACCCCACAAATGCACGCCCACATTCAGATCTCACACACCAATTCTCTCCACCAGCATATACACGACACACACACAACAAATTTTGATAGAAAATTCGAAGCATTCAAAGGAAATTTAAGCCTAGGCCCTCCTCGTCGTCGTTCTTCATCGTCAACGTAAATTCGTGCGTAAATTACGCAAAGGCACACCATACATCTTCTTTTCTCGTCTATCACATCGTATTATTGTTTTAAACAATGTTTGTATGAAAAGTATGATGTTCTTATAAGAATTTTCGTAATAGTTGCATATACATGTAGTAACCTTATGATTTTATTTTCCAAATTGATGTTTTTATGTGTTTAAGAGGGCTGCCATGATTATGATATGATCAAGCCTTGTTTTTACAAGTGTTAGGATCCTAAACCACCCACCAAAACGTCGCACAATTGGTAACAAACAAGCTGGAACCCAACTTCTGTCAAAGTGAACTAGGTGATCGGTTTTGGGGTAAAGCTTGGCGTGGCTTGGCAAGGCTGGGACTAGGGCTAGCGACGGTCATGTCTGAGTCAAGGGTAGAGTCCTAGCCATGCTAGGACTCGAGTCATGGGCTGGGGAAGGAGTCCTAGCTTGCTAGGACTACTACTTGAGAATGGACGTGCTGCGCACCTTTGGTGCAGCAACGCGCAAGGAGTCAGGGGCTTGACCAGGGGCTCGGGCTGAGCTAGGTCAAGGGATAAGGGTCCTATGGGGGTGCAAAATAGGCTGGTTCAAGGGTTGGGTCGAAGGATAGAGTCCTAGGCTCACAAACATCGAGTCCATGCCATAGGAGTTCTCGCCCTTGCTTGCAGCTGGAGTTGGGGCTTCAGTTTCAAGCTAGGGCCAGGTTCATGGGTTCATGTCGGTCCAGTAGGGTCCATAGAAGGTCTAGGAAGGGGTTGGCTCGGGGTAGCTCGAGCTTGGCTCAATGAAAAATCAAGTTGGCTTGAAGATGGCTAGGTGCGAGGGTCTAGGGCTTTCTTTTTGAGAATAAAATCGAAACATGGCTCACGGGGGTCGAGTCATAGTTCACGAGGGCCAAATAATTATTAAAAGTCTAAGTTTTAAATTTAGGAGTTTTATTTTTAACTTTGAAATTATTCGTGATTAAAACGCATTAAAAACGAATAATTAAAGATAAATTAAAAAGTCTATTATTCAGCTAAATAAATTTATGGAGAAATTAATTTAAACTTAAATAATTATTTGGGTCATGTTAGTTAATGAAATTAAGAAAAAGTCAAAAACATGAAATTTTACGTCTAGGGGTAAAACGATAATTTTACATCCGAAAATTAGTAAACGTCATGGCAGTGCTCTGATTGCTGTTTTATATGCTAATATGATTATTTTAAATGTTCATGAATTTTTACGATGTTAAAATATTTATTTCAAACGTTTATGGATTTTTATGATGAAACGATAAAGTTAAAAGATATGATGCATGCTTGTTTTTAAAAGAAAAGGAAGTTAAACGCCTGATTTTTATAAAGTGATAAAGTGTAAAATATTGGAGGAGGTGAAGTAATTGTGACTACTGAGGATATGAGAATATGAATGGGGATAACGTGAGGGAAAAGGACCCAGAGGGAGCCCATTTATGGAAGAAGGCCCAGAGGGAGCCCGACAATCGTATTTCCATTCGATGAGGATAGGCCAAGGCTCAGTTGATGGGTGAGAGTGTCGCTGATATCCCCACCACCCAATACTGTGGTTACATTTAGATGGATCCATCGACTTTTGAGGATGAGGAAAGTCAAAATTAACGATCTGAATTCAATAAAAAGTAGAAAATGTATATGTTCATGATGAAATGATTTATGTTATGAAATAATGAGGAAAAGGAAAAATTTTGAGGTTTATGTTATGCATATCATGGAATTGTTATTTTTACGTAAAAGTATTTTCACTGTTGCTTCTAGTTTTATACATATTATTTGTTATAAAGATTATGGTGTGTTGAGTCTGTAGACTCATTAGGTGTGATGGATGCATGTGAGTTTGATGGAGGTCTTGATGGTTAACTTGACTTGACTGAAGGTGCACATAACCCGAGGACCAGCGCTTCTACTTTCCCGCACTTATGATTTATGTTTATGATTTGCGTTAAAGATTTTTAAGACTATTTATTTATGCTTTTGAGTGGTTTTTGAGAGGTTTAGTATGGGCTATACTTTTCAAATTTATAGTTTTTTAGGTTTTGTAAATGTTTGACGATTTTACGATTGGACTATTTCCTTTGAATTTCAAATACTAATTGGTTGTTTTATTTTAAAAATAGTTCAAAAATATTTTATATATTTTGTAAGGGTTCGGCCGAAATCATGAGAAGTTTAAAAAAAAAAATTCTAGTACTCTTTAAGAAAACGATTAGCAGACGTTTCGATGATAATTGTACTCTTGTACTCTATATTATTACTTGACATCGT
This sequence comes from Primulina tabacum, assembly GCF_025594145.1. Lineage (NCBI taxonomy): Eukaryota > Viridiplantae > Streptophyta > Magnoliopsida > Lamiales > Gesneriaceae > Primulina > Primulina tabacum. The sequence goes on along the minus strand of NC_134556.1, from coordinate 8,661,408 downwards.
GCACTTGCGTTTATTTCGAGCTTGAATATTTTTTATTTTCACAAAAGATTTTACAGTGCAAGTTTTGCTCGATCAGTGATCTTAAACCTCATCTCTTTTCAATTTATTTATAATGAGCCGGATTCTTTAACTCGACATTTCTTTTTATTTAATATTTTTATGAAGGGTGGTCTTCAACCTTGACTCATCTTTTTAAAAAAAATTAAGGGGTCGAGGTTTTGAACTAAATTTCTCTTTTTATTTAATTTTTTAAGTAATTGTGGTCTTAAACCTCCTTTTATAATTTTGTGTAAAAGGCTGGATTATCATGTGACACCTTGGTTGAAGATAGCGAGGGGTGATCGCCGGTACCAAGGAAATGAACATATATTTTCACTTATATACTTATAAATTTTATTTTACTATTCTTTAATAATTTGTAAAGTACATAATGCATTTTGTGTGATCAAATTCTTTTCAATTATTTATATTCTAGCCTACTGTTGTTTATGGTGCTTCACTTCATTAAGGTGTGTGTCTCACCTTGTGCATAGGCTCTACGTGTAAGCTCTAATGCACCTTGTGTTTCTAGATTTATATAGAGAACTGCAAGCCATTTATGCATTATGTTGGTGGCAATGTGTAAAATGATTGATATTGTATATTATACCTCAAATAGTCTACTCAACCAATATGCGACTTGAGTAATTATGGTGTCGGAATTTTTTTATCCTCGTGTTATGCGCATGAAGTTAATAATTCAAATTTTCATTGACTACCACATCCTATCATAGATGGAGACTATTATATATGACGATTGACCAAAACTGAAAAGACTCTTGCTTTTTAACTTTGAAATTTTACTAATTTTTTTTTTTGTATATTCATTAATTCGAAAATCACCATTTGAAAATAATTAACATTTTCATAAATAAAAATAATTTAACAATTTAAATTTCAAGTGCATAACATCCCTAAATTCGTCAATTACCAAAATTCAACTTCTACATTTAACATGATCAAAATTAACTTCAAAATAAAGCATAAAACTCTAGTAAACTCCTTAACAACAATCCTTTAAACTTAGCCTAACAATCTAGCGCGGAAAATAAATGTCCCTCGGGAGTGTACTGTTGTACTCGATCCACTCAAGCGTCAGTGCCTCCTTCAATATCATCATCACCTGCAGTATTCAAACCTAGTGAGTCTAATGACTCAGCACGTTCTAAACAGAAGTAGCAAATAATACATATACAGGCATATGCATTAAAACCATACTTTTACTTAAAATACTTTTAAGCATAAATAGATCATGAATCGTAAAATCATAAAATCGTAAAGCTTTGCATCTTTTATCATTTTGGGTGCAGTTTGTTCCTTGAAAGTGACTAACATTTTATCCTATGTTCGACTGACTAGTCTTAGCTCCCATTGCGCAAGGAGACGGGCACTAGTCACCGCCATGGAAATACGATTGTGGGGCTCCCTCTGGGGCCTTGTCTCGTAAACGGGCTCCCTTTGGGGCCTTTTCCCTCACAACATTCCCATAAAATTGTAAGTTCATCATTCCTTCTTAAAACGAATCCCCCACATATCCTCTATATCGTTTGTCACAGTCAATTCACATCCCTCAAAATATTTTTCGATTCCTTTTTAAAGAATACAATATCATGGCTTTAAAAAAATATCATTTTAACAGTAAAAATTGCACAGCTTTACCATAAATCATAAAATATCTAATTTTCATCAAAATTATCATTTTATATCATTTATCATGTGCTATGATCCTTCGAAACGATGCCAACCCTTTTCGTACTACCCAAGTGTAAAATGATCATTTTGCCTTTGGACGTAAAATTTATCGATTTTGACTTTTTCTTACTTTTATTGACTCTAGACCATTCCAAATAATTATTTAAACTTTATTTTAATTTTTTAATATTTTTATTTAGCTTAAATCGGGGTTTTCGATTTAATTTTCTATTATTAATTCGCGAAGCATTTTAATCCCGAATTAATTCAAACTTTAATATTTTCTTTTTAAATTTTTAAACATACACTTTTATTACTTAAATTACCCTTGTGAACCATGAACCGACCCCGTGGACCATGGCTCGACCCTTTTTTCATTTTCCTAAGCCTTGTTTCGAACCTAAGCTTAACCCTCGAGCCACTTTTTTTTTTCCCAAGCCCCACTCGAGCCACCTCGAGCCAACTCTTGACCAGCCCACCTAGGGAACCTACTGACCACCCTGGACCCGTTTCACCAGCCCTCAAGCCATGCATAGCCCCTTGCGCACGCGAACAAGAGCCGAGCCCCTTTCCTAGTCACCTTAGGATTCCAGTTGCACTAGGACTCTCCTACCCCCTTAACCACCGATCACACACCCCACATAGTCACCACTGGACCCTCTCCGACCTAGCCTAGACCAACTTTGAGCCCCTAACCCATGCACAAAGCAAGGAAGCCAGCCCCCACACCTGCCGCGAGCCTGCACGCATGAACTCCTCCAACAGTCGCGGTCGCATTCCTCGCGAGCCACCACTGTCTCAGCCCAAGCTCTAACCCTTAGCCACCTTCCTCTTGGGCCCTGTCAAACCAACCCTGGACCCCCCTTGCCCTAGCAGTGATCCCTCCTAGCCGCAGCCTCCATGTGCGTGCATGGGAGGAGTCCTAACTCACAAGGACTCATCCCCAGCTGCTGATCTCGAGTCCTAGCCCTGCTAGGACTCTTACCAACCCTTGACCACGTCTAGCACGACCACCTAGCCCAGCCTTTGCCGAGCCATGCGTCCCACCAGCCGAGCCGAGCCATCATGCTCATGGTGGTCAAGAAAAACCCTAGGCGTTTCTCCCTTGCCTAGTATCCTTTCCAGCCCTCGTTTTCATCCTAAATCATTGTTATTGGATCGGTTTTCCTTGACATGATTTGAATGTTGTAATTTTTTTATTGTTAAAACGATAAATTCGCTTTTATCGATACTTCATCGGACTTTTTCATGATCCTTATAGTATTCATATTTATATTCTCTCATTTTCATTTGCTTCTATTTGAGTTTAGAGCTACTGTAATTGATTTTGATAGCCTTGAAAGCTAATTATTTCTAAAATTGATCTTTGCGTTGGATTTAAATTGAATTATTGAATTCTTCTTTCCATATCTTTTTGATAATTTTGTGTTCGCTTTTCCTCAAAACTATTTCTCGATTTCATTCTCGGACTTGATGTTGTATTCTAAAAAGCACATATCTCACAAAATAAATGATAGAGTGGGCTTTGATAACCATGTTATGATCTCACAAGACTCTCTAGGTATCAAATAACTCTTTTTTTTTCTTTACTAACTATAAGATTTTATTTAAAACATTTTTATTGTGATGAAAATATCGTAATAGTGAGTTTAAAGACTCAACATACAATAATCTTGATAACAAGTAATACGTATAAAATCACATGCAACAGTGAAAGAAACTTTTACATAAAAACAACATTTCATGAAGATGTATAAAATTTGAACATAATCATTTTCATAATGCATAACTTAACCTCAACCTTTATCCTTTTCCTCAATCATAACATGTATCCTCTTATCATGTTCAAAAACATTTTCCTTATTATTGAATTTAGATCGTTAATTGTGACTTTCCTCAATCCTCAAAAAGTCGATGGATCCATCTACATGTAACCACAGTACTGGGCAGCGGGAACATCAGCGATGATTTCTCGTCCACTGAGCCTTGGCCTATCCTCATCGAACGGAATTACTATCGTCGAGCTCCCTCTGGGGCCTTTTCCTATAAACGGGCTCCCTCTGGGGCCTTTTTCCTCACGATATTCCCATTCTTACCTCAATCCTCATATCCTCAATAGTCACTATTACTTCACTTCCTTCAATGTTTTACATTTTCATCACTTTACAAAAATAATGTGTCACGCCCCGTGTCTGAAGCGTCGGTGACATCCGGCATTGTTTAACAATTACTTGAAAAAAATTAAGCCTTGTATCGAAATGCCAAATAACCAATCTTTTTCATAAATAAGACATTGTCTTTACATTGACAACAGAATAAAAATTACATCAGAGTTTGCGGAAACGAAACAGAAGAAAAGAATAAGAATCTCAATTCTTGGACTTGTCTTTCGACCACCATCCCCATAACGCTTCTTGTTCCTCCTCGTTTAGTTGCTCTTCATTCTTATCTGAAATTTGTAAGGGGTAAGTGTTTTGGGAAAGATTCAGCAACTGAGGGTCGATCGATTTCCAATGATACATATAGAACTTAATCTTTAAAGCATTTCTTTAACAAACTTTCAAAACTTATTACTTTTAACTTATCATAATACAAACGAATCGAATATGAGACAGAAGTTATCAGATGATTCAGAGCAGTTCAGAAGCAAATCAAATCGTTTCAGAACAATTCAAAAATAGACACAACACTGTTACAATCTCATTTCCATGGTCAAATTGTCTCCAATATGTTAGTCTTTTAAGGTGTGAGGCCCATTTACTCTAATGACAATTAATGATCAAACAATAATGGTTTGACTTAAAACTGCAGCGGAAAAAAGGTTTAAAATACTTTAAAACGGACCTCATGGCCTAGAAAAATTTCGGCATGACCTCCCCGTAAATAGGACATCCCGAAAAACTCAAGCAGCAATTTATATCAAAATATACTCCCACTAGACTCATTAAAACAAAACCGAAATTAAACAACCTATAGCCGCACTGGCCAGGACTAAACAAAAATTAAAACATACTAAATACTCACCAGATCATAAACATCACAGAGTCGACTCAGAACATCACAAAACAACCAAATACTACTACAGATACACGGGGCATCTCCCCGGCAAATAAACTACAATACAAGACTGAAACAAACCCAAGACATACAAATAGACTAACTGGAAGACTCCACTGAACAGAACAAAGCAATCCAACCTCAATCCCGAGTTCCACTGGCGGAACCTCGGCCTGATGCTGCAAAACGACTCGGGAGATCTACCATGGTGCCCAATAGCAACCACAGTAGCCCCCCCAGTGAACAACTGAGGTTAGGATTCTGGTATAAAACAGTCCAACAATAACAACAATAACATAAATCATGCATAATCATATAATGAAATGTGATATGCAATGCATGAAAGGCTCAACGAATAACCGTTATAACAGGAGCCAACAAACGCTACGATAACAACTGGAATAATGCTCGAGCAACAACACAGGGGAGCTACATCGTCATGCAGCTAAACCGCCCTGCCAAGTATGCGAGGTATGCCAAGCTGTGCTGAAATAACACCCCTGACTCGGCCTCCATACAGCTGATACGATATAACAGGATGGCACAACGTAACGAACTAGATGACACAACCCCAGCGCTCACCTCAAAAGGCTGCACTAACCACGGGATTGTTCAATCACATCTACGGTCTCATGTGTATAGGCCTATCAGCCACACAATGATCCCGAGATAAACAACAGTGCCAGATAACAACGGATATCAACAATGGCTAACAAGAACGATAGGGCTCAAAATGAATGTCAAAACTGTATGGCCGATGCTAAATGCCAATAATATGTCATAATAATAAACATAGATCACAACGAAGGCATTTAACAGTTTACAACAGTCAACAAATCATAAACACGATCCATGTAACACAGAATGACAATTAAACATAATTTATGTTTTACCAAGCTGTAACATACCTATACCACGAAAATGATCTTCAAGAATGATCAACTGAACTTTCTTAGCCTAAAATAATAAAATAAGCCGAATAATTCCACAACTCGTCATTATTTACATTCCAACCATTATAAACTCGATAATCCTTAGATTAATTCCAATGATAACAACCATACTATAACATCCTTAAATATAACACAAAAATTCGACATAATTAATAGGCTCTCCAAAATATACCTCGAAGATTTCCAATGACCGAACCTACAACAATTATCCAATAAATATGTCAATAAAACGCTATTCGAACGACGAAAACAATTTAAATCGAAATGGGTAAAAATCCAAATTTCGGCAGCCTACTATCACGCTTAGAAGCTGAAATTTCGGACTAAGAACTCACAAGGTCGAAGTTTACTCTAGTCACCATCCCCATAACGCTTCTTGTTCCTCCTCGTTTAGTTGCTCTTCATTCTTATCTGAAATTTGTAAGGGGTAAGTGTTTTGGGAAAGATTCAGCAACTGAGGGTCGATCGATTTCCAATGATACATATAGAACTTAATCTTTAAAGCATTTCTTTAACAAACTTTCAAAACTTATTACTTTTAACTTATCATAATACAAACGAATCGAATATGAGACAGAAGTTATCAGATGATTCAGAGCAGTTCAGAAGCAAATCAAATCGTTTCAGAACAATTCAAAAATAGACACAACACTGTTACAATCTCATTTCCATGGTCAAATTGTCTCCAATATGTTAGTCTTTTAAGGTGTGAGGCCCATTTACTCTAATGACAATTAATGATCAAACAATAATGGTTTGACTTAAAACTGCAGCGGAAAAAGGTTTAAAATACTTTAAAACGGACCTCATGGCCTAGAAAAATTTCGGCATGGCCTCCCCGTAAATAGGACATCCCGAAAAACTCAAGCAGCAATTTATATCAAAATATACTCCCACTAGACTCATTAAAACAAAACCGAAATTAAACAACCTATAGCCGCACTGGCCAGGACTAAACAAAAATTAAAACATACTAAATACTCACCAGATCATAAACATCACAGAGTCGACTCAGAACATCACAAAACAACCAAATACTACTACAGATACACGGGGCATCTCCCCGGCAAATAAACTACAATACAAGACTGAAACAAACCCAAGACATACAAATAGACTAACTGGAAGACTCCACTGAACAGAACAAAGCAATCCAACCTCAATCCCGAGTTCCACTGGCGGAACCTCGGCCTGATGCTGCAAAACGACTCGGGAGATCTACCATGGTGCCCAATAGCAACCACAGTAGCCCCCCCAGTGAACAACTGAGGTTAGGATTCTGGTATAAAACAGTCCAACAATAACAACAATAACATAAATCATGCATAATCATATAATGAAATGTGATATGCAATGCATGAAAGGCTCAACGAATAACCGTTATAACAGGAGCCAACAAACGCTACGATAACAACTGGAATAATGCTCGAGCAACAACACAGGGGAGCTACATCGTCATGCAGCTAAACCGCCCTGCCAAGTATGCGAGGTATGCCAAGCTGTGCTGAAATAACACCCCTGACTCGGCCTCCATACAGCTGATACGATATAACAGGATGGCACAACATAACGAACTAGATGACACAACCCCAGCGCTCACCTCAAAAGGCTGCACTAACCACGGGATTGTTCAATCACATCTACGGTCTCATGTGTATAGGCCTATCAGCCACACAATGATCCCGAGATAAACAACAGTGCCAGATAACAACGGATATCAACAATGGCTAACAAGAACGATAGGGCTCAAAATGAATGTCAAAACTGTATGGCCGATGCTAAATGCCAATAATATGTCATAATAATAAACATAGATCACAACGAAGGCATTTAACAGTTTACAACAGTCAACAAATCATAAACACGATCCATGTAACACAGAATGACAATTAAACATAATTTATGTTTTACCAAGCTGTAACATACCTATACCACGAAAATGATCTTCAAGAATGATCAACTGAACTTTCTTAGCCTAAAATAATAAAATAAGCCGAATAATTCCACAACTCGTCATTATTTACATTCCAACCATTATAAACTCGATAATCCTTAGATTAATTCCAATGATAACAACCATACTATAACATCCTTAAATATAACACAAAAATTCGACATAATTAATAGGCTCTCCAAAATATACCTCGAAGATTTCCAATGACCGAACCTACAACAATTATCCAATAAATATGTCAATAAAACGCTATTCGAACGACGAAAACAATTTAAATCGAAATGGGTAAAAATCCAAATTTCGGCAGCCTACTATCACGCTTAGAAGCTGAAATTTCGGACTAAGAACTCACAAGGTCGAAGTTTACTCTAGTCACCATCCCCATAACGCTTCTTGTTCCTCCTCGTTTAGTTGCTCTTCATTCTTATCTGAAATTTGTAAGGGGTAAGTGTTTTGGGAAAGATTCAGCAACTGAGGGTCGATCGATTTCCAATGATACATATAGAACTTAATCTTTAAAGCATTTCTTTAACAAACTTTCAAAACTTATTACTTTTAACTTATCATAATACAAACGAATCGAATATGAGACAGAAGTTATCAGATGATTCAGAGCAGTTCAGAAGCAAATCAAATCATTTCAGAACAATTGAAAGATAGACACAACACTGTTACAATCTCATTTCCATGGTCAAATTGTCTCCAATATGTTAGTCTTTTAAGGTGTGAGGCCCATTTACTCTAATGACAATTAATGATCAAACAATAATGGTTTGACTTAAAATTGCAGCGGAAAAATGTTTAAAATACTTTAAAACGGACCTCATGGCCTAGAAAAATTTCGGCATGACTTCCCCATAAATAGGACATCCCGAAAAACTCAAGCAGCAATTTATATCAAAATATACTCCCACTAGACTCATTAAAACAAAACCGAAATTAAACAACCTATAGCCGCTGGCAAGGACTAAACAAAAATTAAAACATACAAAATACTCACCAGATCATAAACATCACAGAGTCGACTCAGAACATCACAAAACAACCAAATACTACTACAGATACACGGGGCATCTCCCCGGCAAATAAACTACAATACAAGACTGAAACAAACCCAAGACATACAAATAGACTAACTGGAAGACTCCACTGAACAGAACAAAGCAATCCAACCTCAATCCCGAGTTCCACTGGCGGAACCTCGGCCTGATGCTGCAAAACGACTCGGGAGATCTACCATGGTGCCCAATAGCAACCACAGTAGCCCCCCCAGTGAACAACTGAGGTTAGGATTCTGGTATAAAACAGTCCAACAATAACAACAATAACATAAATCATGCATAATCATATAATGAAATGTGATATGCAATGCATGAAAGGCTCAACGAATAACCGTTATAACAGGAGCCAACAAACGCTACGATAACAACTGGAATAATGCTCGAGCAACAACACAGGGGAGCTACATCGTCATGCAGCTAAACCGCCCTGCCAAGTATGCGAGGTATGCCAAGCTGTGCTGAAATAACACCCCTGACTCGGCCTCCATACAGCTGATACGATATAACAGGATGGCACAACATAACGAACTAGATGACACAACCCCAGCGCTCACCTCAAAAGGCTGCACTAACCACGGGATTGTTCAATCACATCTACGGTCTCATGTGTATAGGCCTATCAGCCACACAATGATCCCGAGATAAACAACAGTGCCAGATAACAACGGATATCAACAATGGCTAACAAGAACGATAGGGCTCAAAATGAATGTCAAAACTGTATGGCCGATGCTAAATGCCAATAATATGTCATAATAATAAACATAGATCACAACGAAGGCATTTAACAGTTTACAACAGTCAACAAATCATAAACACGATCCATGTAACACAGAATGACAATTAAACATAATTTATGTTTTACCAAGCTGTAACATACCTATACCACGAAAATGATCTTCAAGAATGATCAACTGAACTTTCTTAGCCTAAAATAATAAAATAAGCCGAATAATTCCACAACTCGTCATTATTTACATTCCAACCATTATAAACTCGATAATCCTTAGATTAATTCCAATGATAACAACCATACTATAACATCCTTAAATATAACACAAAAATTCGACATAATTAATAGGCTCTCCAAAATATACCTCGAAGATTTCCAATGACCGAACCTACAACAATTATCCAATAAATATGTCAATAAAACGCTATTCGAACGACGAAAACAATTTAAATCGAAATGGGTAAAAATCCAAATTTCGGCAGCCTACTATCACGCTTAGAAGCTGAAATTTCGGACTAAGAACTCACAAGGTCGAAGTTTACTCTAGTCACCATCCCCATAACGCTTCTTGTTCCTCCTCGTTTAGTTGCTCTTCATTCTTATCTGAAATTTGTAAGGGGTAAGTGTTTTGGGAAAGATTCAGCAACTGAGGGTCGATCGATTTCCAATGATACATATAGAACTTAATCTTTAAAGCATTTCTTTAACAAACTTTCAAAACTTATTACTTTTAACTTATCATAATACAAACGAATCGAATATGAGACAGAAGTTATCAGATGATTCAGAGCAGTTCAAAAGCAAATCAAATCATTTCAGAACAATTGAAAGATAGACACAACACTGTTACAATCTCATTTCCATGGTCAAATTGTCTCCAATATGTTAGTCTTTTAAGGTGTGAGGCCCATTTACTCTAATGACAATTAATGATCAAACAATAATGGTTTGACTTAAAATTGCAGCGGAAAAATGTTTAAAATACTTTAAAACGGACCTCATGGCCTAGAAAAATTTCGGCATGACTTCCCCATAAATAGGACATCCCGAAAAACTCAAGCAGCAATTTATATCAAAATATACTCCCACTAGACTCATTAAAACAAAACCGAAATTAAACAACCTATAGCCGCTGGCAAGGACTAAACAAAAATTAAAACATACAAAATACTCACCAGATCATAAACATCACAGAGTCGACTCAGAACATCACAAAACAACCAAATACTACTACAAATACACGGGGCATATCCCCGGAAAATAAACTACAATACAAGACTGAAACAAACCCAAGACATACATATAGACTAACTGAGAGACTCCACTGAACAGAACAAAGCAATCCAACCTCAATCCCGAGCTCCACTGGCGGAACCTCGGCCCATTGTGCAAAACGACTCGGGAGATCTACCATGGTGCCCAATAGCAACCACAGTAGCCCCCCATTAAACAGCTGAGGTTAGAATTCTGGTATAAAACAGTCCAACAATAACAACAATAACATAAATCATGCATAATCATATAATGAAATGCGATATGCAATGCATGAAAGGCTCGACGAATAACTGTTATAACAGGAGCCAACAAACGGTACGATAACAACTGGAATAATGCTCGAGCAACAACACAGGGGAGCTACATCGTCATGCAGCTAAACCGCCCTGCCAAGTATGCGAGGTATGCCAAGTTGTGCTAAAATAACACCCCTGACTCGGCCTCCATACAGCTGATACGATATAAATGGATGACACAACATAACGAACTAGATGACACAACCCCAGCGCTTACCTCAAAAGGCTGCACTAACCACGGGATTGTTCAATCACATCTACGGTCTCATGTGTATAGGCCTATCAGCTACACAATGATCCCGAGATAAACAACAGTGCCAGATAACAACGGATATCAACAATGGCTAACAAGAACGATAGGGCTCAACATGAATGTCATAGCTGTATGGCCGATGCTAAATTCCAATAATATGTCATAATAATAAACATAGATCACAACGAAGGCATTTAACAGTTTACAACAGTCAACAAATCATAAACACGATCCATGTAACACAGAATGACAATTAAACATAATTTATGTTTTACAAAGCTGTAACATACCTATACCACGAAAATGATCTTCAAGAATGATCAACTGAACTTTCTTAGCCTAAAATAATAAAATAAGCTGAATAATTCCACAACTCATCATTATTTACATTCCAACCATTATAAACTCGATAATCCTTAGATTAATTCCAATGATAACAACCATACTATAACATCCTTAAATATAACACAACAATTCGATATACTTAATAGGCTCGCCAAAATATACCTCGAAGATTTCCAATGACCGAACCTACAACAATTATCCAATAAATATGTCAATAAAACGCTATTCGAACGACGAAAACAATTTAAATCGAAATGGGTAAAAATCCAAATTTTGGCAGCCTACTATCACGCTTAGAAGCTGAAATTTCGGACTAAGAACTCACAAGGTCGAAGTTTACTCTAGTCGCTAGCGGTCTCGAGGCGATAACCCACCGGAAACTCGTCGGAGTTACAATTCACGAGCTGAAAAATTCAGAAAACTAGCTGGAAAAATTCAGAAAGCGAGCTGGAGTTAAAGGGAAATCACAAGGCTTAGAACCCACTCCAACACACAACAAAATTCCAAGGAATTAAACTTAAATCTCACCTAAATCGAACCAACAGCAGCAGCTACGAATATGCCTTGATTTGGGCTGAAACGAGCATCAAAAGTGGCGATTCAAGGTTCAAAATGAAGCTACTGAGGTAAGGAAGAAAACCCCTCAAACCGTTCGAGATTTCGACGCCGGACGGTAAAGTTATGGCCTCTCAAATTTGAAGGTGTTGAAAGTGACGAAAATGGAGGTGGGTTACGGGAATGGGTTTGGGAAATTGGCTCTTCCTCTTCTCTCTCTCAAGGATAAGTTGTGTGTATGTATATGTATATTTAGTTACTAAAAAAAATAGTAACACATGCCCAATAATTTTGGTTTTGCATTTATTTGCTCGTGTGCTATTTCAATCTTTATATGTATTTTTATATCGTTTTAACTCCGATATTCTAAAATACATATTTTTAACACACTTCTTGAATTTAGTTGGCATAAATAATTATTTTAATTTACAACTCAATAATTATTCTAATTATGCCAAAATTACCGAATAATTAATTTCAGGACCTTACATTTCTCCACCCCTTAAAACAAATTTCGCCCTCGAAATTTCTGTTTATACACATACATCTTACACATGATACGAAACCAACAATACATTACTAAGAATCAAACAGATATGGATAAGATGATCTCATCTTCTCTTCTGTTTCCCACGTTGATTCTTCTACCCTATGCCTCGACCACTGAACACGTACAAGTGGTATAACTTTATTGCGTAAAACTTTATCTTTATGATCCAATATACAAACAAGATACTCAGTATACGATATAGACGGATCAAGTTCAACCTCATCAGGCTGAATCACATGAGACGGATCGGGCTCATACTTACGCAACATAGAAACATGGAAAACATCGTGGATGCCAGACAATGACTGGGGCAAATCCAAACGATAAGCGCAAGTCCCAATACGCTCAACAATCTCGTAGGGACCAACGAAACGAGGTGACAACTTACCCCTCATGCCAAAACGAACAACACCTCTGAACAGAGAGATCCTCAGAAACACAAAATCTCCAACTTGAAATTCTAGAGGTCGATGACGTCTGTTAGCATAACTAGCTTGACGATCTTGGGCAGCTTTCATTCTCTGACAAATCAACTGGACTTTATCATGCATTTCCTGAACAATGTCAGGTCTAGTCAACTGCTTCTCACCAAATTCATCCCAACAAAGAGGTGATCGACACCGTCTGCTGTACAAAGCTTCAAAAGGAGCCATACCAATAGTCACCTGGAAACTGTTGTTATATGAAAATTCTACTAGTGGTAAAGCTTCCTGTCAACTGTCTTTAAAATCCATGACCGCTGCTCGAAGCAGATCCTCGAGTGTTTGGATTGTACGCTCTGTCTGACCATCTGTCTGAGGATGGTACGCAGTACTCATCGCAAGTCGTGTACCCATTTCTTTTTGGAAACTAGTCCAAAACTTTGATGTGAATCTAGGGTCACGTTCTGAGACTATTGCAACTGGAACTCCATGAAGTCTCACAACATTTTCAATATACAGACGAGCCATTTTCTTGTACGAATACGTCCTCTCATACGGAATAAAGTGTGCCGACTTAGATAATCTATCGACAATCACCCAAATGGCATCGAAATGACGAGAAGTACGTGGCAAATGCGTGACAAAATCCATAGCCACGTGCTCCCAGTCCCACTGAGGAACTAGTCCAAAACTTTGATGTGAATCTAGGGTCACGATCTGAGACTATTGCAACTGGAACTCCATGAAGTCTCACAACATTTTCAATATACAGACGAGCCATTTTCTTGTACGAATACGTGCTCTCATACGGAATAAAGTGTGCCGACTTAGATAATCTATCGACAATCACCCAAATGGCATCGAAATGACGAGAAGTACGTGGCAAATGCGTGACAAAATCCATAGCCACGTGCTCCCAGTCCCACTGAGGAACCTCAAGATTATGCAGTAATCCTCCAGGTCTCATTCGTTCTGATTTGACTTGCTGACAGATCATACAACGAGACACAAACTCAGCCACATCCTTTTTCATATTCTTCCACCAAAACTGAGGCCGTAGAATATGATACATTTTCCTTCCTCCTGGGTGGATACTATATCGAGTACAATGAGCTTCTTTAAGGATGGCTGTACGCAATTCAGGAATATCTGGGACAACCAATCTACCATTCAATCGAAGAGAATCATCCGAGTGAATTAAGAAACCAGATTGGTGTCCTTGAGATACTAACTCATAAGATTTCAGAACTTGATCATCAGTTTTCTGAGCTGACTTTACAATCTGAATCAACTCTGGCTCAACAGAAATCTGAGATACACAAACAACATTACCTTGGATTTGAAAATCCAACCCAGAAGTGCAAATATCCTCATGTAACTTAGAAACATGAATCGAGGATAAATTAATATCAACAACCTTACGACTCAAAGCATCGGCAATGACATTCACTTTTCTCGGATGATACTGGATCTCACAATCATAATCTTTCAAAAGATCCATCCAACGTTTCTGTCTCATATTCAGATCTGATTGAGAGAACAGATACTTCAAGCTTTTGTGATCAGAATAAATTACAAATTGCTCCCCAAATAAATAATGCCTCCAAATCTTGAGAGCAAAAACAATAGCAGCCAATTCTAAGTCATGAACATGATACTTAGACTCATGCGGTTTCAACTGACGAGAACCATAGGCCACAACTCTGCCATGCTGCATCAGTACACAACCTAATCCTCGATTTGATGCGTCGGTACAAACAACGTATCCTCCAGAACCACTTGGAATGGTAAGAACTGGTGCAGAAGTCAATCTCTTCTTCAACTCGACAAAACTTGACTCACATTCATCAGACCAAATGAATCTCTGATTTTTCTGAGTCAGTTGAGTGATAGGTCTAGCAATCTTTGAGAAATTTTCGATAAATCTCCGGTAATAACCAGCTAAACCCATGAAACTACGAATCTCTGGCACATTGGTCGGTCGTGCCCAATTCAGAACCGCTTCCACTTTACTTGGATCGGCAGAAATACCATGTTGAGATATGACATGGCCAAGAAACACAACTCTATCTAACCAAAACTCACACTTGGATAGCTTGGCGTACAACTGCTTCTTTTGAAGAATTCAAAGAACTATCCTCAAGTGTTTGGCATGTTCTTCTTCAGACTTAGAATAGACAAGAATATCATCGATGAATACAATTACAAAACGATCGAGATATTTACGAAATACTCGATTCATCAAGTCCATAAACACAGCAGGCATTGGTCAAACCAAAAGGCATAACCAAAAATTCAAAGTGTCTGTATCTCGTGCGAAAAGCTTTTTTCGGCACATCTTCTTGTCTAACTCGCACTTGATGGTACCCAGAACGGAGATCAATCTTAGAGTACACCGAAATACCTTGCAACTGATCAAATAAGTCATCAATCCTAGGGAGTGGATATTTATTCTTGACAGTAAACTTATTCAGTTGCCGATAATCAATACACATCCGCATCGTTCCATCTTTCTTCTTGACAAATAGAATCGGTTCACCCCACGGTGAAGAACTCGGACTAATATAACATTTAGTCAATAAATCTTTTAATTGCTCTTTCAGTTCTTTTAGCTCAACAGGAGCTAAACGATATGGTGCTCGAGATATGAGTTCCGTTCCTGGCATTAATTAGATACTGAACTCAACTTCTCGTTCTGGTGGAAAACCAGGAATCTCTTCTGGAAACACATCAGGAAACTCACGGACTACAGGAATATCATAAATTCGTCGCTCATCTTGCGATAGATCAACAGTATAAACCAGAAAACCTTCATGACCAGAATCTAACAATCAGTTCATCTCAATGGCAGAAACTAGAGGAATCTTGGCTTGAGAACCACGGCCATAGAAATTCCATTTAGGAGCAAAGCTAGGCCTGAAACGAACTATTCCTCGATAACAGTCAACAGTGGCACAATTTGCAGTCAAAACATCCATACCAACGATACAATCAAAGTCATGCATATGTAGGACTATGAGATTCAGATATAGAACATTTTCCTCATGAAACAAAACCGCATTGAACAGCACATTATCAGTGATAATCATTTTGCCCATCGGAGTAGCAACAGATAGATTGGAATTCATACTAGTGGTGCGAAGATCATGCGAAATGACAAATGCGTGAGAAACAAAGGAATGAGATGCTCCGGTATCAAATAACACTCGTGCTATAAAACCACATAGAGTACAGTTACCAGAAATGACAGTACCTGGAGCTGCCTTAGCCTCATCCTCAGTCAAGGCAAATACATGAACAGATGACTGATTCTGTGGACCACCTTGCCCTCTGCTCTGATGCGAAGGGGGACAAGGCTGACGTGAAGACTGGGACGCAGCTGGAATTCTATTACTTTGAGCTCCACTGCCTGCCTGGGCTGATTTCCCCGTTTTACTAGGACAAACTCTAGAAAAATGACCCGGCCGACCACAATTATTACAAACCCCTTGAACTCCAACACATTGATTACTGGAATGCTTGCCTCCACAGTGATCACAGTAAGGTCCACTATAGCGATATCCACCATGGTTCCCTGAACTCCCTGAACTCGAAGAACTAGAACCAGGCTTCTTAAATTGTTTTCCACGTGGACGAAGAGATGCAGAACCAGATGAACTGAATTGTTGCCTCCCCGACTGATGATGTTGGGTAGGCACTCGATTGCCACTCCTCTTAAGACTAGCTTCAGCCCTTTTTTCTATTTCCACCGCTTCAAGATAATTCAGTGGCTTATCGGTAGAAACAAAAGGGTGCAGATGATCGTTCAATCCTTCAATGAAACTTTCAACGACAGCAACCTGACTCGCAGCAACATGAGGAGCATATCTCAGCATAGCATAAAAAGTATCCGCATAATCCGCAACTGACATATCGCCCTGATTTATGTTATGAAACTCTGAAGCCTTAGAACTGTAGAATGATGGAGGACAATAACTTTCCTTAAATTTCAGCATGAATATATCCCACGATGGAACAATCCTCTGAGCATCTAAAGTCATCAATGTAGTAGACCACCACATTTTAGCACGATTTTTCAACTGATGCACAGCTAATCTCAATCGACACACTGGAGGATACTCTGTGGGGACCCGAACCTAATTCATCTTCTTAATCATTATTAGGATCATTTAATTAATCTGGGTCTAAATTTATTTATTTTTTTAAAATATAAATGCGGAAACGTAAAGAAATCAATCTGATATACATGTCAATATAAAAGTACAAGTCTTGTACAATATTTATTTATCTTAAACTAAAGTTCAGTCACTATATCAAGTACTGAAAATCAATCTACTCTAAGTCCGGATCTCAACGCTAATCCTGAATCTCTCATTCTCTTCGTGACCCTGATCCTGTCCCACCTGTTGTCATGTACACATACAAACAAGACAACAGCCGGATAACTCCGGTGAGAAATACATCGCAGTATAAACAATGAATACATGCAATCATATAACTAATATAAAAGCATGAAACAAATATCAATAGCATGTATCAAATCTGAAAGACATGTATCGATATAAAGCTATAAATAAAACTCTGGACTCGTCATGTTAGACTCGACTCATCTCTAATCTAGGGATCCCGGTTGAATAAGAACGCAACGTTCTCCTACCTGCTTTCCCCAGCCAGATGGTGGTACGTTCTTATTCCCAGACTTTGGCTATCTATATCGAATATCTGCAATAGAAGTCGATCTACTCCTAAGCACATCGATATGTACCAAAAAGTCCAGAGACTTGGCGGTTCTACCAAAGACCAGGCATATCTGCCCAAGACTCTATCTTATGTGTTGATATAAATCAATAGAATAAGCATATCAATATCCAAAATTGCAAATATCAATGCAATAATCATTCAGTATGTGATTTTGGGAAACTCAAGTTAATCTAACTCGAGTTGTGCAATCCCGAATCAACATTGATTTATACCTTTCTTTCTGTCAATCTGACTCTATCGAAGTCTCGGATTCAAATCTGTCAATACTCAATCTGGCAATGACAATATCGAGGAATACAATATCAATACTCCACTCAATCAATACTCGATATAATCAGAACTCAATCAAATTCTGTTTCAACAGCATAACTGTACAATCTCAATATCCCCAGCAATACAAATCAACAGATATCGATTCCCACAACTCATAATAATTAACGATACAAATCAGATATCACATCTCAATCAAATCAACTCGGGAAATCATAACAATTCTATACGGTATCCGTTCTTCAATCCGATTTCGATTATACGATGTCTAACATATCAGGAACATCATATATGAATCATATCTGATTCCTCCAACATCATAATATCAAAACATAATAAAATGTAGTACAACTTACGTCCAATTGAAGCTCTCGTTGATAGGAGCACGGTACTAAAGTCGGATTGAAAATCAGATGGACGGATCGAAATATAAAGGCGTAAGGGTTTTCTGTTACTTTCCTGAAGCTTTTCTCGTTCCCTCTTTCTAAACCCCTTTCTTTTCATCTGAAGGAATTACTTATATATACATATATATATCCACTTGCATGTAAAAGAGACGTGGCTTACTCTTCTTTCACTTCAGTCGGCGCTCGGGCGGTTAAAATCTACCGCTCGGGCGCGGAATGTTCTGTCCAACTCTTTTCTTATTGCACATTGGTGCTCGGGCAGTCACAAGCTACCGCTCGGGCGCCGCATCTTCTGCCCAAAACATGTTCCTATTGAATATTGGCGCTCGGGCGGCCCTTTTCTACCGCTCGGACGCCACCAGTTCTGTACAAAATATACATAAATCACATGCTTCACCCAATCTGGTCTTGGAATAGCCCGTCTATAATCATATCAGTTCATAATCAATAATCTCATATTAACAAAATCAAAATATCGGTCATTACATTTCTCCCCCCATAAGATACGATTTCGTCCCCGAAATCACAGGCAATCAAATCATTTCAGAAAGAAATGTATAACAGAACTTAATGAGAAACTCACATCAGTGAAATAACTCTGCGAATCTCAGCCTCATATCACGCTCAGTCTCCCAGGTAGCTTCTTCGATGCCATGACGACTCCACTGAACTTTCACAAGTGGAATAGTCTTCGTTCTGAGCTGCTTTTCTTTACGATCGAGAATCTGGATCGGTTTCTCAAAGTAACTCAGTGTCTCGTCCAATTCGGCCTCGTCTGGTTGAATGACATGTGAAGCATCAGACAGATATTTCCTCAATAACGATACATGAAAGACATCATGTATCCCAGATAAAGAAGCCGGTAATGCGAGTCGATAGGCACGATCTCCTATATTCTCGAGAATCTCTTACGGCCCAATATATCGTGGAGACAATTTCCCTTTCTTGCCAAATCTGACAACTCCTCTGAAAGGTGAAATCTTCAAGAATACTCGGTCTCCTGCCTCAAATACCAACGGTCTACGTCGAACATGAAAGGGATCGTTTTATGGTGTTCGAAATCGCAACGGAAGCTCAAAATATTTTGTATCTCATGAAAACCGAAATTTTGGCAAGAAAATTTTTGGAAAATAGAACACCATGTACTAGTGTGCAAGCATATACAAAAATCTCAACTTTCATGCATAGGGAGTTGAGAAAATATACCTATCAACCTCTTGAGGTTGATGAATGGCACCAACTAAAGTGTAAACACTTTAGCTCTTGAAAGGAATGACAATCTACAAGCTCTCCTCTTTCCTTCAAAATAAGGCCCACCACCAACTAGGTAGATCCCCTCAAATTTTGCACTAGAAAAATTTGAGGATTTTTCAATGAGAAGTGTGTGAAGTCATCAACCAAAAATGAAGTGAAAAATGGAGAGAAAGTGTTCAATATTTCGGCCAAGTGAGGGGGAGGAGAGAAGGGTGGAAAACTTGTCTTGGTTATGGGAAAAGTGAAAAAATTGTCATGCATGCCATACAATATTTTAATCAAAAATAATCCACACCCCTTCACCTCCCAAGCATGCAAACCCTAGTGGACTTGTAACTTTTACAAGGCCCATGGACTTTTTAATTGTCTCAAACATATTTGAGCCCAATTAGACTTTACTTGATTTTACTCAAGCCCACTAGTTAAATAATTATTTCCAATTGGGCTCTACAAGGCCCAATGTTATTTAATTAATCCAACACTTGAATTAATTTAATTATTTGGACTCTACTAGTCCCACTAGTGTTTAATTAATTCAACACTTGAATTAATTTAATTAAGTCCATAATAATGTTTATGAAAATCACAATTTTCAAATACATTATTCACTTGGCCAAATTTTTAATTTAGGAACAATTCCATTAATTAAAATTTATATTTCTCTCATAGAAGTCATACTTCCATTTTTCTTTACGCTTATAAACTCATTTATAAGCCGTTCAACACATTGAACTATTTTAACTTCTCAACAGGATCTAGAAAGCTAGCACTTGTGTGGCCCTCAATGGTTCATTGATACAACTAGCCGTGGGTTCACATCTCCATGTGATTCGGACTAAACATGTCCTTATACGAGCATACCCCAATTGCTCCATTCTTACTTATCAACTCCTTGATAACAAGAACGTCAGAACTCAAGTCTGATAGTACCCAACCAATCATGTTAAACGCCTAGCAGCATCGCTTACATGATTCCCTAGGTATCAAATGATAGTGCCTGCAAGAACCATTCAATTATGGTTAGCGTACAGTACGGTCCCTTCAACTCATATATCCTGACCGATTCGACAATTATTGGTTTATCGAGAGTTGTCAATGAATCGATACTATGTGTCATGTCATAGTTGCATCGATGGTGTAATCTATGAAACCCCTTTCATAATTACCACCATACTCTGATCAGAGATTTCAACCTACATACACATGATAACACATAGGATATCCATACCCAAAGGTAAGCGGTGAATCCCCGACTACAATGCATCGACTCCTATATGTTTCGACAGAACACCCAACCTTGCCACCTGATGACCCCATAAGAGTCGGTAAACAAGTCAAAGTGTAATTCTAGCATATAGAGTCTCAATGTTGTCCCGGGTCATAAGGACTAATGGTGTACAACCAAAAACTAGGACTTTTCCACTCGATAAGTGAGAACCACTTGGAAAGTCCTTTTATGGAGGGTTGTTCAGTGCACTCTACAAGGAGCACCTATCTGCATGTTCGGACATCACAATGTCCCCTACCAATGAAACATGGTACTCACATCACAGATACTAGTCTCTAACTCGAGCGGCCTATATCCTTCTTAGTGGCGGCTGAATCGACTAGGAACCGTTTAGAATATACAGTATTACAAATATGAGTTTCATGATACTCATCATATGAGCATCTCATATTCTTTCTACTATTTGTATATTCAAGGGATTTATCTATGCAACTAGCATGGGTATACAGATAAATAAGTGCCAAAACGATAAATTCAAATATTATTAAAATAAAGACTGCTTATACATAGAGTTTCATTGTGAACACTCGGCCAACACTTGGCTCGACGGGCACCTACTCTAACAATATCCCACTTGCACTAGAGCCAACTACCCATATGCTTCAAACCCATCGATTCGCAATGCTTCTCGAACAATGGTCCAGGTAAAGGCTTAGTTAGTGGATCAGCAACATTATCTGCGGAGCCGATTTTTTCAATCGTGACATCTCCTCTCTCCACGATCTCTCTGAGGATGTGGTACTTTCTCAATACGTGTTTGGACTTCTGATGAGACCTTGGCTCCTTCGCCTGAGCAATGGCTCCCGTGTTGTCACAAAACACCGGGACAGGAGCAACTCCATTAGGAATGACGCCCAACTCTTGGACGAAATTCCTTATCCAAACTGCCTCCTTTGCTGCAGCTGATGCAGCAATATATTCTGCCTCAGTGGTGGAATCCGCAGTACTGTCTTGCTTGGAACTCTTCCAAGAGACAGCACCACCATTGAGCATGAATATGAATCCAGAGGTTGACTTCGAGTCATCAATATCGCTTTGGAAGCTAGAGTCGGTATAGCCTTCCAATTTCAGTTCTCCACCCCCATAGACCAAGAACAATTTCTTGGTCCTTCTCAAATACTTGAGGATGTCTTTCACAGCTTTCCAGAGTTGAAGACCAGGGTTGGATTGATATCTACTCACTACACTTAGTGCAAAAGCCACGTCAGGACGTGTAGATATCATCCCTTACATGATGCTACCAATCGCAGATGCATATGGAATGCTGGTCATCGCCGCTATCTCTGCATCAGTCTTGGGAGACATAGACTTGGATAGGGACACGCCATGACACATTGGTAGATGTCCTCTCTTGGACTCATCCATCGAGAACCGCTTCACGATGGTATCAATGTATGTGGACTGGGTGAGACCAAGCAATCTTTTCGATCTATCTCTATAGATCTGTATTCCCAATACAAAAGATGCTTCACCCAAGTCCTCCATCGAGAACTTACTCGCTAACCATATCTTTGTTGATTGCAACATTCCTACATCATTCCCAATGAGTAGAATGTCATCAACATACAACACCAGGAATGTCACAGCACTCCCACTGACCTTCTTATACACACAAGGTTCCTCAGGATTCTTAGCAAAACCAAACTCTATAATTGTACTATCGAATCTGAGGTTCCAACTCCTAGATGCCTGCTTTAGACCATAAATAGATCTTTGAAGTTTGCATACCATATGCTCACTTCCGGTAGATGTAAACCCTTCGGGTTGAGACATGTAAATCTCTTCCTTAATATCCCCATTAAGAAAGGCTGTCTTAACATCCATCTGCCATATCTCATAGTCATACCATGCAGCTATGGCTAGCAAAACCCTTATGGACTTGAACATTGCAACTGGAGAAAAGGTTTCCTCAAAGTCAACTCCTTGTCTTTGAGTATATCCTTTTGCCACCAATCGCGCCTTGAAGGTCAATACCTTCCCATCCGCCCCAAGTTTCCTCTTGTAAATCCATTTACACCCTATGGGAACAATTCCCTCAGGTGGATCAACGAGATTCCACACTTGGTTCGAATGCATGGAACTCATCTCAGATTCAATTGCTTCAAGCCATTTGGATGAATCGGCATCAGATAATGCTTCCTTGAAGGTCCTTGGATCACATCCAAGGTTAGGCTCATCATGGCCCTCCTCAAGAAGCAGACCATACCTCATAGGTGGTCTCGAGACTCTCTCGGATCTTCTAGGAGCTTGTATCTCCTCACTTAGCTCATTGGGTGTGGGTGTCTCTCGAACCTCTTCGAGTTCTATCATCTCGCCTTTTTTATCCAATAGAAATTCCTTTTCCGAAAAGGTTGCATTCCTAGAAACAAACGCCTTTGTTTCTTGGGGATGATAGAAATAATATCCAATGGAATTCCTTGGATATCCCACAAAGTAGCATAAAATGGATCGACTATCCAATTTATCTCCCACTGCCTGCTTCACATAAGCAGGACACCCCCATATTCTAAGATAAAAATACTTGCGAGGCTTACCCATCCATATCTCATATGGAGTCTTGTCAACTGCCTTTGTATGGACATTGTTCAACAACAGTGCCGCTGTTTCAAGCGCATATCCCCAAAAGGATGGCGGCAACTCTGTGAACCCCATCATAGACCGAACCATGTCCATCAAAGTTCGGTTACGACGCTCCGAAACACCATTCAACTGCGGTGTAGCGGGCGGAGTCCACTGCTAGAGAATCCCATTCTCCCTAAGATACTCTTGGAACTCGGCACTCAAGTACTCACCACCTCGATCCGATCGAAGTGTCTTGATGCTTCGTCCCAATTGCTTCTCTACTTCACTTCTGAATTCTTTGAACCTTTCAAAGGCTTCAGACTTGTATTTCATCAAATACACATACCCATACCTCGAAAAGTCATCGGTAAAGGTGATGAACTAGGCATGTCCATGCTTAGTGGTGATGCTAAGCGGACCGCACACATCGGGTATGGATCAAATCCAAGAACCCTTTGGCTCGCTCCGCATGGCCCTTAAAGGGAATTTCGGTCATCTGTCCTTTTAGACAGGATTCACAAGTCGTGAGAGCATTAATATCGGACATATCAAACATGGCAACTCCCACTAGCTTGTTCATCCTTCTTAAGAAAATATGTCCTAATCGAGCATGCCATAATTGTGCCGAATTAAGAGTATCTTGTTTGCGCTTGTTTGTTGTTGTTACAGCTTGGACATTGTTAAGTGGAATATCTTTCAATTTTAAGGTGTAGAGATCGTTTTCAAGTTCTCCAATACAAATTAAACATTCATTCTTGTAAATATTGCAAACATCTTTGCTAAATAAACAAGAAAATCCATCTTTGTCTAATATAGAAATAGGAAATAATGTTTTTCACCAAGTCTGGTACAAACAAAACATCTCTTAACTTTAACTTAAAATCATTGTTCAAAAGTAAACAAACATCTCCAACAGCTTTGGCAGCAACTCTTGCCCCATTGCCCATCCTCAAGAAGGTCTCACCTTCCCGGAGCCTCCTACTTCTTCCCATCACCTGCAAATCATTACAGAGATGTGAGCCACAGCCGGTATCCAATACCCAAGAAGTAGAGTTAATTGAAATGTTTACTTCGATATAGAACATACCGTTTCCAGAACTCTTCTGGGCCAGATATTCCCTGCAATTACGCCTCCAATGTCCAGGCTTCTTGCAGTGATGACAGACGTCAATAGTCTTGTCAGCCTTAACTGGTGCGGCTGCCACAGCGGGAATCGGAGTCTGCCTCTTCAAGGGCACGCTCTTCTTGGGACGTTGGAAAGAACGCTTCTTTCCTTTCCCAGGTGGACCGGTCTTCGTTCCAGATGAAGAGCCCACATAAAGAACCGGCTTCTCTTTTTTGATGGTGGACTCAAAGGTCACAAGCATGTTCACCAACTCCTCAAGGGTCGGCTCCATCTTGTTTATATTGAAATTCACCACAAAAGGATCAAACGAGCTAGGCAGGGACAACAGCAACACGTCGGTGGTCAACTCCGAAGGCAAGATCAAATCCATGCCAACGAGCTTGTCCACGAGCCCAATCAACTTAAGGCCATGCTCATGGACCGAGGCCCCATCTCGCATGCGTAAAGTGATGAGCTCCTTGACTGTGGCATGCCTAAGAGGCCGAGTATGCTCACCAAAGAGCTCCTTGAGGTGCATATGAATGTCAGCAGCATTCTTCGCATCCTCAAAACGCCTCTGCAGCTCATCGTTCATAGAAGCCTGCATATAACACCTAGCCTTCAAGTCATGGTCACACCAATCCTTGTAGGTCTGTAATTCCTCAGGAGTGCAGCTAGTCGGAGCCTCAGCAGGGGGACTCAGTCAGTGTATATGCAATTTTCTCCGAGTTCAAGACGATTTTTAGATTTCTTAGCCAAGTGATATAGTTAGGTCAAGACGATTTTTAGATTTCTTAGCCAAGTGATATAGTTAGGTCCGGTTAGAACGTGTTTTTCGAGAACGTGTTTTTCGAGAATGGCAGAAAGCGGATTGCGAATTGAAGACATGGTCAAATTTTGTACTGAAAAGTAAAACAGATAAATGTTAATGACTATTTTAAAATATTTAATAAGATATAAAGTTTGGACTTTAACTATATAAATTTTCGCTCCCACTGTTTTGACATTTTCACTACCCTCTTGTGAAAACGGGAAACTCCTTTCCTCAGTAGGTACGTAAGGTCCAATTAGCGAATTATTATCCCGAATAATATCAGCCAATCATAATTCCTAAAAGGTAGTTTCCAATTGCATCACCATGCAACCCTCTACGTAAACTTTTGTCTCACGTTTGATTAGGACCCAATAATATGACGTCGTTCATCTTTACGTGTCAAGCCTAACCCATCGATATTGAACCTTAATGGACGGTCGCCATGAGTTCCCTCAATAATATGAGCCGAAATCATGGGAGTTCCACGTAGTTCACATAACCATGTCAATGGATGTCACAGCTTTCCGGCACCCAAAGCTCCCCCAATAATATGAGCCGAGCCTCGAGTACGGGTAGCGTTCATCATGCACCCATTGTCGATGGAAGATAAGGAAATTATAAACAAATTTATAATTCCCCTTTTCGAACTTGATATTAATTTTGAATCTTATTCAAAATGAGGGTTTTTAATTTTGAAAGGTCTCATCATTAATTTTATTTTAAAAGCTCGCCATGTTTGATCGTATGTTTGCCGGATTCATGCAACTTTGTTATTATCATAATAATAACGCACATACTCATTATTTATAACATATCATGCATATATTATAAACAGTAAACAAACAAGGATGATCAATCGCCCCAAAACTAATGGCCCGTGTGAGCTAAACACGGGCCTAGGTCCAATCCTAGGGTAAATGCACAGGATGCAATACAACTATTACATTAGTTTCCAATATTTGCATGTCTTCGATCTTCATAATCATCATGGCCACCATCTTCCAATCTTGATCATCCACTACACTAATATTTACAATTAAATATCCATGGCAAATAGGGATACATCTCATGGGGTGGGAACGGGCCATAAACCAAGCCCACTTTATAAATTGATAATTATTACAATCATTCAACATCCAATATCCTAGCATACACCTAGCAAATTGGGCTTGGGCTTTTGATCATCCTTCATGCATAATATCACATATCATACACCATCAATTAATTATCACAATAATTAATTGATCCAATATTATATATCTTGAACCAATCACTAACCGCCACGATTATAAACTAAATTAACAAAGTATACAAACACCTTTGTCTACTTTCCAATTAATTTATTTATAACCGAATTTCTTATAAATCACAATTTACTATAAATAATTAAAGTCCAACTTCAATTATTTATTTTATGAGAAAAATTTGCAACTTTTGTAATTTTAAACTTAAGGGCCCAAAAACTTATTTTTCACCAAAACATTTTGGCCCATTTAAAAATTCACAAATATGTTAGCCATCCAATGGCCCAACAACTCAAGGCCCATGACACTTTGATAATGCAAAACACTTTTGGAAACCCTAGTCGTCATCGACGTCGCCGGAGCTCCGTCGCCGGAGCTCCGTCGCCGGAGCTCCGTCGCCGGATTCTGGCAACAAAAAAATTTTTTTTTTTTATTGAAGGGGGGGTTTCGGGCAGCCCGAGGGGCTGCCCTAGCTGCCCGAAATGGGCAGCAAGTTGCTGCCCGGAAAAACCCTCTCATTGCCTCGATTGCCTCGATTTTTGTTGCAAATTTTCATCTCAATCGGTTAGAAATCGCCCTCAATATAATATTATGTATATGCTACACAAAAACTAGTACCCTTAGCTCTGATACCACTTGAAAGGGATCGTTTTATGGTGTTCGAAATCGCAACGGAAGCTCAAAATATTTTGTATCTTATGAAAACCGAAATTTTGGCAAGAAAATTTTTGGAAAATCGAACACCATGTACTAGTGTGCAAGCATATACAAAAATCTCAACTTTCATGCATAGGGTGTTGAGAAAATATACCTATCAACCTCTTGAGGTTGATGAATGGCACCAACTAAAGTGTAAACACTTTAGCTCTTGAAAGGAATGGCAATCTACAAGCTCTCCTCTTTCCTTCAAAATAAGGCCCACCACCAACTAGGTAGATCCCCTCAAATTTTGCACTAAAAAAATTTGAGGATTTTTCAATGAGAAGTGTGTGAAGTCATCAACCAAAAATGAAGTGAAAAATGGAGAGAAAGTGGTTCAATATTTCGGCCAAGTGAGGGGGAGGAGAGAAGGGTGGAAGACTTGTCTTGGTTGTGGGAAAAGTGAAAAAATTATCTTGCATGCCATACAATATTTTAATGAAAAATAATCCACACCCCTTCACCTCCCAAGCATGCAAACCCTAGTGGGCTTGTAACTTTTACAAGGCCCATGTACTTTTTAATTGTCTCAAACATATTTGAGCCCAATTAGACTTTACTTGATTTTACTCAAGCCCACTAGTTCAATAATTATTTCCAATTGGGCTCTACAAGGCCCAATGTTATTTAATTAATCCAACACTTGAATTAATTTAATTATTTGGACTCTACTAGGCCCACTAGTGTTTAATTAATTCAACACCTGAATTAGTTTAATTAAGTCCATAATAATGTTTATGAAAATCACAATTTTCAAATACATTATTCACTTGGCCAAATTTTTAATTTAGGAACAATTCCATTAATTAAAATTTATATTTCTTTCATAGAAGTCATACTTCCATTTTTCTTTACGCTTATAAACTCATTTATAAGCCGTTCAACACATTGAACTATTTTAACTTCTCAACGGGGTCTAGAAAGCTAGCACTTGTGTGGCCCTCAATGGTTCATTGATACAACTAGCCGTGGGTTCACATCTCCATGTGATTCGTACTAAACATGTCCTTATACGAGCATACCCCAATTGCTCCATTCTTACTTATCAACTCCTTGATAACAAGAACGTCAGAACTCAAGTCTGATAGTACCCAACCAATCATGTTAAACGCCTAGCAGCATCGCTTACATGATTCCCTAGGTATCAAATGATAGTGCCTGCAAGAACCATTCAATTATGGTTAGCGTACAGTACGGTCCCTTCAACTCATATATCCCGACCGATTCGACAACTATTGGTTTATCGAGAGTTGTCAATGAATCGATACTATGTGTCATGTCATAGTTGCATCGATGGTGTAATCTATGAAACCCCTTTCATAATTACCACCATACTCTGATCAGAGATTTCAACCTACATACACATGATAACACATAGGATATCCATACCCAAAGGTAAGCGGTGAATCCCCGACTACAATGCATCGACTCCTATATGTTTCGACAGAACACCCAACCTTGCCACCTGATGACCCCATAAGAGTCGGTAAACAAGTCAAAGTGTAATTCTAGCATATAGAGTCTCAATGTTGTCCCGGGTCATAAGGACTAATGGTGTACAACCAAAAAATAGGACTTTTCCACTCGATAAGTGAGAACCACTTGGAAAGTCCTTTTATGGAGGGTTGTTCAGTGCACTCTACAAGGAGCACCTATCTGCATGTTCGGACATCACAATGTCCCCTACCAATGAAACATGATAATCACATCGCAGATACTAGTCTCTAACTCGAGCGGCCTATATCCTTCTTAGTGGCGGCTGAATCGACTAGGAACCGTTTAGAATATACAGTATTACAAATATGAGTTTCATGATACTCATCATATGAGCATCTCATATTCTTTCTACTATTTGTATATTCAAGGGCTTTATCTATGCAACTAGCATGAGTATACAGATAAAGAAGTGCCAAAACGATAAATTCAAATATTATTAAAATAAAGACTGCTTATACATAGAGTTTCATTGTGAACACTCGGCCAACACTTGGCTCGACGGGCACCTACTCTAACAGAACATTGGCATATTTGGCCTGTCTATCTTGAGCTGCCTTCATTCTCTTCTGAATCAGCTTCACTTTTCTGAGTCATATCTCTGATCATGTCAGGTTCAATTTCAGGAACCTCAGAGATATCGTCCCAATAAAGAGTGGATTTGCATTTCTTTCCGTACAACGCCTCAAAAGGAGCCATCTCAATACTCGTCTGATAGCTATTGTTATACGAGAACTCACAAAGTGGCAATGAATCCTGCCAACCAGTGCTAAAATCAAGCACCACAAGCTCTAAGCATATCCTCCAGTGTCTGGATAGTCCGCTCTGACTGTCTGTCGGTCTGTGGATGATATGCAGTACTCAGATGTAACTTCGTACCTAGAGTCTGCTGTAAACTCTGCCAGAAGTGCGAAGTAAACCGAGGATCACGGTTTGAAACAATCGACTTCGGCACTCCGTGCAATCTGACCACCTCTCTGACATAAATCTCTGCCATTTGGTCATGTCTGCTGATTTGGTCAATCTGTCAATCACGACCCAAATCGCATCACAACCTCGGGAGGATCTCGGTAATTTTGTCACAAAATCCATGGAAATGTGATCTCATTTCCATTCAGGAATAGATAAGCTCTGTAATAGTCCTCCTGGTTTCTTTCTTTCGGCCTTTACCTGTTGGCAATTCAGACATTTTGATACAAATTCAGCAATATTAGCTTTCATTTGTTTCCACCAAAACAGTCTTTTCAAATCATTATACATTTTTCATGCCACCAGGATGAATACTGAATCGACTGCTATGCGCTTCTGACAAAATCTGTCATTTCAAATCTGAAACATCTGGCACAACAATACGATTATTCATATACAGTACACTATCTCGTACTTGATACTCTGATCGATGCCCTGCTCTGACCATCGAAATCGAATTTTGATCATTCTGATCAACTCTCTGAGCCGCTTTAATTCTCAAAATCAGCTCTGGTTCCACTTGAACAGCAAAAAGTCTCAGCGGTCTAATATCTGTCTCAAATACCAATCCAGACAAACAGCAATCTTCTATCAAATTTGAAACACCAATCGTCGATAAGGATAAAGAACATACCTTTCGACTCAGTGCATCAGCTGCTGCATTCGATTTTGCCTGGATAGTACTTGATTTCACAATCGAAGTATTTCAATAAATCAAGCCATCTTCGTTGTCTCATATTCAGCTCTGACTGTGAAAACAGATATCTCAGGATTTTATGATCAGAATAGATTTCAAACTTCTCACCGTATAAGTAGTGTCGCCATATCTTCAATGCAAATACAATGGCTGTCAATTCAAGATCATGAATTGGGTAGCGAGATTCATGTGGCTTCAACTGTCTCGAAGCATAAGCAATAACATGTCCCCGCTGCATCAAAACACATCCCAACCCTCTGTGAGAAGCATCGCAATATACTACAAAATCACCAGTACCTGATGGAATAGTCAAGATCGGAGCACTGGTCAGTCTCTTCTTCAACTCAAGAAAACTGGACTCACAGTCTTCTGACCAAATAAATGGAGCATTCTTTTGAGTCAACTGAGTAATAGGTTGATCAATACTTGAAAAATCTTTAATGAATCGACGGTAATAACCTGCCAAACCCATAAAACTGCGTATCTCTGGCACAGATGTCGGTCTCGGCCAACTGATCCCAGCCTCAACCTTGCTAGGATCAACAGAAATCCCGTCTCAAGATATAATGTGACCCAGAAATATAACCTGTCTCAACCAGAATTCAAATTTCGACGGTTTTGCATACAATTTCTCAGCCCTATGAATTCACAATACAGCTCTCTGAGATCTCTGGGAACCTCTCTGTGGACACACCCTAGCAAAGTGTCCCTGCTGTCTGCAGATGTTGCAACTACCAATGACTCCCAGGCATTGCTCAGTCGGATGTCTTCCTCCGCAAGTTCTGCAATACACCCCAGTATAGCTCTGGCTCTGTGGAGAACCACCGGAGCTAGAGGAACTGCTCCCTGATTTCTTGAACTGCTTTCCTCGGGCTTTCAAGAAATCTTTCTTTCCACCACTGCTGCTGCCACCCTCGAATATGGGAGGAGGCTGTTGTGGTCTCGGCGCTGGAGGAACAAACGAAGCTCCTTTCTGCCTAATCAGGCCATCTTCAGCTCCTTTATCTCTGTTCAGGGCGTCAGCAAAGTTATTTGGTCGTCCTATGTTCACCAATGTAAAAATCTCGGGATTCAACCCATTGATGAATTGATCAGCAATAGCTTCCTCATTCTCGGCCATATGTGGAGCGAATCTCAACAAGGTAGAGAACTTGGTCACATACTCCTCAATGTTCAACTGACCCTGCCTCAGATTGGCAAACTCTGCCCCCTTGTCTTTCCTGTACGACACTGGGAAGAATCTCTGATAAAACTCAGCTTTAAAGACATTCCAGGTAATAGTCGTACCTCGATGCTCCAATGCGTCTCTTTGTCGTAATCCTACCAGTTCTTTGCAACATCATGTAACTGGTGCCCAATCAGTCGAACTTGTCGCTCATCTGTATAATCCAACGAATCAAACAGCATTTCAATGTCATCTAACCAGCTCTCACAATCAACAGAAATCTCTGTTCCTTTCAGGGTTGGCGGTTTAAATGACTGAAATCCTTTTTAACAGTGTTTCCATCGGGGTTACTGTCACATCCATCGGATTTGCAGATGTACTACCTTGTTCAGGTACTCTTCGAGGAGGCATATATGATTACCAAAAGGGTTAGTAACCAAATATAACAAACCTGTTTCAGTCCTCCTCTAATCATCTTACTGCTGATCAAGAATCAGGTTCTGATTCATTCTCAATAATACACATTACCAAATCAAATCAAATAGTCACATAAACATGTATTATATAAAGCAGTAACACATGCTAGCATTCAAAAGCCAGGAAAGAAAACTCATTCTACCCAGCTCACTAGCTCCTATCTCAGTCTAAGGTACCTACTGCTCTTATACCACCTGCTATGGGGACTCGAACCTAATCCATCTTCTTAATCATTATTAGGATCATTTAATTAATCTAGGGTCTAAATTTTTTTTTTAAAATACAAATGCGGAAACATAAAGAAATCAATCTGATATACATGTCAATATAAAAGTACAAGTCTTGTACAACATTTATTTATCTTAAACTAAAGTTCAGTCACTATATCAAGTACTGAAAATCAATCTACTCTAAGTCCGGATCTCCACGCTAATCTTGAATATCTCATTCTCTTCGTGACCTTGATCCTGTCTCACCTGTTGCCATATACACATACAAACAAGACAATAGCCGGATAACTCCGGTGAGAAATACATCCCAAGTATAAACAATGAATACATGAAATCATATAACAAATATAAAAGCATGAAACAAATATCAATAGCATGTATCAAATCTGAAAGACATGTATCGATATAAAGCTATAAATAAAACTCTGGACTCGTCATGTCAGACTCGACTCATCTCTAATCTAGGTATCCCGGTTGAATAAGAACGCAACGTTCTCCCACCTGCTTTCCCCAGCCAGATGGTGGTACGTTCTTATTCCCAGATTTTGGCTATCTATATCGAATATCTACAATAGAAGTCGATCTACTCCTAAGCACATCGATATGTACCCAAAAGTCCAGTGAATTGGTGGTTCTGCCAAAGACCAGGCATATCTGCCCAAGACTCTATCTTATGCGTTGCTATAAATCAATAGAATAAGCATATCAATATCAAAAATTGCAAATATCAATGCAATAATCATTCAGTATGTGATTTTGGGAAACTCAAGTTAATCTAACTCGAGTTGTGCAATCCCGAATCAACATTGATTTATACCTTTCTTTCTGTCAATCTGACTCTATCGAAGTCTCGGATTCAAATCTGTCAATACTCAATCTGGCAATGACAATATCGAGGAATACAATATCAATACTCCACTCAATCAATACTCGATATAATCAGAACTCAATCAAATTCTGTTTCAACAGCATAACTGTACAATCTCAATATACCCAGCAATACAAATCAACAGATATCGATTCCCACAATTCATAATCAATAACGATACAAATCTGATATCACATCTCAATCAAATCAACTTGGTAAATCATAACAATTCTATACGGTATCCGTTCCTCAATCCGATTTCGATTAGATGTCTAACATATCAGGAACATCATATATGAATCATATCCGATTCCTCCAACATCATAATTTCAAAACATAATAAAACGTAGTACAACTTACGTCCAGTTGAAGCTCTCGTCGATAGGAGCACGGTACTGAAGTCGGATTGAAAATCAGACGGACGGATCGAAATATAAAGGCGTAAGGATTTTCTGTTACTTTCCTAAAGCTTTTCTCGTTCCCTCTTTCTGAATCCCCTTTCTTTTCATCTGAAGGAATTACTAATATATACATATATATTTCCACTTGCATGTAAAAGAGACGTGGTTTACTCTTCTTTCATTTCAGTCGGCGCTCGGGCGGTTAAAATCTACCGCTCGAGCGCGGAATGTTCTGTCCAACTCTTTTCTTATTCCACATTGGCGTTCGGGCGGTCACAAACTACCGCTCGGACGCCGCATCCTCTGCCCAAAACATGTTCCTATTGAATATTGGTGCTCGGGCGCCACCAGTTTCGTACAAAATATACATAAATCACATGCTTCACCCAATCTGGTCTTGGAATAGCCCGTCTATAATCATATCAGTTCATAATCAATAATCTCATATTAACAAAATCAAAATCTCGGGCATTACATACTCAATCAAATCAAACAATTCCTCGATCTCAGAAATCCACAGTTCTTCTTTCTCAGCTCCCTCCGAACCACTGAATCGAGGTGGATGCATAGAATGGAAACGCGCAACTAATTCATCCATCCTAAGCTGCTCTAGCTGATCAGCAGCTTGCTCAACAAAAGTATCATTAACAACACGGACACGAGGTCTACCACGTCCACGACCTCGACCTTGACCTCGACCTCGAGCTAGAGGAATCTCATCAACAGGAATTTCTCCACCTTCTTCCATTCTATACGATAAAACACCAAAACAATTAGAATGGAAGTAAACAAATCATATAATCACATAAGCATGTTGTCAAGTAGCATACACAGGCGCAAAAACCATTTTAGTGCCAAGACTCGAGTGTCCTAGACTCTAGTTTGAGCGTATCCCAGTTTACGCTCTGATACCAAGATGTGAGGCCCATTTACTCTAATGACAATTAATGATCAATTTACTCTAATGACAATTTACTCTAGTTTGACTTAAAACTGCAGCGGAAAAAGGTTTAATATACTTTAAAACGGGCCTCAGGGCCTAGAAAAATTTCGGCATGACCTCCCCGTAAATAGGACATCCCGAAAAACTCAAGCATCAATTTATATCAAAATATACTCCCACTAGAGTCATTAAAACAAAACCGAAATTAAACAACCTATAGCCGCACTGGCCAGGACTAAACAAAAATTAAAACATACCAAATACTCACCAGATCATAAACATCACAGAGTCGACTCAGAACATCACAAAACAACCAAATACTACTACAAATACACGGGGCATCTCCCCGGAAAATAAACTACAATACAAGACTGAAACAAACCCAAGACATACATATAGACTAACTGAGAGACTCCACTGAACAGAACCAAGCAATCCAACCTCAATCCCGAGCTCCACTGGCGGAACCTTGGCCTGTTGTGCAAAACGACTCGGGAGATCTACCATGGTGCCCAATAGCAACCACAGTAGCCCCCCATTAAACAGCTGAGGTTAGAATTCTTGTATAAAACAGTCCAACTATAACATAAATCATGCATAATCATATAATAAAATGTGATATGCAATGCATGAAAGGCTCAACGAATAACTGTTATAACAGGAGCCAACAAACGGTAAAATAACAACTGGAATAATGCTCGAGCAACAACACAGGGGAGCTACATCGTCATGCAGCTAAACCGCCCTGCCAAGTATGCGAGGTATGCCAAGTTGTGCTGAAATAACACCCCTGACTCGGCCTCCATACAGCTGATACGATATAACAGGATGGCACAACATAACGAACTAGATGACACAACCCCAGCGCTCACCTCAAAAGGCTGCACTAACCACGGGATTGTTCAATCACATCTACGGTCTCATGTGTATAAGCCTATCAGCCACACAATGATCCCGAGATAAACAACAGTGCCAGATAACAACGGATATCAACAATGGCTAACAAGAACGATAGGGCTCAAAATGAAATGTCATAACTGTATGGCCGATGCTAAATGCCAATAATATGTCATAATAATAAACATAGATCACAACGAAGGCATTTAACAGTTTACAACAGTCAACAAATCATAAACACGATCCATGTAACACAGAATGACAATTAAACATAATTTATGTTTTACCGAGCTGTAACATACCTATACCACGAAAATGATCTTCAAGAATGATCAACTGAACTTTCTTAGCCTAAAATAATAAAATAAGCCGAATAATTCCACAACTCATCATTATTTACATTCCAACCATTATAAACTCGATAATCCTTAGATTAATTCCAATGATAACAACCATACTATAACATCTTTAAATATAACATAACAATTCGACATAATTAATAGGCTCGCCAAAATATACCTCGAAGATTTCCAATGACCGAACCTACAACAATCCTCCAATAAATATGTCAATAAAACGCTATTCGAACGACGAAAACAATTTAAATCGAAATGGGTAAAAATCCAAATTTTGGCAGCCTACTATCACGCTTAGAAGCTGAAATTTCGGACTAGGAACTCACAAGGTCGAAGTTTACTCTAGTCGCTAGCGGTCTCGAGGCGATAACCCACCGGAAACTCGTCGGATTTACTGTTCACGAGCTGAAAAATTAAGAAAACTAGCTGGAAAAATTCAGAAAGCGAGCTGGAGTTAAAAGGAAATCACAAGGCTTAGAACCCACTCCAACACACAACAAAATTCCAAGGAATTAAACTTAAATCTCACCTAAATCGAACCAACAGCAGCAGCTACGAACATGCCTCGATTTGGGCTGAAACGAGCATCAAAAGTGGCGATTCATGGTTCAAAACGAAGCTACTGAAGTAAGAAAGAAAACCCCTCAAACCGTTTGAGATTTCGACGCCGGACGGTAAAGTTATGGCCTCTCAAATTTGAAGGTGCTGAAAGTGACGAAAATGGAGGTGGGTTACGGGAATGGGTTTGGGAAATTGGCTTCTTCCTCTTCTCTCTCAAGGATAAGTTGTGTGTATGTATATGTATATTTAGTTACTAAAAAAATAGTAACACATGCCCAATAATTTCGGTTTTGCATTTATTTGCTCTTGTGTGCTATTTCAATCTCTATATGTATTTTTATATCGTTTTAACTCTGATATTCTAAAATAAATATTTTTAACACACTTCTTGAATTTATTTGGAATAAATAATTATTTTAATTTACAACTCAATAATTATTCTAATTATGCCAAAATTACCGGATAATTAATTTCAGTACCTTACATAAGGTGTGAGGCCAGAACACGGTTTTATACCCACCGATGGGGGTCAGACAGAACATGGTTTTATACCCACCAATGGGGGCCAGACAAAACTAAAATTCTCGTCTCATTTCAAATCAATTTGTAACAGTGCCACACAGAATTCAGAACCAGACAGAACTTATCGGAATTTCAGATATCAGACTTTCAGACGGATTTAGCGGAGTCAAAGAATTTCGAAGAACAAACAGAACATATCATCGATCGAAAATTTTAAAAGAATAGACTGAATTTTTCAAAAATTAAGGACACACACTTGCATGTCATGATATTTATATTCAAATTTAAAAATATGAGAAAGTACATGACAAAAGCCCACTTACCGTGTTCGAAAGTACGGTACGAATATGCAGATTCTTGAGCGAAGTTTTTCTCTCAAAATTTGAGCAACACTTCGACATGACTTTACCAAATGATGTCTTCAATCCAGCAAACTTCGACGTAGAATTTTAGCACTCGACGGCACGAAACCTCTCCTTTCCTTGCTTTCGGCCGAGAGTCTTTTAGGGAGAGGGGAGGACCGAATTTTCTTGAGACCTTTTAGATATGGTTTTTCATGCATGTAGGGGTCATATTTATAGAAGAAATTTTGCCTTTTCCCCTACCATATTGCCGTCCCCTTGGAGCCCAAGAAAGGGTGTAATTGTGTTATAATTGTGGTCAAAGTATATCAAGCACCAAAGGTCATTTCCTACACCATAAATATGTCCTAGTCTCTTAGCTCCTCCCATAGCTCCTTCATTGATTTTCTCAATGGTCATTTCTTGCATACTGAGTTTGTCCAAACCCTTAGCTCTTCCCTTAGTTCCTTCATTGGTTATCTCAAAGGTCATTTCTAGCATAATAAGTTTGTCCAATTCCTAAGCTCATCTTTTAGCTCTCTTTTTGGTCTTGTTAGGACAAGCTTGGTTGAGCTTCTTTGAGCTGAAAGATCGAGTCCTTGAGCTGGGGTTTTATTCCTCCAGTGATGACACTCAGATGGATGCGGTTACTTGCAGCTTGGCTTCTTGTTGAGTTAATCTCCGAGCTTTGAAACTACTTCCTCGAATTAAGTTAGCTTGAAATCTAAGTTCATATTTGTTTTTATAGTTAGAATGAAAGTTGTTGAGCTTAGTTTAAGCTAAATTTCAAGTTTTTATTTCTTACATGAGTCGCTTCAGATTCGAAAATCCCGAATCTCACATCATGCATAAATATCATTTTTTTTGAAACCAAGCATGCAAATATATTTTAAATGTCAACCTTAAAGCATAAAAATCCATGGACATTTAAAAATCACAATTTAATCATGTAAAGTTCATAAACATTTCGAAATAATCATAATATCATAAAAACATCATTCAGAGCACTGCCATGACGTTAACTAATTTTTTAGATGTAAAAAGACTGTTTTACCCCTAGACATAAAATTCCTCGATTTTGAATTTTTCTTGATTTCACTGACTCTAACATGTCCCAAATAATTATTTACGCTCACATGAATTTTCCCATATTTTTATTTGGCATAAACGAGGACTTTCAAGTTAATCTTTAATTAATCGTTTTGACTGTGTTTTAATCTCGATGAAATCCCAAACTTTAATATAAAGTTCCTAAATTTAAAAATTAATATTTTTATATTATTATAGCCCTTAAGAACCACGGCTCGACCCCCGTGAGCCGCGTTTCGATTTATTTTAACTTTGAAAACCCAAATATGCCCTATAAAAGTCCCACCCGAACCATGTCTCGATTTTGTCGAGCCACTCTCGAGCCATACCAAACCGAACCCTGACCAACCCCCTTAGGCACCCTCCAGGACCCATAGAACCCTTAGGAACCAAGCCTAGGCTTGGACAGAAGTCACACCAAGCGATGCAAGATGCGGCCTAGAGTTCTATACTTGCATGGACTCTATGTTTTCGTATCTAGGCCCATAACCATCATCCCAGCCCCTGAACCAGCCTGATGTGCACTAACCTACGACCCTTAGGACTCGCCCTAGCCCAGCCCCTGAGCCTCGGACCGAGCCCCTTCCCATAAACAAGCTGCGCAACTCTTGCGCAAGTCTGCGCAAGGCTCTCGGGTAGGAGTCCTTGTTTGCAAGGACTCCTCCCAGCCCTCTAACCCGAGTCCTAGCTTGGCTAGGACTCTGCCCTTGACTCAACAAAGCCCCTGGCCAGCCTTGATCCCATGCCAAGACCAAACCAGCCCCTTAAGCAAGAACCGAACCCCATGATCCCACGATAGAAAAATATCGGTACCAGCGTTTTCTTGCTTGATTCTTATGTGATTGCCGTGAGTTTGGTGTATTCTTAGGACTCTTAAAATCATGTAAAAACATCATTTGCTCATACCCTAACATCATGGCAGCCCTTGACACCTGAAGAACAAGTTTTTACATCAAAATTCATGACTTTAACACATGCAGGTACAACAAATCCGAAAATAATCACAATTTTTCATGCTTTTAATGCACACGATATTTAAACGATAGTACGATGTGATAGATGAGAAAAGAAAATGTATGGCGTGCCTTTGCGTTTTAAACGCACGAATATACGTTGACGATTTGCGAAGAACGGGGCAACACCTTGGCCAGACTTTTCCTTGCAAAAATCTCGATTTTTCCTTGCTTTTAATGTGTGTGTGTGTCGTGTGTAATTTGGAGAAAATTCAGAATTGATTGTGAGTGTGTGGCGTGTAACAATGGTAGGGTTTGGGGGTGATTTAACACTTTAAATACTTAATTAGGCACTAACAAGGTTTAGGCCCATTAAGCACACAATTTAGGCCAATTAGCCTTTAATTAAAATTATAAAAATACTTTGTTTAAATAAATTTGTAAATTTATTAGCCGGGTTGCCAAAACGTTCGTATTTTTGTTGAAAAACCAACACCAATAAAAATTATGTCACGATGATAAAA
Organism: Primulina tabacum; assembly: GCF_025594145.1. Lineage (NCBI taxonomy): Eukaryota > Viridiplantae > Streptophyta > Magnoliopsida > Lamiales > Gesneriaceae > Primulina > Primulina tabacum. The sequence continues at coordinate 8,621,332 of NC_134556.1, read as the reverse complement.
TCACCTCAAAACCCCATATTTTCAAAAAATAAGAAAAATCATCACCCTTAATTTAAATAATTAAAAACAATTAACCAATAAAAACATTTTATATTTTTCAGCCCTCGGCCTCTGTTCCTCGATCGCAACTCGAATAACCTTTTAAAAATTTATTTTAATGCAACCATGTAAAAAAATATATTTTAAACATGTAAACACGCACAACATAATTGATTTATGCAATTAAAACATTTAATTAAAATACACAAGAAATTTAATAATTCGTATGCATGTGGCTCGCGTGGATCTTTAAATTTTCGGTGCGTTACAATTTTCCGCCCTTAAATTGAATTTCGTCCCCGAAATTCGCTTATCCTTGATAATCAAAAGTTTAGACTTAGTTCTAGTATCCCAAAAATCCACGCTTCCACTGCGCTACTCTTATAAAACTTAAATTTTTGAATGTCCTTACGTCTCCTTGATCCCAATTAAATTTACCTTCTAAATCATTGTTTGCGAATTGCAAATTAAAAAGACCCATAATGACTTAGTGTTGTTACTATTATAAACTCGAATTTCATCTTTTCTTAAAATTCTCAATATTAAAAGATGGATGTTCATGCTTATCGTATATTGTTTTCTACTTTTATACCCAAAATATTCATCAACTTGTTATATTTCAACATTAAAATCTCAAATGCATCCGCTAACGCTTAAATTTTTCAAGCTTAATATTGATTCATCCTTAAAAACACTTGATTAACATTCCTTATAACACTATAACCAACATATCCCAAGGTTCTAAATATTCTTACAAGTCTAAATCATCGAAAATTCTTATCATTGAACTCATTCAATTCTCACTTATTGCTAAACTAGTCCCCAAATTCTTTAATATTTGTAAAATTAATTCTTAATTTCCTCAAAAATCGTCCCATTGGATCCTTACTTTCAAAAATCATATGATTAACCAATAAGTTTTTGGCGTTCTTAATTTCCTTCTACAAGTTTCTCATAACAAAATTCCGATAATTTTAAACTTATTTACCTCAAAAATCAATTCCTATGACCAATATTTACTTTTCATCAAAACTTAAAATCTCAATTTATACATTTTCGTACGTTAAAGTCGTTGCAATTCTCGAATCATTATTCCTTATGTCTAATTCTCAAAATTAACTCAACTAATATCCATGAATCAAAAATATTTTCTTAGAAAATTTACGTGTCCCAAAGACATTCATAATATTCACGCTTAACTTATGGCCCAAAAAGTAGAACGTCAATAATAAAACCCTAAAAATCAACATAGTCCAATTCCACCACGAAGCCAACATGCATTGAAATCAAATAATTTCTTATTTCATACCGTATCACGTATAAAAAATTCTAAAGCATATAAATCATATATTATAATAAAGCTATTAAACATATGACGTAAACATATGATTCATATCATTATTCAGGTAACATCATTAAATCATATAAAGCATAAAAACTTAAAAATTGAGGCTTGATGACTGATCTTCCCGGCGTTGATGGTGCATAACCCTTTACAGAACCTTTGCTCTGATACCAACTGAAACATCTGCCTTTCTTAATGTTAAAAACTGCAGATTTTGTTTTAAACATAAAATGAAACGGTCGAACCTTTACCAACACATGAAAATATTTTTATAAAATATTTTGCCCACTTAAAAATAAAACCTCAACCAACTAGTATTTAAAAATCATGAAATCGTCAATTGTTTTACCAAACCTAATAAGCAATAAACGTGAAGAATATCATCCTCTCAAAAACCACTCAAAAGCATAAATAAATATTCTTAAAAATCTTTTAACTTGAATCGTAGTCATAAATCATAATTGCAGGAAAAGTAGAAGCGCTGGTCCTCGGGTCGTGTGCACTTTCAGTCCAATCAGGTCAACCATCAAAACCTCCCTCAAACTCACCTGAATCCATCACACCAAGTGAGTCTAAAGACTCAACACACCATAATTTTGATAACAAGTAATACATATAAAATCACATGCAATAGTGAAAGATACTTTTACATAAAAATAACATTTCATGAAGATGCATAAACTTTAAATATAACCCTTTTCATAATCATTTTCATAATGAATAACTTAACCTCAACCTTTATCCTTTTCATCAATTATAACTTGTATCCTCTTATCATGATCATAAACAATTTCCTTATTATTGAATTTAGATCGTTAATTGTGACTTTCCTCAATCCTCAAACAGTCAATGGATCCACCTACATGTAATCATAGTACTGGGCGGTGGGGACATCAGCGACAATTTCTCGTCCACTGAGCCTTGGCCTATAGTCATCGAACGGAAATACGATCGTCGGGCTCCTTCTGGGGCCATTTCCCATAAACAGGCTCCCTCTGCCTCATGATATTCCCATTCTTACCTCAAATCCTTATATCCTCAATAGCCACAATTACTTCACTTCCTTCAACATTTTACATTTTCATCACTTTACAAAAATCATGCATAAATATCATTTTTCTTTTAAAACCAAGCATGCGCATATATTTTAAATGTCAACCTTAAAGCATAAAAATCCATGGACATTTAAAAATCACAATTTAATCCTGTAAAGTTCATAAATATTTCTAAATAATCATAGTATCATAAAAACAGAATTCAGAGCACTGACATGAAGTTTACTAATTTTTTACGTGTAAAAAGATCGTTTTACCCCTAGAAATAAATTTCCTTGATTTTGACTTTTTCTTGATTCATTGACTCTAACATGTCCCAAATAATTATTTAATCTTACATGAATTTTCTCATATTTTTATTTGGCATAAAAAGAGGAATTTTAAGTTAATTTTTAATTAATCGTTTTGAAAGTGTTTTATTCCCGAAGAAATCCCAAACTTTAATATAAAATTTCTAAATTTAAAACTTAATCTTTTTATATTATTATAGCCCTTAAGAACCATGGCTCGACCCCCGTGAGTTGCGTTTCGATTTATTTTGACTTTGAAAACCCTAATATGCCCTATAAAAGTCCCACCCGAACCATGTCTCGATTTTGTCGAGCCACTCTCGAGCCATACCAAACCGAACCCTGATCAACCCCCTTAGGCACCCTCCAGGACCCATAGAATCCTTAGGAACCAAGCCTAGGCTCGGACAGAAGTCACACCAAGCGATGCAAGATGCGGCCGAGAGTTCTATACTTGCATGGACTCTACGTTTTCGTATCTAGGCCCTTAACCATCGTCCCAGCCCCCGAAATAGCCTAATGTGCACTCACCTAGAACCCTTAGTACTTGCCCTAGCTCAGCCCTTGAGCCTCAGACCGAGCCCCTTCCCATACACAAGCCGCGCAACTCCTGTGCAAGTCAGCACAAGGCTCTCGGGTAGGAGTCCTTGTTTGCAAGGACTCCTCCCAGCCCTCTAACCCGAGTCCTAGCTTGGCTAGCACTCTACCCTTGACTCAACCAAGCCCCTGGCCAGCCCTGATCCCATGCCAAGACCAAACCAGCCGCTTAAGCAAGAACCCGAACCCCATGATCCCACGATAGAAAAATATCGGTACCAGCTTTTGCTTGCTTGCTTCTTATGTGATTTCCGTGAGTTTGGTGTATTCTTAGGACTCTCAGAATCATGTAGAAACATCCTTTGCTCATACCCTAACATCATGGCAGCCCTTGACACGTGAAGAACAAGTTTTTACATCAAAATTCATGACTTTAACACATGCATGTACAACAAATCCGAAAATAATCACAATTTTTCATGCTTTTCATGCACATGATATTTAAACGATATTACGATGCGATAGATGAGAAAAAGAGATGTATGGCGTGCCTTTTGCGTTTAAAACGCATGAATATACGTTGACGATTTGCGAAGAACGGGACAAGAGTACCTTGGCTAGACTTTTCCTTGCAAAAATCTCGATTTTTCCTTGCTTTTGATGTGTGTGTGTGTCGTGTGTAATCTGGAGAAAATTCAAAATTGAATGTCAGTGTGTGGCGTGTAACAATGGTATGGTTTGGCGGTGATTTAACACTTTAAATACTTAATTAGGCACTAACAAGGTTTAGGCTCATTAAGCACACAATTTAGACCCATTAGTCTTTAATTAAAATTATAAAAATACTTTGTTTAAATAAATTTGTGAATTTATTAGCCAGGGTTGCCAAAACGTTCGTATTTTTGTTGAAAACCAACACCGATAAAAATTATGTCCTGGTGTATAAAATCCCCTCAAAACCTCATATTTTCAAAATTAAGAAAAATCATCACCCTTAATTTAAATAATTAAAAACAATTAACCAATAAATTTTTTTTTTATTTTTCAGCCATCGGTCTCTGTTCCTCGATCGCAACTCGAATAACCTTTTAAAAATATATTTTAATGCAACCATGTAAAAAAATATATTTTAAACATGTAAATACGCACAACATAATTAATTTATGCAATTAAAATATTTAATTAAAATACACAAGGAATTTAATAATTCGTATGCATGTGGCTCGCGTGGATCTTTAAATTTTCGATGCGTTACAATCTTCCTACCTTAAATTGAATTTCGTCCCCGAAATTCGCTTATTCCTCGTTAATAAAATGTTTAGACTTAGTTCTAGTATCCCGAAAATCCAAGCTTCCACTGCGCTACTCTGATAAAACTTAAATTTTTGAATGTCCTTACGTCTCCTTGATCCCAATTAAATTTACCTTCTAAATCTTTGTTTGCGAATTGCAACTTAAAGACCCATAATGACTTAGTGTTGTTACTATTATAACCTCGAATTTCATCTTTTCTTAAAATTCCTAATATTAAAATATGGATGTCCACGCTTATCGTACATTATTTTTCTACTTTTTTACCCAAAATATTCATCAACTTATTGTATTTCAACATTAAAATCTCAAATGCATCCGCTAACGCTTAAATTTTTCAATCTTAATATTGATTCATCCTTAAAAACCCTTGATTAATATTCCTTATAACATTATAACCAAGATATCCCAAGGTTCTAAATTTTATTAGAAGTCTAAATCATCAAAAATTATTATCATTTAACTCATTCAATTCTCATTTATTGCTAAACTAGTCCCCAAATTCTTTAATATTTTAAAAATAATTCTTAATTTCCTCAAAAATCGTCCGATTTGATCCTTACTTTCAAAAATCCTATGATTAACCAATAAATTTTTGGCGTTCTTAATTTCTTCTACAGGTTTCCCATAAAAAATATCGATAATTTTAAACTTATTTACCCAAAAATCAATTCCTATTACCAATCTTTACTTTTCATCAAAATTAAAATCCCAATTTATACATTTTCTTACGTCTAAAGTCGTTGCAATCCTCGAATAATTATTCCTTATGTCTAATTCTCAAAATTAACTCAACTAATATCCACGAATCATAAATACTTTCTTAGAAAATCTACTTGTCCCAAAGACATTCATAATATTCACGCTTAACTTATGTCCCAAAAAGTAGAACGTCAATAATAAAACCCAAAAATCAACATAGTCCAATTCCAACACGAAACTAACATGCATTGAAATCAAATAATTTCTTATTTCATACCGTATCACATACAAAAAATTCTAAAGCATATAAATCATATATTATAATAAATCTATTAAACATGTGACGTAAACATATGATTCATATAATTATTCGGGTAACATCATAAAATCATATAAAGCATAAAAACTTAAAAATTGAGGCTTGACGACTGATCTTCTCGGCTCTAATAGTGGCACAACCCTTACAGAACCTTTGCTCTGATACCAACTGAAACGTCTGCCTTTATTAATGTTAAAAACTGCTAAATTTTTTTTTAAAACATAACATAAAACGATCGAACATTTACCAACACATGAAAATATTTTTATAAAATATTTTACACACTTAAAAATAAAACCTCAACCAACTAGTATTTAAAAATCATGAAATCGTCAATTGTTTTATCAAACCTAATAAGAAATAAACGTGAATAATATCATTATCTCAAAAACCACTCAAAAGCATAAATAAATAGTCTTAAAAATCTTTTAACGTGAATCGTAGTCATAAATCATAATTGCGGAAAAGTAGAAGCACTGCTACTTGGGTCGTGTGCATCTTCAGTCCCGTCAGGTCAACCATCAAAACCTCCCTCAAACTCATCTGCATCCATCACACCTAGTGAGTCTAAAGACTCAACACACCATAATCTTGATAACAAGTAATACGTATAAAATCATATGCAACAGTCAAAGATACTTTTACATAAAAATAACATTTCATGAAGATGCATAAACTTTAAACATAACCCTTTTCATAATGCATAACTTAACCTCAACCTTTATCATTTTCCTCAATCATACAGGTATCCTCTTATCAAGATCATAAACATTTTTCTCATTATTGAATTTAGTTCATTAATTGTGACTTTCCTCAATCCTCAAAAAGTCGATGGATCCATCTACATGTAACCATAGTACTGGGCGGCGGGGACATCTGCGACGATTTCTCATCCACTGAGCCTTGGCCTATCCTCATCGAACGGAAATACGACCGTCGTGCTCCCTCTGGGCCTTTTTCCATAAACGGGCTCCCTCTGGGATTTTTTCCCTCACGATATTCCCATTCTTACCTCAAATCCTCATATCCTCAATAGACACAATCACTTCACTTCCTTCAACGTTTTACATTTTCATCACTTTAGAAAAATCATGCATACATATCATTTTTTTCTTTTGAAACCAAGCATGAACATATATTTTAAATGTCAACCTTAAGGCATAAAAATCCATGGACATTTAAAATCACAATTTAATCATGTAAAGTTCATAAACATTTCGAAATAATCATAATATCATACAAACAGCATTTAGAGCACTGCCATGACGTTTAGTAATTTTTAGGTGCAAAAAGACCGTTTTACCCCTAGACATAAAATTCCTCGATTTTGACTTTTTCTTGAATTCAATGACTCTAAGATGTCCCAAATAATTATTTAAGCTTACACGAATTTTCCCATATTTTTATTTGGCATAAACGAGGACTTTCAAGTTAATCTTTAATTAATCGTTTTGACTGTGTTTTAATCCCGAAGAAATTCCAAACTTTAATATAAATTTTCTAAATTTAAAACTTACTCTTTTTATATTATTATAGCCCTTAAGAACCATGTTTCAACCTCCGTGAGCCGTGTTTCGATTTATTTTAACTTTGAAAACCCTAATATGCCCTATAGAAGTCCCACCTGAACCATGTCTCGATTTTGTCGAGCCACTCTCGAGCCATACCAAACCAAACCCTGACCAACCCCCTTAGGCACCCTCCAGGACCCATAGAACCCTTAGGAACCAACCCTAGGCTCGGACAGACCAAGCTATGCAAGCTGCGGCCGAGAGTTCTATACTTGCATGGACTCTACGTTTTCGTATATAGGCCCTTAACCATCGTCCCAGCCCTCAAACCAGCCTGATGTGTACTTACCTAGGACACTTAGGACTCGCCTTAGCCCAGCCCCTGAGCCTCGGACCGAGCCCCTTTCCATACACAAGCTGCGCAACTCCTACGCAAGTCTGCACAAGGCTCTTGGGTAGGAGTCCTTGTTTGCAAGAACTCCTCCCAGCCCTCTAACCCGAGTCCTAGCCAACTCGACCAAGCCCCTGGCCAGCCCTGATCCCATGCCAAGACCAAACCAGCCCCTTAAGCAAGAACCCGAACCCCATGATCCCACGACAAAAAAAAAATTTCGGTACCAGCTTTTGCTTGCTTGCTTCTTATGTGATTGTCAGTGAGTTTGGTGTATTCTTAGGACTCTTAAAATCATTTAAAAACATCCTTTGCTCACACCCTAACATCAATGCAGCCCTTGACACGTGAAGAACAAGTTTTTACATCAAAATTCATGACTTTAACACATGCATGTACAACAAATCCGAAAATAATCATAATTTTTCATGCTTTTCATGTAAACGATAGTACAATGCGATATATGAGAAAAGGAGATGTATAGGGTGCCTTTACGTTTTAAACGCATGAATATACGTTGACGATTTGCAAAGAACGGGGCAAGACCTTGGCTAGAATTTCCTTGCAAAAATCTCGATTTTTCCTTGCTTTTGATGTGTGTGTGTGTCGTGTGTAATTTGGAGAAAATTCAGAATTGATTGTGAGTGTGTGTAACAATGGTAGGGTTTGGGGGTGATTTAACTCTTTAAATACTCAATTAGGCACTAACAAGGCTTAGGCCCATTAAGCACACAATTTAGGCCCATTAGTCTTTAATTAAAATTATAAAAATACTTTGTTTAAATAAATTTGTGAATTTATTAGCCGGGTTGCCAAAACGTTCGTATTTTTGTTGAAAAATCAACACCGATAAAAATTATGTCACGGCGTATAAAATCACCTCAAAACCCCATATTTTCAAAAATAAGAAAAATCATATTCACCCTTAATTTAAATAATTAAAAATAATTAACCAATAAAAACATTTTCTATTTTTCAATCATCGGTCTCCGTTCCTCGATCGCAACTCGAATAACCTTTTAAAAATATATTTTAATGCAACCATGTAGAAAATATATTTTAAACATGTAAATACGCACAACATAATTAATTTATGCAATTAAAACATTTAATTAAAACACACAAGGAATTTAATAATTCGTATGCATGTGGTTTGCGTGGACCTTTAAATTTTCGGGGCGCTACAGTTAGTTACCTTATAGGGTAGAACTCTAATTGAGATAAGAAATCTCAGATAATAGAACTCCTTAACTATGGCAATTGGGACACTTGATGGCGGATGGGACTTTATCGGGACCTCTTATTTATTGACGAGAATGTCTTCACCTAACCTAGTTGCGTTAGATCTCGGATTTTCCGACCACGCTCGAACTTTTAGTAAACAGTGCTGAGGATATCGGCCCTATAAGAGATTCCTGGTCATAGACATATGAGTTCGGACTTGTGGGCTCGGTGACCGGATCTTTGATCCCTATGAGGCTCGGGTCTTATTGGGCTAGGGTCAATTTCACGATGGGCTTGGATCCGTTTAGACGTGACAATTTTAGGAAGCATCAGATGTGAAACGTCCCTTACTCATTTTTCTTTAAAATATACTAGAATTTTTTTAAATATAAATATGCCTCGGCTGAACCTATATATATATATGTGTATGTGTGTGTATCTACTTATCTTAAACCGTGAATGTGAGCTAAACAGCCAGTTTATTCCTGGTGACAAGTTACGCCATAACACGTGTCTCTTCCACCACATCACAGACCATGGACAATAGCACGTGGGATGGGCTCCTCTCTCCACCACAACACACAACTGCGGGTTACAGTGATGGTTGGGTCTTGTCGATGTTGCCCCATGGGGCACTGCCCTTAACCATTATCTTGCTGTCACGTGGAAATTATTTTCCAACTTTTTAAATAAATAAAATTATGAAAATTTATGTATTGTCTCACATTTAAAAGCAATTGACTAACCATGGTTCGTTTTTTAAAATGATTAGATCCTCACTCCCACTCAGAATGGTTATTTGGATTATTTTTTAAAAATCATTTGGCCTTCGTTCATTTTTTGCGCCGTCATCTATCAAAAGTACAGAACTTCCACCGATTTGCTCCGTTTTGCAACTTTTTGCCCGATATTAGGTTTTAATTTTTTTATTTTTTATCTTTGTTAATCTAGTTTTGTATGTCAGTAATTTTTTGACTTATTGTTGCTCCTTGCTTTTTGCTGTATTCAATTATTTAAGGGCCAAACAAGAGGATTTATTTAATGTGTTTCTTAATTTTAAAATATATTATATTTTACTAATTAAGTTTTAATGATTGTGATTTCCTTTAAAGTAAAATACAGTAGATTAACCTCTTTTTTATGTCCATTTTTTTGTAATATGTGGCACCTGAATACATGTATGATTCCTTCATCTAATTTGTTTTTTTTTTTTAAAGATCTAGTTGGTCTTTTCTTTGGAAATGGAAAATGACAAATCAAAGGCACTTGAAGAATTGGATGAAGGCTAGGATGAAGAATCCAAAATTGATCAGATTCCAGAAACGCAATGTGGACTCCTTAATTTTTCTATGCAAGAAAAGGGAGAGGTACAAACTGAAAACTTCATTGTCGATGTTTTGAAGAGCAAACTAGAAGTGGGTAAGATTGTGAACACTCTTAAAGAAGCTTATTTATTGTATTGTCAATACGCACATGCCAAGGGATTTAGTGTAAAGAAGGGTGAACAACGATGTTTTTCCCATACTAATGAACTTCAATCAAAGGAATTCAATTGCTCATGTGAAGGTTTGAAAGATGAAAAAAATCTAGTAAAAAGATTCCAATTTATCAAAAACTGCTCACTAGAATTGATTGTAAAGCCAAATTGAAGATTTCAAGAGAATGGGGTCAATGGAGCTTGAGTAGATTTGTTGAGGAGCATAACCATGAAATGTTTGCACACGATCAAACTCACTTGTTAAGATCGGCGTGCAATATATCACATGAAAAAAATTCTACTCTAGAAGCTATGGTAAATGCTGAAATATATGTCTCTGCTGCTGTTTCTTTCATGTAAAACGAAGAATATTGGGCAGAAAATTTGGGTTTTATTAGAAAGGATGCATATGATCATATGAGTCGACTGAAAAAACATACCAAAGTTGAGAATGGAGATGCCACTGCGCTTATTAAATATTTTATAAATAAGGTGAATAAAGAGAATTACTTTTACTGGAACGTGCAATTAGATGACGATGATAGGGTGATGAACCTTTTATTATGACGATGATAGGGTGATGAACCTTTTATTTAGGGACTATAGAAGTGCGGTTGATTATGAAAATTTTGGTGATGTCTTGTAGATTGATACAACATATAGAAAAAATAAGTATAATTTGTTATGTGCTCCATTTGTTGGTATAAATCACCATGTCCAGAATGTGATGTTTGGCTTGGCCTTTATGTCAGATGAAACCGAAAGTTCTTTTGAATGGTTGTTCACAACATTTCTTGATTCTATGAATGGAAAGCAACCTCAAACTATTTTTTAGATCAATGTCAAGCCATGATGAATGCCATCGAAATAATTTTTCCACATTCACATCATCGTTTATCTCAGTGGCATATAAATCAAAATTCTCCTTCACACTTTGGGAGTTTAAATGGAGATTCAGCTTTTAAACAACTATGGTATAAATGCATGACTTATTGTGAATCTGAAGATGAATTTGAGGCCACATGGAAATATATGATTGATACGTATAATTTGGATGATCATAGATGGTTGAATGAGATGTACAGTGTTCGGTGCAATAATTGCCCCTGTTTTGTAGATCGATTGAACCGTGGTGCTTGAGCTGCTGTGCGGTTTAAAAGATTTGAGTTGCATGATTACCACTAGCTATAGCTTTTGGTAAAGCGGTAAGCACTCGGTCCTAAAATTTGTATCAGAGCCATGGTCACGGGTTCGATTCCCATTGATTGCAAGGAGTGCAATTATTGGGAGAGAGATTGTTGGGTGCAATAATTGTACCTGTTTGGTAGATCGATCGAACCGTGGTTCTTGAGCTGCTGTGCGGTTTAAAATATTTGAGTTGCACCATTACCACTAGCTATAGCTTTTGGTAAAGCGGTAAGCACTCGGTCCTAAAATAGTACAGACTTAGGGAAAAATGGGCTACTGTCTTTAGTAGTGGAAGGTTTAGTGCGGGACTTTTGGCTACTTCGAGGAGTGAGACCACAAATATGACTTTGAGAAAGGCGTGTAACAAAATGAGTTCTCTTTGAATGAATATGTGATGAGTTATGCAAAAATTCAAAATAATTGGCGAAATAAGGAAAAGACAAAGGATACGCGTTGTCGTCATGGTAAACCTGCATGGATTTTGAAAAATTATCCATTGTTGATTAATGATGCTGAGGTTTACATGATTTCTATATACCAGTTATTTGAAATTGAATTGGTTAATTCTTTGAATTGAAAATTTTTTGAATCACCATCTTGTTTTGGCAATGATTGGAATTGGATTGAGGTCAAAATAAAATCTCATGATGAAAACTCGAGGGTTAGACATGTGGTGTTCATTAAACAGAGTCATGAAATAAAATGTAGTTGTCATAAGTTTGAGACAATGGAGATTTTGTGTAAGCATGCTTTGATGATGTTTAACTATATGAATGTCACTGTTTTGCCCACAGTTATATTGTGAAAAGGTGGATGGATAATGTAAGAAATAATGTTAAGTATGATTTTGAAGAAAGTCGTGGTGGTGATTATGTATATGAGATGGTGTTTGTCAACCAAATAATGACATCGGTATATGATCTAACTCAACTGAGCAAACCTCATGAGAATGCGAGAAAAGTATTACATAGATTGGTTGACATTGCAAAAGATGAAATCTCTAATATTGTCCAGAATTTGAGTGTAGATGGTGAGACAACATGTGATGATATTACAAGTAATGGTTATATGGATAAAATATGTGTACGTAACCCATTTACTGCTAAAACAAAAGGAGTTACAAATGCAAATATCACACGAAATTGGGATACTAAGAGAATCAAAAGAAAAGAAAAGGGAAAAAATAAAATTTCAAGTAAGTTTTCATTTAATATATTTGTTATATAGTTAATCTTCTTCTAATTTTGTAATATATTTCTCGTATTTTCTAGGCACAAAAAGGGCAAAAAAAAGGGCAAAGTTCACAAGATGTCATCAACATACAGGAAAGTAAATCTATACCATCACAATAACATTCAAATGTTTCACTATCACAATATTCGTTTGCATATCCTCAATTTCCATCTCAATTTGGGCACAATCAACATTTTTTTCAGTATTCAAATCATATGATAACCGAGTTCTTTAATTTTTACTATTGAAGAAAAATGTGTATTATATCTTATATTTATTTTTGTGTTTGAATTGCAGAAAGACAATACAAATTTCTATTCAAGTGGAATGATGAATTTATTCTCTTATCAATTTGGGGGTCATCATACATCAAAAGTAAGATATATTTTCAAGAAAATTAAACTTTTTTACAAACTGATTTCTCCTTAAAAAAATTTATATTGTTTAGGGATAGGATCGTGATAATTGAAGGAGCATGACGAATATGACTGTTTTTGTGGCATTCACATTTTTTTTTGAGAATTTCGATGAATGATCGGTCCAAAATGAGGTAAATGATATGGAAATTTGTTTGACAAATTAGTGGAAGATCGGAATTGTTATAATTAATGTTTCATAAAATGGTTAGCAACAATTGAGCATTTTGGTAATAGACTTAGAAGATAATTATATTGGAGCTGTAAAATGATTTTGGGTTAAGAGAATGAAAATGATGTGCTAATGTTTGGTGTTATTTGGAGGAAGATAAATTTGGGAACGAAAATGAAACAAAACACAAGAAGATGTCTTTTTCAAAAAATAAACCAGTCTTATATCGCATTATTTGACACAATACCCATAAAATAATTTCTCGAAATATTAGAGACTAAAAAACAAAACCAACATTTTTATAATTCTTCTAAAGACACGGTGTTTTTTTTACATCAATTCCTCTTGAAAGTCCATAAAAATAAAATACATGCAATTTCAATTATATTGAAAGAACTAAACCAATTGAACAGAACGGTGAAGCAAGAAATGAGAATGACAAAATTTTGAAGGCAAAAAATGCTTTTTAGAGGTTTAACTACTCACTAAATCTAAACCAGGAGAATCGAGAGGCTAATTTTGAATCTAAAGCCTCAAATACAGTGAAAATGCCACTAACCCGGATCATAATGAATGAAAATAAATAAATGGCTTCAGAAAATACTTGAAATCTCATATCCCATGTTTTTATACTAATTGCATCCAAAAAATGTTTTCAAAATGCTCCAAAATTTAATTGATCAAAACCGCACAACATCTGAACCCAAGAAAGACACAGAGAACTAATCAAACACCCATCACTATTACATCAAAACCCAACTCCACTGAAAGGGGATTGGTTACGGTGCCCGGAAGTGCAACGGAATTTCAAAAATCATATTTTCATAGCAAGAAAAACCGAGAACCCACTAGTGTTGTGTAGAAAATACGAAAAGGAAACACAAAATGTCATACATAGTGTGTTTTAGAAATTTACTATCAATCACAAAGATTGATTATTGGCTCCAACCAAGTTGTAAACAACTTAGCTCTTGAAGGGTTGACCCAATCTACAAGCTTCTAAGAGCACACTTTGCTCAAATAGATTTTTTCCTTCAAATTAGGTCCACCAATAATTAGGAAGATTCACTCTTTGCACTAGAAAAATTAGAGCATTTTTTTTTTAGAAGTGTATACTTTTCTCAACAATTGAAGAAGCAAAAATTAGAGGATTTTGGGAGAGAAAATTTCGGCCATATTCTTGAGGGAGGAGAGAAGGTTTTTGTTTTCTATGTGTATGAAAAATTAAAAAGTTGCATGTGCATGTCATGCCTTGTTTATTGAAAAAGTTTCTTCTAACCCTTCACCTCCCAAGCATGCATTTTATTTGGGCTTGTAACAATTACAAAGCTCATGGACTTTTATTTAAATATCTCAAACACATTTGAGACTATTTAAACTTTACTTGATTTTACTCAAGCCTACTACTTGAATAATTATTTCTAATTGGGCTCTACAAGACTCAATGTTATTTAATTATTTCAATACTTGAATTAATTTAATTATTTGGACTCTACTAGGTCCACTAGTGTTTAATTAATTCAACACTTGAATTAATTTAATTTATTCCATAATAATGTTTATGAAAATAAAAATTTTCAAATACATTATTTATTTGAGTCATCTTTTAATTTAGGAACACTTCCTCAAATCAAAAGTTACATTTCCCATAATCCTCTTATAGAAGTCATACATCTATTTTTTTTGTGTTTATAAATTCCTTTATTAGCCGTTCAATACATTGAACTAATTTTCTTCTCAACGGGATCTAGAAAGTTAGCACTTGTGTGACCCTCAATATTTCAATGATACAACTAGCCGTGAGTTCACATCTCAATGTGATTCGGGACTAAACATGTCCTTATATGAGCATACCTCAGTCGCTCCATTCTTAATTATAAACGCTTTGATAATAAGAATGTCAGAACTCAAGTCTGATAGTACTCAACCAATCATGTTAAACGCCTAGCAGCATCGCTTACATGATTCCCTAGGTATCAAATGATAGTGCCTGCAAGAACCAATCCATTATGGTTAGCGTACAGTACGGTCCCTTCATCTCATATATACCGATCGATTCGACAACTATTGGTATATCGAGAGCTGTCAAAGAATCGATACTATGTGTCATGTCATAGTTGCATCGATGATGTAATCTAAGAAACTCCTTTCTTAATTACCATCAACACTCTGATCAGAGACTTCAAACTACATACACATGAGATCACATAGGATATCCATACCCGAAGGTAAGCGGTGAATCCCAGACTATAATGCATAGACTCCTATAAGTTTCGACAGAACACCCAACCTTGCCACCTGATGACCCCATATGAGTCAGTAAACAAGTAAAAGTGCAATGCTAGCATATAAAGTCACAATGTTGTCTCGGGTCATAAGGACTAATGGTGTACAACCATAAACTAGGACGTTTCCACTCGATAAATGAGAACCACTTGGACAGTCCTTCATGGAGGGTTGTTCAATGCACTCTATGAGGAGCACCTATCTGCATGCTCGAACATCACAATGTCCCCTACCAATGAAACATGGTACTCACATCGCAGATACTAGTCTCAAACTCAAGCAGCTTTTATCCTTCTTAATGACGGCTCAATCGACTAAGAACTGTTTAGAATATACAGTATTCCAAATATGAGTTTCATGATAGTCATCATATGAGCATCTCAAATTCTTTCTACTATTTGTATATTCAATAACTTTATCTATGCAACTATCATGGGTATACAGTTCAATATGTGCCAAAAAATAATTTCAAATATTATTAAAATAAAGATTGTTTATACATAGAGTTTAAACATGAACCCTCAACCAACACTTGGCTTGACGGGCACCTACAATAACAATCTCCCACTTGCATAGAGCCAACTATCCATATGCTTCAAACCCATCGATTCGCGATACTTCTCTAATAATGGTCCAGGTAAAGGCTTAGTTAGTGGATCAACAAAATTATCTGCGGAGCCGACTTTTCAATCGACACGTCTCCACTTTCCACAATCTCTTGGAGGATGTGGTATTTTCTCAATAAATGTTTGGATTTCTGATGAGACATTGGCTTCTTCGCTTGAGCAATGGTTCCCTTGTTGTCACAAAACACTAGGACTTGAGCAACTACATTAGGAATGACGCCCAACTCTTTGATAAATTCCTTAACCAAACAGCCTCCTTTGCTGCAACTGATGCAGCAATGTATTCGGCCTCAGTGGTGGAATCCGCAGTACTGTCTTGCTTGGAACTCTTCCAAGAGACAGCCGCACCATTGAGCATGAATAAAAACCCAGAGGTTGACTTTAAGTCATCGATATCACTTTTTTCCTTTCAATTTCAGTTGTCCAGCCCCATAGACCAAGAACAATTTATTGGTCCTTCTCAAGTACTTGAGGATGTCTTTCACTGCTTTCTAGTGTGGAAGACCAGGGTTCGATTAATATCTACTCACTACACTTAGTGCAAAAGCCACGTCAAGAAGTGAAGTTATCATCTCATATATGATGCTACCAAATACAGATGCATACAGAATGCTTGTCATCGCCGTTATCGCTGCATCAGACTTGGGAGACATGGACTTGGATAGGGACACGCCATGACACATTTGTAGATGTCCTCTCTTGGACTCATCCATCGAGAACCTCTTAACGATGGTATCAATGTATGTGGACTGGGTGAGACCAAGAAATATTCTTGATTTATCTCTATAGATCTGTATTCCCAATACAAAAGATGCTTCAACCAAATCCTGCATCGAGAACTTACTCGTTAACCATATTTTAGTTGATTGCAACATCTCTATATCATTTCCAATGAGTAGAATGTCATCAACATAAAGCACTAGGAATGTCACAGCACTCCTACTGACCTTCTTTTACACATAGGGTTCCTCAGGATTCTTAGTAAAACCAAACTCTTTGATTGTACTATCGAATCTGAGGCTACAACTCCTAGATGCCTGCTTTAGACCATAAATAGATCTCTGAAGTTTGCATACCATATGCTCACTTCCGACAGATGTAAACCCTTCAGGTTGAGACATGTAAATCTCTTCCTTAATATCCCCATTAAGAAAGGATGTCTTGACATCCATCTGCTATATCTCATAGTCATACCATGAATCTATGTCTAGAAATATCCTTATAGACTTGAACATTGCGACTGGAGAAAAGGTTTCCTCAAAGTTAACTCCTTGTCTTTGAGTATATCCTTTTGCTATCAATCGCGCCTTGTAGGTCAATACCTTCCCATCCGCCCCAAGTTTCCTCTTGTAAATCCATTTACACCCTACGGGAACAGTTCCTTCGGGTGGATCCTCAAGATTCCACACTTGATTAGAATGCATGGAATTCATCTCAGATTCTATAGCTTCAATCCACTTGGATGAATCGGCATTAGATAACGCCTCCTTGAAGGTTATTGTATCACATCCATGGCTAGGCTCATCATGGCCCTCTTCAAGAAGAAGACCATACCTCATAGCTGGTTTCAAGACTCTCTCGGATCTTCTAGGAGCTTGTATCTCCTCTCTTGGCTCTTCGGGTGTGGGTTCTACAATTGTGGGTGTCTCTCGAACCTCTTCTAGTTCTATCATCTCCCATTTTCTATCTAATAGAATTTTTTTTTTTCAAAAAGGTTGCATTTCTTGAAACAAACATCTTTTTTTCTTAGGGATGATAGAAATAATATCCAACTGAATTCTTTGGATATCCCACAAAGTAACATAAAATGGATCGACTATTCCAATTTTTCTCCCACTGCCTACTTCACATAAGCAGGGCATCCCCATATTCTAATATAAGAATATTTGGGAGGCTTATTCATCCATATCTCATATGGTGTTTTATCAACTACTTTTGAATGGACATTGTTCAACAACAGTACCGTTGTCTCAAGTGCATATTCCCAAAAGGATGGTGGCAACTCCGTGAACCCCATCATAGACCAAACCATGTCCATCAAAGTCCGGTTACGACGCTCCAAAACACCATTCAACTGCGGTGTAGCAGGCGAAGTCCACTGCGAGAAAATCTCACTCTCCCTAAGATACTCTTGGAACTCAGCACTCAAGTATTTACCACCTCGATCCGATCAAAGTGTCTTGATGCTTCGCCCCAACTGTTTCTCTACTTCACTTCTGAATTCTTTGAACCTTGCAAAGGCTTCAGATTTGTATTTTATCAGATACACATACCCATACCTTGAAAAATCATCGGTAAAGATGATGAATTAGGCATGTCCATGCTTAGTGGTGATGCTAAGCGGACTGCACACATCGGTATGGATCGAATCCAATAATCCTTTGGCTCGCTCCACTGTGGCCCTTAAAGGGAATTTTGGTCATCTTTCCTTTTAGATAGGATTCACAAGTCATGAGAGAATTAATATCAGACATATCAAACATGCCTACTCCCACTAGCTTGTTCATCCTTCTTAGGGAAATATGTCCTAATCAAGCATGCCATAATTGTGCCGAATTTAGAGTATCTTGTTTTTGTTTGTTTGTTGTTGTTATTGCTTGGATATTGTTTAGTGGAATATCTATTAATTTTAAGTTATAGAGATCGTTTTCAAGTTCTCCCGTACTAATCAAACATTCAGTCTTGTAAATGTTGCAAACACCTTTGCTAAATAAATAAGAATATCCATCTTTATCAAGCATAGAGATGGAAACAATGTTTTTCACAAAATCAGGTACAAACAAAACATATCTTAGAACTAACTTAAAATCATTGTTCAAAAGCAAGTAAACATCTCCAATAGCCTTGGCAGCAACTCATGCCCCATTGCCCATCCTCAAGAAGGTCTCACCTTCCCTTAGCCTTCTACTTCTTCCCATCACTTGCAAATCATTACAGAGATGTGAGTCACAGCCGGTATCTAATACCAAGAAGTAGAGTTAATTTAAATGTTTACTTCAATATAGAACATACCATTTCCAGAATCCTTTTTTGGCAAGATATTATCTGCAGTTACGCCTCCAATGTCCAGGCTTCTTGCAGTGATGACAGATATCAGTAGTCTTGTCAGCCTTAACTTGTGTGGCTCCCATAACGGGATTCAAAGATTGCCTCTTCAAGGGCACATTCTTCTTGGGACGTTGGAAAGAACGCTTCTTTCCCTTATGTGGACCAGTCTTCGTACCAGATGAAGAACCCACATAAAGAACCGACTTCTCTTTCTTGATGGAGGACTCAAACATAAAAAGCATATTCACCAACTCCTCAAGGGTAGGCTACAACTTGTTCATGTTGAAATTCAACACAAAAGGATCAAATGAGCTCGGCAGTGACAAGAGCAACACCTCAGTGGTCAACTCCGATGGCAACATAAGATCTATGCCAACGAGCTTGTCCTCAAGCCCAATCAACTTTAGGTCATGCTCATGGACCGAAGCCCCATCTCGCATGCGTAAAGTGATTAGCTCCTTGACGGTAGCATGCCTAAGAGGTCGAGTCTGCTCACCAAAGAGATCTTTGAGATGCAAATGAATGTCAGCAGAACTCTTTGCATCCTCAAAACACCTCTGCAGCTCATTCATGCTTCATAGAAGCATGCATATAACACTTGGCTCGCAAGTCATGGTCACACCAATCCTTGTAAGTCCTGCAATTCCTCAGGAGTGCAGCTAGTCGGGGCTTTAACAGGGGACGACTCAGTAAATGTATATGTTATTTTTTCCGAATTCAAGACGATTTTCAGGTTTCTTAGCAAATGGAGGTAATTAGGTCCAGTTAAAACGTGTTTGTCGAGTATTGCAGATAATGGGTTGCGAATCGAAGACATTGTAAAATTTGTACTGAAAAGTAAAAACAGATAAATGTTAATGACTATTTTAAAATATTTAGTAAGATATAAAGTATGAACTTTTACTTCATAAATTTTTGCTCCCACTGTTACATTTTTCGCTACCCTCTAGTGAAAACGGGAAACTCTTTTCCTCAGTAGGTACGTAAGGACTAATTAGCAAATTATGATCACAAATAATATCAGCCAATAATAATTTCTAAAAGGTAGCTTCCAATTGCATCTCCATGCAACCCTTTACGTAAAATTTAGTCTCAAGTTTGATTAGGACCCAATGATATGACGTCGTTCATCTTTACATGTCAAGCCTTACCCATCGATATTGAACCTTAATGGACGGTCGCCACGAGTTCCCTCAATAATATGAGCTGAAATCATGGGAGTTCCACGTAGTTCACATCACCATGTCGATGAATGTCACAGCTTTCCGGTGTCCAGGGCTCCCTCAATAATATGAGCCGAACACTGAACACGTGTAGCATTCATCATGCATCCATTGTCGATGGAAGACATGGAAATTAAAAACACCTTTATAATTCCTCTTTTCGGGCTTGATATTAATTTTGAATCTTATTCAAAATGAGGGTTTTTAATTTTGAAAGGTCTCATAATTAATTTTGTTTGAAAGCTCGCCATGTTTGATCATATGTTTGTCGGATTCATGCAACTTTGCTATTATCATAATAATGACGCACATACTAATTATTTATTATATATTGTTGCGTATTTTCACTGTCGCAAGTGTACGGTGTCAAGTTTTAGTACTGGTTTGAGTACAGATATCGATCCCACGAGTAGTAATTATTTAAAACTGTATATTAAGTACCATAATTGACATAGTTCAACTTTATTTAGACAAATCAATGAGATGGTTTATAATCAATTCAGATAAAATAGCGAATTATGTAAATTTTATGCACACAGTCGAAATTCAGTGAGTAAAGCAATCTAGAGATATGATTTAGTTTGGTCTCCCCTCACATATTATTAAATTGCATCATGTTTACTAACCAAGAACTCGCAATTTCCTATTCTCCTTTTTCAAGTGATAAATAGAACTGTATTACCTATTACTGATTTTAATATGTCTATTCAAAATCACATAACACGTAATAAATGCAAACAAGGTTCTCTTATGGATCCGTTAGAGTTATACGTCTTTTGCACGTTATAAACGTCTAACGATGTTATTTCTCCTGTCCTAATTTCAATCCCCTCTTTCGAGTGTTATATCTTAATTATTAGATCAATCGAATTATGGCTAGTAATCCAAAAGCATTAAAGACAAGAAATCACGAATAAACACGATGAATTAATTCAATGAAAATTCAAAACGTCAATAACATAGGTTCAACCAAGACTACATCAATCTCTAGAAAATAAAATTAGTTCATACTTGAATTTAAATCAATACAAGACCTGTTTGTAATCATTAAAAACGTAAAAGTAAAGAACCGAATTAGAAATGTGTTTAGGGAAGATGAAAGTGCGTCTCCGTGTCCGGATTAAGCGTCTTCAGTCTCTGTTCTTCGCGCTCCGTCGTTGGCTCTCGCTTTTTAGTCGCCTAGATCACCTTGTCGACTGTGTCTAATAATTTTCAGAACCCCTTTCAAAGTCCACGACTGACCTATTTTATTCTGGAAATCACGCCATGCGCATATGCGCGACCAAGAATCGCGCATATGCGCGGGTCCTTCTGTTATGTTGGGCAGTCTTCTTTTGCGCGCGCACGTGCGTGCCCTTGCTCCGCGCACATGCGCGAAGTCTTCTGTTTTGAGCATTGGAAATTTCTTCGCGCGCGCGGCGCATATGCGCGAGCATCTATGGTGTCTCGTCTTATTCTTGCGCGCATATGCGCGTCTTTGACTCGCGCATATGCGCGGGTCTTGCTGCCATAAAAGCTGGGGGCTTGTCACACTTCTTCTTCTAAGCGCCATTTTTGTTCCTTTTCACGTCCATGTAGTCGCCTTACCTAGATTCCTGCAAACACACCAAAAATAACAAAAACGCATAATTCTGCCCAAGAAAACTAACAATCTATATGAATTATAAGGATAATTTAAGTGCACAAAATGCACTTATCAAATCTCCTCAAACTTGAACTTTTGCTAGTCCCGAGCAAAATAAAATAGTAAAAAAAAACATTAGCTAGTCTAAACTTAACACATCCTAAAGAAAGTAACTGAACGAACAAGAATTTTGGAATAAAAAGATAACCACTAGCCTCAGAGATTACAGTCCCCATCATATTGAATCAAACACATGCCACATTACTCACAGTTCACGTGCGTGTGTGTTTTGCTATTCTCGTTTACCCAATCCAAATGCCACGAAAAGTTCATAACTTTTTATCTCAAAAAAATTCTGGACTCCTCGACACACATGTAATTAGCAAAACCATTGAGGCACACATTTACCTTCACAAATCAACAGGACCTATAGGATAACATTTGGCTAAACAAAATGGCAATCTGAAGACAATAATTAACCTAAAAAAGTCCAAAATCATGAGATGCGCACATGTACACAATCAAATTCTATGTCTATTGACGGCATTTTTTTTGAAGTGTCCATAGGCTTAACTTTGGCAACTCTTCTCCACTAGTATATTGGTTATATGTGACTTGGTTAATAGGTCTTTTAAGCTTATAACGTTAGGCTATGGATAATGGCTACAAATGAAGATAGGGAATCAAAATTAAGAGAAACAAACCAATTTATTTTTCAACACGCTTCTCCTTCTTCCTCTTGTTTCACATCCACTTGCTTTGCCACAACATATTCACCATTTTGTCCTCTTTTTCACATCAATACATCATACTCTTTTATTCTTTATTCAAATTTTTCCTTCTCCCTTTTCTCAACATCTTTTTTTTTCTTTTCATAGAAATTCATTTCTTTCTTTTGATATTCTTATACGCGTACAAGGGAGAGGAACTTTTGTAGTGATACACAGGTTCGTTTTCTCTCGGTTTTCGGTAAGTACTAGTGTATATGCTCAAAAGTTGGTAGTTGACGTAGGGATTTAGAATTGATACGAATGAGGGCTTTTGTGTGCCTTGGCACACTCCATTCGATTTTCATTAAGCTCAAACATGGGACACTAGGGTATAATATGATGTTATGGGTAGGCTTGAAAGGCTCAAACGTTCCAAAAATTCGCCTAAATCATCCCTAAGTCACACAATACCTTGCAAGGCACTCTGGCCATAATTTTTTTTTGTACCTGCAAAAATAAAATGAACCAAATCAATACTTGAATACCAAAAATTAAAATTAACCAATAAAAGATTAAAATGAAAAAAAAAAACATAAAGAAAACGAATGCTAAAGATGATTGTGGGTTGCCTCCCACACAGCGCTTGGTTTAGAGTCTTCAGCCTGATTTCTCCTTTCTACTTTGGTTCTCGAAGTGGAATATTGTCCATGTGTCTCACTTCACTTCGAAAGTAATGCTTGACCCTCTGACCATTTACTTTAAATGTTTGACCGTTGTTGCATTTCAACTCAATTGTCCCATGTGGATATACGGTTTTTACTGTGAATGGTCCAGACCATCGTGATTTTAACTTACCAGGGAACAACCTCAGTAGAGAATTGAACAATAATACTTGTTGTCCTGGTTCGAAGTCTCGTCGAAGAATCTGTTTGTCGTGTCATCTCTTGTTCTTTTCTTTGTATATCTTTGCATTCTCGTATGCATCATTCCTGAATTCTTCCATTTCATTCAGCTGCAGCAGTCGTTGTTCGCCAGATGCTCCCATATCAAAATTTAGCTTTTTCGAAGCCCAAAATGCTTTGTGCTCCAGTTCCAAAGGTAGATGGCAAGCTTTCCCAAAGACCAACCTATAAGGCGACATCCCGATAGATGTCTTGTATGCAGTCATGTACGCCCATAAAGAATCATCTAGCTTAATCGTCCAATCCTTCCGGTTTGTCTTCACTGTTTTTTCTAATATCTGCTTGATCTCCCGGTTGGATATTTCTGCTTGCCCATTAGCTTGCGGGTGGTATGCCAATGTCACCCTGTGCTTAACAGCATACTTAGCCAACAGTGAGTTAAAAATTTTGTTACAGAAATGCGTATGGCTCTAGGGATTCCAAATCTTGTGAAGATATTCCTGTGGACAAACTTAACAACAACTCGAGCATCATTAGTACTAGTGGCAATTGCTTCCACCCATTTAGAGACATAGTCAACATCGAGTAAAATATAAGATTGACCAAAAGAAGATGGGAATGGACCCATAAAGTCAATACCCCAGACATCAAAAAGTTCCACTTCCAAAATATTTGTTAGCGGTAAGTCATGGCGTCTAGAAATATTGCCAACTCTTTGGCATTTATCACACGACTTTACTAAAGTATAACTGTCTTTAAACAAATTAGGCCAATAAAAACCTGACTATAATACTTTAGCTGCTGTCCTAGATGCTCCAAAGTGTCCACCGTAGGGTGAGGAATGACACTGCTCCAGAATCGTACCCGCTTCTTCCTCTGCTACACATCGTCTAATTATCTGATCAGCGCATCTCTTGAACAAGAAAGGATCGTCCCACAGATAAAACTTGGCATCATGAAGAAATTTTCTTCTTTTGGTGATAAGTTAAATCTAGTGGTAATTCTTCTGCAGCAAGAAAATTAGCTATATCTGCAAACCAAATATGTGTAACATTTACCTTGAAGAGTTGTTCGTCTGGGAACGACTCATTGATCACTCAACCTTCAGTTCTTTCTTCCAGCTCCAGGCGTGACAAGTGATCTGCCACTTGGTTCTCACAATCTGTCTTGTCTTTGACTTCAAAGTCAAATTCTTGAAGTAGGAGTATCCATCGTATCAACCTGGGCTTTGCATCCTTTTTGGCAAACAAGTAAAAAAGAGCTGCATGGTCAGTGAAAACAGTTACCTTGGTGCCAATGAGATATGATCTGAACTTATCGAATGCAAACACCACTGCTAGCTTCTCTTTCTCAGTAGTTGTGTAATTCTGTTGGGCTGCATTAAGTGTACGACTTGCATAGTAGATAGCCTTGAACATCTTGTCTCGCCTTTGTCCCAATGCTGCTCCCACAACATAGTCGCTAGCGTAGCACATGAGCTCAAAGGGCTCCTTCCAATCAGGCACTATCATAATGGATGCAGAAATTAGTGCTGTCTTGATTCTGTCAAATGCCTGCAAACAATCGTCGTCAAAAATAAAAGTAGAATCTTTCTCTAACAAATTACATAAAGGTCTAGTAATTTTAGAGAAATCTTTAATATAACAACGATAGAACCCGGCATGTCCCAAGAAACTTCTGATCCCTTTCACATTCTTGGGCGATGGAAGATTCTCAATTGCCAGAACTTTGGCCCTGTCCACTTCTATCCCTCTGGCTGAAATTTTGTGCCCAAGAACAATACCTTCTTGGACCATGAAATTACATTTTTCCCAATTCAACACTAAATTCTTTGCCTGACATCTCTGCAAAACAAGCGTTAGATTCTACAAACAATGTTCAAATGATGAACCAAAGACAGATATATCATCCATAAAAATATCCATTATTTCCTCAACCATGTCAGAAAATATGGCCATCATACACATCTGAAAAGTAGCAGGTGCATTGCAAAGACCAAATGGCATTCTCCTGAAAGCAAATGTACCGTAGGGGCAAGTGAAGGTAGTTTTCTCTTGATCCTCCGGTTCGGTGACAATTTGATTGTAGCCTGAATAACCATCTAGAAAGCAATAATAATGATAACCACCTACTCTATCAAGCATCTGGTCAATAAAGGGAAAAGGGAAGTGATCTTTCCTAGTAGCATCATTCAATTTCCTGTAGTCTATACACACTCGCCAACCAGTTACTGGACGAGTTGAAATCAATTCGTTATTATCATTTCTCACCATAGTTATACCCCCCATTATTAGGCACTACTTGTACTGGTGACACCCAAGAACTGTCAGATATAGCATAAATAACTCCAGCATTTAACAATTTTAATACCTCAGCTCTCACAACCTCTTTCATGGCTGGATTAAGCCTCCTCTGATGATCAATATAGGGGAATAGGACTCCTGCATCAAGATTTTATGCATACAAACAGTAGGGCTAATCCCCTTTATATAAGAAATTGTCCATTCCAAAGCAGATTTAAATTCTCGCAACACCCTCAACAACCTATCTTTCTCATCAATAGTAAGTGCAGAAGATATAATTATCGGATAGGACGAACTCTCATCTAAGAATGCATAGCGCAAATGACTCTGTAATTCCTTCAATTCAGGAGATGATTTTGGTACCTTTTCACATGCGTCTTCAAGTAACTCTTCATGCTGAGCATCAATCTTTTCTTTAGGTAGCACATTAAGAGCAAGTAACTCCTCTCGCACATCCCAGTCCTCTTCATCCACTATGGAAGTTAATTCTAATAAGCATCTCTCCAAGGAGTCTTTCGTCAACTTACCTGCACTCACTTGAGATACACATGAATCAATGATATCAATGCTATTACAAGTACTTACCTCATTTGGTCCTCTGATGGTGTTGTAGATATTGAACACCACTTCATCTCTGCTTACTCTCACTGTGAGCTCGCCCTTGTGTACATCAATCAGGGCCTTTCCGGTGGCCAAGAATGGTCTTCCAAAGATAAGCGGAGTCTCCTGGTCTTCTTCCATATCTAAAATGACGAAATCAGCAGGAAATATGAATTTGTCTAACTTTACCAGCACATCCTCTACTATCCCTCATGGATAGGTAAGTGATCTGTCCGCCAGCTGCAAAGTAATAGTGCTAGGCTTCACCTCGCCAAGTTCCAAGGTCCTGTAAATAGAAAAAAAGCATTAAATTAATACTGACACCTAAATCACATAAAGCTCTATTTACTCTAGAACCACCAATAACACAAGGAATAGTAAAACTCCCTGGATCTTTGAGTTTGTGGTAGCTTCCTTTCGAGTATGGCACTGCAATCTTCGGTTAGTTTCACGGTATCAAATTCTTGAAGTTTCCTCTTCTTGGACATCACATTCTTGATGAACTTAGCATAATTGGGCATTTGCTCTAATGCATCGGGCAAATGAGATGTTAATGTGTATTTTCTTGAAGATTTCTAGGAACTTCGCAAACTGATCATCTAACCCTTTCTTCTTGAACCTCTGTGGATATGGAAGATTCACCTTTGGTAAGGGCTGCTGTTTTAGTACTTTCTCAGGCTCCTCTACTTTGTCATTTTCAATACTTACACCCTTTTCATCATCTTTCTCCGCAAGGATCTCTACATTCTCTTCAGCCGGATCTGGGATTCCAATTTCCTTGCCACTCCTTAGTGTGACAGCTTTGCATTGCTCCCTAGGATTCACCTCCGTATTGCTTGGGAACTGCCCTCTATTTTGATCCTTCAAAGCATTGGCTAATTGCCCAATCTGTGTTTCTAAGGACTTCATCGTGGCACCCATGTTTCCCATGTGTTTTTCCATGCTATCAAGACGAGACTCAGTTATCGCCATTCTTTTCCCACACTCAGCCTCAAACGTCCCGACTAGATCATCAAAAGATGGCTTTCCTTCCCCCTTCTGTGTATTGAACCCTGGTGGAGGATTCAACACGTTCTTGTTGTTCGCATAAGAGAAATTCTCGTGATTCCTCAAACCTAGATGATAAGTATTAGGGGGAGGATTGCCTCGATAACCTCCATAGCCACGATTGTTATTGATGTACTGAGCTTCCTCAACAACTGGCTCTTCCTCAGCAGTCACCAATGCTACATCATACGTAGATTGGCCTGGCTTGTTCATCGCTGCAATCTGTGCGGTCAATGCCGAAACCTGTAATGCCAGAGATTTAATTACTGTAATCAGACGTTGATTAATTGACAGAATTGAGGTTATAGGAACTCAAATGAAGAAGCAGGGCATCGTTACAGTATAAGCCAAGATGTTGGACCGAACATCTGGCGCCCGAGCGGTAGAAAAGAACCGCCCGAGCGCCAATAAACTCATTGGACAGAATGTTTGGCGCCCGAGCGGTAGAATATTACCGCCTGAGCGCCAGGAGATGATCGGCTGAGTATCTCGACAGAAACTGCCACGCCCGAGCGGTAAGTTTTAACCGCCCGAGCGCCGAACAAGCGCCCGGGCGGAAATTCATGACCGCCCGAGCGCGAGACGTGCAGTATGCACAATGTTCCACTTGCTTTACATGCAACGTATATATGTATATATATATAGCAAGCACGAATTGTTCCTCAGAATTCAAGGAAAAGAAACGGAGGGTTAGGGGAGTTCTAAATTCCTTCGAAAAGTTTAATTCGATTTGTGAGAAATCTGCCCATCTGATTTTGAATCCGAGTACAGTACTGAGTTTCTATCGATGCAGGCTTCAACTGGACGTAAGTTTTCTTATGTTTTGATAGGATTTGAAAATATGATGTTGAAGGAATCAGATATGATTCATATATGGTTTTTCTGATATGTTAGACATCGTATAATCGAAACCGGAACGAAGGACAGATACCGTATGAAATTGTTATGAATTTTCAGACTTAATTTGATTGTGATTAGACCGATGTGATATCAGAGTTATGTTGTTATCGATTATGAAGTGTTAGAATTGATATCTGATTTATACTGTATCGCTGTATAGTGATATTATTCAGATTTGGATCAGATGAGTTGCTGAATTGTATATACTGATATTGTATTGCCGGTATTACGAGCTTGTACAGATTTGAGATTATGATATGTTATTTATTGTTGAGATTATGAGTTGTACTGATATTGATTATGATCCGTGTTATTATATCTGTGATGTTGAGATTGACGGGATTATTGAGATTGTATTGTTATGCCGTCGAAACATCAGTAGATTAATATTGATCAGATTCAGTATTGATTAAGATTGTATCATGATATCATTGATATGGATCATATTATGTTGATTTGAGTATTGATCAGAACATGTCTTGAATTGAGTTATACATTGATACAGTGTATTCGATATTGTTATTACCAAATTGATTTGACAGGCAGTGAGTTCGAGACTTCGACAGAGTCAGAGCGATAGAACGAAACGAAAGGTATAAATTGATGTTGATGCGGGATTGCACAACTCGAGTTAGATTTGACTGGAGTTTCCCAAAATCACATACTTCATCTTATTGCATTGATATTTGCAATTGATGTGATTATTATCTTTGGTCTATTGATTTATGTATTAAGTCATAGATTGATGCGCCTAGTCGTAGGCGATTGATCTCGTGACAGAGGGGCCTAATAGAGATAAAATAGTCGCTGGGCCATTGCACATTGTCACAGAGGTTCGGAAAGATATGCCAGGGCTGATATGCCTAGTCTTGGACAGAACCGCTAAGACACCGGACATTTGGTCATATCGATGTGACTTAGAAGAAGAGCGACTTCTATTTCCGATATTCGGTATAGCTAGGACCAAAGTCCGTAATAAGAACGTACTGTCACCACGACCGAGGGAGTAGGTGAGAGATTGTTACGTTCTTATTCAGATCGGGATCCCTAGATTAGGATGAGTCGAGTCAGAGTCTAAGAGTCACAGAGTGTGATTCAGAGTTTGTATTGATTCATGTTTCTGATTTTGATACATGTTATGAATATCTATTTCATGTTTTTATATCTGTTATATGATTGCATGTATACATGATTTATACTGGGAATGTAATTCTCACCGGAGTGATCCGGCTGTTGTCTTGTTTGTATGTCTGTATGACAAAGGTGGAACAAGATCAGGATCAGGAAGAGGATGAGAGATTTTAGTTAGCGTGGAGATCCGGGCCCAGAAGCAGAATAGGATTCAGCACGGGATATATAGCCGTGGAACCTAGTTGAGATAGAGACATGTAGTACATGATTGTACTTTGACTTTGACATGTATATTAGATAGATTATTATTACATTTCCGCATTTATATTAAAAAAAAATTAGTCCCACTTTTCTTAATTGTTATATTGGACATTAAAAATGTTTAAGACATGAATTAGCATCCGGGTCCCCACAGCAGGTGGTATCAGAGCGATGGATCCTTGAGACTCAGATAGGAGCTAGTGAGCGGGGTAGAATAAGTCTTCTTTCCTTGCTTTTGATTGCTAGCATGATTTACTGCTTTAATACATGTTTACCTGTTTATCTGATTTGATTGGGAATGTGTATTATTTGAAAATGAATCAGAACCGATTCTTGATCAGTAGTAAGATGAATAGAGGAGGATTGAAACAGATTTGTTGTATTTGGTTTCTAATTATTTTTGTAATTAGATATTCCTCCTCGAAGAATCCCAGAACCGGGTAGTATTTCGACTAGTCAGATGGATGTGTCAGAAACTCCGATGGAAATACAGTTGAAGAGGTTTCAGTCATTGACACCGTCGATTTTGAGGGGCACTGAGACGACTGTTGATTGTGAGAGCTGGATAGATGATATAGAGATATTGTTTGATTCACTTGAGTACTCGGATGAATGTAAAGTTAAACTGATTGGGCATCAGTTACAGGAGGTCGAAAAGAGTTGGTGGATTACAGCCAAAAGAGCTTTAGAACAGCGTGGTACAGTGATTATGTGGGAACTCTTTAAAGTAGAATTTTATCGAAGGTTTTTCCCAATTTCGTACCGAGAAGATAAGAGGGCAGAATTTGAAAATTTGAAACAGGGTCAGCTAAATATTGAAGAATATGTTGCTCAATTTTCTACCTTGCTACGTTTTGCTCCTCACGTGGCTGAAAATGATGAAGCTGTGATTAATCAGTTTTTTAAGGGATTGAATCCTGAGATATTGACATTGGTAAACACAGGCCGACCCTATAATTTTGTTGATGCTCTGAGTAGAGCCAAGAGAACCGAAGCCAGTCTGATGAGACAGAGAGGAGCTTCATTTGTGCCTCAAGCATCTAGACCACACCAACCACATCTTGGACTTGAGACTGGTAGTAGCAGTGGTGGAAAGAAAGATTTCTTGAAAGCCTGAAAGAAACAGATCAAGAAGTTAGGAAGCGGTTCGTCTAGTTCCAGTGGTTCTATTCAGAGTTACACCCGGGTTTATTGCAGAATTTGCGGAGGGAGACATCCCACCGAGCAATGCCAAGGAGTCTTTGGTAGTTGCAACGTCTGTCATCAGCCAGGACATTTTGTGAGAGTATGTCCACTGAGAGCTTCACGACGATCTCAGGGAGCAGAACCATCTGGATTAGTGGCACCGTTTGATAGACCATCATCGGTTGTTCACTTTTTCCAACCACCGACAACTCCTCAATCAAAACCAAGTCCAGGACATACCTGACGAGGTAATGGCAGGTACTTATTTATTGTATGGTTATTTTGCATATGTATTGATGATACTAATGCATTCCATACGATTATTCTTAAATGAATTACATTGATATATGCGTTGTCTATGGAGTTAGTATATGCTGTAGTATTGATCTCTTTTCTGTTTGGGAGAGGTCTTGTATTAGTGACATCTGTTAGATCTTGTATGCTACAGTATGACAGATATGAAATTGAGTTAGATTATATTGTACTTGGGTCATCCGATTTCGATTTTATTATCGGTACTGATATGTTGACCAAGTACAAAACTACCGTTACTTTTTCCAAAAGATTGAAAGAATCAGATAGATATGATTGATGAACGGAAATTACCGTCGAAACATCAGTAGATTAATATTGATCAGATTCAGTATTGATTAAGATTGTATCATGATATCATTGATATGGATCAGATTATGTTGATTTGAGTATTGATCAGAACAGATCTTGAATTGAGTTATACATTGATACAGTGTATTCGATATTGTTATTACCAAATTGATTTGACAGGCAGTGAGTTCGAGACTTCGACAGAGTCAGAGCGATAGAACGAAACGAAAGGTATAAATTGATGTTGATGCGGGATTGCACAACTCGAGTTAGATTTGACTGGAGTTTCCCAAAATCACATACTTCATCTTATTGCATTGATATTTGCAATTGATGTGATTATTATCTTTGGTCTATTGATTTATGTATTGAGTCATAGATTGATGCGCCTAGTCGTAGGCGATTGATCTCGTGACAGAGGGGCCTAATAGAGATAGAATAGTCGCTGGGCCATTGCACATTGTCACAGAGGTTCGGAAAGATATGCCAGGGCTGATGTGCCTAGTCTTGGACAGAACCGCTAAGACACTGGACATTTGGTCATATCGATGTGACTTAGAAGAAGAGCGACTTCTATTTCCGATATTCGGTATAGCTAGGACCAAAGTCCGTAATAAGAACGTACCGTCACCACGACCGAGGGAGTAGGTGAGAGATTGTTACGTTCTTATTCAGATCGGGATCCCTAGATTAGGATGAGTCGAGTCAGAGTCTAAGAGTCACAGAGTGTGATTCAGAGTTTGTATTGATTCATGTTTCTGATTTCGATATATGTTATGAATATCTATTTCATGCTTTTATATCTGTTATATGATTGCATGTATACATGATTTATACTGGGAATGTAATTCTCACCGGAGTGATCCGGCTGTTGTCTTGTTTGTATGTGTGTATGACAACAGGTGGGACAGGATCAGGATCAGGAAGAGGATGAGAGATTTAAGTTAGCGTGCAGATCCGGGCCCAGAAGCAGAATAGGATTCAGCACGGGATATATAGTCGTGGAACCTAGTTGAGATAGAGACATGTAGTACATGATTGTACTTTGACTTTGACATGTATATTAGATAGATTATTATTACGTTTCCGCATTTATATTAAAAAAAAAATTTAGTCCCACTTTTCTTAATTGTTATATTGGACATTAAAAATGATTAAGACATAATTAACGTCCGGGTCCCCACAAAACCTGTGCAGTAAATGATGTGATCTGGTCTACGGCATACACTCCAGCAGGTTTCCTTGATCCAGATCTCTCACTCGGCCACTGATAACTGTTAATGGTCATATGTTCAAGCAATTCATAAGCCTCATCAGGTGTTTTAGAAAAAATAGTACCTCCGGCGGCTGCATCCACATTCCCTCTAGTTGGTCCATCCAAACCATTGTAAAATAACTCAATCTGCACCCATTCTGCATATCCATGATTTGGACACTTCCTGAGTAATTCTTTGTATCTCTCCCAAGCCTCATATAATACCTCAAATTTTCTCTGCCTGAAGTTGGTGATATCTATTTTCAGCTGAGCAAACTTGGCTGAAGGAAAATATTATGATAGAAACTTCGTGACCAATCTGCCCATGTAGTAATACTTCCCAGAGGTAGAGATTGGAGCCAACTCCTTGCTTGATCCCTAAGAGAAAACGGAAACCGACGGAATCGAATAATTTCATCAGAAACACCGTTAATTTTTACCGTATCTGTAATCTCTAGAAAAGTTCTTAGGTGAAGATGGGGATCTGCAGTGGTTGCTCCTCCAAATTGGTTATGTTGAACCATGTTAATGAGTGCGGGCTTTAGCTCGAAGTTGTTAGCAGCAATGGTTCCGCGAGCTATTCCAGAGTAGTGAGCGTTGATGATTGGGCGGAAATGTTCTCGGATTGGCACCTCTCTTGGGTGCTCATTCTGATTATCTCTGTTTTCAGCCATTGTTTTAATTTCGTCTCTCCTTGCTTTCCTCAATCTCCTGGCAGTTCTTTCGATTTTCGGATCAAAAATCAGCAAGTCGGGATTTTGATATCGTCGCATGCACTGCAAAACATAAAAGATTATAGATTAACAGAATAAATAAAATAAAATAAAGTCTAAATTAAAAACAATACTACTTAGTAATGATATCAATATGCAATTAAATACTTTACTCCCCGGCAACGGCGCCAAAAACTTGTTGCGTATTTTCACTACCGCAAGTGTACGGTGTCAAGTTTTAGTACTGGTTTGAGCACAGATATCGTTCCCACGAGGAGTAATTATTTAAAACTGTATATTAAGTACCATAATTGACATAGTTCAACTTTATTTAGACAAATCAATGAGATGGTTTATAATCAATTCAGATAAAATAGGGAATTATGTAAATCTTATGCACACAGTCGAAATTCAGTGAGTAAAGCAATCTAAAGATATGATTTCGTCTGATCTCCCCTATGCTAAATTAAAATTGACTCACAAATTATTCAATTGCATCATGTTTACTAACCAAGAATTCGCAATTTCCTATTCCCCTTTTTCAACTAATAAATACAACTGTATTACCTACTACTGATTTTAATATGTTTATTCAAAATCACATAACACGTAATAAATGCAAAAAAAGTTCTCTTATGGATCCGTTAGAGTTATAAGTCTTTTGCGTTATAAACGTCTAACGATGTGATTTCCCCTGTCCTAATTTCAATCCCCTCTTTCGAGTTTTAGAACTCAATTATTAGATCAGTCGAATTATGGCCAGTAATCCAAAAGCATTAAAGACAATAAATCACGAATAAACACGATTAATTAATTCAATGAAAATTCAAAACGTCAATAACATAGGTTCAACCAACACTACGTCAATCTCTAGAAAATAAAATTAGTTCATAATCGAATTTAAATCAATACAAAACCTGTTTGTAATCATTAAAAACGTAAAAGTAAAGACCCGAATTAGAAACATGTTGAGGGAAGATAAAAGTGCGTCTCTGTGTCCGGATTAAGCGTCTTCAGTCCCCGTTCTTCGCGCTCCGTCGTTGGCTCTCGCTTTTTAGTCGCCTAGATCACCTTGTCGGCTGTGTCTAATAATTTTCAGAACCCCTTTCAAAGTCCACGACTGACCTATTTTATTCTGAAAATCGCGCCGCACGCATATGCGTGGGTCCTTCTGTTGTGTTGGGCAGTCTTCTCTTGCGCGCGCACGTATGCGCCCTTGCTCCGCGCACATGCGTGGACTCTTCTGTTTTGAGCATTGGAAATTTCTTTGCGCTGCGCATATGCGCGCCTTGTCCGGCGCATATGCGCGAGCATCTCTAGTGTCTCGTTTGATTCTTGCGCGCATATGCGAGTCTTTGACTTGCGCATATGCGAGGGTCTTGCTGCCATAAAAGTTGGGGGCTTGTCACACTTCTTCACGCCCATGTACTCGCCCTACCTAGATTCCTACAAACACACCAAAAATAACAAAAACGCATAATTCTGCTCAAGAAAACTAACAATCTATATGAATTATAAGGATAATTTAAGTGCACAAAATGCATTTATCATATATCATGCATATATTATAAACAGTAAACTAA
Organism: Primulina tabacum; assembly: GCF_025594145.1. NCBI lineage: Eukaryota > Viridiplantae > Streptophyta > Magnoliopsida > Lamiales > Gesneriaceae > Primulina > Primulina tabacum. The sequence goes on along the minus strand of NC_134556.1, from coordinate 8,586,122 downwards.
ACAAGGATGATCGATCGCCCCAAAAACTAATGGCCCGTGTGAGCCAAACACGGGCCTAGGTCCAATCCTAGGGAATGCATGGGATGCAAATGCATAATTACATAGCCTCCAATATTTACATGTCTTCAATCTTCATAATCATCAAGGCCCACCATCTTCCAATCTTGATCTTCTACTATACTAAAATTTACAAATAAATATTCATGATAAATAGAGATACATCTCATGGGGTGGAAACGAGCTATAAACCAAGCCCACTTATAAATTGATAATTATTACAATCATTCAATATAAAATATCCTAACATGCACCTAGCAAATTGGGCTTGGGCTTGGGCTTTTGATCATCCTTCGTGCATAATATCACATATCATACACCATCAATTAATTATCACAATAATTAATTTATCCAATATTATATATTTTGATCCAATCATTAACCGCCACGATTATAAATTAAATTAACAAAGTAAACAAACTCTTTTGTTCAGTTTCTAATTAATTTATTAATAACCGAATTTCTTGTAAATCACCATTTACTATAAATAATTAAAGTTCAACTTCAATTATTTATTTTATGTGAAAATATATACAAATTTTGTAGATTTAAACTTAAGGGCCCAATAATACATTTTTCACTAAAAATATTTTGGCTCATTTAAATTACACAAATAATGTTAACCATCTAATGGCCCAACATGCACAAATTTTTTTTATTAAAAAGGGGAGGGGCATTTTGGGGCTGCCCTTGCTGCCCGAAATGGGCAGCAACATGCCCTTCCGAAACAGCCCCTCGAATGGCCACGAATTTTAGGTTTCGAATTATCTCATGCGGTCAGAAATTGCCCTCAATATAATATCAAGTATTTGCTACATAATAAGGTGACCTTAGCTCTGATACCACTAGAAAATGGATTGGTTACAAGGCCCGGAAGCGCCAAGCACCGTAACTTCGAAAATCATATGTTCATAGCAAGAAAAACTAAGCACCCACTAGTGTTGTGTAGCAAATACTAAAAAGAAACACAAAGTGTAACGCCCGAAAACCCGATCACACTAACCACATGCATGCATGAAAATTTATTTGAATTTATAGTCTAGAAGCATGCTTAAATATTTGCATGGGTAAATGATTATTTAATTGAATGTTATGAATGTGAACCTTCTGTAGTCGAATTCACGATGCACGGCAAAGGCGAGAGAACCGGGGACGATTTTATAAAGTTTCTATTATTAGAAAGTTATAAATATAAATTCTATATTTAGAAAGTGTAAATTAGGAAAGCGGAAATAAATTTATAGTAAGGGATGAATTTAATCGGTAACGAACTTTTACGAAGAAAATGAGTAGCTTCGGGCGTGCAATATAAGAAAAGAGTAGCACCAAATATTTTAAATATTTTTGGGACTCTTAGTAAAGATTAATTAAGTATTTAATTAATTGCTTAATTGGGCCAAGAGTAGGAAAGATTTAATTCAATAATTAGGGTCCATCATGTAAATTAAGCCCAATATAACTTATTAAAAAAAATCCTACCCCTCCCCATAACCACACGTTTCCCACCTAGCAGAACACACTAAAACACACACTAGGAGTCTTGAAGTGGCCGAAACATAGGGGAAATAAGAGAAGGAAACTCCGTGCCCCGTTCGTCTCTCGTCACGCCGTCTCTCGTATCTAGTAAGAAATAAGAATAAAGGCATGTTTTCAAACCCTTTTTCAAACACCATTCAATCCATACTATTGCATGTGTGCTGATAGTGTGTGAAAAGTTACAAGAGTAATTGTTTCTAATCACATGCATGTAAACCTCTTGTTTCCAATAAGAACTTGTTAACGTTTGTGAATTGTTGAGGGAAGGATGCAAACCAAGGGTTCCAATGGCCGGTCTAGATGTTTAAGAAGAGGAGTGAAGGAACAAAGGGAGAATCAAGAAGCCACATAGGGCTGTTCATCCCTGCACATAAACGTGCGCAGGCCGTGAGATGGAAAGGTGCGGCTTGGGGCTCCTCGGCCATGAGGGGCTGTATGATGCCTTATCCATGGTTTTGAGGGTTGGGTTAGAGTCCTAGGAAGGTCTAGGATGGGTTTTTCTAAGGCTTGGACGTGCTGGTTTGGGGCTGGAACTAAAACTCCATAAACATGCAATTTGTGGGCTGTTTTGTGGCGTGAGGTTCATAGGGCTAAGGGATTGGTTTAAGGGTTAGACTAGGGGCTGGGAACGTGCCTTAGGGTCCTGGTGAGGTGCTAGTGTGAGCTAAAAGTCGAACCAAGGGCAGCCATAGCCGCTGGAGCCTTTGTTCCAATTCTGCACATGAAGATACATTCGGCACGCGGCTGCTGTGGGGGAGTTGGTGACTTGAGCGTCTGGTCTGTAATCAAAAGGGCCTGACCATGGTCTTATTTAGTGTCTAAGGAAGGGTTCTATGGCCTGGTTCGAGGTCGTTTCGAGCCGTGGTCCGTTCGGGATTGTAAATTTCCCGAACGTGTCAAAATAGGAGCGAAGTGAGCCTAGGTTAAATTCTAAATCCTTGTTTCGGTTTTGGCTTGGGTTTGGGGACTTCCAGCAACTTATATTGAGTCTTATGAGGTTAATAAAGGTCTGGTATCGGGTTGGTTCGAGTCGGGAGGGTAGTTCGGTCATTTGTTTTACCGGAAACGCAAAAACGGTGGTAAACGATCCATCCGGTAATCGAATTGAGTCATTTTTGAAACGTAGGACTTAAGATTAAATTTCCAGCAAGCTACTGGATATTCTCTTGGTATTTAAAGTTTTAAAATCGGGTTGTCTCCTTGAGTCAAAGTCTAGAGTCGTCCGGATTCGTATAGCGTTGAAACGTGTGCGGTCGGTTCGAGGAAAGTCGAGGATGGTTTGCAACTTACTAAAACAATTCCAAATCATGTTAAATGTTATTTTTAGAAGTTTTAAAGTATATACATGATATATGCTATTTTTAGAAGTTTTAACGTATTTGCATGTATTTGCTATTGTTAGCAATTTCGATGTATACGAATGATATGAGCCATTTTTGGGAATATTAAAGAATATGGAAAGTCATGAATATTTTATGAAATTAAAAGGTAAAGGGAAATATTTTTGAGGAAAGTGAATTGATCTTGACAAAAAGGTAGTAAGGGATCAGTTGAAAACGTGAACGACGAACTTGCAATGACGAAAGGGAGTGAACCGTCGAAACGTGGGCGGGAATCTCAATGGTAACGGATCTGTTGAAAACGTGAACGATGAAGTTATGTTTATGATAGTGGGTGGGATCGTCGAAAACATGGACGTTGAACCTGGCGGCCTAGTACTATGGTTTCTATATTGATCAATCCAATAAAAGTTATCACTTTCGAGGAGCGGACTTCACATAGAAAGGATAATTTTAAAAGAAAAAGATTCATATTTAAGCATGATTTCAAAAGTTGCATATTTTGAAGGTTTTATGATTGCTTGGAAAAATCTATTTTCAGTAAAAGTAATTTTTATGCATACGATTGTATAGTTATGTACTTGCTATATGAGGTTTGAGCATGCTGAGTCATTAGACTCACTAGGTTTGAATGGTTGTAGGTAATGATGATGTTGAGTCTTGATGTGCGGATTATCGAGTTATCTGGAGGGCGCAGTGCATACCCGAGGACCTAGAAATTCCGCATATGTTAAAAACTTTTGATGATTTTATGGATTATCACTTTTATTTATAGACTGTTAGGGTGCTAAAATTATTGAGCTAAATTTTAGAGTTTTAATGCTTATTTTACTTATTCCGCATGAATGATTATGGATGACATGGAGTTTTGTTTATTTTGATTATTTATGCTAGTTTATTTATGATGAAATAATTATGCATGACTGTACAAAAAAAAACTAGTGTAAATTAAAATTAATTAGAAGTTATGGTCGTTTCAGTTGGTATCAGAGCGGTGGTTCTTGAAAAGGTTTATGCCTGCTGCTGCTTCCAAGAAGCTCGAGAAGTCACACCTCAATGTTTGTGAGTTTTATTGCTTTTAAATTTTATTAACTTCTTATGTATTAAGTGAGTAGATGTACTTGCTTACATGACTATCAAAGATAAATATTAGATGCTATTTATTTTAAAATTGCATGTTGGTTACGTTAGTATTTGGAAAACGTTCAGATAAAATGCCTCCTAGACGTGCCCCTATAATGAGAACCGAGCTGAGAACAGTGTGAACCAACAAGGTAATGCACCCCCCTCCTAATGGGGATGCTGCTACTCATGCCTTAAAGGGGATGGCTCATTTCTTTGAGCATCAGTTACAGCAATAGCAGTTACAGCAGCAGTTACAGCAGGCACCTAGGCCACAGCATCACGTATATGATCGGTTCCGGAGGCTAAGGCCGAAGGAATTTTCTGGCATCACCGATCCCTTTTCTACTAAGGCTTGGATTCATGCACTCGAGGTACACTTTTGCTATCTGAATATGGGGGATGCTGACCGTGTGAGGTGTACCACTTACCTGTTTAGGGATGATGCTTCTTTATGGTGGGAAAGAGCCGAGCATGGTGTTAATATTGCTACACTTACTTGGGATCGATTCAAACAGATATTCTACTAGAAATACTTCACTACTGATGTTAGAGGGCAATTGAAGAGGGAATTTATGACTCTCCGCCAGGGAGACGCTTCTGTTGCTGAATTTGTGAAGAAATTTGATAGGGGTTGTCACTTGTACCCCTTATTGCGAGGGATGCTGCTGAGAAGCTTAGACACTTCATGGATGGTCTACGACCTACCATTCGGATTAATGTTATGATGATGCGTCCTTTGGATTATGCTAGTGTTACTACTTATGCATTCCAGTCTGAGCAATCTTTGAAATACATTGATTTTGAAGTGCAGCGCAAGAGGAACCGTGCCCAACAATTGAATCAGCAGAATAAGAAGCCTTTTATGGAGGCTAGCAAGGGTGAGGGTCAGCAGAAACCGGGAGCGCAAAAGAATGATGTAAAGCCTTTGTGCAAGGAATGAAACCACCACCATTATAGCAAGTGTCTATGGTTCTCTGGGAAGTGCTTCAAATGTGGAGAGCAAGGACATATTTCCCGCAATTGCCCTAAGCTACAGGCACCTGTAACTGGTAGGGCATATGTCATTCATGCTAAGGAGGCTGAAGCAGAGCCAGACACAACTCTGATTACTGGTAACCTAGTTTTTTAATGATTTTACATTGCTTTTATACATGAAATATTAATTTGATTATCGGAATTGATTAGAAAAATGAGGAACTTAGATAAAAATAGGTTGCATGCCCTACTTGAGGTGGATTTAAGAGATGACATCGAAAATTTTAGAAATTGAGCGTAAATTATAAGCTCTAATAAAGTAAATGAATAAATTGAACTAAAATAAAAAAATTTGGCCTTAAGAATGGAGGAATTAAATTTGGGGCGTCGATTGTAAAGAAATCAAAAATTTAGGGATCAAAAAATGAATTTCGAGAAGTTTAGGGCCTAAATTAATTGAGCCCGAAAATTTATTGGGAAAGAAATGCAGTTTTCGAGATTTTAAGGACCGAAATTAAGAAACTTAAGAAATTTTAAGGCTGAAATGCTATCTCCGGAAATTATGAGGGCTAAGTGTGATAATTTTCGAGAACGACTCTGGGTTCCTAGTAGAGATTCACTGGGAGAGGTTGTTATGAAGGAAAATCATAACGCCCCGTAATCCATTCATCTTGGAAGCGCGAAGATGTATAAGGATCTGTAGAAATTGTATTGGTGGCCGAGCGTGAAGCAAGACATCTTGCGTTTTGTGTCTAAATGTTTGACATGCCAGCAAGTAAGGCAGAGTCTCGGAATACTCTGCGCAAGTGTGATAGGATGCAAAACTTAAGCCAATCAGATTAAGTATGAAGTAAATGAGGGAGCCTAAACTTTTCAATTATCAAGACAAGACAAATTTCTAGGACGAAATTCTATTTAAGGGGGAGAGAATTGTAACGTCCGAAAACCCGATCACACTAACCACATGCATGCATGAAAATTTGTTTGAATTTATAGTCTAGAAGCATACTTAAATATTTGCATGGTTAAATGATTATTTAATTGAATGTTATGAATGTGAACCTTCTGTAGTCGAATTCACGATGTACGGCAAAGACGAGAGAAGCGGGGACGATTTGATAAAGTTTCTATTATTAGAAAGTTATAAATATAAATTATATATTTAGAAAGTGTAAATTAGGAAAGCGGAAATAAATTTATAGTAAAGGATGTATTTAATCGGTAACGAACTTTTATGAAGAAAATGAGTAGCTTCGGGCATGCAATATAAGAAAAGAGTAGCACCAAATATTTTAAATATTTTTGGGACTCTTAGTAAAGATTAATTAAGTATTTAATTAATTGCGTAATTGGGCCTAGAGTAAGAAATATTTAATTAATAATTAGGGCACATCATCTAAATTAAGCCCAATATTAATTTATTTAAAAAAATCCTACCCCTCCCCATAACCACACGTTTCCCACCTAGCAGAACACAATAAAACACACACTAGGAGTCTTGAAGTGGCCGAAACATAGGGGAAATAAGAGAAGGAAACTTCGTGCTTCGTTCGTCTCTCGTCATGCCGTCTCTCGTATCTAGTAAAAAATAAGGATAAAGGCATGTTTTCAAACTCTTTTTCAAACACCATTCAATCCATATGATTGCATGTGTGCTGATATTGTGTGAAAAGTTACAAGAGTAATTGTTTTTAATCACATGCATGTAAATCTCTTGTTCCCAATAAGAACTTGTTAATGTTTGTGAATTGTTGAGGGAAGGATGAAAACCAAGGGTTCCAATGGCCGGTCTAGATTTTTAGGAAGAGGAGTGAAGGAACAAAGGGAGAACCAAGAAGCCACATAGGGCTGTTCATCCCTGCACACAAACGTGCGCAGGCCGTGAGATGGAATGGTGCGGCTTGGGGCTCCTCGGCCATGAGGGGCTGTATGGTGCCTTAGCCATGGTTTTGAGGGTTGGGTTAGAGTCCTAGGAAGGTCTAGGATGGGTTTTGTTAAGGCTTGGACGTGCTGGTTTGGGGATGGAACTAAAACTCCATAAACATGCAATTTTTGGGTTGTTTTGGTGCGTGAGGTTCATCTGGGGACGTGCCTTAGGGTCCTGGTGAGGGTCTAGTGTGAGCCAAAAGTCGAACCAAGGTCAGCCATAGCCGCTGGAGCCTTTGTTCCAATTCTGCACATGAAGATGCATTCGGCACGCGGCTGCTGTGGGGCAGTTGGTGACTTGAGCATCTGGTCTATGTTCAAAAAGGCTTGACCATGGTCTTATTTAGTGTCTAAGGAAAGGGTCTAGGGCCTGGTTCAAGGTCATTTCGAGCCGTGGTCCGTTGAGAGTCATAAATTGCTTGAACGTGTCAAAATAGGAGCGAAGTGAGCCTAGGTTAAATTCTAAATCCTTGTTTCGGTTTTGCCTTGGGTTTGGGGACTTCCAGCAACTTATATTGAGTCTTAGGATGTTAATAAAGGTCTGGTCTCGGGTTGGTTCAAGTCGGGAGGGTAGTTTGGTCATTTGTTTTACCGAAAACGTGAAAACGGTGGTAAACGATCAATCCGGTAATCGAATAAAGTCGTTTTTGAAACGTAGGACCTAAGATTAAATTTCCAACAAGCTACTGTTTTTTTTTGGGTATTTTAAAGTTTTAGAATCGAGTTTTCTCCTTGAGTCAAAGTCTAGGGTCGTCCGGATACGTATAGCTTTGAAACGTGTGCGGTCAGTTCGAGGAAAGTCGAGGGTGGTTTGAAACTTTCTAAAACAATTCCAAATTATATTAAATATTATTTTTAGAAGTTTTAAAGTATATGCATGATATATGCTATTTTTAGAAGTTTTAACGTATTTGATATTGTTAGCAATTTCGGTGTATACGAATGATATCAGCCATTTTTTGGAATATTAAAGAATATGGAAAGTCATGAATGTTTTATGGAATTAAAAGGTAAAGGAAAATATTTTTGAGGAATGTGAATTGACCATGACGAAAAGGTAGTAAGGGATCAGCTGAAAACGTGAACGATGAACTTGCAATGAGAAAAAGGAGTGAACCGTCGAAAACGTGGGCGTGAATCTCAATGATAACAGATGCGTTGAAAACGTGAACGAGGAAGTTATGTTTATGATAGGCGGTGGGATCGTCGAAAACATGGACGTTGACCCCGGCTGCCTAGTACTATGGTTTATAGATTGATCAATGGAATAAAAGCTGTCAATTTCGAGGAGCGGACTTCACATAAAAAGGATAATTTTAAGAGGAAAAGATTCATATTTAAGCATGATTTTAAAAGTTGCATATTTTTAAGGTTACATGATTGCATGGAAAAATCTATTTTCATTAAAAGTAATTTTTATGCATGTGATTGTATAGTTATGTACTTGCTATATGAGATTTGAGCATGCTGAGTCATTAGACTCACTAGGTTTGAATGATTGTAGGTAATGATGAGGTTGAGTCTTGAGGTGCAGACCATCGAGTTATCCAGAGGGCGCAGTGCATACCCGAGGACCTAAAAATTCCGCATATATTAAAGACTTTTGATGATTTTATGGATTATCGCTTTTATTTATAGACTGTTAGGGTGCTAGAATTATTGAGCTAAATTATAGACTTTTAATGCTTATTTTACTTATTCCGCATGAATGATTATGGATGACATGGAGTTTTGTTTATTTGATTATTTATGCTAGTTTATTTATGATGAAATAATTATGCATGACTATACAAGAAAAAAAAACTAGAGTAAATTAAAATGAATTAGAAGTTAGGGTCGTTTCACAAAATGTCATACATAGTGTGTATTAGAAATTTACCAATCAATAACAGAGATTGATTATTGGCTCCAACCAAGTTGTAAATAACTTAGCTCTTGAAGGGTTAACCAATCTACAAGCTTCCAAGAGCACAACTTGCTCAAATGGATTCTTTCCTTCAAATTAGGTCCACCAATAACTATGAAGATCCACTCTAATTTTGCACTAGTAAATTTAGAGCATTTTTCTTTGAGAAGTGTATACTTTCCTCAACAATTAAAGATGCAAAAATTTGAGGATTTTGGGAGAGAAAATTTCGGCCATATGCTTGAGGGAGGAGATAAGGTTTTTTTTTTCTTGGTATATGAAAAAGTAAAAGGTTGCATGTGTATGCCATACCTTGTTTATTGAAAAAATTGCCTCCAACCCTTCATCTCCCAAGCATGCATTTTATTTGGACTGGTAATAATTACAAAGCTCATGGACTTTTATTTAAATATCTCAAACACATTTGAGACCATTTAAACTTTACTTGATTTTATTCAAGTCCACTAGTTGAATAATTATTTCTAATTGGGCTCTACAAGACCCAATGTTATTTAATTAATTCACACTTGAATTAATTAATTATTTGGACTCTACTAGGTCTACTAGTGTTTAATTAATTCAACACTTGAATTAATTTAATTTAATCCATAATAATGTTTATGAAAATCATAATTTTCAAATACATTATTTATTTGAGTCATCTTTTAATTTAGGAACAATTTCTCAAATTAAAAGTTACATTTCCCATAATCCTCTTATAGAAGTCATACTTCTATTTTTCTTTGCGCTTATAAACTTCTTTATAATCCGTTCAACACATTGAACTAATTTTCTTCCCAACGAGATCTAGAAAGTTAGCACTTGTTTGACCCTCAATGATTCAATTATACAACTAGCCGTGGGTTCACATCTCAATGTGATTCGGGACTAAACATGTCCTTATATTAGCATATCTCAGTTGCTCCATTTTTAATTACCTTGATAATAAGAATGTCAGAACTCAAGTCTAATAGTACCCAATCAAACATGTAAACGCCTAGCAGCATCGCTTACATGATTACCTAGGTATCAAATGATAGTGCCTGCAAGAACTAATCCATTATGGTTAGCGTACAGTACGGTCACTTCATCTCATATATTCCGACCGATTCAACAACTACTGTATATCGAGAGCTGTCAAATAATCGATACTATGTGTCATGTCGTAGTTGCATCAATGGTGTAATCTAAGAAACCCCTTTCTTAATTACCACCAACACTCTGATCAGAGATTTCAAACTACATACACATAGGATATCCATACCCGAAGGTAAGCGGTGAATCCCCGACTACAATGCATCGACTCATATATGTTTCGACAGAACACCCAACCTTGCCACCTGATGACCTCATATGAGTCGGTAAACAAGTCAAAGTGCAATGCTAGTATATAGAGTCACAATGTTGTCCCGGATCGTAAAGACTAATGGTGTACAATCATAAACTAGGACGTTTCCACTCGATAAATGAGAACCACTGGGAAAGTCATTTATGGAAGGTTGTTTAGTGCATCTACAAGAAGCACCTATCTGCATGCTCGTATATCGCAATTTCCCCTACCAATGAAACATGGTACTCACATCGCAGATACTAATCTCAAAATCGAGCGGCCTTTATCCTTCTTAACGGCGGCTGAATCGACTAGAAACTGTTTAGAATATAGAGTATTCCAAATATGAGTTTTATGATACTCATTATATGAGCATCTCATATCCTTTCTACTATTTGTATATTCAAGGACTTTATCTATATAACTAGCATGGGTATACAGATAAAGATGTGCCAAAACAATAATTTCAAATATTATTAAAAAAAGATTGTTTATACATAGAGTTTAAACATGAACCCTCGGCCAACACTTGGCTCGACGGATACCTACTCTAAATCCACCGCTGTAAAAGTAACATTAATTAGCAAAAAATCATGAACACAAAGCAGCAAATGCGTTTGCATGAAACTATCGAAAAATCTATCTGTCTGAAAACAATTCAAAGATTACCGAGAAAAGAAAAGGAAAAGTACCTGGCAGCAAGCGGAGAGATCTAGAGAAAGCAGAGTCAGCACTTTCAATTCACAAAAAATGGAAAAAGAGCGTACAACTACAAGTGGGTTCTTCAGCTTTAACCAGAAGGTGAGATTTTTTAGATGAAATTGTTCGTGGGGACGGTATTTTAACCAAGAGGCATTCTCTAGTAACGAGAGCTGGCTTGTGTGCTACGTCATGAAGCAAAAGATGAAGAGAACACACCAAGCAGATCTTTTTTGGTGGACTTTGCTCGGTACAAGGGTGGGAGGCCGAAAACCAAGGCTCCAAAACGAAGGTTGGGAAGAGGACATGCAATGATGAATTTTGAAGTTTTCTTGTAATACACGGAACCATAAGGCTTGGCGGTGCAAATTTAATGGAGCAACAAGTAAAAGTGATATCAATGGAATTACTGTTTTACCATGCTTGAATGTATTAACCATAACTCTCAAAACTTGGTAAAATGTCACGAAATTTTACCACAAACCAGTCAACACAATTATCTTCAACTTTGTTTTATGTGGAAAACTCAAATCGATCGACATGATTCTTAAAGAGTGCATGAAACATACAATCAATGCTTGTGCCATTTATGAAGACCAATTGCACCAATTATGTGTACAAATTAATATTTTATTTTTCTTGTCTCCCCATGTTTGCTATAAATAGAGGCCTTGTATTAGCTTGATAGAGGGTATTCCATTGTAAAAAATTAACTCTGTGTGTGAAAATAAAAGTTCTAAGTTATAATATTTTTTTTATCATTCAAGAGTGTTACATTAAATTCAAGAAAGTTTATGGCAAGCTAAATCCATTGATGTCAATGTGAAAAGGTTGCATTCTTGGTCAAGTAAGATTGTTTACAGTTTTGTATATTCTTCTTTTAGTTATTATAATTTTGCTAATTAATCTTTATTTGTAGGTATGATTTTGAGTATTTATTATCAATTAACATTAAATGTCTGGTACCATAAAAGTGGTTATCTTGATTTGTTATTTTAATATGATACTATAGGATCGAGCGTCTACCGCTTTACTAAAAGTTATAGCTGGTGGTAATGGTGCAACTCAAATCTTTTAAACCGCACAGTAGCTCAAGAACCACGGTTCGATCGCTCTATCAAGCAAGGACAATTATTGCACCCAACAATCTCCCTCCCAATAATTGCATCCCTTGCAATCAATGGGAATCGAACCCGTGACCTTGGCTCTGATACCAATTGTAGGATCGAGCGCTTGCCGCTTTACCAAAAGTTATAGCTGATGGTAATGGTGCAACTCAAATCTTTTAAACCGCACAATAGCTCAAGCACCGCGGTTCGATCACTCTACTAAGCAAGGACAATTATTGCACCAACAGATACAATGAATATTATTGTTGAAAATATGAAAAATATTTGTGTTGAAAATTATAATGTTGAATGTTGAAAATTAGGTAAAATTAGGTGTTGAATATTGAAAATTAGTGTGTGATGATGTACGTAATGATGAAATTGTTTTTGGATTGTTTTCCAAAGAAATCCTATAAATAGGTCTCCATTTGTAAAGATTTGATACAATTGAGTAGAGAGAAAAATATTATAAAGTGTGTAGTTTGGTAAATTTTGAGAGTTTAAAATTTTTAATTTTTACCATAAATTTTTACTTTTTCACAACACGTTATCAGCACAAAGCTCTAAAAGTCCTCCATACTTTTCCAAGCTCCAAACAGAAGAAAAAGGTAACAAAAGTAATAATATTTATTTTACTGTTATTTATTTATTGTGTATATATTTAATATATAATATAATGTTATTATTAGAAATAATAAAAATAAATTTTTCAAAAACTTGTTATAAATCCTGGGAGGATGTTAAAACAACATCCCACACTCTCGGTAAGGGATACGACAAGTATAAAAGCCTATAAGGTTTTTAAACAAAATAACTTATGACACTTCATTATAATAATGTGATATGATATACATAATTATTTAAACATGACTAATATTATATACACCATATTATTACCATAAAATTATACAAATACATACATTTATTTTTTTGTACATCAACGGTCATAAACGGTAACAAAACGGCTAGTTTTTGCCCTATAAATATGATCTCACAAACTCTTTCAATCACTCCAACTTTCTCCTATTCTAAAAATTATTCTTCATCAAATTTTCGAAGAAAAAAGAAGATGGCTTTCTCAAGGTTATTTTTAATTATTTTGGTTATCATACTCACGAGTCTTTTGTTTATCGGAGAATATCCTCCTCGTGTGTTTTTTTTATTTTTACAAATGCTTGTACTTGTTGTTTATCCATTACTTTGTATTGCAATATTCATTAACTAATAAAATGCATCGTAATTTTTTAGTACCACCATGTCAAATTTGACAAAGCTCGAATTTGTTGCGCTCGACATCACGGAAAAAAATTATATGCCATGGACTCTCGATGTAGAAATGCATCTTGAGTCATTGGGTCTAAGAGAGACCATTAAAGAAAATGGTATATCTTCATTACAAGAAAAATCAAAAGCTATAATATTTTTGCGTCGACATCTCGATGAAGGTTTAAAATGTGAATATCTCATTGAAAAAGATCACATGGCTCTATGGAAAGGATTGAAAGAAAGATTTGAACATATAAGGGAATTTATACTTCCGACCGCCCGTGATGAATGGAATATGTTAAGATTCCAAGATTTTAAGAAAGTCAGTGATTATAACTCAGCGATGTATCGAATAATCTCGCAGCTAAAATTTTGTGGACATGAGGTTACAGAATCGGAAATGCTTGAAAAAATATTTTCCACGTTTCACGCATCAAATATAACTTTACAGCAACAATATAGAGTGCGTGGATTTGCGAGATATTCTGAACTCATCGCCTGTCTTCTTGTGGCGGAAAAGAACAATGAGTTATTAATGAGAAATCATCAGTCCCGACCCACTGGATCAACAGCATTTCCAGAAGTAAATGCTGTGAGTAAAAATGAATTTAAACCTGGAAACCAAAATCAAATCCAGAGACAAGGTTTTGGTCGAGGTCGAGGTAGTGGTCGTGGACGTGGACGTGGAATTGGTCATGGTCGTGGTCGAGGCCGTGGTTTTGAAAACAATAGAGATAGTTATTTTTATAACTCATCTCAAAAGTGCATCACGAACCATCCACAGAAAAGGCATCATGAGAACATGTGTAAGGCCCGAGAAATTTATCCTGTTAATCCGAAATGATTTGCGATAATTGATGTAATTATTGACGGGAAGGATTAGACCGAAAAGACGAAAGAAAACACAGAATATGTGCGAGGACAGAACACCTCGCGCATATGCGCGGCGAGGATCCGCGCATATGCGCGTGAGTGGCAGAAGACCTCGCGCATATGCGCGAGAAGTGTGCGCGTATATGCGCGAGCCATACGAGAAGCCAAGGGGGAAGTCCATAAGAGTTGGCGCATATGCGCGACATGAATGGGCGCATATGCACGAGAATGGCAGAGAAGTTGGCACATATGCGCGAGTATTGAAATGCCGAGACAGTAGGTCTCGCGCATATGCGCGACTTATGTGCGCGCATATGCACGAGCAGTCCAGTAGCTAATCTTCCGGATCGAACTTTCGGCGCATATGCGCGGAGTTAGGACGCGCATATGCGCGAGGCATGCAGAACATAAAATCGACACTTGGTCTCCACCGTGCAACTGATGGATATATATATATACAGATTATCTTTAGACAATTCAGAGGAAGGAAAAATCGAGAAAGCTCCAAATCTTTACGCCTTTTCTTTTAGATTTTGATTTTGTGAAAGATCCGTCCGTCAGATTTTGAATCTGACTTCAATACCGAGTTCCTATCGAAGACAGCTACAACAGGACGTAAGTGTTATTGAATTCTGATATCGTTTGAAATTATGATATTGGGGGAATTGTGATTTGACTGATATTATGTGTTCTAGATATACTGCTCAGTATATAATTGAAGTCAGATCGAAAAACGGACTGTTTATGTAATTGTTATGATTTTCAGAGTTGATTTGATTGAGATTCGATATCAGAACTGTATTGTTAATGATTATAAGTTGTACCGATATTGATTATGAATGAATTCTGGTATTATATCTGTGATGTTGAGACTGATGGGGTTATCGAGACTGCATTGTTATACCGTAGAAACATCAGTAAATTGATATTGATCAGATTCAGTAGTGACTTCGATTATATCGTGATATCGTCGATATGGATTAGATTATATCTTGATTCGATATTGATCCGATTATGTTGATTTGAATATTGATCAGACTAGATTTTGAATTGAATTGCATATTGAGATTGTGCCTATGCGATATTGTATTTCAGATTGATATGGACAGATTTGACTTCGAGACTTCGACTTCGTCAGACTGCGAAGACAAAGGTATAAATTAATGTTGAGTTGGGATTGCACAACTCGAGTGAGGTTTGACTCGAGTTTCCCTAAATTACATAACTTAGTTTATTGCAGTGATATTTGCAATTAATGATATTGATGTGTGTGGTCTATTGATTCATAGACAATGTATGTATTGAGTCATAGACTGATTCGTCTAGCTATCGGCTGATTCGCCTAGGCACTGGCTGATTCGCCTAGTCATTGGCTGACTCGCCAATTCTGTGGCTGATTCGCCCAGACACTGGATATATAAATTATATCGATGTCGTTTAGGAGTTGATTCATTCCTATCGACTGAGATCGATATATTTTTCAATATCCAGACACTGGGATCCCTAGATTAGGCTTGAGTCGAGTCTGAGTCTGAGTGTGATTCATTACGTGATATTGACTTATGTTCTGATTCGATACATGTCATGAATATCTGTTATATGCTTTTATATTGTGTATATGATTGCATGTATACATTGTTTATACTGGGATGTATTTCTCACCGGAGTTATCCGGCTGTTGTCTTGCTTTGTATGTGTGCATGACAACAGGTGGCGCAGGACCAGGATCAGGAAGAGGATGAGAGATTCAGAATTAGCGTGGAGATCCGGACTTAGAGTAGAGTGATTTTCAGTACTTAACCTAGCGACTGAACTTTAATTAAGTTAAATAAATGTTGTGCAAGATTTGTACTATTACACTGACACGTGTACCAGATTTATTATCTTACGTTTCCGCACTTGTATATTAAAAAAAAATTTATGTCCCACTATTACTTAGTTGTTAACTTTGATCTTAATAACAATTAAGTGTTGAATTAGATTTGGGTCCCCACAACATGAGTGTCAATGAAAATCACTCGAAAAGATTTGAAAGTTCTTGTTTCAGATGCGGCACTCCAAGACATTGGTCTCGTATTTGTCGAGCCCCTGAGCACCTTTGCAAGCTCTATAAAGAATCGATAAAGGGGAAACAAAAAGAGACCAACTTCACTGAACGAAGTGACCGCTTGAGTAATTCAACTCATTTTGATGCTGCTGATTTTATAAATGATTTCTCTGAAGATGATCAATATGTTGGTGGGATAGAAATGAACAATATTGATGCTATAGATTTTCTCAATGATTTCTCTGAAAATGAACAATATAATGGTAGAATATAAATGTACAATAATTTATTTTTCATGTATTCATATAATAATGTTTTATTGTAAAATTATGATATGTGTTATATTTACATATGTATTGTCAGTAATTTTACTTCATTGCATATTTTTTTTGAAGTTCAAATATGAAAAATGCTATGAGCAAAGCTGAAATTTGCATACCCGATAGTGGTACAACGCATATTATACTCCGAGATAAAAGATATTTCTTGGAACTAAAACCAACAAAAACAACGGTGAATACAATATCAGGTCCTGTAGACTTGATTAAAGGATGTGGTAAAGCACAATTTTTGTTACCTAATGGTACAAAATTTTTGATCAATGATTCTTTATATTCACCAGAATCGAAAAAAAATTTGTTGAGTTTTAATGATATATATTCCCATGGTTATGATACTCAAACAATGAATGAAGGGAATGAGAAGTATATGTGTCTTATCACATATAAATCAGGAAAGAAATATGTGATTGAAAAACTATCAATGCTCCCTGCTGGATTGCATTATACACATATAAGTCCCATTGAATCAAACATGGTAGTTGATAATTCTTCAATATTAACCAATTGGCATGATCGATTAGGACATCCTGGTTCAACAATGATGCGAAGAATTATAGAAAATACACATGCTCATCCGCTGAAAGACCAGAAGATCTTTCAGAATAATAAGTTTCAATGTAAAGCATGTTCTCTTGGAAAATTTATTATAAGACCATCACCAGCCAAAATCCAAACTGAATTACCAATGTTTCTTGAACGTATTCAGGGTGATATTTGTGGACCAATCCATCCACCATGTGGATCATTCAGATACTTTATGGTATTGATTGATGCCTCCAGCAGTTGGTCACATGTATGTTTATTGTCAACTCGAAATGTTGCATTTGCAAGATTACTTGCTCAAATAATAAAATTGAGGAATCAATTTCCCGATTATACAATCAAGAAAATTAGACTTGATAATGCTGGTGAATTTACTTCCCAAACTTTCAATGATTATTGTATGTCTATGGGAATCATTGTTGAGCATCCTGTTGCTCATGTACATACACAGAATGGATTGGCTGAATCATTGATTAAACGTCTGTAAATGATTGCTAGACCAATGATTATGAAAACAAAGCTCCCTATTTCTATATAGGGGACATGCAATTTTACATGCTGCTTCATTAATTCGCATCAGACCAAGTGCATATCATAAATACTTCCCATTGCAGCTTGCATTTGGTAAAGAACCAAACATTTCTCGTCTGAGAATTTTTGGATGTATGTTGTATGTGCCTATTGCACCACCGCAACGAAAGAAAATGGGACCTCAAAGAAAGGTTGTAATTTATATCGGTTATGATAGTCCATCAATCATTTGATATCTTGAACCTCAGACAGGCAACGTGTTCACAGCACGTTTTGCTGATTGTCATTTTAATGAGGAAATCTTCCCAATGTTAGGGGGAGAACAGAAGCATACCGAAAAAGAAATTACATGGTATGTATCATCATTGTTACATCTGGATCCAAGAACAAAACAATGTGAAAAAAATGTACAGCAAATTGTGCACATGCAAAGAATAACAAATCAAATACCAGATGCATTTGCAGACACAAAAGGGGTAACTAAATCATATATACATGCAGCAAATGCCCCTGCTCGAATTGAAATTCCGAAGAAACAAATTGAAGATACTCATGATGTCATTAAACGCCTGAAGCATGGAAGACCAGTCGGTTCCAAGGATAAAAATCCTCGAAAAAAAAATTCATAGAGAAACACGATGATCACAAAATAAAGAATGATGTTCCTGAAGAAACACAGGATGATCACAAAATAGAGAATGGTGTTCCTGAAGAAACACATGATGATGAAAATGTTCTGTCAGAACCACAAACTGACGAGAATCGTGAAATCTCTATCAATTATATTAATACTGGAAAAATATGGAACCGAAAAGATATAGAAGAAATTGATGATATATTTTCTCATAATGTGGCAATCGACATCACAAATAATAATGAAGATCATGAACCAAAATCTTTTAATGAATGTAAAAATCGGCAA
This sequence comes from Primulina tabacum, assembly GCF_025594145.1. Classification (NCBI taxonomy): domain Eukaryota; kingdom Viridiplantae; phylum Streptophyta; class Magnoliopsida; order Lamiales; family Gesneriaceae; genus Primulina; species Primulina tabacum. The sequence goes on along the minus strand of NC_134556.1, from coordinate 8,567,596 downwards.
GATTGGATAAAATGAAAAGAAGCCATCCAGGTTGAATTGGATTTGCTAAATAAACGTAATGTTTTTGGACCTATAGTCCTTACACCTGAAGGTGTAAAACCTGTTGGATACAAATGGGTTTTTATTCGAAAGCGAAATGAGAAAAATGAAATAGTAAGATATAAAGCTCGACTTGTTGCGCAAGGTTTTTCTCAAAGGCCTGGAATTGATTATGAAGAAATGTATTCTCCCGTGATGGATGCAATTACGTTTCGGTATTTGATTAGCTTGGCGGTATCTGAAAATTTAGAAATGCGTCTTATGGATGTTGTTACAGCTTACTTATATTGATCACTTGATAGTAATATATATATGAAAATCCCTGAAGGATTTAAGATGTCCGAAGCACAAAGTTCAAAACCCAGAGAATGTTATTTTGTGAAATTACAAAGATCATTATATGGGTTAAAGCAATCCGGTCGAATGTGGTGTAATCGACTAAGTGATCACTTGATGAAAAAGGGATATGTAAATAATTCAATATGCCCTTGTGTTTTCATTAAGAAAACAACATCCGGATGCGTAATTATTGCTGTATATGTTGATGATTTAAACATCATTGGAACGAATAAGGAAATTCAAGAAGTTGTGTCATAGTTGAAGGAAGAATTTGAAATGAAGGATCTTGGAAAAACCAAGTATTGTCTGGGTTTACAAATTGAACAAAAAGAATATGGAATATTTGTTCACCAGACAAATTATACAGAAAAGATCCTTAAACTGTTTTAATATGGATAAATCAAATCCTTTAAGTACTCCAATGGTTGTTAGATCATTAAACATAGAAAATGATCTATTCCGTCCATGTGAAGATGATGAAGATATTCTTGGTCCAGAAGTACCATATCTAAGTGCTATCGGTGCCCTTATGTATCTTACAAATTATACAAGGCCTGCTATATCTTTTGTCGTAAATTTGTTGGCAAGATTTGGCACATATCCAACAAAGAGACACTGGAACGGAATTAAACATATATTCCGTTATCTACGAGGAACGACAGACTTGGGACTTTTGTATTCAAAAGATGCTAATCCAAGTATAATTGGTTATGCCGATGCTGGATACTTATCTGATCCACACAAGGCACGTTCCCAAACTGGATATGTATTTACTCGTGGAGGCACTGCAATTTCTTGGCGTTCACAGAAACAAACGCTTGTAACAACTTCATCAAATCATGCCGAGATTATTGCACTACATGAAGCAAGCCGTGAATGTGTGTGGTTAAAATCAATGAGCCAACATATCCAAATCTCGTGTGAATTATCATTCGACGAGAAGCATGTGATACTATATGAAGATAATGCTGCATGTGTAGCTCAAATGAAAGAAGGATACATAAAAAGCGATAGAACTAAACATATTCCTCCTAAGTTTTTCGCATTCACCAAGGAGCTTGAGAAGAATAAATGTATTGATGTTCGTCACATTCAATCAAGTGAAAACTCATCAGATCTCTTCACAAAGGCACTTCCTACGACAATATTCAGCAAGCACATATATAATATTGGGATGCGCAATCTACGAAATTTGTGAAGAATTGTTCATGTCAACATGAGGGGGAGTTTACGTGACTGCACTCTTTTTTCCTTACTATGGTTTTTATCCCAATGGGTTTTTCCTAGTAAGGTTTTTAACGAGACAGTACAAAATCACGTAATTAAGACATCATCGTATCATGATCATCATCACAAGGAGGAGTGTTGAAAATATGAAAAATATTTGTGTTGAAAATTATAATGTTGAAAATTAGGTAAAATTAGGTGTTGAATATTGAAAATTAGTGTGTGATGATGTATGTAATGATGAAATTGTTTTTGGATTGTTTTCCAACGAAATCCTATAAATAGGTCTCTATTTGTAAAGATTTGATACAATTGAGTAGAGAGAAAAATATTATAAAGTGTGTAGTTTGGTAAATTTTGAGAGTTTGAGATTTTTACTTTTTACCATAAATTTTTACTTTTTCACAACAACTATATCATTATACTACCATTATTAAATACCCACTTTTATAAGTGAGAGATATTATATATATTTATGTGTGTATATATATTTGATTATAATTAATTTGTATGTTTATTTATATAATAGTGTGGCTCTACCGGTTGTTTTAAATAAAACATATATTTTAATAAATTTAATAACTAACTTTTACTTTTCGCATCTAACTTTTACTTTACCACAAGTAAGTTTTAATTTCCGCATCTAACTTATTAAATCATATATTTCATTTAAGCAATAACCTGACTCTGCTGGTTGTTTTAAATAAAATATAATGATTTAAGTTAACATTATTTATGTAATTTTATATTTATATAGTTATATATTAATTATAGATACCATATATAAAATATAGGTTATTCGGTATTTTTGTATAGTTATGAATTATATTATATTATGTATGTGTTTCAATATTTAATTTTGTTTTTCTTGAAATCATTATTTATAATGGTTTCTTTTATTTACTTTTAGTTAAACAATATTACATAAAACAAGAATAAATATTTGAGTCTTGACAAATTTATAATTTGTAAATTACATTCTTGTATTTTATAATTTATAAATTAATAAATTTAAACTAAAATAAAATCTCTGTGAATCGATCTCGTACTTGCGAAATATATTACTTGCAGACAACCTACACTTGAGTGAATTATAATTTAAGTAGTAGCAGTGTCGTATTATTTGTTTTCGGATTTCTCTTTCTTATTATTGGTTATCCTACATATATAAATTGTGTTATTCATTAGGTTACAAAGTAATAATTTTGTAATTTCAAATGTATTTTGTAACTAATTTGTAATACATTTATCATTTTTCATTCTTATTTTTTTCTTTTCTCGTTCTTTCTTCATCTTTTATTAATTTTTTTTTCCTATTTTCACTTATTGATTTGTCTTTTTCTTATTTTTCACTACCTTTGCTACTTTTTAAATTTATATTATTTACACAAATGTGTGAACTAACTCTAAATAAAAAATTGCACGAAATTTATGATTACTAATCAAATATTTTCAAATCCTATCATTATCAAAAAAGCTATATTGATTCTTTCATTTTTTTAAATTAATAATTTTAAAATAGGATATTTTAAAATTAAAAGTTATGATAAACTTATATTCGATATATAAAAATAAATTTATTAAATGCTATAAATACATGAAAAAATATATTTTTAATGTAGTTTTTTCATGTTAAATTATATAAAAAATTCTCTTGTCGAATATAAGAGTGAGAAAAAATTACCGAATTTTCGGTATTTTGACATTACCGTACCAAAAAAATACCGAATTTTTAGTATACTGAAGATTTCAGTTTTCGGTACGACAACTGTATGAAATTTAAAAATTTCGATATATACCGGATTACCGAAATAATATATAATATTTAAACATTATAAAATTTTAAAATACAAGGTTTTTTCAGTATAAAACAATATATACAGATATCGTACAGAATCTCGATATACTATACAATTTCGATATAATTGTTAATCTAGTTATATGTACCGATAGCGATATAAATTTTTTCTTATACCGTAATTTTCGGTACGGTATGACATAATGTAATGTTTATGTTTGTCTATCACAATGAGAAATTAATAATTAATTATATGGATTCCTATTTTTATATTGTTACATAATATTTTACATAAAAATGATTTTTAAGATAGATATATGAGTTTAATATTTATTAAACTCATATAAACATCATATTACAAAAGTCGAAACACGATATAATCATAAAAATATCATATTCTTTCATCCACATCATATGATTAAAAATTAAAAATTCGATTTTTATTTTTATTTTTGATTGAATATGAATGCATAACAATATAAAAATATAAATGCCAATTGCCGAATTTTCATTTCTTCATATGCAAAAGCAAGATATTTTTGAAAACAATTCTTAAAAAATATATTCTAAAAAATGTTTATAATTTTTTCATGTCGTAATATTTGGGATCTCATTTTATTTGTCATTATATATATGTATTGTTCATATAAAACCCATGTTCAGAAAAATGTGACAAAAGACATGTATTTAATTAAAAAGAAGCAATATTAAAAATTATACCACATATTAAAAAAATATCAATGTTGCAGCGAAAAAAAAAGGAAGAAAATTTTAAAAAACATAATTGAATACACTCTCCCTCTAGCCGTTGATGTTCGTTAAAAAACAATTTCCAAAAAATGAGTTTTCAAACCTGTATATAAAGGAAATGGGAGGTAGTCAACCTCTTTTCAAACTTTTTTTCGCTCCTCTCTAAATTGATCATACAGGTTTGAGATGGATAAAGAAATGATCCACTCACGCATAAAAAAATTGGTGAATCTCAAGAGTCTTCGTACAAAAAAATCAGATCATTATCAATCTGGAGTCCCGATGAATTCTGGAGTCCAGAATCTAGACCATGGGATATAGGGCCCCCAAAATTCTTAGCATATGAAGATTTTGAATTCATGAAATCTGGTACTGAAATCAACATTGTACATAATGTTGAGAAACCTGGTGGGAATGTGGAGAATTATGGGTCGGTTAATAGAATTCTGGAGTTTAACATCTTCAAAATGCTGAGAATTCTGGAGGCCCTATCTCCCATCGTCAAGATTCTGGAATTCAGAATTCACTTGGACTCCAGATTGATAATCTTGACAATTCTTGCCCGATTTTTTTGTACGACGACGCTTGAGATTCACCAATTTTTTTATGCGTGAGTGGATCATTTCTTTATCCATCTCAAACTTGTACGATCAGTTTAGATATAAGCAGAAAAAAGTTTGAAAGAGGTTGACTACCTCCCATTTCCCTTACATAGGGTTGAAAACCTTTTTTTTGGAATCGTTTTTTCTAGCGAACATCAATGGCTAGAGCGGGGGCGGGGGGGGGGGGGGGGGGGTGTTTTAAAATTTTTCTTCCTACTTTTTCTCTGCAATGTTAATTTTTTTTAATATGTGGTATAATTTTAATATTGCTTCTTTTTAATCTAATAGATGTCTTTTGTCGCATTTTTCTGAGCATGAGTTTATATGAACAATACATATATAGAATGACAAATAAAAAATGAGATTCCAAATAGTACGACATGAAAAAATTACAAACATATTTTTAGAGTATATTTTTATAATTTTTTTCAAAAATATCTTGCTTTTGCATATGAAGAAATGGAAATTTGGCTTGTGGAATTTATATTTTTATATTGTTATGCATTCATATTCATCAAAAATACAAAAATCTGAATTTTTAATTTTTAATCATATGATGCTGATGAAAGAAAATGATATTTTTATGATTATATCATGTTTCGACTTTTTCAATATGATGTTTATACGAGTTTAATAAATATTAAACTCATATATCTATCTTATAAATCATTTTTATAGAAAATATTTTGTAACAATATAAAAATAGGAACCCGCATAATTACTTATTAATTTCTCATTGTGATAGACAAACATAAACTTAACACAATTTATATATGTAGGATAACCAATAAGAAGAAAGAGATATCTGAAAACAAATAATACGACACTACTACTACTTAAATTGTAATTCACTCAAGCGTAGGTTGTCTGCAAGTAATATATTTTGCAAGTACGAGATCGATCCACATAGATGTTATTTTAAGTTTATATCTATTAATTTATAAATTACAAAATGCAAGAATAAAGTTTACAAATTATAAATTTTTCAAGGGTCAAAGATTTATTCTTGGTTTATGTAATATTGTTTAAATAAAAGTAAATAAGGGAAATCACTATAAATAATGTTTCCAAGAAAAAAAAATTAAATATTTAAACATATACATAATATAATATAGTTCCCACTATAAAAAAATATCGAATGAACCGATATTTTATATATGATATCTATAATTATATATATAACTGTATAAATATAAAATTGCATAAAGTAAATGATAAGTTAAATAATTATATTTCATTTAGAACAACGAGCAGAGCCACATTTTCCTGGATGAAATATATGATTTAATAAGTTAGATATGCGAAAAGTAAAAATTAGTTGTGGTAAAGTAAAAGTAAGAAGTGAATAAGAAAAGTTAGTTGCGATAAAGAAAAACTTGAATGCGGAAAGTAAAAGTTAGTTGTTAAGTTAATTAAACTATATGTTTTAGTTATTTAGAACAAGCAGCAGAACCATGTTATTGTCTAAATAAACATACAATTTAATTATAATTAATTATAATATCCATTTAATAATTGTAGTATAATGATATAATATTTATTGTATAATATTAAAATAACAAATAGATAACCACTTTTATGGTATCGGACATTTGATATTAATTGATAATAAATACTCAAAATTATACATACAAATAAAGATTAATTAGCAAAACCATAATAACTAAAAAAAGAATATACGAAATTGTAAACAATCTTACTTGACCAGAATGCAATCTTTTCACCTTGACATCAATGGATTTAGCATGCAATAAGCTTTCTTGAATTTAACATAACACTCATGAATGATAAAAAAATTATAATTTAGAACTTTTATTTTCGCACTCAAAGAATCTCCCCCCTTTCAAGCTAATACAAGGCCTCTATTTATAGGCAAACATGGGGAGATAAGAAAAAAAAATTAATTTGTACATATAATTGGTGCAATTGTTCTTCATGAATGGCACAAGCATTGATTGCATTTTGCATCCACTCTTTAACAATCTTGTTGACCGATTTGAGTCTTCCACATAAAATGAAAGTTGTAGATAATTGTGTTGAATGGTTTGTGGTAAAATTTCATGACCAAGTAATTTGAGATTTATGGTGAATACAGTCAAGCATGGTAAAACAATAATTCCATTAATACCACTTTTATTTGTTGCTCTATTAATCCTCAATTGTGTGAAGAATTTTAGCTCATGGCTTCATCAATATTGTAGACATTGAAATCAACTTTCTATAGATTTAAGAATCATCTTCTTCTCATTTTTCAAGCAAAAGTTGTTCTTGTTTTACCGAATATGTAAAAATAGCAAAAATATTAATATTATACCACATATATATTTAAATACAAATTATTATAAAACTTATAAAATATAGATATTTATTACAACTTAAACTATGAAATATTTTAAAAAACATTAAACAAATATATATTTTTTTATATTTATCAGACACATGTGATTAATTGAGAAAAAGAGAGTAGAGCTCCCGAAAGAGGATAGACTCTCCCAGCTACAGGCGGCATAATAAATGGATTTTCGCTTCTATAATATCTTTTAACCGATTTAATTGAATTCTTTAAAATAAAAATTAAATTTTATATGGGCCTTAGTATTTGTGATATGCATTTTATATTTGTATATTTAGAATTATACATGCTTGGGAGGTCAAGTCATTATTTGAATTTTTGGTACAAATTGATTCCAAGTCATTGACAGATAGGTTTCCAACTTTAGGTAAGCGTGTTAATATTATATAAACATATTTAAAATTAAACGTGTTTGTGAGCTCTGGTCATTATTTGAGTTTTTGGTACATAAATATGTTCTAACTAGGGATGTAAATGAACCAAACCGTTTGCAAGCTATTCGAAGCTCGGTTCGATAAAAAGCTCGTTTGAGTTCGTTTGTTAATCATATCAACAAGCTCAAGTTCGATTTTGACCTCAAAAAATTAATCAAACCAAGCTCAAGCTTAAAGATATTCATCTCGTGAACTCGCAAACATGTTTGATAATAGGCTTGCGAGCACGAGCTAGGCTCGTTTAGGTGGCTCGTAAGCTTGAGTTTGACTCATTTGTTGAGTTGACAAATAAAAATATTAGTTCTAATGTTAATGGAAATAATTGAACACAAGACAAATAAAAATATTAGTATTAATGTTATTATGAACTTTGCAGGATAATTGACTAGTTGTTATTGGAGATGATTTTGTAATTCCTGATTTTAATGGATTCTTTGACGTCCTCCCTACTTTCTCACCAGACTTAGTTGAAGAATTAAAGGGGTGAAATTATTTCATTGTTATTTATATGGTGATATCAGTGTATGATGAATATTCTAGATATATTATTTTGGAATGTTCAATATATATTGATTTATGTCTTTTAGCTCTTAGTCATTTTGGTTATTTATGTATAAATTTACATTTTATGTCTGATTTAAAATTAGTTTATAAATATATTTAATTTTTAACAAGCTCGAATCAAGCTCAAACTCGAGCTCAATTTTATGCTTTACGAGCTCGAAAATGAACCGAACTCAAGCCAGTCTTGTTAAACATGCTAAACGAGCTATTAATGAATCAAGCTCGAGCCTGGCTTGATTAATATGCTAAACGAGCATTTAATGAGCCGAGCGCGAGCTTTTCCCGAGCTTGGTAATTTAAATACAAACCAAGCTCGAGCCTGATAATAAAAGCTCGAATCGAGCTCGAGCCTCAACAATCTTAAACAAACAAAGCTCAAACCTGGTACTGTTTGGTTTGGTTTGGTTTGGATCGTTTACATCCCTGGTTCTAACCAAGTGAATTGGCTCGGATGTAAACTCTCAAGCCAAAATTGTTTATCTCTCAAGTTTCAAGCGTATTTTTTCCAGCTAAAAAGGTAAATGTTTGAGTTTATATATGAAAATATTGTAATATTTGAACTCATCTGATGCCTCCTAAAATTGTCACGTCTGTATGGATCCAAGCCCATCATAAAATTGACCCTAGCCCAATAAGACCCGGGCCTCATTGGGATCAAAGACCAAGCCACCGAGCCCAGAAGTCCTGTAAGGCCCGAGAATTTGATTACCGTAATCTGAAATGATTTGGTGATAATTGATAGGATTATAGACAGAATGAATTAGACTGAAAAGACGAAAGAAAATACGAATTATGTGCGAGGGCAGAACACCTCGCGCATATGCGCGACGAGGATCCGCGCATATGCGCATAAGTGGCAGAAGACCTCGCGCATATGCGCGAGAAGTGCGCGTGCATATGCGCGAGCCATGCGAGAAGCCAAAGGGAAGTCCAGAGTAGTTGGCGCATATGCGCGACATGGATAAGCGCATATGCGCGGGCATGGTAGAGAAGTTGGCGCATTATGCGCGAGTTGTAATGCACCGAGACAATGGTCTCGCGCATATGCGCGGGGCTTGGGCGCGCATATGCGCGAGTCATGCAAAAGAAAAAATTGACACTTGGTCTCCACCGTGCGAATGATATATATATATATATATATATTTTCATATGTTTACTATAATTCTTCAGAATATTGGGAAAGAAACGAGAAGCTTTGTCAAAATCCTTACGCATTTATATTTCGATCCGTCCTTCTGAATTTGAATCCGAGTACAGTAACGAGTTCCTAGCGACGACAGCTACAACAGGACGTAAGTTTTATTGAATTTTGGTATCATTTGAAATTATGATATTGGGAGAATTGTGATTTGAATGATATTATGTGTTCTGGGTATACTGATTAGTATATAACTGAAGTCAGATCGAAGAACGGACCGTTTATGTAATTGTTATGATTTTCGAAAGTGATATGATTTAGATTGCGCAGATTTGATGTTATGACTTATTATTATTGAAGATTATGATTCGTATTGATATCGATTATGAGTTGTGGTATTATATCTGTGATGTTGAGATTGACGGGGCTATCAAGACTGTATTGTTATGCCGTCGAAACATCAGTAGATTGATTTTGATAAGATTCAATATTGATTGAGATTGTATCATGATATCGTTGATATGGATCAGATTATGTTTGATTTGAGTATTGATCAGAACAGGTTTTGAATTGAGTTATACATTGATACAGTGTATTCGATATTGTCATTTTAGATTTGATATGGACAGATTTGACTTCGACACTTCGACTTCGTCTGACCGAGAAGAGAAAGGTATAAATTGATGTTGATGCGGGATTGCACAACTCGAGTTCAATTCGACTTGAGTTTCCCAAAATCTCATACTTCATCTTATTGTATTGATTATTTGCAATTGATGTGATTGTCATTTTTGGTATATTGATTTATGCATTGAGTCATGGGCTGATACGCCTAGTCGTAGACGATTGATCTCTTGACAGAGGTACCCGATAGTGATGGAATTGTCACTGGGCCATTGCACATTGTCATAGAGGTTTGGCCGATATGCCAGGGCTGATGTGCCTAGTCTGTGGCTGATTCGCCAAGACACCGGACGTTTGGTTATATCGAAGTGGATAGAATTGGAGTTTCTTCTATTACTGATGTTCGATATGGAAAGAGCCAAAGTCCATAAATAAGAACGTGCCACCACCTCGATCGGGAGTGTAGGTGGGTGTATGTTCTTATTCAGATCGGGATCCCTAGATTAGGATGAGTCGAGTCAGAGTCTGTGAGTCACGGAGTGTGATTCGGAGTTTGTATTGATTTATGTTTCTGATTTGATACATATTATGAATATCGATTTCATGCTTTTATATCTATTTATATGAAATGCATGTATACATGATTTATACTGGGAATGTAATTCTCACCGGAGTTATCCGGCTGTTGTCTTGTTTGTATGTGTGCTTGACAACAGGTGGGACAGAATCAGGATCAGGAAGAGGATGAGAGATTATAGTTAGCGTGGAGATCCGGGCCCAGAAGCAGAATAGGATTCAGCACTTGATGTATAGATGTTGAACCTAGTTGAGATAGAAACTTGTAGTACATGATTTCTAGTTTTATACTGACATGTATATTAAATAGATTACATTACGTTTCCGCATTTATATTTTAAAAAGAAAAGAATTTAGTCCCACTTTTCTTAATTGTTATATTTGACATTAATAATGATTAAGACATGAATTAGCGTCCGGGTCCCCACAGCAGGTGGTATCAGAGCAATAGGTCTAGAACTGTAGGTTCTTGAGACTAAGACAGAAGCTAGTGAGCGGGGTAGAATGAATTTTCTTTCCTTGCATGTGATTGCTAGCATGTGATTTATTATAATGTTGAATTATATTGTATATGCTAATATTGCATATGTGTTTACTGTTTTTGAAGATACACGTTACCTGAATATCTGAGTTGATTTGGTAATGTGTATTATTTGAGAATGAATCAGAACCAATTCTTGATCAGAGGTAAGCTGATCAGAAAGGGACTGAGACGGATTTGTCTCATGTGATTGCTAACTCTTGTGATCATTAGATATCCCTCCTCGAAGAATTCCAGAACGAGGAAATACTTTGACCGATCAGATGGATGTGTCAGAAACTTTGATGGAAACACAGTTGATGAGGTTTCAGTCCTTTCAACCGCCGATCCTGAGGGGTATTGAGACGACTACTGATTGTGAGAGTTGGCTTGATGATATCGAGATGCTATTTGATTCACTCGATTACCCAGATGAACGGAGAGTTAAACTGATTGGGCACCAGTTACGGGAAGTCGCAAAGAGTTGGTGGATCGCAACCAAAGAAACCCTAGAACAGCATGGTACAGTGATTATGTGGAAAGTCTTTAAAGTTGAATTCTATAAAAGGTTTTTCCCGGGTTCGTATCGAGAGGACAAGAGGGCATAGTTTGAAAATTTGAAACAGGGTCACCTAAACATTGAAGAATATGTTGCTAAATTCTCTACTTTGCTACGTTTTGCACCTCACGTGGCTGGGAATGATGAAGTTGTAACTGACCGATTTATCAATGGATTGAATCCTGGAATACTTGCATTGGTAAATGTGGAGCGACCCTATACTTTTTCTGACGCCTTGAATAGAGCAAAGAGAGCCGAGGCAAGTTTGATTCGACAACAAGAAAGGCTATATGTGATCCAATCTCAAAAACAGCAACGATCTCTAGTCCAATTCCTACAATCCCCTTTGAAATTGGAGGTTGGTAGTAGTAGTATTGGGAAGAAAGAACAGTTGAAAGCTCGAAAGAAGCAGTTCAAGAAGTTAGAGAACGGCTCATCTAGCTCCAGTAGTTCTAGCCCGAGTTATACCGGGGTCTATTGTAGAACTTGTGGAGGAAGACATCCCACAGAGCAATGCCAAGGAGTGTATGGTAGTTGCAACATTTGCAAACAGCAAGGACACTTTGCTAGAGTTTGTTCACATAGAGGTTCTCGAAGATTCCAGGGAGCAGAATCATCTGGATCAGTGACTCAGATCGATAGATCATCTTCTATTGTTCGCTCTTTCCAACCACCCTCTACTCAGACACAACTAGGGCCAGAAGGAAGCCAGAGTGGTGGTAGTAACCGAGGAATGGATCCAGGATGAAATTGAGGATATAGTGGCAGGTAATCGATCTTTTATGATTATTCTGCGTATGTATATATTGAGAAATATTAGTACATCTTGTATATGATTTCTGAATGAATTGCATTGATATATGCTTTATCTGTTGAGTCCGTATTTACTGCAGTAGTTATCTCCTTACCTGTTGGGAAAGAGGTTTGATATTAGTGAATTCTGTGAGACATCGGATACTGCAATAAGATAAGAATGAGATTGAGTTAGCTTGTGTTGTACTAGTGTTATCTGATTCTGACCGCATTATTGATATTGATGTGTTGGCCAAGTACAGAGCTATCGCAGATTATTTCCAGGAAATGGTAAGATTCGGACTTGAAACGGTCGAAGAATGAACATGGTACGGTAAGGATTCTGGATTTAGAATACCTTTGATATATGTAATGTTCAGGACTCGATGATTATCGAAAGTGACGGAGTGATTTCTTATGTATTCAGTTGATTAAATGAGATGGAGCGTATCATCGACTGAATTGATAGTGACAGAAGCGTTGCTAAAGTCGTCCCAGATGAGCTTCCGGGTTTGCCTTTAATCAAGAAGATTGATTTCAGCCTTGACTCGATATCAGGTACTGTTATTATCTCTAGAACTTTGTGCCGAATGATACTAATTGAATTGAAAGATCAGTTAAAAGATTTACGACCTGAGAGTTACATCTGATTGAATGTTTCTCGTTCGGGATGTATCAGCTATATTTGTGAGTTGATAAACTCTGTGTTCAGAATATTTTGAGGATTCTTTGATTAGTTGATCTATGATATTCTGGTATATTCGAAGATTATGACTAATTTTGTTGAATATCTGAGTATTGTATTGAATATTCAGGGAACTGGAAAGTGGTATACAGAAACTGTTGAAATGTGCATCTTGATTGAGACAGATTGTATATAGGGTTTGTTATATCTGTAGATGATATATCTGTTGATTCTAGTACAATAAAGCTCTGATTAGTTGACTGAGATCGACATCAATGTCAGAAACTTGTAGTTGCATGAGTTAGCAGGCTACTGTATCTGATTGTTATTCTGAATTGCTTGAGAATGATTATTTTCTGCAGCAGTATTTGATACGGATTGTATACAGTTGAGACTCGATACCGTACAAGCCGAATCAGAGCTGATGTTGAGAGTTGAAACAGTTCAGAAAGTTGATCAAAATGGGCAGACCTTAATTAGCGATAGTCAGAACAAAGTATCGATCAGAATATCAAGTATGTGATACTGCATTGTATATGAATAGCCGATGGGTTGTGCCAGATAATTCGAATTTGAAATGGCTAATGTGGTCAGAAATGCACAATAGTTGATTCAGTATTCGTCCTGATAGCAGAAAGATATATGATAATTGGAAAAGACAGCTTTGATAGAAACAGATGAGATTAGATGTAGCAGAGTTTGTACTGAAATGCCTGAATTTTCAATAGATGAAGACAGAAAGAATGAAACCAGGAGATTGGTTAGATAGCTTAACGATTCCTGAATGGAAATGGGATTACATTTCCAGAGATATCGTGATGAAGCTACCGCATTCCTCTCGGAATTGGGCATTGATTGAGTTAGGAATGACAGACTGATCCAGTCTGCGAGTACTAACTCGTACATGAAAACGTACAGATATAATTATATTACTGAGATTGCTGACGAAGAGGTGATCAGATTACATAGAGTGTCGAGAGTTGATTATATCAGACCGTGATTTTGGTTGACTTTGCACGTTTGGCAGAGTGTACAGCAAGAGTTGGGTACGAGATTATATCTGAGTACTGCATATTATTCACCGACTGACGGACAGTCAGAGGGGATTATCCAGATTTTGGAGAATATGCGTAGAGCTGTGGTGCTTGATTTTAGCACTAATTGGCAGGATTCATTGCAACGATGTGATTTGTCGTACAGAAATAGCTATCAGACGAGTATGAAGATAACACCGTTTGAAGCGTTGTACGACAAGAAGTGTAGATTCCCTTGTTATTGTAATGATATCTCTGAGATACTTGAAATTGGACCTGATATGATCAGAGATATGACTGAGGAAGTGAAGCTGATTCAGAAAAGAATGGCTACAGCTCTGAATAGATACTGAATATGCCAACGTCAGACGACGATCAATGGTATTTGATATAGGAGATTGAATATTGAATTGATTTAGCCTAAACAGATTGGATGGCAGAGGACAATGTTGATTTATTATGAGCTGTTGATTGGTATATACGGATGTTGTATAGCCAGTATTTTGAGATTGATTTTATCAGAGTTACTTCGAGTTATATTAGGATATTATATTTCTTGAAGTATTATTCCAGATTGAAATCAGAATCAGTAAAAGAAAGATAATTCAGAATGAAGACTATTCTGCTGTTCCATAGAGTTGTTAGAATATCGAAGAACCTATTTGGAAGACAAAATCCGAGATGAGATAAAGATTCTAGAATTTTTTTATTGAGGTGAGTATTCTAATTCAGCTTTTGATTATACATTTCTTTCTGTTACGAGTTGATTGCCTGTGATTTCGGGGACGAAATCGTATCTTAGGGGGAGAGAAATGTAAGGCCCGAGAATTTGATTACCGTAATCTGAAATGATTTGGTGATAATTGATAGGATTATAGACAGAATGAATTAGACTGAAAAGACGAAAGAAAATACGAATTATGTGCGAGGGCAGAACACCTCGCGCATATGCACGACGAGGATCCGCGCATATGCGCATGAGTGGCAGAAGACTTCGCGCATATGCGCGAGAAGTGCGCGCGCATATGCGCGAGCCATGCGAGAAGCCAAAGGGAAGTCCAGAGTAGTTGGCGCATATGCGCGAGCATGGAAGAGAAGTTGGCGCATCTGTGCCGGATGGAGGCGCGCATATGCGCGAGTTGTAATGCACCGAGACAATAGGTCTCGCGCATATGCGCGGGGCTTGGGCGCGCATATGCGCGAGTCATGCAAATGGAAAAATTGACACTTGGTCTCCACCGTGCGAATGATATATATATATATATATTCATATGTTTACTATAATTCTTCAGAATATTGGGAAAGAAACGAGAAGCTTTGTCAAAATCCTTACGCCTTTATATTTTGATCCGTCCTTTTGAATTTGAATCCGAGTACAGTAACGAGTTCCTAGCGACGACAGCTACAACAGGACGTAAGTTTTATTGAATTTTGGTATCATTTGAAATTATGATATTGGGAGAATTGTGATTTGACTGATATTATGTGTTCTGGGTATACTGATCAGTATATACCTGAAGTTAGATTGAAAAACGAACCGTTTATGTAATTGTTATGATTTTCGAAAGTGATATGATTGAGATTGCGGAGATTTGATGTTATGACTTATTATTATTTAAGATTATAATTCGTATTGATATCGATTATGAGTTGTTGTATTATATCTGTGATGTTGAGATTGACGGGGCTATCAAGACTCTATTGTTATGCAGTCGAAACATCAGTAGATTGATTTTGATCAGATTCAATATTGATTGAGATTGTATCATGATATCGTTGATATGGATCAGATTATGTTTGATTTGAGTATTGATCAGAACAGGTTTTGAATTTAATTATACATTGATACAGTGTATTCGATATTGTCATTTTAGATTTGATATGGACATATTTGACTTCGACACTTCGACTTCGTCTGACCGAGAAGAGAAAGGTATAAATTGATGTTGATGCGGGATTGCACAACTCGAGTTCGATTCGACTTGAGTTTCCCAAAATCACATACTTCATCTTATTGCATTGATTATTTGTAATTGATGTCATTGTCATTTTTGGTATATTGATTTATGCATTGAGTCATGGGCTGATACGCCTAGTCGTAGACAATTGATCTCTTGACAGAGGTACCCGATAGTGATGGAATTGTCACTGGGCCATTGCACATTGTCATAGAGGTTTGGCCGATATGCCAGGGCTGATGTGCCTAGTCTGTGGCTGATTCGCCAAGACACCGGACGTTTGGTTATATCGAAGTGGATAGAATTGGAGTTTCTTCTATTATTGATGTTCGATATGGAAAGAGCCAAAGTCCATGAATACGAACGTGCCACCACCCCGATCGGGAGTGTAGGTGGGTGTATGTTCTTATTCAGATCGGGATCTCTAGATTAGGATGAGTCGAGTCAGAGTCTGTGAGTCACGGAGTGTGATTCGGAGTTTGTATTGATTTATGTTTCTGATTTGATACATGTTATGAATATCGATTTCATTTTTTTATATCTGTTTATATGAAATGAATGTATACATGATTTATCCTGGGAATGTAATTCTCAACGGAGTTATCCGGCTGTTGTCTTGTTTGTATGTGTGCTTGACAACAGGTGGGACAGGATCAGGATCAGGAAGAGGATGAGAGATTATAGTTAGCGTGAAGATCCGGGCCCAGAAGCAGAATATGATTCAGCCTTTGATGTATAGATGTTGAACCTAGTTGAGATAGAAACTTGTAGTAAATGATTTGTACTTTTATACTGGCATGTATAATAAATAGATTACATTACGTTTCCGCATTTATATTTTAAAAAGAAAAGAATTTAGTCCCACTTTTCTTAATTGTTATATTTGACATTAATAATGATTAAGACATGAATTAGCGTCCAGGTCCCCACAAGTCCGAGCCCACATGTCTGTGCCCAAGAATATCTTATAGGCCCGATCTCCTCAACACTTTTTACTAAAATTCCGAGCCCGCTCAATGGTCGGAAAACCCGAGATCTAACGCGGCTTGGTTAGGTTAAGACATTCTCGTCAATAAATAAGAGGTCCCGATAAAGTCCCATCCACCTTCAAGTGTCCCAATTGCCATAGTTAAGGAGTCCTATTATATGAGATTTCTAATCTCAATTTGAGTTCCACCCTATAAGCCCTTCTTGCATCTATAATACAAGATATTGGCCATGGTTTTAAGCACATACATTCTCTTGCTCACTTAGTTCTACCATATCTCGTTATTAAATTTGCTTTCCGACTGACTTAAGTATCGGGGGAGTCAAGCCGAAAAACTCTCTGGTGTACTCTAACCCTTTTTTGTCTGTGCAGGACCTCGAGGACCGACCTGATCCATTTATCTGTAAAGATTTGAAGACCCCATCTCCGGATCAAACTCGAGATAAAATTTTGGCATAATCACCGTCCATTTCATTTGCATCCTTGTTTACAACTATATACAATAGATTGTTTTTGAAAGCAAATAAATATGTGGGTTCAAATATTACGATATTTTCATCACAATAAATTAAATGTTATAGATAGTAAATAAATAGAAAGAGTGAATTGATACGTGGAGAGTCTTGTGAGATATGTGCTTTTTGTGATATATGTGCTTTTTAGAATACAACATCAAGTCTGAGAATGAAATCGAGGAATAGTATTGAGGAAAAGCGAACACAAAATTATGAGAAAGATATGACGAGCATAATTCAATATAAATCCAACGCAGAGATCATTTTTAGAAATATTTAGCTTTCAAGTCTATCAAAATCAATTACAGTAGCTCTAAACACAGACAGAAGCAAATGAAAATATAGACAGCGTAGTTATATTTAATTAATTACTCTTGAACAATTATTGATCCCAATATACAAATAAACTATACTTGTAACTTTTCCTTTTGCAAAAAAGAATTTATTATTGTTCGAGAGGATGCCCATTCTAAAATATCAGGAAATTAAATATTAATTATGGAGTATTTTTAAATTAAGGAGATCCCATTTTCGTCATAATCATATAACCAATAAAAAGTTAAGCCAACATCTAAGATATCGGTTTGCATCGTAAATTATGAAAATATATTCGAATCCAATTAGATATCTTTTACTTTTACTATTCTCTATTTCTAAATAACTCTACTTTTCATCGAATTAATTACTTGGTACGTAATAATTAATATAAAACAAATATTTATCCATATTTTTTAATTGTCTGAATTAAGCCATTTTTACAACTTACTTTGAATGATCAAGAAATATAATTTACAAAAATCTAATAGTTAGTTTTTGGTATGTATTAAAATATTTTTCGATATTATAAATGGGTTATTTCCCCCCGTTGAGGTTAATGAATTCACTTTCAATATTTTATTAATCTCAACATGTAAAACCAATTTTATCAACGGATTATAATATTTAAATAAAAATGCAATCGTCGCACTTAAAATTTGTTAGAATACATCATTTAATTGTATAAACTGAACAAGTTAAAATTAAGCAAATGAGAATATATATATATGAATACTATAAGGATCATAAACAAGTCCGGTGAAATATCGATGAAAGCGAATTTATCATTTTAACAATAAAAAAAATTGCAACATTTAAATCATGTCAAGGAAAACCAATCTAGTAACAATGATATTGTTGCATCTGGCGTAGAAGTTCTATTCAAAGTCATTAATGAGTTTGATAGATGGTTTTTTATTTGGTGATTAATCTTCTGAAGGTATAAATACTTGTGTTTCCAAATATGTTGTTGAGATTCTGTGTATAAATACCTTGTCCAAAAACTTTGAAATTCTCTTGCAAATTGAATTGAGACACTACAAATTACTTATCAAAATTTTGAAATTCTGAGTTTCATGCATCCAGACACAAAATTAGGTAATACAGATCAAAATTCATGCATTTCTAAAACTTTAAACACAGAGCAGCAACCAGTAACAATTAAGACAGATCATGCGCTAACTCAGGTACCAGCACTGATAACTAATATAAGAGTGAAGCGGGTCACTTGTTCATCCGCCACAGTTTTTGTAACGCTCGAAAAATCAATCCACGTAAATCGCATGCATGTAAATTAATTTAAATATATAATTGTTTTATTTAATTGATTTTAAATGCTTAATTGATGCATATTATATGATTAAATGATTATGTGACATGATTTCATGAAATTGTATATTTTATCTGAATATTCGATAATAAGATGTGAAAAGAGACCGGGACGACGAAGGTAAAATAAATAATTTTTATTAAATATTTTCAAGGCTTCTTAATATGACTAAAAATGATTAAATTTGTCTAAAAATGTTGGAGTTCAAATAATTTTACGAGACGAGTTCGATTTTATCCGGGAAGCCGGTTTTAGGCAAACGAGAGACTTTTAAAATATCAAAGACATTATTTTTGAAAACTAATTTTTATAAAATTTTATTTTTAAATTAAATAAGTGTTATTGGGCTCAATTTAATTATTTTGAGTAGGCCCAAATTGCTCCTAATTACAAAAGCCCAAAACATAAGTCCATTATCATGCAAATTAAAATTTTTAAATTGAAAACCTAGGCTTCCAAGTGCTGATAACAGCTGAAATTTACACATACTACACACACCAAATTTCGGAATTAAGGAGGAGAAGAAAGCTAGGGTTCTTCGTCGCCGTTCGTCCTTTTTCGCACCCCAAGCCGACGATCGCGTATTCGAGTGTTCTAAATGCAAAGGCACATTTTCTAAACCCTTTGAAGCATCATTCAAACCATAATATGCATGTTTTGTTTATTGTTTCATGAAAAATATCGATGCTCGATTATTTTTACGATAGAACAATTATTTTCAAAGTTTTGACGATTTTATGATTGTTTGTTAAATGTTATGATTTTTAAGGGTTAGGCTGCCAACTTGGTATGATTTATGGATGGAACGTGGATGATTTAGGATGAAAACGAGGGCTGGAAACAAGACTTGGCAAGGGAAGAAACACCTATGGTTTTTCTTGACCACCGTGAGCATGATGGCTCGGCTTGGGCTGGTGAGACGCGTGGCTCGGCAGGAGCTGGGCTAGGTGGTCATGATGGACGTGGTCAAGGGTTGGTAAGAGTCCTAGCAGGGCTAGCACTCAAGATCAGCGGCTGGGGAAGAGTCCTTGTGAGTTAGGACTCCCCCCATGCACGCACATGGAGGCTGTGGCTAGGAGGGCTCGTTGCTAGGGCAGGGGGGTCCAGGGTTGGTCCAAAAGGGCCCAAGGAAAGTGACTAGGGGTCAGAGCTTGGGCTGAGGCAGTGGTGGCTCGCGAGAAATGCGGCCGCGGCTATTGGAGGAGTTCATGCGTGCAGGCTCGCGACTGGTGTGGGGGCTGGCTTCGTGGCTTTGTGCATGGGTTATGGGCTCAGAGCTGGTCTAGGCTAGGTCGGAGAGGGTCCAGTGGTGACTGTGTGGCGGGTGTGATCGGTGGTTAAGGGGGTAGGAGAGTCCTAGTGCAACTGGAATCCTAAGGTGACTAGGAAAGGGGCTCGGCTCTTGTTCGCGTGCGCAAGGGGCTTTGTATGGCTTGAGGGCTGATGAAACAGGTCCAGGGTGGTCAGTATGGTCCCTAGGTGGGCTGGTCAAGAGTTGGCTCAAGGTGGCTCGAGTGTGACTTGGGAAAAATGCAAAGTGGCTCGATGGTTAAGCTTAGGTTCGAAATAAGGCTTAGGAAAATGAAAAAGGGTCGAGCCATGGTCCACGGGGGTCGGTTCGTGGTTCACAAGGGTAATTTAAGTAATAAAAGTCTGTTGGGGATTGATAAGGAGTTTAGAGGGGGGGTGAATAAAATCTTTCCTTTATTTAACGATTTTGCAAATGGTGCTAGAATCCTGTTAGAGATTATAGCTGGTCTTGTTCGAATGTAAGTCCAATAGATCACAATAAGTGCGGAAACTATACAATGGAGTACGATGAGAAATAATAAAACAGTAGGCAGTAGAACAGTGGTTGTTTCTGGAAGTTCGAAGATAAAATCTTCTACGTCTCCCCTTCTTCTGTTTCCAGAAGGTATCACTAAAAGACTTTGGATTTTACAGTACAATACTTGTACACACCCACTTCAGTAGGACTTACCCTTAGCCTACTAAATCTCCTAGTTACACAACTCCGTAAAAACGAATATAACAAAGTTCTGGAAAAGACTCTTTTCCAGTTTACAAACTCTTCTCAATGATATAGTAAAGTGTTTTAGCTTGAAGAGAGTTATGAGACAGTAACAACACAGAATGATCTTAGAAGATCGGATATTGATAATAAGGCGTGTGCTGTTTTCTGTATGTTGAGCTTTTGAAGATAAGTAGTAGTTGATGATAGCTCAAACTCACGTTAGAATAATCGTTGTTATGATAAAGATAATAACATTGTTTTCTATAAAGAATTGATCTTCTTATATATAGAAAGCTTGAGTCCACCGTAAACAAAAACGACTTCTTTTGACTTTTGATAAAATCAGCTTTAATACCTAAAAAGGTTCCTGCAGAAAGTCTTCAGAATAATCAGTCTTTGCTTTATACCAAAATTGGTAAGGCGTATTAAATAACTTCGTACAACATTAATGGTGTAATTAATACTTGTACTAGGTAAAGTAACGGTAAAATTTAAGATAGCAATGATCAAGTAAAGGGCGTTAAGTTACTTCTGCCTAAACTAAGTTCTGCTTCTGGTTTTTCTAAGCCGATAAGTACTCGAAGAGTACTGCTTTTGTTAACGCGATACTAGAGCTTCTACTTTTATGTAGTCTTCTGATTTTAGCTAACGCGACCTACTGGTTTTGACTCTCATTACCACAATCAAATAAAGTCTAACAATTTCCCCTTTGTGGTGATGGCAAAACCTAGATTTTAGTAACGATAAATATAAAAACAGATAGCAAATAAGATAATCGATAAATGAGTAAATAGTGAAACAGAGTTCAAAAGAATTTAATCATCGGTTCCAATGTCTCTAAACATTGTATCCTCATCCTGAGGATCTTGGTTTCTGAAGGAGGATTCTGCATGATGATGTCCTTCAGATCTACCTTCTTCTGTCCTTCCTTCTGTCCTATTAACTGCTTCCCCTTTTTTGGCATCAAAACGAGTGATTAAATCATTCACTCGGCCAGTAAGATTGATAATTCCATCATTCAACATCTCCAAAATAGGGCTTGATTTGAAACTCGATCATTAAGGGCTTGAAGAGATTGAGATTGGGACTCAATCTTGGCATCGATGGTTTCAAGTTTCGAATCAGTAGCTTCGACTTTAGTTGAGTTGAGCAAAGAGACGAGTCATGATTAGAGACAATTTAAATAACATCAGATTGACTGAGCACGACGTTAGCATGACTTGTTAAAACATTTTTCCTGAAGATGCTGGATTCAAGTTCAAGCTTTGCCAATGATTCTGTCGTGTTAATGACTTGTTTAGATACGCGTTCACTGAAGAAGTTGGTGACACTGACTACACCAGCATGATCATAGGACAACTGTTTTACTATCTCTGAAACTCTTTCAATGTTCCATCTCAGTATATCAATCTCAGACTCAGGATTCAAGTGCTCTTCTTCTGATGATGGAGTTCTTGCGAGTTGACGCTCTGAGATTTCGGAAAGATGAGCAATGTGAACTATGTGAGTCGGTGAATCAGTAGGAGGAACAATCAAGCAGTAGAAGAGACAATTTCGGTTGGAGCAGTAGTAATAGCAGTGGACTGTTCAGCAGACGTTCCTCCAAAAACCGTAGATTTGTAAGGAGCTGCACTCTCTTCTGGTTGGGCAGCTTCAGTGGTTACCATTTGCGCACCAGCTGGAATGGATTCAGATGGAATGTTCAACAGAGCTTCCATTTCTGCTTGATGAAATGCAGAAAATATCTCCAAATTTGGCAGTAGTGAAGCAGCATCTGATCCTTCTGTCGGTTATTCTGATGGATGAGCTTATAAAATGCCACATCATCAGCTTGAGTAGGTTATGGAGCAGTAGAGGCAGTAAGAGCAATGGATTGAATCACTTCATCAACTGAAGCCAATTCCCGAACAAAAATAAGTGAAGATGATTGAGTAGGCAGCTTCGGTGATTCAGGAGTACTGGAGACCTCAGCTTCTGGTGGAGCTGAGGTCCGTTCCTCAACTGGCTTATTCTGAGTAAAAATGGGGACGAAGCCTACTTGATATTGTACAGGCTCTCCAAAGGCCTGTTCTTGAGCAAGAATTTGCTCATTCATTGGTCTCAATCTATCGGTCAAAATATGGATAACATGCTGATCCTGAGCAGCAGTAGGAATCATAGAGTCGAAATTCGACTTAAGAGTCTTCACAACAGATTCCAGCTTTTGATACTTCAGCTGCTCAAGAATGTAGCTTCGCCTGCTCATTGCCTCAATCACATTGTCAGTTTTGGCAAGATCAAAAACCTTCTTCTCAATATTCACCATTTTTCCATATGCACCTGGTGTTTTAAAATATGTGATAGGATGGAAAACTCGAACCTTATGCCAGTCATCAAAGAAAGTCATGCCTTTACTGGCAGATTTCTCAATCTCCTCTATGTGAAGATCAATACCAGTTAAGAAGGATGACTTGTTACCAAGAAATTTTGGTTCTTTAATGAGTTTCCCTTTGCCTTTATCGTCTGAATGCAGAAGATCCTGCAGCAGATTCGCGAATGATGACTCCAGAAGTGGGTCTGAAAGTCGGAGCAGTAGTTGAGGTGGTGGCAGTAGAAGTGGCTGCTGGCTTAGTGACATGGACGGATTCTGGTAAAGAAGAGGTGGCTTCTGGAAACACTTGTCTCAAGGGGAAAGTGTATAAATCAGCAATGGCTGCTGTTTTCTTTATGCGAAGAATAGTGTGAGCCTTCTTCTTGCTAGGAGTGGCTGGCAGAGATGCCTTGGTAGGAGCAGCAGACTCCTCGGATACTGTTTTATCTGAATCAGTGGAGATAACCACCATTTTTCTCTTGATCTTCTTCTGAGGTCCATGAACCTCAGTTTGAGCATCTCCCACCTCTTTCTTCATAGCAATGAACTCAGCCACAGTTGGCTTTGGCCTTAAAGCAAGTACATTGTCAACATCGGCCATTGTTACGTAAGAAGCGTCCTGTTCAGTAGTGAAAGGAAAACCAGCATCCTTAAGCATCGTGCCGATCTGAATTAGCAAAACTAGAACTCTTCCTCACAACCATATCCTTCATTATTCTGAAAAGAAATCGACTCCAGTCCACCTTACACTCAGAAGTGATAGTTATCATCATTTGAACCTTCTCTTTTTATCAAATGTATCAGCTTTGACCAAGAGTGTCTTTGTGATAATATCAGCCAGCACTTGATATTACATTTTTAAAAGCTTTTTGAAACAGGAGGGAGAGAGTCCTCTTCAGAAGCTGAGAAGGTGAGGAGGGCAGTAGACATATCCTCCTTAGAAATGCCAGAAAATTCAGAGATACCTGAAAATGGGAGAAAGAAAGTCGATCCCAATAGTGCAGCCATCAATGGAGATGGATGCATTATCATGGGAATAAATGATTTTTCCTTCCTTTAAGGTTGCCTTGGCATAGAATTCTACGAGAGCAGGCTTGTAGATAACAGCAGGTACTTCCAAAAACCTTCTGAGACCAGATTTCTCAATAGCTTTAAACATGATGACGAGATTTTTGTCCTTGATTGTTAGGACTGATGCAAAATTAACTTGATGGGCATTTAGTGTGTAAGCGCCAGCCATTTCTGCAATCAAAATTAAATCGAAGTAGATTCTGTAAAAGAGATGGATGCAAGAGAAAGCAGTAGCTAGTAAGCAAAAGTCTGGAATCGTAAAAGTGAAATGTGATGAAAGAGGCGGTTAATATTAAAAATGTACAGCAATAAGTGAAACATAAGGACACGTGTCAATATATTTGCGGTTGAATTTGAAATGTTAAACAGAGTGTCAGGTACGTAAATATATTTTTTTAAAAAAATAAAAAAGGCGGACTCTCCAAGCGGTTACTGAAGAAAACCAGAAGAATGTTTGTCGTTTTATGATAATATCTACTGGAAGTCATAAAGTACTGATGTATATCCAGTACTTTGATAAAAACCAATAGACACATTGTTTTATCGAAAAGACAAACTTTCTTCTGTTTCTGACATTAGCAAAAAAAAATAGTCAGCATAAAATAATGTTCCCCCTCAATTAATGCAACTAATAAATGAGAAAATACGAGATCTGAGGGAATGATAGATGACTCTTGATATTCGTGCATGATGTGATTAGTTGGACGTCTCTTCAGTTTCCCGAGGCTCTATATAAGTACCTACAAGCTCACAAACTAAGTCATTTACACAAATAACTAATCACAACAAATGGATGATGCAAATATTCTCTCGGAGTCTTCTCCAGAATCTGATTCAGCAGATGAGTTGCAAAGACAACTTCCAGCTTCTCGTAAGATGATGTCAAAAGACATTCTTTTTCAAGATATGAAGACTTGGAAGAAATTCCTTGACCTGTAATCTGAACAATGAGTTAGATTGTTCTAAATTAGAAGGACTAAGCTAGGGAATAATCCTTTTGACAAACCATGATCATGCAAAGCGAGGGGATTACAACAGATCTTAGTTAGGTTCCTGCTTAAGTTGTGAGGCCCATTTACTCTAATGACAAATAATGATCAAACAATAATGGTTTGATTTAAAACTGCAGCGGAAAAAGGTTTAAAATACTTTAAAACGGACTTCAGGGCCTAGAAAAATTTCGGCATGACCTCCCCGTAAATAGGACATCCCGAAAAACTCAAGCAGCAATTTATATCAAAATATACTCCCACTAGACTCATTAAAACAAAACCGAAAATAAACAACCTATAGTCGCACTGGCCAGGACTAAACAGAAATGAAAACTTACCAAATACTCACCAGATCATAAACATCATAGAGTCGACTCAGAACATCACAAAACAACCAAATACTACAGATACACTGGGCATCTCCCCGGCAAATAAACTACAATACAAGACTGAAACAAACCCAAGACATACATATAGACTAACTGGGAGACTCCACTGAACAGAAGCAAGCATTCCAACCTCAATGTAACGCCCCTGATTCGACGACTGTCCTCACTGTATCAAGACGAGTCTTTCCAGCGTGCTTATGTCCTCACTCACACGCACCCTGGGAAACTTCCCAGGAGGTCACTCATCCCAAAATTGCCCCAAGTCAAGCACGCTTAACTTTGGAGTTCTTATGTGATGAGCTACCGAAAAGAAAATGCACCTTCGTGATATGAGTAGTACAAATCAAATCTTTTAAGCCCTCTTCAACTGTACAGTCCATTACATTGAACAATCTCAGAATCTCTCTCATTCCGGTGTGGGATCGGTTCATTCATGTTCCCTCCACCTAGAAGTCTGTCAGGAGCCGCTCATTGTCCGTGCAACCTCATGGCACCGGCACCTATGACCATAAAATTCATATCTAATTCATATGACCATAAAATTCATATCTAATTCAGATTCGGCACCTATGAGCATAAAATTCATATCTAATTCATTTTTGACCCAGATCAATATCCGCCAAATGGAAATGAAAGATACTTAAATATCTATGTTTTTCTAGAAGAAACCAATTCCAGAATCTGAGTAGATTAATGCCAGAATTAACAAGAACACGCTGCTACTCACACAATTCGCGGACAGAACTCTAATACTGCGTAGTTTCAGTAAAACAAGCATAACTCTCTCAATTCTTAATGGAAATTAACTACTAAAGTCTCATTTCGAAGAAAATACATAGCTCTACAACTTTCATTCTAACCAAAAACCCAGAATCCGAGTGCATATATGCCATAAACCCGAATTACAGTAGGTCTCCAACACAGAATTCCATTTTGAAACGTTTTGGTAGAAAAATCATATCAAATCCGTTTCTTATCCAAATTCAATGATTCTAGTGGCTATAGAAAGCTAACAAACAGAGCTACATGTTTTATTTGAACCACAAGTCGAGATTCTTAACGCACAATACACAAAACTTCGAATTTCAGAAGCACAAAAACTGAACTCACCAAAATACTGCACAGAAACAGGGTCACGAAATGGAGCTTTGATCTGCTCGCATCCTTGCTCAAAATTCGTAATTTCTGTCTTGAATCGAATCCTAAGATGTTAGGAAGACACCCCTTCAGACCGATCGAGATTTCGATGCCGGACGGAGGAGATATCGCGATTCTTCCACAGCTGCTCCAAGGGTTGCGAGAATTGGGTTGAGGGAAATGGGTTTTATTTTTCTCTCTTTCCTTTTTCCTTCTTTTAAAGATAAGTTGTGTGTATGTATATGTATATATATATTGTGTATTTGGCTACTAAAATAGTAACTCAAGCCCATCTATCCCGGTCTGTATTTATTTTGCTCTCGTGTGTTATTTAAACTCTATATGTATTTTATATCGTTAAATTCTCCGATATTCTAAAATACATATTTTTAACACACTTCTTGAATTTATTTTGCATAAAAAATTATTTTAATTTACAACTCAATAATTATTCTAATTATGCCAAATTACAGGATAATTAATTACAGGGCCTTACACTTCTCCACCCCTTAAAATAAATTTCGTCCTCGAAATTTCTGTTTATACACATACATCTTACACACGATACGAAACCTACAATACATTACTAAGAATCAAACAGATATGGATAAGATGCTCTCAACTTCTCTTCTGTTTTCCACGTTGATTCTTCTACACCATGCCTCGACCACTGGACACGTACAAGTGGTATAACTTTATTGTGTAAAACTTTATCTTTATGATCCAAGATACAAACAGGATACTCAGTATACGATAGAGAAGGGTCGAGTTCAACCTCATCAGGCTGAATCACATGAGACGGATCAGGCTCATACTTACGCAACATAGAAACATGGAAAACATCGTAGATGCCAGACAATGACTGGGGCAAATCCAAACGATAAGCGCAAGTACCATTACGCTCAACAATCTCGTAGGGGCCAACGAAACGAGGTGATAACTTACCCCTCATACCAAAACGAACAACACCTCTAAACGGAGAGATTCTCAGAAACAAAAATCTCCAACTTGAAATTCTAGAGGTCGACGACGTCTGTTAGCATAACTAGCTTGACGATCTTGGGAAGCTTTCATTCTCTGATGAATCAACTGGACTTTATCATGCTTTTCCTGAAAAATGTCAGGTCCAGTCAACTGCTTCTCACCAAATTCATCCCAACAAAGAGGTGACCGACACCGTCTGCCATACAAAGCTTCAAAAGGAGCCATACCAATAGTCACCTGGAAGATGTTGTTATATGAAAATTCTACCAGTGGTAAAGCTTCCTGCCAACTATCTTTAAAATCCATGACTACAGCTCGAAGCAGATCCTCGAGTGTCTGGATTGTACGCTCTGTCTGACCATCTGTCTGAGGATGGTACGCAGTACTCATCGCAAGTCATGTACCCATTTCTTTTTGGAAACTAGTCCAAAACTTTGATGTGAATCTAGGGTCACGATCTGAGACTATTGCAACTGGAACTCCATGAAGTCTCACAACATTTTCAATATACAGACGAGCCATTTTCTTGTACGAATACGTGCTCTCATACGGAATAAAGTGTGCCGACTTAGATAATCTATCGACAATCACCCAAATGGCATCGAAATGATGAGAAGTACGTGGAAAATGCGTGAAAAAATCCATAGCCACATGCTCCCAGCTCCACCGAGGAACCTCAAGACTATGCAGTAATCCTCCAGGTCTCATTCGTTCTGCTTTGACTTGCTGACAGATCATACAACGAGACACAAACTCAGTCACATCCTTTTTCATATTCTTCCACCAAAACTGAGGCCGTAGAATATGATACATTTTCCTTCCTCCTGGGTGGATACTATATCGAGTACAATGAGCTTTTTTAAGGATGGCTGTACGCAATTCAGGAATATCTGGGACAACCAATCTATCATTCAACCGAAGAGAATCATCTGAGTGAATTGAGAAACCAGATTGGTGTCCTTGAGATACTAACTCATAAGATTTCAGAACTCGATCATCAGTTTTCTGAGCTGACTTTACAATCTGAATCAACTCTGGCTCAATAGAAGTCTGAGACACACAAACATCATTACCTTGGATTTGAAAATCCAACCCAGAAGTGCAAATATCCTCTCATAACTTAGAAACATGAATCGAGGATAAATTAATATCAAAAACCTTACGACTCAAAGCATCGGCAATGACATTCACTTTTCCCGGTTGATACTGGATCTCACAATCATAATCTTTCAAAAGATCCATCCAACTGTCTCTGTCTCATAATCAAATCAGACTGAGAGAATAGATACTTCGAGCTTTTGTGATCAGAATATATTACAAATTGCTCCCCAAACAAATAAAGTCTCCAAATCTTGAGAGCAAAAACAATAGCAGCCAATTCTAAGTCATGAACAGGATACTTAGACTCATGCGGTTTCAACTGACAAGAACCATAGGCCACTACTCTGCCATGCTGCATCAGAACACAACCTAGACCTCGATTAGACGCGTCGGTACAAACAACAAATCCTCCAGAACCACTTGGAATGGTAAGAGCTGGTGCAAAAGTCAATCTCTTCTTCAACTCGACAAAACTTGACTCACATTCATTAGACCAAATGAATCTCTGATTTTTCTGAGTCAGTTGAGTGATAGGTCTAGCAATCTTTGAGAAATTTTCGATAAATCTCCGGTAATAACCAGGTAAACCCATGAAACTACGAATCTCTAGCACATTGGTCGGTCGTGCCCAATTCAGAACTGCTTCCACTTTACTTGGATCGACAGAAATACCATGTTGAGATATGACATGGCCAAGAAACAAAACTCTATCTAACCAAAACTCACATTTTGATAGCTTGGCGTACAAATGCTTCTTTTGAAGAATTCGAAGAACTATCCTCAAGTGTTTGGCATGCTCTTCCTCGGACTTGGAATAAACAAGAATATCATCGATGGATACAATCACAAAACTGATCGATATATTTATGAAATACTCGATTCATCAAGTCCATAAACACAGCAGGAGCATTGGTCAAACCAAAAGGCATAACCAAAAATTCAAAGTGTCCATATCTCGTGCGAAAAGCTTTTTTCCGCACATCTTTTTGTCTAACTCGCACTTGATGGTACCCAAAACGGAGATCAATCTTAGAGTACACCGAAGTACCTTGCAACTGATCAAATAAGTCATCAATCCTAGGGAGTGGATATTTATTCTTGACAGTAAACTTATTCAGTTGCCGATAATCAATACACATTCGCATCGTTCCATCTTTCTACTTGACAAATAGAATCGGTGCACCCCACGGTGAAGAACTCGGGCGAATATAACCTTTACTCAACAAATCCTGTAATTGTTCTTTCAGTTCTTTTAGCTCAACAGGAGCTAAACGATATGGTGCTCGAGATATGGGTTCCGTTCCTGGCATTAATTCGATACTGAACTCAACTTCTCGTTCTGGTGGAAAACCAGGAATCTCTTCTGGAAACACATCAGGAAACTCACATACTACAGGAATATCAGAAATCCGTCGCTCATCTTGCGATAGATCCACAGCATAAACCAGAAAACCTTCATGACCAGAATCTAACAATCGATTCATCTCAATGGCAGAAACTAGAGGAATCTTGGCTTGAGAACCACGGCCATAGAAATTCCATTTAGGAGCAAAGCTAGGCCTAAAACGAACTATTCCTCGATAACAGTTAACAATGGCACGATTTGCAGTCAAAACATCCATACCAACGATGCAATCAAAGTCATGCATAGGTAGAACTATGAGATTTAGATACAGAACATTTTCATCGTGAAACAAAACCGCATTGAACACCACATTATCAGTGATAATCATTTTGCCCATCGGAGTAGCAACAGATAGATTGGAATTAATACTAGTGGTGCGAATATCATGCAAAACAACGAATGCATGAGAAACAAAGGAATGAGATGCTCCGGTATCAAAAAACACTCGTGCTATAAAACCACATAGAGTACAGTTACCAGTAATGACAGTATCTTGAGCTGCCTGAGCCTCATCCTCAGTCAAGGCAAATACATGAACAGATGACTGATTCTGTTGACCACCTTGCCCTCTGCTCTGATGCGAAGGGCGACTAGGCTGATGGGAAGACTAGGACGCAGCTGGAATTCTATTACTTTGAGCTCCACTATCTGCCTGGGCTGATTTCCCCGTCTTACTAGGACAGACTCTAGGAAAACGACCCGGACGACCACAATTATTACAAACCCCTTGAACTCCAACACACTGATTACTGGAATGCTTGCCCCCATAGTGGTCACAATAAGGTCCATTATAACGATATCCACCACGGTTCCCTGAACTCGAAGAACTAGAACCGGGCTTCTTAAATTGCTTTCCACGTGGACGAAGAGATGCAGAACCAGATGAACTGAATTGTTGCCTCCCCGACTGATGATGTTGGGTAGGCACTCGATTGCCACTCCTCTTAAGACTAGCTTCAGCCCTTTTTGCTATTTCCACCTTTTCAAGATAATTCAGTGGCTTACCGGTAGAAACAAAAGGGTGCAGTTGATCGTTCAATCCTTCAATGAAACTTTCGACGACAGCAACCTGACTCGCAGCAACATGAGGAGCATATCTCAGCATAGCATAAAAAGTATTCGCATAATCCGCAACTGACATATCACCCTGCTTCAAGTTATGAAACTCTGAAGCCTTAGAACTGTAGAATGATGGAGGACAATAACTTTCCTTAAATTTCAGCTTGAATATATCCCACGATGGAACAATCCTTTGAGCATCTAAAGTCATCAATGTAGTAGACCACCGCATTTTAGCACGATCTTTCAACTGATGCACAGCTAATCTCAATCGACACTCTGGAGGATACTCAATCAAATCAAACAATTCCTCGATCTCAGAAATCCACAGTTCTGCTTTCTCAGCTCCCTTCGTACCACTGAATCGAGGTGGATGCATAGAATGGAAATGCGCAACTAATTCATCCATCCTAAGCTGCTCTAGCTGATCAGCAGCTTGCTCAACAAAAGTATCATCAACAACACGGACACGAGGTCTACCACGTCCACGACCTCGACCATGACCTCGACCTCGAGCTAGAGGAATCTCATCAACAGGAATTTCTCCACCTCCTTCCATTCTATACGATAAAACACCGAAACAATTAGAATGGAAGTAAACAAATCATATAATCACATAAGCATGTTGTCAAGTAGCATACACAGGCGCAACAACCATTTTAGTGCCAATACTCAAGTGTCCTAGACTCTAGTTCGAGCGTATCCCAGTTTACGCTCTGATACTAAGATGTGAGGCCCATTTACTCTAATGAAAAATAATGATCAAACGATAATGGTTTGATTTAAAACTGCAGAGGAAAAAGGTGTAAAATACTTTAAAACGGACCTCAGGGCCTAGAAAAATTTCGGCATGACCTCCCCGTAAATAGGACATCCCGAAAAACTCAAGCAGCAATTTATATCAAAATATACTCCCACTAGAGTCATTAAAACAAAACCGAAGTTAAACAACCTATAGCCGCACTGGCCAAGACTAAACAGAAATGAAAACTTACCAAATACTCACCAGATCATAAACATCATAGAGTCGACTCAGAACATAACAAAACAACCAAATATTACTACAGATACACGGGGCATCTTCCCGACAAATAAAATACAATACAAGACTGAAACAAACCCAAGACATACATATAGACTAACTAGGGAGACTCCACTGAACAGAAACAAGCAATCCAACCTCAATCCCGAGCTCCACTGGCGGAACCTCGGCCTGATGCTGCAAAACAACTCAGGAGATCTACCATGGTGCCCAATAGCAACCACAGTAGCCCCCCCAGTAAACAACTGAGGTTAGGATTCTGGTATAAAAAAGTCCAACAATAACATAAATCATGCATAATCATATAATGAAATGTGATATGCAATGCATGAAAGGCTCAACGAATAACCGGGATAACAAGAGCCAACAAACGGTACGATAACAACTGGAATAATGCTCGAGCAACAACACAGGGGAGCTCCATCGTCATGCAGCTAAACCGCCCTGTCAAGTATGCGAGATATGCCAAGCTGTGCTGAATAACACCCCTGACTCGGCCTCCATACAGATGATACGCTATAACAGGATGGCACAACATAATGAACTAGATGACACAATTCCAGCGCTCACCTCAAAAGGCTGCACTAACCACGGGATTGTTCAATCACATCTACGATCTCATGTGTATAGGCCTATCAGCCACACAATGATCCAGAGATAAACAACAGTACCATATAACAACGGATATCAACAATGGGCTAACAAGAACGATAGACTCAACATGAATGTCATAACTGTATGCTCGATGCTAAATGCCAATAATATGTCATAATAATAAACATAGATCACAACGAAGGCATTTAACAATTTACAACAGTCAACAAGTCAAAAACACGATCCATGTAACACAGAATGACAATTAAACATAATTTATGTTTTACCGTCGTATGTTACCGAGCTGTAACATACCTATACCGACTGATAACGACAACAAGCTTAACTTTGATCTCCTCGGCCTAACAATAAGATAATATAACAAGTCGAGTAAATTTCCAATTCAATAACAATATTTCCAAATTTCAGCTTGTACCTATGCTAAGTTTTAAGATCAAAACTTAACCAAAACTTAACCAAAATATATTTATCATACATGGTTGCAATCCTAACCCAAAAACCCATATTTCATCAGAAGATGCAACAAGAAATTCAATCATCTTGACACAGATAAACACCCACAACCAGAAATCTAGAAAAACGAATTCTGTTACAGTTTCAGATTCGGTACCTATGACCATAAAATTCATATCTAATTCATTTTTGACCCAAATCAATATCCGCCAAATGGAAATGAAAAAAAACTTAAATGTCAAAGTTTTTCTTAAAGAAACCAATTCCAGAATCTGAGTAGATTAATTCCAGAATTAACAAGAACACGGTTCTACTCACACAATTCGCGGACAGAACTCTAATACTGTGTAGTTTCAGTAAAACAAGCATAACTCTCTCAATTCTTAATGGAAATTAACGATTAAAGTCTCATTTCGAATTAAAGACATAGCTCTACAACTTTCATTTTAACCAAAAACCCAGAATCCGAGTGCATATATGCCATAAAACCGAATTACAGTAGGTGTTGTACACAGCTCCAACATAGAATTCCATTTTGACACGTTTTGGTAGAAAAATCATATCAAATCCGTTTCTTATCCAAATTCAATGATTCTAGCGGCTATAGAAAGCTAACAAACAGAGCTACACGTTTTATTTGAAGCACAAGTCAAGATTCTTAACGCAGATTACACAAAACTTCGAATTCAGAAGCACAAAAACTGAACTCACCAAAATACTGCACAGAAACAGGGTCACGAAATGGAGCTTCGATCTGCTCGCCTCCTTGCTCAAAATTTGCAATTTCTGTCTTGAATCGAAGCCTACGATGTTAGGAAGACACCCCATTAGATCGATCGAGATTTCTATGTCGGACGGAGGAGATATCGCGATTCTTCCACAGCTGCTCCAAGGGTTGCGAGAATTGTGTTGAGGGGAATGGGTTTTCTTTTTCTCTCTTTCCTTTTTCCTTCTTTTAAAGACAAGTTGTGTGTATGTATATGTATATATATATTGTGTATTTGGTTACTAAAATAGTAACTCAAGCCCATCTATCCCGGTCTGTATTTATTTTGCTCTCGTGTGTTATTTAAACTCTATATGTATTTTATATCGTTAAATTCTCCGATATTTTGAAATATATATTTTTAACACACTTCTTGAATTTATTTTGCATAAATAATTATTTTAAGTTTTTAACTGAATAATTATTCTAATTATGCCAAATTACAGGATAATTAATTACAGGGCCTTACAGAAGTACTCAGTACTACTGTAGTACTTCAAATTGCTGATATCAACAAATTTAGTAGATAAACACAATGTAACGCATCTGGTTTTATGAATGAAATATTCCATTTTGTCATATTTCTGTTTATCTACTGCTTTTACTTAATGCAAATAAATATACGGAAAGGGTAAGAAAAAAACTTATTCTGAGTAAGTCAAAGACGTTTCGAATGACTCGAGTCTCTTCATCTTCTTTAATATTAAATGCAATCATGTCTATAAATAAGATAGGAAAAATATCAGATAACAATAGTGCTATATGTCTAGTTCAAGCAATTCGGATGCCTGTAGCAGTACTCAAAATTTAATTACAGAAAGAACACTTCCTCATCTCAAAACTCTCATGAAAACTATTGAAGAGTATGTCTGGATGAAGGTCATGTCTTCATTATTCAAGGTGCAAGATCTCCAGAACATGCATGCCTATTGCTGCACAGAGTGCAAAAGCAAGAAAGTACAAACATCGGTTTGACGTCAAGCATATTACAGAGCTTGCTTCTGATCAAGTATTGCAACATGTGATGCTGTGGAAGGAATGGCATCAGCTAGAAAAGATTTTCAGTGCAGAATCCTTCACAAGGATTCGAATCCATGAATTGAATAATTGGATTACTGAGTGGCAAGATTTTGTAGGCATTGAAATGTGTCGTGTAACATTGTTTTGATTTTATTCGCAATTAAATATCAGTAGTTTGCAGCAAGTTGTCTCTTTACTAAACAAACTAACGTTAGTTGAATAACATATAACTGATAATAATTTAACAAAGTAATGACAATTATATACTCAAATTAAATAAATTAAATCAAGTATATTACGAAAATAAGAAAACTTATTCTCACGCAGATGCTTTGTAAAGATGTATGCTACTTGTTGATCAGTAGATACGTATTCCAGACGAATGTCCTTCTTCTGCACATGATCTCTAATGAATGATGTTTGATATCAATGTGCTTTGTTCTGGAATGAAGTACTGGATTTTGCGTGATTGCTATAGCACTGGAATTGTCACAGAAGATAGGTGATTCAGAGGCTTGAACTCCATTGTCTTTGAGTTGTTGTTGCATCCACAGTATTTGAGAGCAGCAACTTCCAACAGCAAGGTATTCTGCTTCTGCAGTAGACGTATGATACGAATCCTCGTACGAATGAAAAGCAAACACGATTATTGAAATCGCGCCCTCAATTCAATAACGAACAAGGATCGATTACGTTGTCCCTATCTTTTGAAACAAGTAACGATTTGTGATATTCACCTCTAAGTGATTAAATATTAGCAACAAATATCAACGATAATAACAATCGAATTTCAAACGAACCTTCAAAGAACTTGTTTTGACAATCCGTGCGAAAAACAATCGACAAACGCCACAAAGATGCAATCTTTGATAAGTTTTATTTGATTTTGAACAAAGCTTTAAAAGCCTTGAGAATTGAGAGAAACTCCTCAAAATATTTTTATCAATCTGAATTATTTCGTTCATGGTCCTTACAATGCATTATATAAACAATAAAACATGCAAAAAGTAGTGTAAAAAGTCATAAAGAAAGTTGTGAACAATTTCTACACGGAAGTGGGCGTGGTGGCGCGTGATCTCGCGCTGTGGCGCGCCAGGTTCTGCACCCGGACAGCACGGGGTGCGCGGTGGCGCCACATCTGGCGGGAGCGCGTTGCTTCTAGCGCTGGCGTGCACGCTGTTCTGCTCTGCGCTAGCGCGCGCTGCTGCACTGCTTCTGGCGTGCGCACAGTTCTGCACATCTGCGCTAGCGCGTACTGCTGCTTCTGCACATCTGCGCTAGCGCGTGCTGCTGCACTGCTTCTCTCGGGCAATTTTGCACTCATATGCTTGGTTGTTCGGGACTCCTTCATTATATTATTTGTTGATCTCCACCACTTACGCGCTAAGTCGCAAACTATCAATTTATCCTCTACTTGATGATGATGCAACTCGAACCCCTCGAGCCTTATTTCCAAGCTTTCATTGGTTGAATGAAGGGCAAAATTCAACATCTTCAATCGTCTTCTCGGGCTTGGTTCTTGGAACGCATAGTGGCTGGCTAGATTCATATCATACTCCATTTCTTCAAAAAGATTTGTCCTCAAATCTTGTTTTTCTTGATAGCTAGGAAGATCAATACTTTTCATGCCTTTTCCACAATCCTGCAAGTAGAGTTTAACAATGCTCGGGATCGAACCGGCTATTTCATTAAAATAAAATAAACCAACTTTGCACAGATGTATATGAAGTGGTTTACCCAAAATAAAGAGTCGCTTATCCTCACTCTTTTGAGCCATACATATAATTTCTTTTTTTGTTTGTTTGGCCTCTTTTTCACACATATCTTTTTGTTCTTCGATGGCCATCCCGCCTTTTTTATCACTCTCTTTTTTGGCCATCTCATTTTCTTTTTCTCTCAACTCATAACAAATTGATTCACCAATACATATTACATTCGTAGACAGTTGAGCGAAAGAAACAACTTGCACATCATCTAACAACTCACCCTCCACATCACAACACTCAATACTCGCATGAGACACAATTGGAGTATCAACTTCAACATTCAAATCATCCACATGTTTGGCTTCAAGTTTGGAAGTGGAATCCACTACCTTCACATCCTCATTTGGACAATGATAAAAATCATGTCCTATCTCTAGACACCACAAACATCGAATATCAGAAATACAATTATGTGAGAATGCAATGTACCTTGATATCCACGTTTTGAACTCCTCGCTGGTGTTCCCGTGCTTCTCTCCTCTTTACTCATCCTTCCACTCTCATCCACTCGCCCATACCTTTAACGCAAATGTTTAAATTCGTCCTCCATTATTTTCCCAAATTCTACCAACAATGACTGAAATTTACTATCAAGCATATTGTACCCCTTTTTGTTTTTTTTACCCAACAAATACGTAGAAAATCGCTACACGAAGATCGGTATTGAAAATCCTACGAGAAATTGAACGGATACGCTTACTTGAATCAAAAAGAACCAAAAGCTCTGATACCAAATGATACGAATCCTCATACGAATGAAAAGCAAACACGATTATTGAAATCGCGCCCTCAATTCATAACGAACAAGGATCGATTATGTTGTCCCGATCTTTTGAAACAAGTAACGATTTGTGATATTCACCTCTAAGTGATTAAAAATTAGCAACAAATATCAACGATAATAACAATCGAATTTCAAACGAACCTTCAAAGAACTTGTTTTGACAATCCGTGCGAAAAACAATCGACAAACGCCACAAAGATGCAATCTTTGATAAGTTTTATTTGATTTTGAACAAAGCTTTAAAAGCCTTGAGAATTGAGAGAAACTCCTCAAAATATTTTTATCAATCTGAATTATTTCGTTCATGGTCCTTACAATGCATTATATAAACAATAAAACATGCAAAAAGTAGTGTAAAAAGTCATAAAGAAAGTTGTGAACAATTTCTACAAGGAAGTGCGCGCGGTGGCGCGTGATCTCGCGATGTGGCGCGCAAGGTTCTGCACCCGGACAGCACGGGGCGCGCGGTGGCGACACATCTGGCGCTGGCGCGCTGCTTCTGGCGCTAGCGCGCGCGCTGTTCTGCTCTGCGCTAGCGTGCGCTGCTGCACTGCTTCTGGCGTGTGCACAGTTCTGCACATCTGCGCTAGCGCGTGCTGCTGCTTCTGCACATCTGCGCTAGCGCGTGCTGCTGCACTGCTTCTCTCGGGCAATTTTGCACTCATATGCTTGGTTGTTCGGGACTCCTTCATTATATTATTTGTTGATCTCCACCTACTTACGCGCTAAGTCGCAAACTTCCAATTCATCCTCTACTTGATGGTGATGCAACCCGAACCCCTCGAGCCTTATTTCCAAGCTTTCATTGGTTGAATGAAGGGCAAAATTCAACATCTTCAATCGTCCTCTCAGGATTGGTTCTTGGAATGCATAGTGGCTGGCTAGATTCATATCAACGTAGCTATGGAAGTCTGCTTTTTACTAAACCAGGAGATCAGCCTATTACCAAGAAATTGACAAAAACCACTTGTGCTTTTTCTATCCAGTTTGCAACCTGCATAGTCAGCATCTGAATATCCAATAACATTGAAAAAAGAATCATTGGGATACCATAGGCCGACATTTTGAGTTCCCTTTAAGTATTTCAGTATAGGTTTAGCAGCAATATAATGTGACTGCTTAGGGTTAAACTGAAATCTTGCACAAATGCAAACAACAAACAAATTATCAGGTCTACTGGCAGTAAGATATAACAGTGAACCAATAAGATCACGATACTGAGTTACCTCTACTGAAATTCCATTTTCATCTTTATCAAGTTTAGTAGATGAGCTCATTGGAGTGGAAGCATGCAGAGCATGCTTCCATGCCAAACTTTTTCAGTAGCTCCTTAGTAAACTTAGCTTGATTTATGAAAATTCCATTGTCAAGTTGTTTGATCTACAATCCTAGGAAGAATGTTAATTCTCCCATCATGCTCATTTCAAATTGATCCTGCATTAACTTGACAAACTTTGCACATAACTTGGGTTAGTTGACCCAAAGATAATGTCATCAACATATATTTGTACTAAGAGAATGTGCTTATTCTTAACTAAAGTGAACAAAGTCTTGTCTACTGTGCCGATTGTAAAATCATGATTGACAAAAAATTGTGAGAGATTGTCATACCACGCTCTAGGTACATGTTTCAAACCATATAGGGCTTTGTGTAATTTGAATACATGATGCGGTAAGAAATTATCAATAAAACCTGGAGGTTGTTCGACGTAGACCTCTTCTTGTAGTAGACCATTTAGTAAGGCACTTTTTACGTCCATCTGATAAAATTTAAAGTTTTTGAAACCAGCAAAGGCTAAGAATATTCTGATAGCTTCAAGCCTTGCTACTGGTGCATAGGTCTCATCATAGTCTATTCCTTCTTCTTGTCTGAAACCTTGAGCCATCAGTCTTGCTTTATTTCTAACCACAATGGCTTATTCATTTAGTTTGTTTCTAAATACCCACCGAGTTCCAATAACAGCTTGATGAGATGGTCTAGGTACAAGAAACCAAACTTCATTCCTTTTAAATTGATTCAGTTCTTCTTGCATAACTTCAATCCAACTAGGATCCAGAAGAGCTTCTTCAATCTTCTTTGGTTCATCCTGAGAAATAAAGGCAGCATGCATATATTCATTAATCATTTGCCTTCTAGTTCTAAAAGAAGCTGCTGGATTGCCAATAACCAAAGGTAGAGGATGAGATTTTCTCCAAATATAAGGGTTTAGAGGGATTTCTTCCTGATTGGATGGATTCAGATCCTGCTCATCTAAACCAGTAAAAGGTTCTGGAATGTCAGCTGCTTGTTCTGGTATATCTGGTGCTTGTGTAGCTGGTTCCACTACAGGAATGTCTGGTTCTGGATTTTGAGCATCTTTAATACTAGGTTCTGCATCATCTTCACTATACATTTCCAGATGAATCCTGTTTAACATGTTACTTAAATTAGACACGTTAGAAATTCCAGGAGCACTGCTATCATCATCAAAGACAACATGAATTGATTCTTCAACATTAAGAGTTGTATTATTGAAAATTCTAAATGATTTTCTCACTGCTGAATACCCAAGGAAGACTCCAGCATCTGATTTTGAATCAAATGCAGACAAATAATTTTTACCATTATTGTGAATAAAACATCTGCAACCAAATACATGAAAATAAGATACGCTAGGCTTACTCCCTTTTCATATCTCATATGGAGTCTGATTATGTCTTTTGTTGATCATTGTTCTGTTCTGTGTGTAGCATGCTATGTTGATTGCTTCTGCCCAGAAGCGCTGAGAGATGTCTGCATATGCTAGCATTGTTTTAGCAGCTTCTTTAAGAGTTCTGTTTCTCCTCTCAGCTACTCCGTTTTGTTGAGGCATTCTGGAAGCTGAGTATTCATGATGAATACCATGTTCAGCTAAATATAACTCAAGAATTTTGTTAGTAAACTCAGTTCCCCGATCACTTCTGATTTTAATGATAGAAATTGATTTTTCATTTTTAATCCTTTTCAGAAGCTTGATCAGGAGGCTACTAGTTTTATCTTTTCCAGCAAAAAATATTACCCAAGTAAATCTAGAAAAGTCATCAATAACAAGAGAGTATTTCATTCCCCCTAGGCTCATGATAGGGATTGGACCAAATAAGTCCATATGCAATAATTCCAAACACCTTGAAGTTGATTTACTACCTTCATTCTTGAAGCTAGATCTCACTGGTTTACCAAATTGACATGCAGAACATACATGATTCTTAATGAAATTAATATCAGGTAAACCATCAACTATGTTCTGCTTCTTGAGATTATTGATAGACTTGAAATTCAGATGCTTCAATCACTTGTGCCAGAGCGAATGTTTATCACTAATAGAGGCCACTAAACATGTGGGAACATTTACATTATCTATATTCCATGATACTTTGTAGGTGTTACCTTTTCTTTGTCCAGTTAATACAGTAGACTCAGCAGCATCTTTAACTGTGCATGTGTGCTTTTGAAAAGCTACAGAGTAACCGTTATCACACAGTTGACTAATGCTGATCAAATTATAGCAAAGATTTTCAACCAAGAGTACATCATTTATAGAGATATTACCATGGATAATTTTACCCTTACCCACGGTTTTACCTTTTGAATTGTCCCCAAAAGTTATCTTTGTCCAGTACAACTTATTACTTCTGAAAGTAGACTTTTCTGTCTAGTCATGTGTCTTGAGCATCCACTGTCCAGATACCATGTGGAGCTGATTATCTTGGTTTTCTTCTCCTGTTCCAGCAAACACAGATTTTAGTAAATGGTACCCAATCTACTTGGGTCCAAGCCTTATCAATCCCTTGGGAACCCACATTTGTACAATTTTTGGTGATTTTGTACTTCGGGTATCCACAGAATTGTGTGCAACAGAAGGTCTGTTATTTCTAATAGAATGCATTCTAGTATGTTGTTTTTCCCTTCTGTCTTTGTTGTCAGGTCTGTAACTCTTCTGAACAGGTCTAGAATTATAGTAATGGTAGGTTTTAACCTTCATAAAGGGTTGTCCTCCTGAGTTGTACTGGATCCAGAACTCTGGTTAACTCTTCCTTTAGGTTCAACATAACCCAGACCTTAATGCTTCCTTCTGTTCGTCTGATCTACAGTCATTTCAACTCGAACAGTTGGTACTTCTTGTTCATATACCACACTGAATTTAACAAAATGAATGTATTTCCCTTTGTTTGTATCCAGTTCTGGCTTAGTACTGGTTTCAGAAGTGCTTTCATTATTGTTAAATCCGAGACCACTTCTGTCTCCAGATTGTTTCTGCAATTCTTGCATCTTCTCTAGTGAAACAGAAGACTTGTTCCATACATTTACCAGAATAGATAGCTTCTGATTCTCAGACTTCATCGTCTGGTAATCTGCATTCACCCTGTCATTCTCAGTTCTTAATTTACTCATCTCAACTTTTAAATCATTGCAGCTATTCTCTTGCAAGCAAGTGAACTTACTGACTTGATCCTTTAAGTTTTGATTTTCAATCTTAACTTCCTCGAATGATGGAGAAAATCTCGAGTACTCTTCCACCATTTCATGCAGTGCTTTAACCAGATCAGTTCGTGTAAATTCATTAGATTCAAAGTCAAATACCTCTCCAGATGTGGAGGTTGATTCAGTATCTGCCATGAGACATTTGATCTATTCTGCATCGCTATCACTGGAATGACTTTCTGCTTCAGAAGACTCAGAACTAGAATCCGCCCATTTTGATTTTCTTTCTTCTGCAATCATCGCTTTGCGATCTCTTCTGGATTTCTTGTCATTTCTCCTGTATTCATTTTTCTTTTGATCATCCTTCTTTGGCTTAGGGCAATTAGCGATGAAGTGCCCTACTTTTCCACAGTTGAAACACGCCATATCACTAGGTGGTGAATCCTTCTTAAAGTTTCGGTTAGGACCCTGGTAAACTCGATGATTCTTCTTCATGAATCAGGAAAATTTCTTCACAAATAAAGACATTGCATCGTCGCTGATTTGTTCAGCAGTCTTTTCAGATGTTCTTTCAATGCTAGTAGCAGGTGATGCGCTTAGAACAATTGCAGCAGTAGCCGTAGCAGTAGTAGTAGTAGTAAGAGCCTTGGTAGGTGGATTTGATGATGGCTCTTATCCACTTCTCACTTCCAGTTCATACTCATAGGCTTTTAAGTCTGCAAACAAGTCAGTGTAGTTCTAATTTGTTCAGATCTTTAGATAGCCCTCATAGCCATGGTTTTTACATCCCATTCTCTGGGTAAAGCTCTCATAACTTTGAGTGCTATTTCTCTGTTGCCATATTCTTTCCCCAGAGCTGCTAACTCATTTACCAAGCTGCTGAAACGTTCATCAAATTCACTCACAGTTTCTCCAGCTTTCATCTTCAGATTCTCAAACTTCTGCATTTCTACAGACAAATTATGCTCCTTTGTCTGTTCATTTCTATAACAGATTTGGATGAGTTTTTCCCAAATCTCTTTTGCAGTAGAGCACATCTTGATCTTACTGAAGGTGTTCTTATCAAGTGTTTTGTAGAGAATGTCCTTCGCAACATTGTCAAGATTGGCTTTCTTTTTGTCCTCGCCAGTCCATTCATTTCTGTGCTTCTCAACCATTTGTGGTGCCCCCTAAGTAACAGCAATAGCTGTATTTGACTTTAAGATTTTCAGGGGACCATCTGTGATGACAAATTACATGTCATCGTCTTGAGCTGCAAGATGAGCTTGCATGCGGATCTTCCAGTCATCGAAGTCTTCTTTTGAGAACATGGGAACTTTGGTGAAGTGTGCCATATTTGTTATAGATATTTGGAACAAGAAAAATCTACTTTGATACCACTTGTTGGGGATCGACAAGGAGTTTAGAGGGGGGTGAATAAACTCTTTCATTTGTTTAACGATTTTGCAAAGGGTGCTAGAATCCTGTTAGAGATTATAGCTGGTCTTGTTCGAATGTAAGTCCAATAGATCACAATAAGTGTGGAAACGATCCAATGGAGTACGATGAGAAATAATAAAACAGTAAGTTCGAAGATAAAATCTTCTACGTCTCCCCTTCTTCTGTTTCCAGAAGGTATCACTAAAAGACTTTGGATTTGACAGGACAACACTTGTATACACCCATTTCAGTAGGACTTACCCTTAGCCTACTAAAACTCTTAGTTACACAACTCCGTAAAAACAAATACAACAAAGTTCTGAAAAAGACTTTATTCCAGTTTACAAACTCTTCTCGATGATATAGTAAAGTGTTTTATCTTGAAGA
The DNA here is from genome assembly GCF_025594145.1 of Primulina tabacum. Classification (NCBI taxonomy): domain Eukaryota; kingdom Viridiplantae; phylum Streptophyta; class Magnoliopsida; order Lamiales; family Gesneriaceae; genus Primulina; species Primulina tabacum. The sequence goes on along the minus strand of NC_134556.1, from coordinate 8,523,261 downwards.
GAGTTATGAGACAGTAACAACAAAAAATGATCTTAGAAGATCGGTTAATGATAATAAGGCGTTTGCTGTTTTCTGTATGTTGAGCTTTTGAAGATAAGTAGTAGTTGATAATAGCTCAAACTCACGTTGGAATAATCGTTGTGATGATAAAGACAATAACGTTTTTTTCGATAAAGAATTGATATTCTTATATATAGAAAACTTGAGTCCAACGTAAACAGAAACGGCTTCTTTTGACTTCTGATAGAATCAGCATTAATACCTAAAAAGGTTCATGTAGAAAGTCTTCAGAATAATCAATCTTTGCTTTATACCTAAATTGGTAAGGCGTATTAAATAACTTCGTACAGCATTAATGGTGCAATTAATACTTGTACTAGGTAAAGTAACAGTAACAATTAAGATAGAAACGATCAAGTAAATGATGTTAAGTTACTTCTGCTTAAAATAAGTTAACGTTCTGCTTCTGGTTTTCTAAGCCGATAAGTACTCAAGAGTACTGCTTTTGTTAACACGATACTAGAGCTTCTGCTTTTATGTAGTCTTCTGATTTTAGCTAACGCGACCTACTGGTTTTGACTCTCATCACCACAATCAAATGAAGTCTAACAAAGTCTATGTTTAAAATTTTGGAAAAAAAATATTAAAGTTTGAATTAATTCGGGATTAAAATGCTTCGCGAATTAATAATAAAAAATTAAATTGAAACCCCCGAATTTAGGCTAAATAAAAATATAAAAAAATTAAATTTAAGTTTAAATAATTATTTGGGATGTTCTAAAGTCAATAAAAGTAAGAAAAAGTCAAAATCGATAAATTTTACGTCCAAAGACAAAATGATCATTTTACACTTGGGTAGTACGAAAAGGGTTGGGAGCGTTTCGAAGGATCATAACATATGATAAATGATATAAATGATAATTTTGATGAAAATTAGATATTTTATGATTTATGGTAAAGCTGTGCAATTTTTACTGTTAAAATGATATTTTTTGAAAGCCATGATATTGTATTCTTTAAAAAGGAATCGAAAAATATTTTGAGGGATGTGAATTGACTGTGACAAACGATATAGAGGATATGTGGGGGATTCGTTTTAAGAAGGAATGATGAACTTACAATTTTATGGGAATGTTGTGAGGGAAAAGGCCCCAAAGGGAGCCCGTTTACGAGACAAGGCCCCAGAGGAAGCCCCACAATCGTATTTCCATGGCGGTGACTAGTGCCCGTCTCCTTACGCAATGGGAGCTAAGACTAGTCAGTCGAACATAGGATAAAATGTTAGTCACTTTCAAGGAACAAACTGCACCCAAAATGATAAAAGATGCAAAGCTTTACGATTTTATGATTTTACGATTCATGATCTATTTATGCATAAAATTATTTTAAGTAAAAGTATGGTTTTAATGCATATGCCTGTATATGTATTATTTGCTACTCCTGTTTAGAACGTGCTGAGTCATTAGACTCACTAGGTTTGAATACTGCAGGTGATGATGATATTGAAGGAGGCACTGACGCTTGAGTGGATAGGGTACAAACAGTACACTCCCGAGGGACATTTATTTTCCGCGCTAGATTGTTTGGCTAAGTTTAAAGGATTGTTGTTAAGGAGTTTACTAGAGTTTTATGCTTTATTTTGAAGTTAATTTTGATCATGTTAAATGTAGAAGTTGAATTTTGGTAATTGACGAATTTAGGGATGTTATGCACTTGAAATTTAAATTGTTAAATTATTTTGATTTATGAAAATGTTAATTTATTTTCAAATGGTGATTTTCGAATTAATGAATATACAAAAAAAAAAAATTAGTAGAATTTCAAAGTTAAAAAGTAAGAGTCTTTTCAGTTTTGGTCAATCGTCATATATAACAGTCTCCATCTATGATAGCATGTGGTAGTCAATGAAAATTTGAATTATTAACTTCATGCGCATAACACGAGGATAAAAAAATTCCGACACCATAATTACTCAAGTCGCATATTGGTTGAGTAGACTATTTGAGGTATAATATACAATATCAATCATTTTACACATTGCCACCAACATAATGCATAAATGGCTTGCAGTTCTCTATATAAATCTAGAAACACAAGGTGCATTAGAGCTTACACGTAGAGCCTATGCACAAGGTGAGACACACACCTTATTGAAGTGAAGCACCATAAACAACAGTAGGCTAGAATATAAATAATTGAAAAGAATTTGATCACACAAAATGCATTATGTACTGTACAAATTATTAAAGAATAGTAAAATAAAATTTATAAGTATATAAGTGAAAATATATGTTCATTTCCTTGCTTCAATTGCTGATTTACTATTTCCACATTGAATTGTGTGCTTTACGATTAAGGCACGGACTTCATTAAAGGACAATGCTTTACCATGAGTCTTGACAGAAAGGCAAAGCCTTGACAATCTTAAGTCTAGGCACAAGCCTTGTGGCCGTCAGTATGATAAAAATATAGAATATAATCCCACTTTCACAAAACTCTTAATATAGAACATTTGAATTTCAGAATCATATACAACCCAAAAAAATACGCTTGCATGGAGATATAATTGGTGAGTGAGATTTATTACTTTTCATTTCATGCATCCTTTTCTTTCAATTATTTTGTCTTCCACTTATCTTTTTCAAAACTGCCTCTGACATTGTGAATTCAACTCATTGAGAACATAGTGGATAAGTAAAAAGACAAAGAAAACAAGAATTATATTCAGTATTCTTAAAAAAAAAAGTTAAATGATGAAATTGCAGGGTTGTTTCCTGATTTAAGCAGAAGCACATTGTTTCCTGATTTAAGCAAAAGCACATAAAACATGGACCATAAAATAATCCTTAACTAAAGAAAATTTTCCTGCCACATTGTGATTGTCAAAATGTCATCAGCAGACTGGCTTAAAATAAATACATGATACTTGCTAGCAATGTAATTGATTAGTGACCTTCAGTAAGTGAATTATGCTCCACTTTTATTCTGAGTAGAACTCCCGCGAGAGAATTCCCATAGCCTTACAAGCAGCTTACCAAGGGAAATCGAGACTCGTGGCATTCCTTCTGATTTTTGTGCTATTAATCTTGCATGCAAAGCACTTGAAAACAGAAGAAAAATGCAATCAACTTTAATGCATTCCACAGTAGACATTTGAATGATTAATCTAGCATCAGTCTTAAATGTCAGCTCACCAATATCAACTGTTGCTGCCTCTCAAAAGTCATTTATTTGCCATGTGTTCTAACGGTTGAGAAAGATAGCCAAATAAATAACTGTACGTACAGCGGAAGCGTTGATTCTTTTCCCTTTAGCGGTAATATCGGATCAAAATATTTTCACGATATCAATAATGATAATAATTATGAAGAAAATGACACAAGGATTTTTTACGTGGAAAACCCAAATTAGGGAAAAACCACGAGACCGAAGTCCAACAAAAGAAATCTCCACTATATCAATAATAGGTAGAAATCGTTCCTACAACAATAGGAAATAACAACAACTCTCCCTAGAACAACTTAGGAGACACCAAGAACTTCAAGAATAATTATTCTTGGATGACATACTCAATCTCATTTTCAAAGTGGAATTCACACAACTCTAATCACATAGAAAATTCTTTCTGATGTGGAAGATCACACATTGCCGCAACCACAGAGCATACTAAAATTTATCTAAATGAATAGGCTATACAACACTCAATTGCTTGTGTTTTGCTTGTTTTTGGGATGGATAAATGAATGCAAATGTATGGCTATTTATAGGAAAAATTTTGGGTTTGGTGAAGTGTGAATGATGGATGTATTTTCAAAGTTTGGTAGCCTAACTTTGAACCAAACTTTAAAAAATAGTATGAACACAAATTATGCTTGAATTGTCAACAATTCTCCCCCTCAAGCTTCATTTTGTAGATTCAAACAGACCTGCTATGTTTCTACAGTTTTCCAGCTTTTCTTTGGACAATGACTTCGTAAACATATCAGAACCATTATCATCGGTATGAAACTTCTCAAGATGTAACAATTTCTTGTTCAACGCATCTCGGATCCAACGATACCTTACATCAATATGCTTTGACCTTGAGTGTAAACTGGAGTTCTTACTTAGATGAATTGCACTTTGACTATAACAGTAGAGCGTAAATTTGTCTTGTCTCAAGCCTAACTCTTGTAGAAACTTCTTCAACCATAGTAGTTCTTTACATGCTTCAGTTGTGGCTATGTACTCGGCTTCTGTTGTGGACAATGCCACGCACTTTTGAAGTTCTGATTGCCATGAGACTGCTCCCCCTGCAAATGTCATCAAGTATCCGGATGTGGACTTTCTAGAATCAACATCACCAGCCATATCTGCATCAGTATAACCTTCTAACACAGTTTGACTAGTTCCGAATCTCAAACAAAGCCTAGAAGTACCTCTCAGATATCGGAATATCCATTTCACTGCTGACCAGTGATCTTTGCCAGGATTCGAGAGAAATCGACTTACCATGCCAACTGCGTGAGCAATGTCAGGTCTCGTACATACCATCGCATACATTAAACTGCCGACTGCTGAAGCATAAGGAACTCTTTCCATTTCTTTCTTTTCTTCCTCACTTGTGGGACATTGAATGGAACTTAGTTTGAAATGACCTGCAAATGAAGTACCGACAGCCTTTGTTTTATCCATTTTGAATCTTTCAAGAACTTTCTCAATGTATTGTTCTTGAGATAACCATAGTTTCTTATTGGCCATATCCCTAGAGATCTTCATTCCAAGAATCTGTTTTGCTGGTCCTAAGTCTTTCATTGCAAAAGACTTGTTAAGCTCCCCCTTAAGATTTTCTATCTTGCTTGGATCATGACCAATGATCAACATATCATCAACATACAACAATAGTATGATGATATCATTCTGATCATATTTCTTAACAAATACACAATGATCAGAATTGGTTCTGCTGTACCCATGATTCATCATGAATGTATCAAACTTCTTGTACCACTGTCTTGGAGCTTGCTTCAACCCGTACAAACTTTTGTTTAGTCGACACACCATATCTTCTTTGCCTTTAACTATGAATCCTTCAGGTTGCTCCATATATATTTTTTCATCTAGATCACCATGAAGAAATGCAGTCTTAACATCGAGTTGTTCTATTTCCAGATCAATACTAGCTGCAAGTCCCAGAACAACTCTGATAGAGGACATCTTCACCACTGGTGAGAAAATTTCATCAAAATCAACACCTTTCTTCTGGCTGAAACCCTTCACAACTAGCCTCGCTTTGTACCTTAGCCGTGATTTATTTTCTTCAGTTTTCAACCTGTAAACCCATTTAGTTTTGAGTGCTTTCTTACCTTTTGGTAGCTTTACTAAGTTGTAGGTGTGATTTTCATGAAGCGATTGCATCTCTTCTTTCATCGCTTCGATCCACTTATCTTTTTGTGTATTTGACACAGCTTCTTTGAAACTCTCTGGTTCTCCACCATCAGTGATCATCACATACTCATGTGGGTTGTATCTCGTAGAAGGTATTCTGTCTGGGGGACCTTCTGGTCTCTGTTTCTGAAGGTGGAGTTGAAGAGTTGTCTTGAGCATCTATTGGCTCAACTATCTCGTCATGCTCAGTTTGTGTTTCTCCCCCGTGATCCTGAATTGTGGGGAAATAAACTGGATCTAAATTTACAGGAATTTCTGAATTGGATGATTGTAATTGTTGTGTTCCACATCAGAACCAACTTCATCTTCGAGGAATACAACATCTCGGCTTCTAACAATCTTTTGATTCAATGGATCCCATAATCTGTATCCGAAATCTTCATGGCCATAACCCAAAATATGCACTTTTTGGATTTGTCATCAAGATTGGATCTTTCATCTTTTGGTATATGAACAAAGGCTTTGCAATCAAACACTATCAAGTGTTTGTATGAGACATCTTTCCCTGTCCAAACTTTGTTTGGAACATCACCATCTAACGAAGCTGATGGAGAAAGGTTGATCAAATCAATTGCAGTTCTCATAGCTTCGCCCCAAAAGGAATTGGGCAATTTGGAGTGTAATAACATACACTTTATACTTTCACAAATTGTCCTGTTCATTCTTTCAGCTAGACCATTGTGCTGAAGGGTTTTTGGAACACTTTTCTCGAGCCTGATTCCATGAGTTATACAGTATTGCTCAAACGGACCCCTGTATTCACCACCATTGTCAAAACGAATACACTTCAGTTTCTTTCATGTTTCTCTTTCAAATTTTTCCTGAAAATGCTTAAAGACCTCAAGGACATGATCTTTAGATTTCAGCGCAAAGCACCAGACCTTTCGTGAGAAATCATCAATAAAGGTGACAAAATACAGCGCAACACCGAGAGTTATGTCTTTCATGTAACACAAATCTGTGTGTACTAACTCCAAGCGTTGAGTTTTTCTTGATGAAGAAAAACTTTGAAATGCAACTCTGTGTTGTTTTCCGGCCAAACAATCAACACAAGTTTCCAAATGCATACCAGATTTTTCAGGAAGGAGTTTTCTCTTAGCCAAAGTTTTCATTCCCTTCTTGCTAATATGTCCAAGTCTCTTGTGCCACAACTCAATAGATGAGGTTTTTTTAGATGCATGAACCTCTCCTTTTGATATTTTTGCTCGCATGAGGTAAAGAGAATTTTGCTTCAACCTCTAGCAATAATAAGAGATCCTTTGGTGAGTTTCCATTTTCCTTCACCAAAGTGACTGGAACAACCATCATCATCAAGCTTGCCTGTAGATATGATGTTAAATCGAATATCTGGAACATGTCGAACATCTCTGAGAAAGAGATGACACCCTGTATCTGTCTCCAAGACAATGCTCCCCATACCAACGACCTCAGTCAAACCTTGATTGGCAATTCTAACTTTGCCAAAGTTTCCGCTTGAGTAGGACGCAAACATATCTCTGTGTGGAGTGATATGATATGAAGCTCCCGAGTCAATAATCCAATCAGTTTGCTGGTATGATATACTGACACATGCATCATCACCAAGGATTATAATATCTCCATCAGATGTAACTGCAACTGTGTCTTTCTCTTCCGACTTTGTCCCATTCCTTTGATCTCTCTTCTTTCTTCTGCATTCTCTTTCATAGTGATTTGGACCTCCACAATAATGGCACTTGAATTCTTTTCTGATCTTGGACTTTCCTCTGGATTTGTCTCTTCCTTTATGAGGTCCTCTGGTGTAATTTCTTCCTCGATTATCAACTATTTCTGTAACTAATGCCTTAGTTTTAGAGTTGGATTCTTGCTCCTTTCTTCTGGACTCTTCATTTAGAAGACAATCTTTGACTATTTGTAATTTCAGTTTTCCATCAGGAGCAGAATTACTGAGCGACACCACAAGAGTATCCCAACTATCTGGCAAGGAGCTCAGTAATAATAGTGCCGTAACTTCGTCATCCTGGGTAATCTTCATGGTGATAGATTGGTTGATTAGACCCTGGTAAGCATTCAGATGCTTTGTCATATTTGCATTTTCTTTGTATCTCAGTCGTGCAAGATTTCTGATAATCGAAGCTTTGTTCAAGGCATTCTTTCTCTCAAACATAGCTTCAATTTTGGTCCACAGAGCATCAGCTTTATTCTCGCTCGCAAAGTGATGAAAGATACTGTGTTCGATAAAACGTCGTATGAAACCGACATCTTTTCGATGCAGTATAGTCCATTCTTCGTTTGATAGGTTTTCTGGCTTGGCACTATCACCAATCAATGGCAAATACAGATCTTTGCAATATAGCAGGTCCAACATGCTTGCCTTCCATATGGAATAATTTGATCCTTTGAGTTTAAACATCCCTCCAATGGATTCCTCCATGTATCCTAATGTAGCTCTGATACCACTTGTTGAGAAAGATAGCCAAATAAATAAATGTTCGTACAGCAGAAGCGTTGATTCTTTTCCCTTTAGCGGTAATATCGGATCAAAATATTTTCACGATATCAATAATGATAATAATTATGAAGAAAACGACACAAGAATTTTTTACATGGAAAACCCAAATTAGGGAAAAACCACGATACCGAAGTCCAACAAAAGAAATCCCCACTATATCAATAATAGGTACAAATCGTTCCTACAACAATAGGAGATAACAACAACTCTCCCTAGAACAACTTAAGGGACACCAAGAACTTCAAGAATAATTATTCTTGGATGACATACTCAATCTCACTTTCAAAGTGGAACTCACACAACTCTAATCACATAGAAAATTCTTTCTGATGTGGAAGATCACACATTGCCGCAACCACAGAGCATACTAAAATTTATCTAAATGACTAGGCTATACAACACTCAATTGCTTGTGTTTTTGCTTGTTTTTGGGATGGATAAATGAATGCAAATGCATGGCTATTTATAGGAAAAATTTTGGGTTTGGTGAAGTGTGAATGATGAATGTATTTTCAAAGTTTAGTAGCCTAACTTTGAATCAAACTTTGAAAAATAGTATGAACACAAATTATGCTTGAATTGTCAACACTAACTTCTCTTGGGAACTATGGATCTTAGGAACAAATATTTCTCAAAGAATTAACGCATTTTAGGACAAAAGAGATGCAAAAACATGTATTAATGAAAGCTTGCATTAAAGATTGCTCCCTTCCGAAATCTAGAATTAATTAGTCCCACTACTCTTACTGTCGAATATCACTAAATAAATATATTCGCTATAGAATCATGAAGAGTCAGAGGAATAATTCAGGACTTATTGCTATCAGGAACACCATGCCAGTGCCCTTCTAAAACATCCATATAATATTTTATGACATCAATTATCAATATCATGCCCCCTAATTGTTGGATCTCGGTTTTTTCGTGCCCAAAACACAGCAGAAGTTTAAATTTTTTATTTTATTTTGACAATAAAAATATATTAGTTTGAGCAGTCGTATGGTTTTATGATTAAACATTCATAGCGTGTTGAAATTTTATACCTTTAGTGCGATTCACACGGCTTCAACTACACCGGTATTAGCGGACATAGCTCTTGTTGTAAATCTCTACGAACGTTCTTCGATCTCTGAATCAGATCCACGACTGTAATATTTGTTCCTCTTCTAAATTGCACTAGAAATTTAGAATAAATTTTACGTAGATATGGAATACGAAGAAAAAATCGACTCAAAAAAATAAGCCGAATTTTTCTTGCAAGAATTGTGAGAAATTTCGATAGCAGCTTTTTGGAATTAGGAAGAGCCGAAAAACATTCTTGCTCAAAGCTTTTTGGATGCAATTCACGAAGGAATAATATGCCAAAAAAAATGAGAATAAAGAAATCTAAATATTTTTTTAATGATCATTTACTTAATTAATCTAATTAATTAAGTAAACTAAATATTTGGAGGAATTATGGTTGTTGATTCTCGAAAATCTCACAATCCAAATTAGTGGAGCCTATGATTTTAGGTCAAAAATTTTAAAATAAAAAATTTCATGACCTAATTATCATAATTAACATTAATGGGCTTGATTAATTAATTGGGCTAGTCCAACTAGTTTAATTAATTAATCAAAGTTCATTAAAAATTTTAATTATTTAGTATGTTGGACTTGTACTCCTACAAGCCCATTAAACATACTTTCCACTATATTTAATTTAATATTTAATAAACTCAACTTTTGAGTTTAATAAATTAAATCCTCAAATTTTATAAATTCAACCCTTTGAATTTATTCTCTCCAAATTTTATAAATTCAATTTCTTGAATTTAATTGAATTTAATGTTTCATAAATTCAACTCCTTGAATTTATTTTCTCAAAATTTAATTATCATAAATTCAACTCCTTGAATTTACTATATCATAATATAAATTCAACTCCTTGAATTTATTCTCTCAAGGTTTTCTATAAATTCAACTCCTTGAATTTATTATCTCAACGGGGACAAAATAATCCAGTACTTGTGTGACCCTCAATGGTTCAGGGATACAGCTAGCCGTGGATACACAACTCCTTGTGATTCAGGACATAATCAATTATTCGGGCTTACCCTTAATTTGCCCCATTCTATGTATCAACAATTGATTATGAGAATTTCAGAAATCATATTTTTTATTAAACCCATCGAATCATGGTAAGAGCGTCTAGTAGCATCGCCCCATGATTACCTAGGTATCACTGATAGTGCCTGCAAGAACCAGTCGATTATGATTAACGTACAGTACGGTCCCTTCATCTCATATATCTCGATCGAATCTGCAACCATTGGTTCATCGAGGGTTGCATAATAATTCGATAACTATGTGATACATATAAATAGTTGCATCACATATACCATTGGAGAAATCCTTCTCCAATGTACATCTCTTACTCTGTCCAGAGATTCCACGCACTATTATTTCATCAGATCACATTGGATATCCACACCCTCAGGTGAGCGGTGAATCCCTGACTACAATGCACTGACTCCTATATGTGTCGCAACTGTACCCAACCACGCCACCTAATGACTCTCCTAGAGCCGATAAACGAATCAAAGCACAGCCCTAGCATATAGAGACTCAGTGTTGTCCCAGGTCATAAGGACTAATGATGTACAATCATAACCACGAACTTATCCTCTCGATGAATGATAACCACTTGGAAAGTCCGAGAGAGGGTTGTTCGGTATAATCATCATATGACTACACATCTGCATGTTTGGACATCTCTATGCCCTTACCAAGAAACGCAGTACACAACATCACAGATGCTAGTCTCGAGCTGAAGCGACCTTTATCCATATTTTAGGCGGCTGAATCGACTAGGAACGAATTTAGATCATACAGTGTTTACAAACGAGTTTCAACATCGAATTACGATTCATTTGTATTAAAGTATAATCAAGGTCTTTATCTATGTTGTTGACATGGGTATACAGATAAAGAATTAACAAACCATGAAATAATGAATTATAATAAAATAAAGATTGTTCATTACAACTGAGTCAATAAAATCCCTAGCCAACAGTTGGCTTGCAGAGCATCTACTCTAACAATCTCCCACTTGCCCTAGAGCCAACTACCCATAAACTTTAATCGCATTGCTTCGCGATGCTTTTCAAACAATGGTCCTGGCAAGGGCTTTGTAAGTGAATCAGTAACGTTATCTGCAGTGGGGACTCTTTCGACTGATATATCTCCTCTTCCCATAATATCCCGAATGTGGAACTTCCTCAGTATATGTTTGGATCGTTGATGAGACCTTGGTTTTTTTGCTTACGCAATCGCACCAGTGTTGTCGCAGTACACGAGGACTGGATCAACTCCATTAGGAATGACGCCCAACTCTTGGACAAAATTCCTCATCCAAACTGGCTCTTTGGCTGCAGCACATGCAGCAATGTATTCAGCTTCAGTGGTGGAATCCGCAACGGTGTCTTTTGGAACTTTTCCAACAGACAGCCGCACCATTAAGCATGAATACAAAACCAGAGGTCGATTTCGAATCATCTACGTCACATTGGAAGCTAGAATCAGTGTAGCCTTCCAATTTCAATTCTCCACCCCCATAGACCATGAACAAGTTCTTAGTCATTCTCAAGTACTAAAGAATGTCTTTCACGGCCTTTCAATGCATTGGACAAGGGTTCGCCTGATATCTGCTTGTAACACTCAGAGCGGAAGCAACATTGAGACGTGTCGATATCATAACATACATGATACTACCAATGTCTGACGCATATGGAATACGTGTCATTATCTCTATCTCTTCATCTGTCTTGGGACACATAGCTTTAGATAGAGTAACACCATGACACATTGGTAAGTATCCTCTCTTGGACTCTTCCATAGAGAATCGCTTCAGAATGATATCGATATAAGTGGCTTGGGTGAGTCCTAGCATCCTTTTGATCTATCTCTATAGATTTGTATTTCGAATACATAGAATGCTTCACCCATGTTTCTCATGGAGAATTTACTTGCCAACCATGCTTTAGTTGATTGCAGTAATCCTACATCATTCCCAATGAGTAGGATGTCATCAATATTGTAACGTACCGTACTTTTAAACTACTTGAAATTTGCGGAAAATAAAAATTTTCTTAAATACCAAATGAACTATCAATTTTTGTTCATAAATCAATTGTTCAACCAAAAATATTTGCGTTAACAGATATCACCAATAAAATTTGATAAAGAAAAATGCTTGTTTAAACATTGTAAACAAAAAGTGAAATCAGAGTAGTTGAAACATTGCATAAAAACTTAAAACATGTGCGGCCCTCGGGTTTAGCCTCCCGCTCAGTCCAAGCAGGCTCACTGGTCCCCACCTCTCGTCTCATCAAAGTCATCCTCACCTGCATCGATCAAGTCTAGTGAGTCTAAAGACTCAACATGTATAAACTGGGCATAACAAGTACTACGTAGTAAAACCACATACAATCTTTAAAATAGAGCGTACATACTTGAAACTTGAACATGCGTGTAAAAGCTTTAACTTTTATACATAACATAGACGTGCCATAACGTGAAACTTTTCTGAAACATGCTTGCAACATACATACTTGAACATACATGAACTTCATCATTTTGCGTAGAGATATATTTCAAAGCAAGTGACCCATACATAAAACGCCTGATCAGACTAAACTACAGTATTGGGCTGACAGGGAAGATCCACTGCCACATACATGAGATCTCCGTTCATGCTTTAATGGGTGGATTGGTCCCTGGTCATGCTTTACCGCTTTCCAATCCTGATCTAAATTCGGTCATGCTTTACCGGGGTGGATTGGTCCCTGGTCATGCTGTACCGCTTTCCAATCCCATACATAATTTGGTCACAAGTCATTTAACATACCTCAAAACTTTAAAATATTTTCTTTTGCACGTCGAACATACTTACTTACTTGACGTTGAGGGATTCGTTGGATCTCGCTTGGGCCACTGCTACACATACTAACATGATTACATGCACTTAACTTTCATAACCTAGAGGTTGGTAATCGTGCTCACCACTGAAGTAAATAAATAGCTTTTGACATTCTAGATCACTCGGGACTTGACCTCGTTAAATCATCGTACTAACCCATGACATCGAACCCCGAACAATCTCTAAAATGATGTGTGAACATTTTCCAACAATAAAAGACATGAACTCACTATATGAACTTCAAAAAAAAAAAGAAACCAAACATTTTTTCAGATGGGACCGCGCTCGGGCGGTAACAAATTACCGCTCGAGCGCCAGGTCTTCTGGAAGCCTACCCTCGGACAGAAAGAGCGGTGCTCGGGCGGTAAAACATTACCGCTCGGGCGCCGAGTCTTCTGGACTCCGCGACTTGGAAGCTTAAAACTCCTAACTAAATCATACGAATCGTGAACCAATCCATCGAGACTCATCCTAGAACGCTATGACACTGACTCAACTCCATAAAGGCCGTGAAAGACATTCTTTAGTACTTGAGAATGACTAAAAACTTGTTCATGGTCTATGAGGGTGGAGAATTGAAATTGGAAGGCTACACTGATTCTAGTTTCCAATGTGACGTAGATGATTCGAAATCGACCTCTGGTTTTGTATTCATGCTTAATGGTGCGGCTGTCTCTTGGAAAAGTTTCAAGCAAGACACCGTTGCGGATTCCACTACTATAGCTGAATACATTGCTGCATGTGCTGCAGCCAAAGAGCCAGTTTGGATGAGAAATTTTGTCCAAGAGTTGGGCGTCATTGCTAATAGAGTTGATCCAGTCCTCGTGTACTGCGACTACACTGGTGCCATTGCGTAAGCAAAAAAACCAAGGTCTCATCAACGATCCAAACATATACTGAGGAAGTTCCACATTCGGGAGATTATGGGAAGAGGAGATATATCAGTCGAAAGAGTCCCCACTGCAGATAACGTTACTGATTCACTTACAAAGCCCTTGCCAGGACCATTGTTTGAAAAGCATCGCGAAGCAATGCGATTAAAGTTTATGGGTAGTTGGCTCTAGGGCAAGTGGGAGATTGTTAGAGTAGATGCTCTGCAAGCCAACTGTTGGCTAGGGATTTTATTGACTCAGTTGTAATGAACAATATTTATTTTATTATAATTCATTATTTCATGGTTTGTTAATTCTTTATCTGTATACCCATGTGAACAACATAGATAAAGACCTTGATTATACTTTAATACAAATGAATCGTAATTCGATGTTGAAACTCGTTTGTAAACACTGTATTAAATAGCATATGACATTCTAGATCACTCGGGACTTAACCTCGTTAAATCATCGTACTAACCCATGACATCGAACCCCGAACAATCTCTAAAATGATGTGTGAACATTTCCCAACAATAAAAGACATGAACTCACTATATGAACTTCAAAAAAAAAAAAGAAACCAAACATTTTTTCAGATGGGACCGCGCTCGGGCAGTAACAAATTACCGCTCGAGCGCCAGGTCTTCTGGAAGCCTACCCTCGGACAGAAAGAGCGGCGCTCGGGCGGTAAAACATTACCGCTCGGGCGCCGAGTCTTCTGGACTCCGCGACTTAGAAGCTTAAAACTCCTAAATTAATCATACGAATCGTGAACCAATCCATCGAGAATCATCCTAGAACGCTATGACACTGACTCAACTCCATCAAATGCCCCAAACGTCCCCAAAGAAACGACGCACCACACGCAACGCAATGACACCCATAAACTCAAATTTTTTTTGACACCAAATGCTTCCTACGACTTCTAATGCAACCAAGGACTATCTGAAAGATGATCGATTAAGGTGCCCAAATACGCAACGAAAGTTTCAAAATAATTTTCAAGGCAAAAAATCGAGCACCTCATGTACTAGTGTGTAGCAAATACGAAAAACACAAAATGACATTCATAGGGTGTTTTAAAGAATATTACCTATCAATCACAAGGATTTATGTTATGGCTCACACTAAGGTGTAAACACCTTAGCTCTTGAATGGATGACAATCTACAAGCCTCTTTTTTTCAAAATTAGGCCCACCACTTGCAAGCTAGGACCACCTTACACTTGCACTAGAAAATGTAAGGCATTTTCTTTGAGAAGTTGGCTTTTTTTCCTCAACAATTGAAGAAGAAAAATGATAGAAAAATTAAGGAGAGAAATCCTTGAAAATTTCGGCCAAGTAGATGGGTAGGAGAGAAGGGGAGAACTTCTTGGTCCTTGAAAAAGTGATGTTGTACATTTACAAAGGCATGCATGCCTTTTTCTCAAAAGTTGGCTTCCAACCTTTCATCTCCCCATGCATGCTTTCTACTTGGGCTTGTAACAATTACAAGGCCCATGGACTTTTATTTAAATGTCCCAAACACATTTGAGTCCATTTAAAACTTTACTTGATTTTAATCAAGCTCACTAGTTTAATAATTATTTCTAATTGGGCTCTACAAGGCCCAATGTTATTTAATTAATTCAACACTTGAATTAATTAAATTATTTGGACTCTACTAGGTCCACTAGCGTTTAATTAATTCAACACTTGAATTAATTTAATTTAGTCCATAATAATTGTTATGAAAATCACAATTTTCAAATACATTATTTGTTTGGCATACATTTAATTTAGGAACAATTCCTCAAATCAAAAGTTACATTCTCCTTATAGAAGTTATACTTCTATTTTATTTACGCTTATAAACTCTTTTACAAGCCGTTCAACACATTGAACTATTTTAACTTCTCAACGGGATCTAGAAAGCTAGCACTTGTGTGGCCCTCAATGGCTCATTGATACAACTAGCAGTGGGTTCACATCTCCATGTGATTCGGGACTAAACATGTCCTTATACGAGCATACCCCAATTGCTCCATTCTTAATTATCAACTCCTTGATAACAAGAACGTCAGAACTCAAGTCTGATAGTACCCAACCAATCATGTTAAACGCTTAGCAGCATCGCTTACATGATTCCCTAGGTATCAAATGATAGTGCCTGCAAGAACCGTTCTATTATGGTTAGCGTACTGTACGGTCCCTTCAACTCATATATCCCGACCGATTCGACAACCATTGGTATATCGAGAGTTGTCAATGAATCGATACTATGTGTCATGTCGTAGTTGCATCGATGGTGTAATCTATGAAATCCCTTTCATAATTACCACCATACTCTTATAAGAGATTTCATACTACATATACATGTGATCACATAGGATATCAATACCCGAAAGTAAGCGGTGAATCCCCGACTACAATGCATCGACTCTTATATGTTTCGACAGAACACCCAACCTTACCATCTGATGACCCCTAAAGAGTCGGTAAACAAGTCAAAGTGCAATGCTAGCACATAGAGTCTCAATGTTGTCCCGGGTCATAAGAACTAATGGTGTACAACCATAAACTAGGACGTTTCCACTCGATAAATGAGAACCACTTGGAAAGTCCTTTATGGAGGGTTGTTCAGTGCACTCTATCAGGAGCACCTATCTGCATGCTCGGACATCACAATATCCCCTACCAATGAAAAATGGTACTCACCTCGAAGATACTAGTCTCGAACTCTAGCGGCCTATATCCTTCTTAGCGGCGGCTGAATCGACTAGGAACTGTTTAGAATATACATTATTCCAAATATGAGTTTCATGATGCTCATCATATGAGCATCTCATATTCTTTCTACTATTTGTATATTCAAGGACTTTATCTATGCAACTAGCATGGGTATACAGATAAAGATGTGCCAAAACAATAATTTCAAATGTTACTAAAATAAAGACTGTTTATACATAGAGTTTCATTGTGAACATTCGGCCAACACTTGGCTCGACGTGCACCTACTCTAACAATCTCCCACTTGCACTAGAGCCAATTACCCATATGCTTCAAACCCATCGATTCGCGATGCTTCTCGAATAATGGTCCAGGTAAAAGCTTAGTTAGCGGATCAGCAACATTATCTGCGGAGCCGACTTTTTCGATCGACACTTCTCCTCTTTCCACAATCTCTCGGAGGATGTGGTTCTTTCTCAATACATGTTTAGACTTCTGATGTGAACTTGGCTCCTTTGCTTGAGCAATGGCTCCCGTGTTGTCACAAAACACCGGGACAGGAGCAACTCCATTAGGAATGATGCCCAACTCTTGGACGAAATTCCTTATCCAAACAGCCTCCTTTGCTGCAGCTGATGCAGCAATGTATTCTGCCTCAGTGGTGGAATCCGCTGTACTGTCTTGCTTGGAACTCTTCCAAGAGACAGCAGCACCATTGAGCATGAATATGAAAAGAGAGGTTGACTTCGAGTCATCGATATCGCTTTGGAAGCTAGAGTCGGTATAGCCTTCCAATTTCAGTTCTCCACCCCCATAGACCAAGAACAATTTATTGTTCCTTCTCAAATACTTGAGGATGTCTTTCACAGCTTTCCAATGTGGAAGACCAGGGTTCGATTGATATCTACTCACTACACTTAGTGAGAAAGCCACGTCAGAACGTGTAGATATCATCTCATACATGATGCTACCAATTGCAGATGCATACGGAATGCGTGTCATCGCCTCTATCTCTGCATCAGTCTTGGGAGACATAGGCTTGGATAGGGACACGCCATGACACATTGGTAGATGTCCTCTCTTGGACTCATCCATCGAGAACCTCTTCACGATGGTATCAATGTATGTGGACTGGGTGAGACCAAGCAATCTTCTTGATCTATCTCTATCGATCTGTATTCTCAATACAAAAGATGCTTCACCCAAGTCCTGCATCGAGAACTTACTCGCTAACCATATTTTAGTTGATTGTAACATTCCTATATCATTCCCAATGAGTAGAATGTCATCAACATAAAGCATGAGGAATGTCACAGCACTCCCACTGACCTTCTTATACACACAGGGTTCCTCAGGATTCTAAGTATAACCAAACTCTTTGATTGTGCTATCGAATCTAAGGTTCCAACTCCTAGATGCCTGCTTTAGACCATAAATAGATCTCTGAAGTTTGCATACCATATGCCCACTTCCGACAGATGTAAACCCTTTAGGTTGAGACATGTAAATCTCTTCCTTAATATCCCCATTAAGAAAAGCTGTCTTGACATCCATCTGCCATATTTCATAGTCATACCATGCAGCTATGGCTAGCAATATCCTTATGGACTTGAACATTGCAACTTGAGAAAAGGTTTCCTCAAAGTCAACTCCTTGTCTTTGAGTATATCCTGTTGCTACCAATCGCGCCTTGAAGATCAATATCTTCCCATCCGCCCCAAGTTTCCTCTTGTAAATCCATTTACACCCTATGGAAACAATTCCCTCAGGTGGATCCATGAGATTCCACACTTGGTTCGAATGCATGGAATTCATCTCAGATTCCATTTCTTGAAGCCACTTGGATGAATCGGCATCAGATACTGCTTCCTTGAAGGTCCTTGGATCACATCCATGGTTAGGCTCATCATGGCCCTCTTCAAGAATCAGACCATACCTCATAGGTGGTCTCGAGACTCTTTTGGATCTTCTACGAGCTTGTATTTCCTCTCTTGGCTCTTCGGGTGTGGGTTCTTCAATTGTGGGTGTCTCTCGAATCTCTTCGAGTTCTATCATCTCCCATTTTCTATCCTATAGAAATTTCTTTTTCAAAAAGGTTGCATTCCTAGAAACAAACACCTTTGTTTCTTGGGGATGATAGAAATAATATCCAACAGAATTCCTTGGATATCCCACAAAGTAACATAAAATGGATCGACTATCCAATTTATCTCTCACTGCCTTCTTCACATAAGCAGGGCATCCCCATATTCTAAGATAAGAATATTTGGGAGGCTTACCCATCCATATCTCATAAGGTGTTTTGTCAACTGACTTTGAATGGACATTGTTCAACAACAGTGCCGCTGTCTCAAGCGCATATCCCCAAAAGGATGGCGGCAACTCCGTGAACCCCATCATAGACCGAACCATGTCCATCAAAGTCCGGTTACGATGCTCCGAAACACCATTCAACTGCGGTGTAGCGGGCGGAGTCCACTGCGAGAGAATCCCATTCTCCCTAAGATACTCTTGGAACTCGGCACTCAAGTACTCACCACCTCGATCCGATCGAAGTGACTTGATGCTTCGTCCCAACTGTTTCTCTACTTCACTTCTGAATTCTTTGAACCTTTTAAAGGCTTCATACTTGTCTTTCATCAAATACACATACCCATACCTCGAAAAGTCATCGGTAAAGGTGATGAAGTAGGCATGTCCATGCTTAGTGGTGATGCTAAGCAGACCGCACACATCGGTATGGATCAAATCCAAGAACCCTTTGGCTCACTCCACATGGCCCTTAAAGGGAATTTTGGTCATCTTTCCTTTTAGACAGGATTCACAAGTCGTGAGAGCATTAATATCAGACATATCAAACATGTCTACTCCCACTAACTTGTTCATCCTTCTTAGGGAAATATGTCCTAATCGAGCATGCCACAATTGTGCCGAATTTAGAGTACCTTGTTTTTGCTTGTTTGTTGTTGTTATTGCTTGGACATTGTTTAGTGGAATATCTTTCAATTTGAAGGTGTAGAGATCGTTTTCAAGTTCTCCAGTATCAATTAAACATTCATTCTTGTAAATGTTGCAAACACCTTTGCTAAATAAACAAGAAAATCCATCTTTATCAAGCATAGAAATGGAAATAATGTTTTTCACCAATTCAGGTACAAACAAAACATCTCTTAACATTAACTTAAAATCATTGTTCAAATGCAAGAAAACATCTCCTACGGCCTTGGCAGCAACTCTTGCTCCATTGCCCATCCTCAAGAAGGTCTCACCTTCCCTAAGCCTTCTACTTCTTCCCATCACCTGCAAATCATTACAGAGATGTGAGCCACAGCCGGTATCCAATACCCAAGAAGTAGAGTTAATTGAAATGTTTACTTCAATATAGAACATACCGTTTCCAAAACTCTTCTGGGCAAGATATTCCCTGCAATTACGCCTCCAATGTCCAGGCTTCTTGCAGTGATGACAAATATCAACAGTCTTTTCAGCCTTAACTGGTGTGGCTGCCACAGCGGGAATTGGATTCTGCCTCTTCAAGGGCACATTCTCCTTGGGACGTTGGAAAGAACGCTTCTTTTCCTTCCCACGTGGATCGGTCTTCGTACCAGATTAAGAACCCACATAAAGAACCGGCTTCTCTTTCTTGATGGTGGACTCAAAGGTCACAAGCATGTTCACCAACTCCTCAAGGGTTGGCTCCATCTTGTTCATATTGAAATTCACAACAAAAGGATCAAACGAGCTAGGCAGTGACAAGAACAACACGTCGGTGGTCAACTCCGAAGGCAACATCAGATCCATGCCAACGAGCTTGTCCACGAGCCCAATCAACTTTAGGCCATGCTCATGGACCGAAGCCCCATCTCGCATGCGTAAAGTGATTAGCTCCTTGACTGTGGCATGCCTAAGAGGTCGAGTCTGCTCACCAAAGAGCTCCTTGAGATGCAAATGAATGTCAGCAGCACTCTTTGCATCCTCAAAACGCCTCTGCAGCTCATCGTTCATAGAAGCCCGCATATAACACCTGGCTTTCAAGTCATGGTCAAACCATTCCTTGTAAGTCTGCAATTCCTCAGGAGTGCAGTCAGTCGGAGCCTCAACAGGGGGCGACTCAGTCAGTGTG
Source organism: Primulina tabacum (assembly GCF_025594145.1). Taxonomy (NCBI): domain Eukaryota; kingdom Viridiplantae; phylum Streptophyta; class Magnoliopsida; order Lamiales; family Gesneriaceae; genus Primulina; species Primulina tabacum. Next base: position 8,502,673 of record NC_134556.1, on the reverse strand, counting down.
TATGCTATCCTTTCCGAATTCAAGACGATTTTTAAGTTTCTTAGCCAGTTGAGGTAGTTAGGTCCGGTTAATACGTGTTTGTCGAGTATTGCAGATAGCGGATTGCGAATCGAAACATTGTCAAAAATTGTACTGAAAAGTAAAACAGATAAATGTTAATGACTATTTTAAAATATTTAGTAAGATATAAAGTATGGACTTTTACTTTATAAATGTTTACTCCCACTGTTTCGACATCTTTCACTATCCTCTAGTGAAAACGGAAAACTCCTTTCCTCAGTAGGTACGCAAGTTTCAATTAGCGAATTATGATCACCAATAATATCAGCCAATCACAATTCCTAAAGGTAGTTTCCAATTGCATCACCATGCAACCCTCTACGTAAACTTTTGTCTCACGTTTGATTAGGACCCAATAATATGACGTCGTTCATCTTTACGTGTCAAGCCTTACCCATCGATGTTGAACCTTAATGGACGGTTGCCATGAGTTCCCTCAATAATATGAGCCGAAATCATGGGAGTTCCATGTAGTTCACATCACCATGTCAATGCATGTCACAGCTTTCCGGCACCCAGGGCCCCCCTAATAATATGAGCCGAGCCCCTAGCACAGGTAGCGTTCATCATGCTCCCATTGTCGATAGAAGACATGGAAATTATAAACAACTTTATAATTCCCCTTTTCGGGCTTGATATTAATTTTGAATTTTATTCAAAATGAGGGTTTTAAATTTTGAAAGGTCTCATCATTAATTTTATTTAAAAAAACTCGCCATGTTTGATCGTATGTTTTCCGGATTCATGCAACTTTGTTATTATCATAATAATAACGCACATACTCATTATTTATAACATATCATGCATATATTATAAACAGTAAACAAAACAAGGATGATCAATCGCCCCAAAACTAACGGTCCGTGCGAGCTAAACACGGGCCTAGGTCCAATCCTAGGGAAATGCATGGGATGCAAATGCAATTATTACATAAGCTTCCAATATTTACATGTCTTCGATCTTCATAATCATCAAGGCCACCATCTTCCAATCTTGATCTTCCACTATTCTGATATTTACAAATAAATATCCATGGCAAATAGGGATACATCTCATGGGGTGGGAACGGGCCATAAACCAAGCTCATTTTATAAATTGATAATTATTACAATAATTCAACACAAAATATCCTATCATACACCTAGCAAATTGGGCTTGAGCTTTTGATCATCCTTAATGCATAATATCACATATCATACACCATCAATTATTTATCACAATAATTAATTGATCCAATATTATATATCTTGATCCAATTACTAATCGCCACGATTATAAACTAAATTAACAAAGTATACAAACTCATTTGTCTACTTTCTACTTAATTTATTTATAACCGAATTTCTTGTAAATCACAATTTACTATAAATAATTAAAGTCCAAATTCAATTATTTATTTTATTAGATAATAATAACAACTTTTGTGGATTTAAACTTAAGGACCCAAAAAATCATTTTTCACCAAAAACATTTTGGTCCATTTAAATTCACAAATTGTATTAGCCATCCAATGACCCTACAACTTCAAGGCCCATGACACTTTGATATTCCAAAACACATTTGGAAACCCTAGTCGTCATCGCCGTCGCCGGAGTCCGTCCAACAAAAATTTTTTTTATTTATTTAAAAACAAAGGGCTATTCGGGCAGCCCGAGGGGCTGCCCTTGCTGCCCGAAATAAGCAGCAACTTGCTGCCCCAAAACAGGCTGCCCGAACAGCCCGAAATAAGCAGCAACTTGCAGCCCCAAAATCCCCAAAAACCGGCCTTGATTTTGTTGCAAAATTCATCTTATGCGGTTAGAAATCGACCTCAATATAATATTATATATATGCTACACAAAATAGTATCATTAGCTCATGATACCACTTGAAAGAGGATCGATTAAGGTGCCTGAATGCGCAACAGAAGTTTCAAAATAATTTTCAAGGCAAAAATCGAGCACCTCATGTACTAGTGTGTAGCAAATACGAAAAACACAAAATGACATTCATATGGTGTTTTAAAGAATATTACCTATCAATCACAAGGATTGAAGTTATGGCTCCAACTAAGGTGTAAACACCTTAGCTCTTGAATAGATGACAATCTACAAGCCTCCTTTCTTCAAAATTGCAAGCTTGAACCACCTTACCCTTGCACTAGAAAATATAAGGCATTTTCTTTGAGAAGTTGGCTTTCTTTCCTCAACAATTGAAGAAGAAAAATGAGAGAAAAATTAAGGAGAGAAATCCTTGAAAATATCTGCCAAGTAGATGGGTAGGAGAGAAGGGGAGAACTTTCTTGGTCCTTGAAAAAGTGATGTTGTGCATTTACAAAGGCATGCATGCCTTTTCCTCAAAAGTTGGCTTCCAACCTTTTATCTCCCCATGCATGCTTTCCACTTGAGCTTGTAACAATTACAAGGCCCATGGACTTTTATTTTAATGTCCCAAACACATTTGAGTCCATTTAAAACTTTACTTGATTTTACTCAAACCCACTAGTTTAATAATTATTTCTAATTGGGCACTACAAGGCCCAATGTTGTTTAATTAATTCAACACTTGAATTAATTTAATTATTTGGACTTTACTAGGCCCACTAGAGTTTAATTAATTCAACATTTGAATTTATTTAATTTAGTCCATAATAATGTTTATGAAAATCACAATTTTCAAGTACATTATTTGTTTGGCCAACATTTAATTTAGGAACAATTCCTCAAATCAAAAGTTACATTCTCCCAATAGAAGTCATACTTCTATTTTATTTACGCTTATAAACTCTTTTACAAGCCGTTCAACAAATTGAACTATTTTAACTTCTCAACGAGATCTAGAAAGCTAGCACTTGTGTGGCCCTCAATGGTTCATTGATACAACTAGCCGTGGGTTCACATCATCATGTGATTCGGACTAAACATGTCCTTATACGAGCATACCCCAATTGCTCCATTCTTAATTATAAACTCCTTGATAACAAGAACGTCAGAACTCAAGTCTGATAGTACCCAACCAATCATGTTAAACGCCTAGCAGCATCGCTTACATGATTCCCTAGGTATCAAATGATAGTGCCTGCAAGAACCATTCTATTATGGTTAGCGTACAGTACGGTCCCTTCAACTCATATATCCCTACCGATTCGACAACCATTGGTATATCGAGAGTTGTAAATGAATCGATACTATGTGTCATGTCGTAGTTGTATCGATGGTGTAATCTATGAAACCCTTTCGTAATTACCACCATATTCTGATCAGAAATTTTATACTACATATACATGTGATCACATAGGATATCCATACCCGAAGGTAAGCGGTGAATCCCCGACTACAATGCATCGACTCCTATATGTTTCGACAGAACACCCAACCATGCCACCTGATTACCCCTAAAGAGTCGGTAAACAAGTCAAAGTGCAATGCTAGCACATAGAGTCTCAATGTTGTCCCGGGTCATAAGGACTAATGGTGTACAACCATAAACTAGGACGTTTCCACTCGATAAATGAGAACCACTTGGAAAGTTCTTTATGGAGGGATGTTCAGTGCACTCTACCAGGAGCACCTATCTGCATGCTCGGAAATCACAATGTCCCCTACCAATGAAACATGGCACTCACATCACAGATACTAGTCTCGAACTCTAGCGGCCTATATCCTTCTTAGCGGCGGCTAAATCCACCAGGAAGTATTTAGAATATACAATATTCCAAATATGAGTTTCATGATGCTCATCATATGAGCATCTCATATTCTTTCTACTATTTGTATATTCAAGGACTTTATCTATGCAACTATTATGGGTATACAAATAAAGATGTGTCAAAACAATAATTTCAAATATTATTAAAATAAAGACTGTTTATACATAGAGTTTCATTGTGAACATTCGGCCAACACTTGGCTCGACGTGCTCCTACTCTAACACTATCTACACGAACTAAGCATCAAAACTCATCCCAACATCATCTCAATATACCTAAACGCAGCAGCAATCACCCGTCGATCCTCAACGAAGCCTGCAACAATAAAACTTCAAGAACACATCAAAAACGCATTTTCAGAAAATCACAGTTTGAGCAGTCCCACAAAAACAATCATAACTCACTCATTTCTTATCCAAATAATTCAAATTTACTGACAAATCGAAGGTATCAAAAAGTTCTACGTTTTATATGTTGAAAGTTTTTCCAAAAGATCGACCGAAAAGTCACAGTATTTAAATTGACAGCAAACTTTGAGTTTTGAGATCCAAAAAGTGATCCAACCATTTTTGCTCAAAATTTTACATAACATACACATGGTTTTCATACAATAAACATCAAAATATTTACTATGACAAGATCGATGCAGAAACGAAAGAATATACATGCCTTTTGAAGATTTAAAATACTGAAACGACGATAGCGAAGCGGCAAGGAAGCGAGGGTTGATCCGGGACGACCGTGGAATGATTTCTTTTGAAAAAAACTCAACGAAAATATGCTGAAATCTGAAGGGGAGGGGCGGCTGCTCTTTAGCAAAGAACCCTATTTACTTCTCTCAAAAATAATATGAAATGGAATGGAGGGTTGTGTGTGTAACTTGCGTGTATAAGTGTGTGTAAATGTGGGTATGTGCGTGAGTTTGTGAGATTAATTGGTAATAAAAATGTTTAATCACACAATTAGGGGTGCTAACTAAAATACTAATTGAAATATTAACCTACCTTAAATTTTACTAACACACCCCAAATTAAAGTTTAAAATACAAACTTGATAAAATTTAAAGGTTTTAAATTCCTGAAAATTACCAAATAAATAAGTTGGTTTTAAAAATGATAAAAACTAAATAAGTCATTTAAAATGCCCCTTACTAACTTAAAATAAAGTACCACATTTCGAAATCACCAAAATCGTCGCCGATCTCTATTTCTCAATCCCGCATCGAATAATCGCCTGAAACATGAAACTCAAAAAACATTTTAACATGCATCACATTACGTAAATTATTTAAAATAATGCATTTAAATAATTCATGCATCGCTAACAGTAAATTTTAAATTTAAATAAATGATTTAACAGTTAAATAAATGCATGAGATTTTACGTGTACTGATTTTGGGCTCTACAAACATAAAGTACTAGGAATGTCACCGCACTCCCACTAACTTTCTTGTACACGCATGGTTCCTCAAGATTCTTAGTAAAAACCAAACTCTTTGATTGTGTTATCAAATATGAGGTTCCAACTCCTTGACGCCTGCTTGAGACCATATATTGATCTCTGAAGTTTGCATACCTTATGCTCACTTAATACTGACGTGTATCCCTTAGGTCGAGACATATAAATTTCTTCTTTGATGTCTTCATTGAGGAATGCAGTCTTCACATCCATTTGTCATATCTCATAGTCATACCATGCTGCTATGGCTAGTAGTATTCTAATGGAATTAAGCATAGCAACTGGTGAAAAAGTTTCCTTATAGTCAATTCCTTGCCTTTGAGTATAACCTTTTGCAACCAGTCTTGCTTTGAAGGTCACTACCTTCCCATCTGCCCCAAGCTTTCTTTTGTAGATCCATTTGCATCTTATGGGAACGATTCCCTCAGGTGGATCCACCAATGTCCAGACTTGGTTTGAATACATATAGTCCATTTCAGACTGCATGGCTTCAAGCCTTTTTTTTGAATCAGTATCGGATATTGCTTATTTGAAATTCATTGGATCACATCCAACACAATGCTCATCACGGCTTTGTCCATGAAGAAGCGTATATCTTGCAGGTGGTCTAATAACCCTATCAGAACTTCTAGGAGCTTGTACTTCAACTACTGGTTGTTGGGAAATGGGTTCAACTTCTATAGTTGAGGGAGTATTTTGAATTTCTTCAAGTTCTATCATTTTGCCTTTTCTATCTAATAGAAATTTATTTTCCAAAAATGTGGCATTTCTTGAAACAAACATCATTAGGATGATAGAAATAATATCCAACTGAATTAATTGGATATCCTACAAAGTATCACAAAGTGGATCTACTATCCAATTTGTCTCCCACTGTCTGCTTTGCGTAAGCAGGACATCCTCATATTATCATGTAAAAATACTTGGGAGTTTTTCCCATCCATATCTCATATGGTGTTTTATCCACTGCTTTAGTATGGACATTATTCAACAAAATTGCCGCAGTTTCAAGCATAAAGCCCCAAAACGATATAGGCAATTCAGTGAATCCCATCATGGATCGAACCATGTCCATCAAGGTTCGATTTCGACATTCAGAAATACCATTCAATTGTGGTGTTGCTTGTGGAGTCCACTGTGAGAGAATCTCATTCTCTTTTAGATAACCCAAAAATTCAGCACTTAAGTACTCTCCAACTAGATCAGATCGAAGTGCCTTAATACTTCTTTCTAGCTGGTTTTCTAATTCAGATCTGAATTCTTTGAACCTTTCAAATACTTCAGATTTGTGTTTTATCAAATAAACATACCCATATCTCGAATGGTCATCAGTAAGGATAATGAAGTAGGATTGCCCATATTTTGTGCTAACACTTAGCGGGTCACAAACGTATGTGTGGATCAAATCCAGTAGACCATATGCACGTTCCACGTTTCCATTGAATGGAGTCTTTGTCAATTTTCCTTTTAGACAGGATTTACAAGTATGTAGAGAATTTATGCCTGACAAGTCAAACATGCCTTCTCCCACTAGTTTGTGCATCCTTCTTTGGGAAATGTGACATAGTCTAGCGTGCCATATTTGTGTGGGATTTGGATCATCTAACTTTCTTTTGTTTGTTGTTGAAATCATGTTTACTAGGACATTCACTTATCATTTTCCAGAACATTTCTGGCACATATAATTTCTTATGCTCGAACTTCTTGCAGTGAAATAAATATGTTCTGACTTATCTGGCTTTGTAGGCCTTTTAAGTGTCTTTCAGAGTTTGTCTCTTATTGGGTTTCTTTTTCTTCTGAGGGGCAGAACATTTCTTTCCCTTACCTTGTGGGACATTTTTCGTCTGACGAGAGGCCCATTAGAAAAACAACAATTCCCTCTTTTATGGTGATCTTATAAGTTATAAGTGTATTGACTAGCTCTTTAAGGCTATCATCGGTCTTATTCAAATTGAATTTCACCATAACCCTGTCAAATGAGGAAGAGAAAGACAATAAATTGATGTTATCTAGTAACTTGTTAGGAATCACATATTTTAGGCCCACCACATTCTCAATAAGCCCAGTCATACGTACACCATGCTCATGGGCCAAAGGCCCATCTTGCATACGTGTAGTCATGAGCTCCTTGAAAGTAATGTGCATCGTTGTATGAGTTGCATGCACGATGCAACTCTTGCACGTGCATACGAATGTCAGCATCATTCAACATTTCCTCAAACGGTCCCTACAGTTCATTTGACATAGAAGCGAGCATGTTATACTTTAGCTTGCACACTATGGTCCTACCATCTTGCATGCTTTGTCAGTTCAGGAGGAGTGACAATAGTGTTTATGTCATTTTCTCCGAATTCAGAACAATTTTCCCAAACAATCTTGAAAATTAGATTCGGTTAGCTTGTTAATAACAAAAATGAATTACGTGACAAAATCAAAAATATACTAATATGAAAACAGAATAAGGGTTGCTGATTATTTTAAAATAATTCTAAGATATAAAATATGGATTTCATTTTATAAATATTTCTCACTATTTTGACATTTCCACCACCCTCTCATGAAAAAGAGAAATCGCATTTCCTTAGTAGGCACGAAGAAATTAGCCAATTATAATCCCGAATAATATCAGTCAATTATAATTTCTAAAAGGTAGAATTCAATTGCATCCCTTTGCAACCTCCGCGTGTTTTGCCTCACGTTTAATAAGGACCCAATAATATGACGCCATTTATTTTCACGTGTCAAACCGACCCATCTATGTTGAATTGTAATAGACGGTCGCCATGAGTTCCCCCAATAATATAATCCGAAGTCATGGGAGTTCCACTCAATTCACATCATATGTCCGGTGGAAGTCACAGCTTTCTGGCGTTCAGGCCTCCCCAATAATATGAGCCAGACACTGTCCGCGGGCAGCAATCAACATGCAACCACGGTTGATGGAAGGCAAGGAAAAATTAAACTTTTTTAATTTTTACTTTTTTTGTTTGATATAAATTTTGAACCTTATTCAAAATGAGGGATTTTAATTTTAAAATTGTCTCATCATTTTAATTTAAAATCGCGTGCCACGAGTTTGTATGTTTGCCGGATTCATGCAACTATATTATTTAATAATATACATACATGCGTACTATTATATATCGCATATATATCATAATATGACATTCAACAATAAATAAGGATGATCGATCGTCAACACTATTAGATCCATGTGAGCCAGACATGGATTCAGGTCCAAAACCTAGGTGAATGCAGGGATGGAAATGCAACTATTACAAGAGCTTCCAATATTTTACATGTCTTCATCTTGTACATCGGGCTCACCATCTTCCAGTCTTGATCTCCCACTATTTCTAATAATTACATTTGAATAGTCATGGCAGATAAGGGATACATCTCATGGGGTGGGAACGTGCCATAAACCAGGCCCACTTTAATAATATCAAATATTAACAAAATGAATAAAACAGTAAAATATCCTAACATACGCCTAACACATTGGTCAAGGCTCTCGATCATCGTTCATGCATTTAATATCAAATATTAACATCAATTTAATTAAACAAATTTAATTAATTTATAAATCATATATCTAATAAATTTATTACTAACCACCACAATTATTAAAGAATTTAATAAATTAAATAAACATCTTTATTTAATTTCCAATTAAATCAATAATAATTGATTTCTTGTAAAACTCATTTTTACCATAAATAATTAAAATCATATTCTAATTATTTATTTTACAAGAAAATTAATAATTTTTCAAAAAAAAAATAAATTGAGCTCATTTTCATAATATATCAATTTAATCCAAACTTTTGAAAAATCAGAAAATCGCACCCTAGGACCAAACATTTCAAGTCCATTATCCAGAACGGTTCTCGAGACACACCCGGACAGCCGCCCGCGCTGCCCGATCATATCGTGAAGGCTTCCGCACGCCGTGCGCGCGCAGCCGCCGCGCGTTGTGCGGACGCTCCACACAGCACGCGCAGGAGCGCACAGTGCACTGCCCGGAACAGTTCCGGGAAGCCTCCTTTTTTATTTCTGGAAAAATAAACTTTTTATGGTGCAACAGTTTTCTGAAAAACTTTTCTTGTGTGGTTAGAAATAATTTATTTAATATGATTTAAAACCAAACGATTTAGAAAGCCTGGCTCTGATACCACTGTTGGATCTCGGTTTTCTCGTGCCCAAAACGCAGCGGAAGTTTAAAATTTTTATTTTATTTTGACAATCAAAATATATTTGTTTGAGCACTCGTATGGTTTTATGATTAAACATTCATAGGGTGTTGAAATTTTATACCTTTGGTCAACGATTCACACAGCTCCAACTACACCGGTATTAGCAGACATAGCTCTTGTTGTAAATCCTACGAACGTTCTTCGATCTCCGAATCAGGTCCACGACTGAAATATCTGTTCCTCTTCTAAATTGCACTAGAAATTTAGAAGAAATTTTGCGTAGAGATGGAATACGAAAAAGAAATCGACTCAATACAATAAGCCGAATTTTTCTCGCAAGAATTGAAAGAAATTTCGAGAGCAGCTTTTTGGAATTAGGAAGAGCCGAAAAACATTCTTGCTCAAAGCTTTTTGGATGCAATTCACGAAGGAATAATATGCCAAAAAAATGAGAATAAAGAAATCTAAATATTTCTTTAATGATCATTTACTTAATTAATCTAATTAGTTAAAGAAACTAAATATTGGGGGGAATTATGGTTGTGGATTCTCGAAAATCTCACAATCCAAATTAGTAGAGGCTATGATTTTAGATCAAAAATTTTAAAATAAAAAATTCCATGACCTAATTACCATAATTAACATTAATGGGCTTGATTAATTAATTGGGTTAGTCCAACTATTTTAATTAATTAATCAAAGTTCATTAAGAACTTTAATTATTTAGTATATTGGACTTGTACTCCTACAAGCCCATTAAACATATTTTCCACTATATTTAATTTAATATTTAATAAACTCAACTTTTGATTTTAATAAATTAAATCCTCAAATTTTATAAATTCAACCCATTTAATTTATTCTCTCCAAATTTTATAAATTCAACTTCTTGAATTTAATGTTTCAAAATTCAACTCCTTGAATTTATTTTCTCAAAATTTAATTATCATAAATTCAACTCCTTGAATTTACTATATCATAATATAAATTCAACTCCTTGAATTTATTCTCTCAATTTTTCTATAAATTCAACTCCTTGAATTTATTATCTCAACAGGGACAAATAATCCAGTACTTGTGTGAATCTTAATGGTTCAGGGATACAGCTAGCCGTTGGTTCACAACTCCTTGTGATTCAGGACATAATCCTTTATTCGGTCTTACCCTTAATTTGCCCCATTCTATGTATCAACAATTGATCATGAGAATGTCAGAAATCATATTTCTGATTAAACCCTTCGAATCATGGTAAGAGCGTCTAGTAGCATCGTCCCATGATTCCCTAGGTATCACTGATAGTGCTTGCAAGAACCAGTCGATTATGATTGACGTACAGTACGGTCCCTTCATCTCATATATCTCGATCGAATCTGTAACCATTGGTTCATCGAAGGTTGCATAATAATTCGATAACTATGTGATACATATAAATAGTGGCATCGCATGTACCATTGGAGAACTCCTTCTCCAATGTACATCTCTTACTCTGTCCAGAGATTCTACGCACTATTATTTCATCATATCACATAGGATATCCACACCCGCAGGTGAACGGTGAATCCTCGACTACAATGTACTGGCTCCTATATGTGTCGCAACTATACCCAACCTCGCTACCTGATGACTCTCCTGGAGCCGGTAAACGAGTCAAAGCAAAGCCCTAGCATATAGAGCCTCAGTGTTGTCCCGAGTCGTAAGAACTAATGGTGTACAATCATAACCACAGACTTATCCTCTCGATGAATGATAACAACTTGGAAAGTCCGATGGAGGGTTGTTCGGTATAATCATCATATGACTACCCATCTGCATGTTTGGACATCTCTATGCCCTTACCAAGAAACGCAGTACACAATATCACAGATGCTAGTCTCGAGCTCAAGCGATCTTTATCCATGCTTTAGGCGGCTGAATCGACTAGAAACGAATTTAGATCATACAGTGTTTACAAACGAGTTTCAACATCGAATTACGATTCATTTGTATTAAAGTATAATCAAGGTCTTTATCTATGTTGTTCACATAGGTATACAGATAAAGAATTAACAAATCATGAAATAATGAATTATATATAAAATAAAGATTGTTCATTACAACTGAGTCAATAAAATCACGAGCCAACAGTTGGCTTGCAGGGCATCTACTCTAACACTAATCGCCTGCTCAAGAACAACACATCATACACCTGCATGTCTGTGTGACTCTGTGCATGTGTGTTTATATGAGTAATCTAATTCCTTTTTTCCCAACCTAAATCATCTCTTTCAGTTTGCGCTATTGAGATTATACGGATTGATAACGAGTTGCGACTAGCAATAACCTATAGACATTGAAGGGATACTAAACCAAATTTAAACAGTGCAAGAGTTGAATGCATGAATAAAATTGATAAATTCCCTGCAAGACAAACTAATATTATATCATGATGAGAATAATTCAATTAATGAAACATAATTATTGATAAAGTGAGCCTTTTAACTCATCATGCTACTTTCATATTATTTTGACTTTCAAACACAACGTGATATGTTATGGGTACATAAAAAGGATTTGGCTATTAAATTTGATTTCTTAAGTTGAATTCATGAAGCTGGTAAATTACCGCCTGATTCAGACGAGCCCTCCATGACAAGCTTTACATCTTTCAATTTCATGGAAGATGTGACATAAAATACAAATTCCGACAAAGAACCACCCATTCCAAACGCATCTCTCTGTATATAAAGTGAGAAAATATTCATTTACATCTTTCCATCAAAAAAATCATAATCAAAATCTTTATGAATCGACTTGATATGTCACAAGGCAAATGGAACATAAATTGGATATAAACAACTGAAATGATAACATTTTATAATTATTTTTTCAAAGGAAAAAACTCATTAACCCATTTAAAAATCTATAACAAATGGAACATAAATTGGATATAAACAACTGAAATGATATCGAAGAAGACGGAAGCTGACAATGTCTTCGAGCTGAAGGCGGGACTTGATGGCCTCAAAGGTGTTGGATTGGATATCAGTAACAGTGATTTGTACAGAAGCTGAATCACTCTGCAAGGAATGCACATGAAACAAAAAGGGTTCAAGTGCGGCATTGTGGCGTAGGATCGGTTCCTTCATTATCTTTCACCTAGAAGTATGTCAAGAGTCGCTCTCATTGTTCGTGCAACCTCTTGGCACAAATGATCACCTCTCGCCATCTTCAACCAAGGTGTCACATGATAATCCAGCCTTTTAAAACACAATTATAAAAGGAGGTTTAAGACCACAATTACTTTAAAAATTAAATAAAAATAGAAATTGAGTTCAAAAGCTCGATTCCTTAAATTTTTTTTTAAAAGATGAGTCAAGGTTGAAGACCATGGCCCTTGATAAAAATATTAAATAAAAAGAAAAGTCGAGTTCAAGAATGAGGCTCTTTATAAATAAATTGAAAAAAACAGGGAGACGAAGTTTAATATCACATCCCCTCATAAAAGAATTAAATAAAAAGAGAAATTGAGTTAAAAACCTTGGCCCCTTTTGAAGAATATTTTTTTTTAAAAAAAAGAGAGGAGCCTAGGTTTAAGACCCTGGCCCTTCGTAAAAAAAAAAAACAGAGAGAAGTCGAGGTTCAAGACCTCAACCCCTCATAAAAAATAAATAAATAGAGAAGTCGAGTTCAAGACCTCGACCTTATAAATTAATTTTTTTAAAAGAATAAACGAGCCGAGGTTAATGACCCTTGCTTCTAATAAAACATTTTTTTAGAAAAAAGAGTTGTCGAGGTTCAGAACACCGCCCTCTCAAAAAAAATTTAAAAAATTAGAAGTCAAGTTTTATAACTTGTCCCCTTATAAGAAATTCAAAAAAAAAAAGACGAGCCTAGGTTAGGCCCAGGCGCTCACAAAAAAAAAAATGAAACCGAGTTCAAGAAATCGGCCTCTTATATTTTTATTTTGTAAAAGCCGAGGTTCCAGAGCATTTGGCCTAATAAAAAATTAAATTAAAAGGGATTTTGAGTTCGAAATCTTACCCCTTAGAAATAAATAAAAAAATAGGAATCGAGGTGGAAGACCTCGAATTCTCATATAAAAAAAAAAAGAGGAACCGAGGTTCAAGACCCCAACTTCTAATGAAAAATTAAAAAAAGAGGATCTAAGGTTCAAGACATCGGCCTTCAAAAAAATTAATTAAAAGAAAAGTTGAATTCAAGACCTCGGCTATTATAGCTAAATTTTTTTAAAAAAAGGTAGGGGAGGTTCAAGACCTCGGCTTCTCAAAAAATTAAAAGAAGAGACGAGGTTCAAGATTCTATTCACTCGTAAAATAGTTAAATAAAAAAGAATTCAAGTTCAAGGCCTTAGCCGCTTGTACATTTTTTTTAAAAAAAGAACAAATTCGATCACTCATACAAGAATTAAATAAAAAGAGAAATTGAGTTAAAAACCTTGGCCCCTTATGAAGAATATTTTTTAAAAAATAAAAGAGGAGCCGAGGTTTATGACCCTGGCCCTTCGTAAAAAAACAGAGAGAAGTCGAGGTTCATGACCCTTGCTTATAATAAAACATTTTTTTAGAAAAAAGAGTTGTCAAGGTTCAGAACACCGTCTTCTCAAAAAAAATTTAAAAAATTAGAAGTCCAGTTTTAGAACGTGTCCCCTTATAAAAAATTCAAAAAAAAAGAAGTGCCTAGGTAAAGCCCAGGTGCTCAACAAAAAAAAAAAATGAAACCGAGTTCAAGAAATCGGCCTCTTATAATTTTTTTTTATAAAAGCTGAGGTTCCAAAGCATCATGCCTAATAAAAAAATAAAATTAAAAGGGATTTTGAGTTCGAAATCTCACTTCTTAGAAATAAATAAAAAATTTGGAATCGAGGTGGAAGACCTCGAATTCTCAAATAAAAAAAAAGAGGAACCGAGGTTCAAGACCCCAATTTCTCATGAAAAATTAAAAAAAGAGGATCTAAGGTTCAAGACCTCGGCCTTCACAAAAAAATAAATAAAAAGAGAAGTTGAATTCACGACTTCGGCTATTTTAACTAAATTTTTAAAAAAGAAGGCAGAGGAGGTTCAAGACATCGGCTTCTCAAAAAATTAAAAGAGGAGACGAGGTTCAAGATTCTAGTCACTCGTAAAAAGTTATATAAAAAAGAATTCGAGTTCAAGGCCTTAGCCGCTTGTACATTTTTTAAAAAAAAGAACAGTCGAATTTTAAGATTCGATCACTCATAAAAGAATTAAATAAAAAGAGAAATTGAGTTAAAAACCTTGGCCCCTTATGAAGAATATTTTTTTTTTTAAAAAAAAGAGGAGACTAGGTTTAAGACCCTGGCCCTTCGTAAAAAAACAGAGAGAAGTCGAGGTTCAAGACCTCAGCCCCTCATAAAAAATAAATAAAAAGAGAAGTCGAGTTCAAGACCTCGGCCTTATAAATAAATTTTTTTAAAAAAAGAAACGAGCCGAGGTTCATGACCCTTGCTTCTAATAAAACATTTTTTTAGAAAAACGAGTTGTCGAGGTTCAGAACAGTGTTTTCTCAAAAAAAATTTAAAAAATTAGAAGTCAAGTTTTAGAACTTGTCCCCTTATAAGAAATTCAAAAAAAAAGACGAGCCTAGGTAAGGCCCAGGCGCTCACAAAAAAAAAATTTGAAACTGAGTTCAAGAAATCGGCCTCTTATATTTTTTTTTATAAAAGCCGAGGTTCCAGAGCATCAGACCTAATAAAAAATTAAATTAAAAGGGATTTTGAGTTCGAAATCTCACCCATTAGAATTAAAAAAAATAGGAATCGAGGTGGAAGACCTCGAATTCTCATATAAAGAAAAAAAAGAGGAACCGAGGTTCAAGACCCCAACTTCTCATGAAAATTTAAAAAACGAGGATCTAAGGTTCAAGATCTCGGCCTTCACAAAAAAATAAATAAAAAGAGAAGTTAAATTCAAGACCTCGGCTATTATAGCTAAATTTTTTTAAAAAAAGGTAGGGGAGGTTCAAGACCTCGGCTTCTCAAAAAATTAAAAGAAGAGACGAGGTTCAAGATTCTATTCACTCGTAAAATAGTTAAATAAAAAAGAATTCAAGTTCAAGGCCTTAGCCGCTTGTACATTTTTTTTTTAAAAAAGAACAAATTCGATCACTCATACAAGAATTAAATAAAAAGAGAAATTGAGTTAAAAACTGTTGTACGTGTGTCTTCCGAAAGAAAGGCTCCTGGACAAATCAACTGATAAAGCTTGAGTAGCTGGTGGCGGTTGCAACAAGCTAACTAACAAGGATAATCAGTTGGGAAGGATCTCAGATAAAAGGGAGGGATGCACATACAAATCAGTACACAACAAAGCAACAAGAGAAATACACCAAAAGAAGAGAGCGAGAGAAAGGTTGAGAGATCAAGGAATAAAAGCTTGATTGTATTCTTTCGTGTATTGGTGTAGAGACAATTCTGGCATGCTGTAACTTTCAAGAGTGTGAGTTTGATCAATAAGAATGGCTGTTCTCCCGTGGATGTAGGCTAGTTATAGCTGAACCACGTAAATCTCTCGAGTGTTTTTTTCTTCCTTTTATGGTGTTATTCTTGTTTACTCTTCTGTCTTTGGTTGATCATCACAAGCCGCTCAGGATAGTGATCGGAAAATCATAATCAATAAACAAAAACCTTGGCCCCTTATGAATAATATTTTTTGAAAAAAAAAAAGAGGAGCCGAGGTTTATGACCCTGGCCCTTCGTAAAAAAACAGAGAGAAGTCGAGGTTCATGACCCTTGCTTCTAATAAAACATTTTTTTAGAAAAAAGAGTTGTCGAGGTTCAGAACAACGTCCTCTCAAAAAAATTTAAAAAATTAGAAGTCAAGTTTTAGAACTTGTCCCCTTATAAGAAATTAATAAAAAAAAACGAGCCTAGGTTAGGCCCAGGCGCTCACAAAAAAAGAAGAAGTTGAAACCAAGTTCAAGAAATCGGCCTTTTATAATTTTTTTTATAAAAGCCGAGGTTCCAGAGCATCAGGCCTAATAACAATTTAAATTAAAAGGGAGTTTAAGTTCAAAATCTCACTTCTTAGAAATAAATAAAAAAATTGGAATCGAGGTGGAAGACCTCGAATTCTCATATAAAAAAAAGAGGAACCGAGGTTCAAGACCCCAACTTCTCATGAAAAATTAAAAAAAGAGGATCTAAGGTTCAAGACCTTGGCCTTCACAAAAAAATAAATAAAAAGAGAAGTTGAATTCAAGACCTCGGCTATTATAACTAAATTTTTAAAAAAGAAGGCAGAGGAGGTTCAAGACCTCGGCTTCTCAAAAAATTAAAAGAGGAGACGAGGTTCAAGATTCTAGTCACTCGTAAAAAGTTATATAAAAAAGAATTCGAGTTCAAGGCCTTAGCTGCTTGTACATTTTTTTAAAAAAAGAACAGTCGAATTTTAAGTTCGATTGCTCATGAAAGAATTAAATTAAAAGAGAAATTGAGTTAAAAACCTTGGCCCCTTATGAAGAATATTTTTTTTAAAAAAAAAGAGGAGCCGAGGTTTAAGACCCTGGCCCTTCGTAAAAAAAACAGAGAGAAGTCGAGGTTCAAGACCTCAGCCCCTCATAAAATATAAATAAAAAGAGAAGTCGAGTTCAAGACCTCGGCCTTATAAATAAATTTTTTAAAAAGAATAAACGAGCCGAGGTTCATGACCCTTGCTTCTAATAAAACATTTTTTTAGAAAAAAGAGTTGTCGAGGTTCAGAACACCGTCCTCTCAAAAAAAAATTAAAAAATTAAAAGTCAAGTTTTAGAACTTGTCTCCTTATAAGAAATTCAAAAAAAAAAAAAAAGACGAGCCTAGGTTAGGCACAGGCGCTCACAAAAAAAAAATTTGAAATCGAGTTCAAGAAATCGGCCTCTTATAATTTTTTTTATAAAAGCCGAGGTTCCAGAGCATCAGGCCTATTAAAAAATTAAATTAAAAGGGAGTTTGAATTCGAAATCTCACCCCTTAGAAATAAATAAAAAAATAGGAATCGAGATGGAAGACCTCAAATTCTCATATAAAAAAAAAAAAGCGGAACCGAGGTTCAAGACCCCAACTTCTCATGAAAAATTAAAAAAAGAGGATCTAAGGTTCAAGACCTCATCCTTCACAAAAAAATAAATAAAAAGAGAAGTTGAATTCAAGACCTCGGCTATTATAACTAAATTTTTAAAAAAGAAGGCAGAGGAGGTTCAAGACCTCGGCTTCTCAAAAAATTAAAAGAGGAGACGAGGTTCAAGATTCTAGTCACTCGTAAAAAGTTATATAAAAAAGAATTCGAGTTCAAGGCCTTAGCTGCTTGTACATTTTTTTAAAAAAAGAACAGTCGAATTTTAAGATTCGATTGCTCATGAAAGAATTAAATTAAAAGAGAAATTGAGTTAAAAACCTTGGCCCCTTATGAAGAATATTTTTTTTTAAAAAAAAAGAGGAGCCGAGGTTTAAGACCCTGGCCCTTCGTAAAAAAAACAGAGAGAAGTCGAGGTTCAAGACCTCAGCCCCTCATAAAATATAAATAAAAAGAGAAGTCGAGTTCAAGACCTCGGCCTTATAAATAAATTTTTTAAAAAGAATAAACGAGCCGAGGTTCATGACCCTTGCTTCTAATAAAACATTTTTTTAGAAAAAAGAGTTGTCGAGGTTCAGAACACCGTCCTCTCAAAAAAAAATTAAAAAATTAAAAGTCAAGTTTTAGAACTTGTTTCCTTATAAGAAATTCAAAAAAAAAAAAAAGACGAGCCTAGGTTAGGCACAGGCGCTCACAAAAAAAAAAATTTGAAATCGAGTTCAAGAAATCGGCCTCTTATAATTTTTTTTATAAAAGCCGAGGTTCCAGAGCATCAGGCCTATTAAAAAATTAAATTAAAAGGGAGTTTGAATTCGAAATCTCACCCCTTAGAAATAAATAAAAAAATAGGAATCGAGATGGAAGACCTCAAATTCTCATATAAAAAAAAAAAAGCGGAACCGAGGTTCAAGACCCCAACTTCTCATGAAAAATTAAAAAAAGAGGATCTAAGGTTCAAGACCTCATCCTTCACAAAAAAATAAATAAAAAGAGAAGTTGAATTCAAGACCTTGGCTATTATAGCTAATTTTTTTTAAAAAAAGGTAGGGGAGGTTCAAGACCTCGGCTTCTCAAAAAATTAAAAGAAGAGACGAGGTTCAAGATTCTATTCACTCGTAAAATAGTTAAATAAAAAAGAATTCAAGTTCAAGGCCTTAGCCGCTTGTACATTTTTTTAAAAAAAGAACAGTCGAATTTTAAGATTCGATCACGCATAAAAGAATTAAATAAAAATAGAAATTGAGTTAAAAACCTTGGCCCCTTATGAAGAATATTTTTTTTTTAAAAAAAAAAGAGGAGCCGAGATTTAAGACCATGGCCCTCCGTAAAAAAAACAGAGAGAAGTCAAGGTTCAAGACCTCAGCCCCTCATAAAAAAATAAATAAAAAGAGAAGTCGAGTTCAAGACCTCGGCCTTATAAATAAATTTTTTTAGAAAAATAAACGAGCCGAGGTTCATGACCCTTGCTTCTAATAAAAATTTTTTTAGAAAAAAGAGTTGTCGAGGCTCAGAACACCGTCCTCTCAAAAAAAATTTAAAAAAAAATTAGAAGTCAAGTTTTAGAACTTATCCCTTTATAAGAAATTCAAAAAAAAAAAAAGAAGTGCCTAGGTAAGGCCCAGGCGCTCAACAAAAAAAAAATAAAAAAAATTTGAAACCATGTTCAAGAAATCGGCTTGTTATAATTTTTTTTTTTTTAAAGCCAAGGTTCCAGAGCTTCTGGCCTAATAAAAAAATTAAATTAAAAGGGTGTTTCGGTACGAAATCTCACTCCTTAGAATCAAATAAAAAAATAGGAATCGAGGTGGAAGATGTTGAGGATCGAGGAAGAGTTTAGAGGGGGAGGGGGAGGGGAGGGGGGGTGAATGAATTCTTCTCCAATTTCTTCTTTTCTTTCTTGGATAAAGAAGGTGCTAAAATCCTGTTAGAGATAGTAGCTTATCTTGTCGTGAATACTTCCAACAGATTACAATATTAAGTGCGGAAACAATCTGATGGAGAGAATAAAAATAGTAATATCAGTAGACAATAGTTGTTTATGGAAGTTCGAAGATAAAGTCTTCTACGTCTCCCCTTCTTCTGTTTCCAGAAGGTATCACTAAGAGACTTTGGATTTTACAGTACAACTCTTGTACACACCCACTTCAGCAGAGCTTACCCTTTGCCTACTGAAACTCTTAGTTACTCAACACAGTGAAAATACGACACAACAAAGTTTTGAAAAGACTCTTTTCAGATTACAAACTCTTCTTGATAAAATATGAGTGCAGTGAATAATTGTGAAGAGTGTAAGAAATAGTAGCACAAAATGATCTCAATAGATCAGATATCTGCTATGAAGCGTGTGCTACTTTTCTTTATGTTGAACTCGGAGATATTAAGGATTCTCGTTTCGTGAAATACAGATTGATTTTGAGACTTGTTTCGCAATGTCTTCTATATGGGTTTGTTCCATATATATAGGTGACTGAGTTCAACGTCTTTAATCAGAAACTATTTTCTGACTTCTGATATAAGCAGCTTTATTACCGAAATAGGTTCTTGCAGAAAAGCTATAAAACAATCAGTCATGTTTTATACTAAAATCGGCAAAGTGAATTAAATGTCTTCGTACAGTGATTAATGCTGCAATTAATACTTGTACTAGAAAAAGGTAACGGTAACATTTAAAGCTGATAACATTAAGATGTCGAGTCTAATAAAGTCCTTTCTTCAGCTTTTGATTCTATATCCGTTTAGGTACTTATCCTGCTTTTCTCCGCTACTGATTTTGCTTTTTAGTTATCTGCTGTTTTAACGAGTGATCTACTGGTTTTGATTTTCATCGCCACAATAAATTTAGATCTAACAATTTCTCCCTTTGTGGTGATGCAAAAACCTAGATAATGTTAGAACGATAATAAAGATAAGATAAATGCAAAACATAAATATAAGAAAGCAGTAAGAGTTTTAGCACGAATTTTAATTATTGGTTTCAATATCCCTGTAAATGATTTCTTCATTCTTGTCATCTTGGTCTCTTTGTCTGACTGAGGATTCTGCGTTATCTCTGTTTCTCCTTTGTTCTTCTTCTGTTAGAACTCTTTCTCTTTGTTCTTCTTCTTCCCCCTTTTTGGCATCATGGGCAATGACCCGAGCAAGTAAGTCATCCATGCGTCCAGACAAGTTTTGAATCCCATTCGTAACCATTTCCAGATAAGGGGCCTGAGTAGAAACTCGGTCATGAAGAGTAGTGAGAAATTGAGATTGGGAGTCAAACTTGGCATCCAAAGATTCCATGGTGTTAGAGAATGAGCGGATAAGTGCATCATGATCAGTGAGACGTTGCAAAATATCATTCTGACCAAGCACTAAGGTACCGTATCCTTTGGAAATTGTTTGTCTGAAGGCAATGGTTTCAGCATGCATCCTGTTCACAGATTCAGCCATGTTGAATATTTTCCTTGTAATGTGGTCTTGAAAGAACTTAGAACCACTGACTTCTGCAGCATGTTCATGAGATAGCTTCCGAACTATATCGGAGAGATTGTTGAGATTATTCTGTAAAATATTTATCTCATGTTCGATATCGAATGGTTCTGGTGACAGAGTTCTTTCACGCATACGACGCTTCATTTCTTCAATTTGATCATCATGAGCAGTTCGGGCAATTGTGGATAATGCCAATGCAGTATAGGGTTGAGCTTCTGCTTGAGCAGAAGAAGTAGGAACGAGAGTAGTAGATAATGCAGTAGTGAGGCCTTCCTGACCAGCAGATTGTTCGGCAGCCACGGGTTCAACAGCAGGTTCAAAAACAGTAGAAGGTGTAGGAAGTGTGCTTTCTGCTGGTTGAACTACTGCCATGGCGTTCGATTGTTGATCAGGTTGAATTGAATCATTCAAAATCAGGACCATCTCCTCTTGATGTTCAGTAGAGAAAATCGCCAAATTCAGCAAGGAAGAAGACTGGTCAGCATGCGATTCTTCCTGAGTTGGTTCTGCTGGTTGGATAGTTGGGTTGCCGGAATCATCAGCTGGAATGGTATCCGATACCGCAGGGGAGTCCCGAGTGATAGATTGAATGACTTCCTCTACTAAAGCCAATTCACGAACAGATACAAGTGAAGAGGACGGAATAGGCACCTTGGAAAATGCAGGAGTACTGGAAACTATAGCTTCTGGAATAGCTATAGATTGTTCCTCAACTGACTGAATCTGAGCAAGATCCGGAATAAGGCCTATTGAATACGGTTCAGTCTCTCCAAAATTTTGTTCTTGGGAACTGAGTTGCTCATCCATCATTCTCAGACGTTCTGTCAGTATAAGGATCACTTCTTGATCGTGAGCAGCAGTTGGGATTAATGCATCAAAATTGGACTGAAGATTCTTTAAGATTGAGTCCAGTTTGTTTCGTTTAATCTGCTCAATAATGAAGCTCCGATGGCGCATCGCTTCAATCACATTCTCTGTCTATGCAAGATCAAAGACTTTCAACTCATGCCTTACTGGTCGTCCAAATGAACCCTTAGTTTTGAAAAAGGTGAGGGGATGAAATACCCTGACCTTGTGCCATTCATCAAAGAACTCCATTTCCTCATTTGCAAAATTTTCGATTTCTTCGAGATGAAGATCAACACCAGTCGAGACAGATGATTGGGTAGTCTGAAAATTTGGTTGTTTCACAAGTTTCTCTTTTCCCTTTCCAGAAACAGATACAGTCGACACCGGTCGAAACACAGAAGACCCTGCAGTAGATTCTCGAAAGACAATCATAAGTCTAAAAGTTGACCCAGTAGATGTTGTTGGAATAACAACAGTAGTGGTTGGTGAAGAGGCAGAGACAGTTGGTCGAGTAGAGAAAACAGCTTTTGGGAACACTTGCCTCAAATGAACAGTTTCCAATTCAGAGATTGCTGCTGTCTTCTTGATCCGAAGAACAGTTCGAGCCTTCTTTTTGAGGGGAGTGGGTGGCTGAGAGGGTTTGGTAGGAGCAGCAGACTCCTCTGATACTGTTTTGTCAGAATCAATAGAGATGACCACTCTCTTTCTTTTATCTTTCTTCTGAAGTGCCACAGCCTTAGTTTGATCATCGCCTTCTTCCTTTTTCATAGAAATAAACTCAGCCACAGTTGGCTTAGGTCGAAGAGCAAGCACGTTGGTAACGTCTAACATAGTGACATATGATGGGTCCGATTCAGAAGTGAGGGCAAAACCAGCATCTTTTAGCATTGTGCTGATCTGAACAGCAAATCCATTGCTTTTCCTTGAAAACATGTCTTTCATCATTCGAAACAAGAAATGACTCCAATCCATTTTAATTTCTGAAGTGATGGCAACCATCACTTGGACTTTCTCCTTAGTCATCTTATCAAATGTGCCAGCTTTGACCAGTAAGGCCTTTGCCACAATGTCAGCAAGCACTTGATACTCTATTTTGAGAAGCTTCTTGAAGCAAGATGAAGACAATTCTTCTCCAGAAGCTGAGAAGGTGCTGAGAGCAGTAGACATCTCTTGCTTAGAAATATCGGAGAGTTCAGAAGTACCTGAGCATGGGAGGAAGAAGGTTGATCCCAATAGTGCTGCATCAATGGAGATGGATGCGTTTCCTTGAGAGTGAATGATCTTTCCTTCTTGAATAGTTGCCCTAGCATAGAAATCCAGAAGAGCAGTTTTGTATATCGTAGTAGGTGCTTCCAAGAATCTTCGGAGTCCTGATTTTTCTAGGGCTCGAAACATCTGCAGAAGATTCTCATCCTTGATGGTAAGGACAGAGGAGAAGTTAACCTGGTAAGCATTCAGAATGTAAGCTCCGGCCATTTGTTTCCTTTAAAGAAAGTAACTTCAAAGAGATTGAGTAATCACGATTTCAAAAGAAAGCAGTAGTTAGAGAATAAGGTTTTGGAAACGTAAAAATGAATAGAAGAGACAAAGGCAGTTAATATTAAAGAAAATTTACAGTCGTCATTGTAAACACAAGGACACGTGTCAATATGTTTATGGTTGAGTTATTATTATTATTATTTAAAAAAAAATTAGAGCGTGTCAGATAGACTAATGATTTCAAAATTTGAAATTTAGTGATAAGAGCGGGCTGTCCAAGCGGTTACTTTTGAAATAATCAGAAGAGAAGTTGTCGTTTTATGATAACGTCTACTGGAAGTTTTAAAGTACTGAAATAATTGAGCACTTTGATAAAACCAGTAGACTTGTTGTTTTATCAAAAAGGACAGATATTCTATCTGTTTTCGGAAAAAGATATGAAAATCTTAGTCTAACTAAAAGACTGTTCCCCCTCGATAAATGCAACCAATAAATGCTGAGATGTGATATCTGAGGACAAGAGGGATGAATCTTGGTATTCGTGTAACCAAATTGCCGTCTCTTCAGCTTCCTGAGACTCTATATAAGTGCCTGCAAGTTTAGAGACTAATTCATTCAAGAGTTCTTTTATCAAACCAATACACATGATAGGTGCAAATGATATCTCGGAGTCTTCTCCAGAGTCAGAATCAGCAGAGAAATTCCAAAGACAATTTTCAGTCTCTAGTAAGCAGATGTTTGAAGACATCTTTTTCCAATACATTAGTGCTGACAAGACCCAAGCTTGCCAGAGTCTTACAAGACCCAAGCTTGCTGGAATCTTTTCGGAGAAGACCATCCTTTTCTTGCTGAAGTAGTTTGCAACAAGAAAAATACTTCAAGCTGCTGATATCAACAAATGTAGTAGATAAAGTCAATGTAAAGCTTCTGGTTAAAGAAAATTTTGACATTGCTTATCTACTGCTTTCATTGAATAATAAAATAGTTTGAGTAAGAAAAGCTTAGTCTGGTAAATCAGAAGACGTTTCGGTTGACTTGAGACTTTTCACTTCTTCGTCGTTTAATGTACTGAAATGGTTCCTTAATAAAATTTCAGTTGAAGTAAATGGTGTCTCTTTATTTTTCTGCAAATAACTCAATGTCAACTGAATAACTGATAAATGATAAAAGAAATCCAGAAGGGAGTTTGTCGTCTTGTGATAGCTTCTACTGGAAGATAAAGAGTGCCTTGTTTTATCAAAAAGACAAATCGCCTTCTGTATCTGACATGAAATCAAGTATAGTCAGAGTAAAGTTCCCCCTAAATTAATGCAATAATTAAATAATAATTTTTGGTAATTGAGCCATCGATAGCTTGACACAGAACGCTTCACATTCTTTAATGCAGTCATAATTACCTCGATCTTTGGTACCAGGTTTGTCATCTATAAATACAGGCATAGAGGTTATCCATATAGTCACTTTTAAACAACAAGAATATGGCAGGAAAGAATAGTTCTGATTTGGCCGAGGAGTTCATGAAGGAAGTGAAAGCTGCAAGGAGGGAGGCAATAGAGGGCAAGGTGCTGGAGAAGGCACTTGCTACTTGGACTAAGGTCCAGGAGCTTCAGTCCTCCTTTGAAGGTGGGCTGGTGTCTTCTACCAGGGAGCTGATAGCAATGGAGAAGTATTATCGACGTCTCCATAGTGCTGACAGCGCAGACGTCTTCTCTGAAGATGGCGTCTACCTCCTCATGCTCTTAAAGGAGCAGAGGACTCTGAAAAAGATTGTTTTTCAGAGGAGTTTCTGCGTACCTCCACCGGAGAGCTGACCACCTGGTTGGCAATCTGGAGAGAGTACATTAAAAATGAAATAAAGAATGTACGCCCCCGCTTCTATTATTAATGAAGTTTTTATATTTTGTTTACTGATTGTCTCTTTCGCTCAGCTTTTATTTTCTGCAAACTAAAACTGAACAATCACAAGAGAAGATTAAGTCACAATATATCAATGGAATGAAGATAACAGACAATTAATTTAAGTCTCTCAATCCAAGTGTATTTCGAAAATAAGAAAACTTATTCTCAGGAAAAGGTTTCGTAAAGCTATCTGCTGTTTGTTGATCAGTAGGGACATATTCCAGACGAATGTCCTTCTTCTGCACGTGATCTCTGATAAAATGATGTCTGATATCTAAGTGCTTCATTCTGGAATGAAGTACTGGATTTTGTGTAATTGCAATAGCACTGGTATTGTCACAGAAGATAGGTGATTCAGATGCCTGAATTCCGTAGTCTTTTAATTGTTGTTGCATCCATAGTATTTGAGAACAGCAGCTTCCAGCAGCCAGATATTCTGCTTCTGTAGTAGATGTGGCTATAGAAGTCTGCTTTTACTAAACCAGGAGATCAGCCTATCACCAAGGAATTGACAGAAACCACTTGTGCTTTTCCTGTCTAATTTGCAACCTGCATAATCAGCATCTGAATATCCAATAAGATTGAACGATGAATCATTAGGATACCATACACCGACATTTTGAGTTCCTTTCAAGTGCTTCAAAATACGTTTAGCAGCAATATAATGAGATTGTTTAGGGTTTGATTGAAATCTCGCACTAACACAAACAGCAAACATAATATCTTGTCTACTGGCAGTAAGATATAACAATGAGCTAATAAGACCACGATACTGAGTTACCTCTACTGGAATTCCACTTTCATCTTTATCAAGTTTGATAGATGAGCTCATTGGAGTGGAAATAGCAGAGCATGCTTCCATACCAAACTTTTTCAGAATCTCCTTAGTATACTTGGCTTGATTTATGAAAATTCCAGTATCAAGTTGTTTGATCTGTAATCCTAAGAAGAATGTTAATTCTCCCATCATGCTCATTTCGAATTGATCCTGCATCAACTTAGCAAACTTTGCACATAGTTTGGGGTTAGTTGACCCAAAAATAATATCGTCAACGTAAATCTGCACTAATAGGATATGTTTATTTTTTATTAGAGTTAACAGAGTTTTGTCTATTGTCCCAATTGTAAAATCATGATTGACAAGAAATTGTGATAGAGTATCATACCATGCTCTAGGTGCCTGTTTTAGACCATACAAGGCTTCGTGTAATTTGAATACATGATGAGGTAAGAAATGATCAATAAAACCTGGAGGTTGTTCGACGTAGACCTCTTCTTGTAGTAGACCATTTTGAAAAGCACTCTTCACGTCCATTTGATAGACTTTGAAATTTTTGAAAGCAGCAAGGGCCAAAAATATTCTAATAGCTTCAAGCCTTGCTACTGGTGCGTAGGTTTCATCATAGTCTATTCCTTCTTCTTGTCTAAAGCCTTGAACCACCAGTCTTGCTTTATTTCTGATCACTGTGCCTTCTTCATTTAGTTTGTTTCTGAATACCCACCGGGTTCCAATGACAGCTTGGTGAGATGGTCTAGGTACTAGAAACCAAACTTCGTTTCTTTTGAATTGATTCAGCTCTTCTTGCATAGCTTCAATCCAACTAGGATCCAGAAGGGCTTCTTCAATTTTCTTTGGTTCATCCTGAGAAATGAAAGCAGCGTGCATATATTCATTAATCATTTGCCTTCTGGTTCTCAAAGGTGCTGCTGGATTTCCAATAACCAAAGAGGGAGGATGAGATTTTCTCCAAATAAAAGGGTTTAAAGGAATTTCTTCCTGGTTTGATATATTTGGATTGATCTCATCTGAACAAGTAGCAGGTTTTGGATTATCAGCTGCTGGTACTGGTATGTCTAATATTTGTACTTCTGGTTCTGCTAATGGAATGTCTGGTTCTTGATTTTGAACATCTTTTATAATGGCTTCTGTATCATCTTCACTATCCAGTTCCAAGTGAATTTTGTCTAACCTGTTACTCAAATTTGACATATTAGATATTTCACGAGTACTGCTGTCTTCGTCAAAGACAACATGAATCGATTCTTCAACAGTAAGAGTTCTATTATTGAAGATTCTGAAGGCTTTTCTCACAGCAGAGTAACCAAGGAAAAGTCCAGCATCTGATTTTGAATCAAATGCAGTTAAGTAGTTTTTGCCATTATTGAGCACAAAACAATTACAGCCGAAAACATGAAAATAAGATACATTAGGCTTACTTCCTTTCCATATCTCATAAGGAGTCTGGTTATGCCTTTTGTTGATCATTGTTTTGTTTTGCGTATAGCATGCAGTGTTGATTGCTTCTGCCCAGAAGCGCTGAGAGATGTCTGCATCTGCTAGCATTGTTCTAGCAACTTCTTTGAGGGTTCTGTTTCTCCTCTCAGCTACTCCGTTTTGTTGAGGCTGTTCTGGCAGCTGAATATTCATGATGAATCCCCTGTTCATCTAAGTACAGCTCAAGAATTCTGTTAGTGAACTCAGTGCCCCGATCACTTCTGATTTAATTATAGAAGAGGATTTTTCATTTTGAATCTTTTTCAGAAGCTTGATCAGGAGGCTACTGGTTTGATCTTTTCCAGCAAGAAATATTACCCAAGTGAATCTAGAAAAATCATTAATAACAAGGGTATATTTCATTCCCCCTAAGCTCATGATAGGGATTGGACCAAATAAGTCCATATGCAGTAATTCCAAACATCTTGAAGTTGATTTTCTTCCTTTTTTCTTGAAGCTGGATCTGACCTGTTTCCCAAGCTGACATGTAGAACAAACATGATTCTTAACAAATTTAATATCAGGCAAACCATCAACTAAATTCTGCTTTTTGAGATTATTGATTGATTTGAAATTCATATGATTCAATCTCTTGTGCCAGAGCCAATGTTTATCACTAAGAGAGGAAACTAAACATGTAGGAGCATTAACATGATCTAAGTTCCAAAAAACTTTGTAAGTGTTGCCTTCTCTCTTTCCAGTTAACACAGTAGACTCAACAGAATCTTTAACTATGCATGTGTGCTTCTGAAAAATTACAGAATAACCATTATCACACAGTTGACTAATGCTGATTAAATTATAACAGAGATTCTCAACCAGTAGTACGTCATTGATAGTTATGTTACCATGGATAATCTTACCCTTACCCACGGTTTTATCTTTTGAGTTATCTCCAAACGTTATTTTTGGTCCAGTACAACTCATTACTTCTGAAAATAGATTCTTCTGTCCAGTCATGTGTCTGGAACATCCACTGTCCAGATACCATGTGGAGCTGCTTACTTTAGCTATCTTTACCTGTTCCTGCAAACACAAATTTTAGTATTTGGTACCCAATCTACTTGGGTCCAACCTTATTAGTCCCTTAGGAACCCATATTTGTACAATTTTTGGTGATTTTGTACTTCGGTATCCATAGAGGTGTGTGCAGCAGAGGGTCTATTATTTCTATGTATTTCAGAATGTTGTTCTTCCCTTCTGTTCCTGTTGTCTAGCCTGTATCTCATCTGAACAGATTTAGAATTATAGTACTGGTAGTTTTTAACCTTCATAGGGGGTTGTCTTCCTGAGTTGAATCCTCTACTGGATCCAGAACTTTGGTCAACTCTTCCCTTAGGTTCAATATAACCAAGACCATTATTCTTTCTTCTGTTCATCTGATTCACATTTCTTTCAACTTGAACAGTCGATACTTCCGGTTCATATGCCACACTGGATTTAACAAATCGAATGTATGTTGTTTTGTTGATATCCAGTTCTGGCTGAGTACTGATTTCAAAAGTGCTTTCATTATTGCTGAATCCGAGACCACTTCTATCTCCGGATTGCTTCTGCAATTCTTGCATCTTTTCCAATGAAATGGAAGACTTATTCCAAGCATTTACCAGAACAGACAACTTCTGATTTTCAGTTTTCATTGTCTGGTAATCTGCTTTTACTTTCTCATTCTCGGTTTTTAACTTACTCATCTCCACTTTCAAATCATCGCAGCTATTCTCTTGCAAACAAGTGAACTTACTGACTTGATTTCTTAAGCTTAGATTTTCAGTCTTAACTTCCTCGAATGATTGAGAAAGTCTTGAGTACTCACTTACCATGTCATATAATGCCTTAATTAAATCAGTTCGTGTAAATTCGTCAGAATCGAAGTCGAATACCTCTTCAGATGTTGAGTTTGATTCAACATCTGCCATAAGACATTTAATCTCTTCTGCATCACTTTCACTAGAATGACTTTCTGAATCAGATGACTCAGAGCTGGAATCCGCCCATTTAGATTTGCTTTCTTCAGCAATCATTGCTTTGCGTTCTTTTCTGAACTTTTTGTCATTCCTTTTGTACTCTTTCTTCTTCTGGTCATCTTTCATGGGCTTTGGACAGTCAGCAATAAAGTGACCAATCTTTCCACAGTTGAAACATGCCATATCACCAGTTGGTGAATCTTTCTTGAAGTTACGATTAGGGTTTTGGTAGGCTCGGTGATTCTTTCTCATGAATCTAGAGAACTTTTTCACCAATAAGGACATAGCTTCATTGCTGATTTTTTCAGCAGTCTTTTCAGAAATACTTTCAGTAAGGGTAATAGGTACTGCTTGTGGAATGACTGCAGCAGCAGCAGTAGAAGAAATAGCAGTAGTAGCAGCAAGGGCCTTGGTTGGCAGATTTGTTGAGGACTCTTCTCCACCTCTTAGTTCTAGTTCAAACTCGTAGGCTTTTAAGTCGGCAAACAAGTCATGTAATTCCAACTTGTTTAGATCTTTAGAGACTCTAATAGCCATTGTTTTTACGTCCCATTCTCTGGGTAATGCTCTCATTACTTTGAGCGCTATTTCTCGATTGCCGTGCTCTTTGCCCAGAGCTGCTAGCTCATTGACTAGGCTACTAAAACGTTCATCAAACTCATTTAGAGTTTCACCAGCCTTCATTTTTAAATTTTCAAATTTCTGCATTTCTACAGACAGTTTATTTTCTTTTGTTTGCTCATTTCCTTCACATATCTGAATGAGCTTTTCCCAGATCTCTTTAGCAGTAGAACACATCTTGATTTTGCTGAATGTGTTCTTATCAAGAGTTTTGTAAAGAATGTCCTTAGCGACATTATCAAGATTGGCTTTCTTCTTATCTTCGCCAGTCCATTCGTTTCGTGGTTTTTCAACCATTTGAGGTGCACCTTCAGTAACAGCAATAGCTGTATTTGGCTTTAAGATCTTTAATGGTCCGTCTGTGATGACATACCACATGTCATCATCCTGCGCTGCAAGGTGAGCTTGCATACGGATCTTCCAATCATCAAAATCTTCTTTCGAGAACATGGGAACCTTGCTGAAGTGTGCCATCTGTATGTATTTTCAGGGACAAGAATAACCTGCTCTGATACCAATTGTTGGGGATCGAGGAAGAGTTTAGAGGGGGGGTGAATGAACTATTCTCCAATTTCTTCTTTTCTTTCTTGGATAAAGAAGGTGCTAAATCTGTTAGAGATAGTAGCTTATCTTGTCGTGAATACTTCCAACAGATTACAATATTAAGTGCGGAAACAATCTGATGGAGTGAATGAAAATAGTAATATCAGTAAACAATAGTTGTTTATGGAAGTTCGAAGATAAAGTCTTCTACGTCTCCCCTTCTTCTGTTTCCAGAAGGTATCACTAAAAGACTTTGGATTTTACAGTACAACTCTTGTACACACCCACTTCAGCAGGGCTTACCATTTGCCTACTGAAACTCTTAGTTACTCAACACAGTGAAAATACGACACAACAAAGTTTTGAAAAGACTCTTTTCAGATTACAAACTCTTCTTGATAAAATATGAGTGCAGTGAATAATTGTGAAGAGTGTAAGAAATAGTAGCACAAAATGATCTCAATAGATCAGATATCTGCTATGAAGCGTGTGCTACTTTTCTTTATGTTGAACTCGAAGATATTAAGGATTCTCGTTTCGTGAAATACAGATTGATTTTGAGACTTGTTTCGCAATGTCTTCTATATGGGTTTGTTCCATATATATAGGTGACTGAGTTCAACGTCTTTAATCAGAAACTGTTTTCTGACTTCTTATATAAGCAGCTTTATTACCGAAATAGGTTCTTGCAGAAAAGCTATAAAACAATCAGTCATGTTTTATACTAAACTCGGCAAAGTGAATTAAATGTCTTCGTACAGTGATTAATGCTGCAATTAATACTTGTACTAGAAAAAGGTAACTGTAACATTTAAAGCTGATAACGTTAAGATGTCGAGTCTAATAAAGTCCTTTCTTCAGCTTTTGATTCTATATCCGTATAGGTACTTATTCTGCTTTTCTCCGCTACTGATTTTGCTTTTTAGTTATCTGCTGTTTTAACGAGTGATCTACTGGTTTTGATTTTCATCGCCACAATAAATTTAGATCTAACAGAAGACCTCGAATTCTCGTATAAAAATAAAAGAGGAACCGAGGTTCAAGACCCCAACTTCTCATGAAAAATTAAAAAAAGAGGATCTAGGGTTCAAGACCTCGGCCTTCACAAAAAAATAAATAAAAAGAGAAGTTGAATTCAAGACCTCGACTATTATAACTAAATTTTTAAAAAAGAAGGCAGAGGAGGTTCAAGACCTCGGCTTCTCAAAAAATTAAAAGAGGAGACGAGGTTCAAGATTCTAGTCACTCGTAAAATAGTTAAATAAAAAAAAATTCGAATTCAAGGCCTTAGCCACTTGTACATTTTTTAAAAAAAGGACAGTCGAATTTTAAGATTCGATCACTCATGAAAGAATTAAATAAAAAGAGAAATTGAGTTAAAAACCTTGGCCCCTTATGAAGAATATTTTTTTTGAAAAAAATTGAGGAGCCGAGGTTTAAGACCCTGACCCTTCGTAAAAAAAAAACAGAGAGAAGTAGAGGTCCAAGACCTCAACCCCTCATAAAAAATAAATAAAAAGAGAAGTCGAGTTCAAGACCTCGGCGTTACAAATAAATTTAAAAAAAAAACGAGCCAAGGTTCATGACACCCTTGCTTCTAATAAAACATTTTTTTAGGAAAAAAAAGTTGTCGAGGTTCAGAACATCGTCCTGTAAAAAAAAATTTAAAAATTAAAGTCAAGTTTTTGAACTTGTCCCGTTATAAGAAATTCAAAGAAAAGAAGAGCCCAGGTTAGGCCCATGCGCTCACAAAAAAAAAAAAATTGAAACCGAGTTCAACAAATCGGCCTCTTATAATTTTTTTATAAAAGCCAAGGTTTCAGAGCATCAGGCTTAATGAAAAATTAAATTACAATGGAGTTTGAGTTCGAAATCTCACACCTTAGAAATAAATAAAAAAATATGAATCGAGGTGGAAGACCTCAAATTCTCATATAAAAGAAAAAGAGAAATCGAGGTTCAAAACCCCAACTTCTCATGAAAAATTAAAAAAAGAAGATCTAAGGTTCAAGACCTCGGCTTTCACCAAAAAATAAATAAAAAGAGAAGTTGAATTCAAGACCTCGGGTATTATAACTAAATTTTTAAAAAAGAAGGCAGAGGAGGTTCAAGACCTCGGCTTCTCAAAAAATTAAAAGTGGAGACGAGGTTCAAGATTCTAGTCACTCGTAAAATAGTTAAATATAAAAGAATTCGAGTTCAAGGCCTTAGCCGCTTGTACATTTTTTTTAAAAAAAGGAACAATCGAAGTTTAAGATTCGATCACTCATGAAAGAATTAAATAAAAAGAGAAATTGAGTTAAAAAGCTTGGCCCTTTATGAAGATTTTAAAAAAAAAAATTAAGAGGAGGCGAGGTTCAAGGCCCGACTTCTCATACAAAAATTAGAAGGAAAAAAAAAATGAAAAGCCGAATTTCAAGACCCCGACCCAAATAAAACAAATTAAATAAAGAGCTAAGTCTAGTTTAAGACTTCCGCCTCTTAAAGAATTTTTTTTTTTAAAATAAGAGTTGAAGTTCAAGACCTAGACTTTTTATAAAAAAAATAAAAAAACAAATGGAGCTGTTTTCATGTCCCAAGCTCCTTATATAAAAATAAAATAATAAGACAAATTCAACAACTCATCTCCTTATAAAGAAATTAAAACAAAACAAGAGTTGTGGTTTAAGACTCTTTCCCCTCATAAAAAAAATTAAATAAAAAGATAAGTCGAATTCAAGACCTCGGCCATTATAAGAAATAAAAAAAACAGAAGTCGAGATCAACATATTGGCCCAGTATAAATATATATATAAAAAAAGAAGAGTCGAGGTTTAAGATCAGGAAGGGCAAGTAGGCACCTCGAGAGCAAAGACGTTAAACCGTATGATATATTCCCTTAAGAGGCTTCCGTAGGCTTGCCTCACATCGAAGAGGATATAGTTCGTCTTTCTGTATTTTTTGCTACTAGTGAACTAATGGAGGAAATGTTGGATCTCGGTTTTCTCGTGCCCTAAACGCAGTAGAAGTTTAAAAATTTTATTTTATTTTGACAATCAAAATATATATGTTTGAGCACTCGTATGGTTTTATGATTTAACATTCATAGGGCGTTAGAATTTATACCTTTGGTGGATTAATTCACTTGACTCTAACTATTCCGGGGTTAGCAGATATAGCTCTTAATGAATTCTCTACGAACGTTCTTCAGAAACTCCTTTCTTAATTCTTCTAATCAGGTTCACGACTAGACGATTTGTTCCTCTTCTAATTTGTACTAGAAAAATTAGAAGAAATTTTACGTTGGATATCAAAGTTTGAGAGACGGCTCAAACTTTTCCCAAAGAGAAGTGGCCGAAATTTGAAGAGGAGGAGGAGAGTGTTTTCCGAAAATCACTATGATGGGGGCTAGGGTTATGGCTTGATTATTATCTTTTATAATTAAACTATGACCTAATTCACATAATTAACATTAATGAGCTTGATTAATTAATTGAGCAAGTCTAACTAGTTTAATAAATTAATCAAAGTCCATTAAGAACTTTAATTATTTAGTATGTTAGACTTGTACTCCTACAAGCTCATTAAACATATTTTCCAACAATTTTAATTTAATATTTAATAAACTCAACTTTTGAGCTTAATAAATTAAATCGATTATAAATTCAACATTTGAATTTATTATTTAAATTATAAATTCAACTCCTTGAATTTTATGACCTCCAAAATTTAACATTTAATAAACCCAACTTTTGAGTTTAATAAATTAAATTATCAGATTTTATAAATTCAACTCCTCGAATTTATTCTCCCAAATTTAATAAATTCATAAATTCAACTTCTAGAATTTACAATCTCATAAATTCAACTCCTTGAATTTATTTACTCAAAATTTAATTATCATAAATTCAACTCCTTGAATTTACGATATCATAATATAAATTTAACTCCTTGAACTTATTCTCTCAACGGGAACAAACGATCCAGTGCTTGTGTGACCCTCAATGGTTCATGGATACAGCTATCTGTGAGTTCACAACTCTTTGTGATTCAGGACATAATCATTTATTCGGGCTTACCATAATTCGCCTCATTCTATGTATCAACAATTGATCATCAGAATGTCAGAAATCATATTTCTGGTTAAACCCATCGAACAATGGTAAGGGCGTCTAGTAGCATCGCCCTATTATTCCCTAGGTATCACTGATAGTGCCTGCAAGAACCAGTCGATTATGATTAACGTACAGTACCGTCCCTTCATCTCATATATCCCGATCCAATCTGCAACCATTGGTTCATCGAGTGTTGCATATTAATTCGATGACTATGTAAGGCAACGCATGTACCATTGGAGAACTCTTTCTCCAATGTACATCTCATACTCTGGCTAA
Source organism: Primulina tabacum (assembly GCF_025594145.1). Classification (NCBI taxonomy): domain Eukaryota; kingdom Viridiplantae; phylum Streptophyta; class Magnoliopsida; order Lamiales; family Gesneriaceae; genus Primulina; species Primulina tabacum. The sequence goes on along the minus strand of NC_134556.1, from coordinate 8,467,728 downwards.
AGATTCCACGCACTATTATTTCATTAGATCACATAGGATATCCACACTCGTAGGTGAGCGGTGAATCTCCGACTATAATGCACTATGTGTCGCAACTGTACCCAACCTCGTCACTTGATGACTCTTCTGGAGCCAGTAAACGAGTCAAAGCACAGACCTAGCATATAGAGCCTCAGTGTTGTCCCGGGTCGTAAGGACTAATGGTGTACAATTATAACCAATGACTTATCCTCTCGATGAATGATAACCACTTGGAAAGTTTGAGGGAGAGTTGTTCGGTATAAACATCATATGACTACCCATTTGCATGTTTGGACATCTCTATGCCCTTACCAAGAAACCCAGTACGCAACATCACAGATGCTAGTCTCGAGCTCAAGCGACCTTTATCAATGTTTTAGGCGGCTGAATCGACTAGGAACGAATTTAGATTATACAGTGTTTACAAATGAGTTTCAACATCGAATTAAGATTCATTTAATATAAAGTATAATCAAGGACTTTATCTATGATGATTGCATGGGTATACAGATAAAGTAAAAGAAGACTATAAAAAGTTAAATTATATTAAAATAAAGATTGTTTATTACACTTGAGTTAATAAATCCTCTAGCCAACCATTGGCTTGCAGGACATCTACTCTAACAGGAAGACACCACAGAAATCCCGGAACAAGGTGATGGACTGGGGTTCGAGATGATCAAACCATGTTGGGTCTCTACCCGAGTGGTGAGGAAAAATTTACATTTTTTTGAAAAAAGGACAGTCGAATTTTAAGATTCGATCACTCATGAAAGAATTAAATAAAAAGAGAAATTGAGTTAAAAACCTTGGCCCCTTATGAAGAATATTTTTTTTGAAAAAAAATGAGGAGCCGAGGTTTAAGACCCTGACCCTTCGTAAAAAAAAAACAGAGAGAAGTAGAGGTCCAAGACCTCAACCCCTTCATAAAAAATAAATAAAAAGAGAAGTCGAGTTCAAGACCTCGGCGTTACAAATAAATTTAAAAAAAAAACGAGCCAAGGTTCATGACACCCTTGCTTCTAATAAAACATTTTTTTAGAAAAAAGAGATCCTATGAGGGGTCCTATATTATCTCTGTAGAGAAGGAGTACGTCCTTTCCGAGGAAGAGATTGATCCCTCCCACTCATCTTTTGTCTCACATGTTCCCTCAACTCCTCCATCTGATCCACCAAACTATTATCTCCCGAGGCCACAGTATGTGATCCCACTTCCTGCTCCCCCTTCTCCTCTTCTCTTTACTCTCCAAGCCTTTTCTACATTCTTTTTCTTCATCCACTCCTCATGCCTTTCCTCCCTTCTCTCTTCAGGATGCTGGACTCTTCACAATGCTGGACCACATCCTTCACCGCATACAGAATCTGTTGGATCTCGGTTTTCTCGTGCCCAAACGCAGCGGAAGTTTTAAAATTTTTAGATCTTGACATTCAAGATATATTTGGACACTCGTATAGTTTTATAATTAAACAATCATATGGAGTTTAAACTTTATATCTTTAGTGAATAATTCACACGGCTCCAACTATCCCGAGATTAGCTCAGATAGCTCTTGATGAAAATCCATACGAACTTTCTTCAAATCTCCTTTTTTAATCTTCGAATCAGGTCCACGACCGAATCACTTGTTATTTTTCTAACTTGCACTAGAAAGTATAGACAATCTTTTACGTAGAGATAGAATACAAAGAAAAATCGACCCAATATCTTTTAAAAAAGGTGGCCGAAACTTCTTTGATAAAGGGAGAAAAAAATTTTGAGAATAGCAATTGTTTCTTGCAAAATTGGAGAGAAATTTCGAATCATTCCATTCAAATAAGAATAACATATTCTAATTATTTCTTTAATCATCATTTACTTAATGAATTTAATTAATTAAGTAAACTAAATATTTTGAAGATTATGATTTTGGATTCTCGAAAATCTCACAATCCAAAATAGTGGAGATTTTTACTTTAGGTCAAAAATTTTAGAATAAAAAATTCAATGATCTAATTACCATAATTAACATTAATGAGCTTGATTAATTAATTAGGTTAGTCCAATTAGTTTAATTAATTAATAAAAGTCCATTAATAATTTTATTATTTAGTATGTTGGACTTGTACTCCTACAAGCCTATTAAACATACTTTCCACTATATTTAATTTATTATTTGATAAACTCAACTTTTGAATTTAATAAATTAAATTCTCAAAATTTATAAATTCAACTCGTTGAATTTATTCTCTCCAAATTTTATAAATTGATAAATTCAACTTCTTGAATTTACCATCTCACAAATTCAACTCCTTGAATTTATTTTTCTCAAAATTTAATTATCATAAATTCAACTATTTGAATTTATTATATCATAATATAAATTCAACTTCTTGAATTTATTCTCTCCACGAGAACAAATGATCCAGTGCTTGTGTGACCCTCAATGGTTCAGGGATACAGCTAGCCGTGGGTTCACAACTCTTTGTGATTCAGAACATAATCCTTTATTCGGGCTTACCCTAACTTGCCCCATTCTATGTATCAACAATTGATCATGAGAATGTCAGAAATCATATTTCTGATTAAACCCATCGAACCATGGTAAGAGCGTCTAGTAGCATCGCCCCATTATTCCCTAGGTATCACTGATAGTGCCTGCAAGAACTAGTCGATTATGATTAACGTACAGTACGGCCCCTTCATCTCATATATCCCGATCGAATTTGCAACCATTGGTTCATCGAGGGTTGCATAATAATTCGATAACTATGTGACACATCTTTGAGAATAAATATTAGCACCGCATGTACAATTAGAGAGCTCCTTCTCTAACGTACATCTCATACTCTAGCAAGAGATTTCATGTACTATTATTTCATCAGATCACATAGGATATCCACACCCGTAGGTGAGCGGTGAATTCCCGACTACAATGCACTGGCTCCTACATATGTCGCAACTGTACCCAATCTCGCCACCTGATGACTCTCCTAGAGTCGGTAAACAAGTCAAAGCACAGCCCTAGCATATAGAGCCTCAGTGTTGTCCTAGGTCATAATGAAACGTACCGTACTTTTACAACTTCAAAATTTGCGGAAAAATTAAAAATTTTCTTAAACATAAAATTCATACAGTCGTTACTTATCATTCAACATAATAATATTTAAAATCAACATCCCATACTCAAATTTTCCAACAAAGTACTTATTCCAAATTATCTCACAACCAACATAAAAACATAATATTTTAAAGTTTTCATAAAACATAAACATAGTGGTCCTCGGGTTTAGCCTTCCGCTCAGTCCAAGCCTGCCCCTTGGTCGCCACCTCCTGTCTCCTCATCAACATACTCACCTGCATCGATCAAGTCTAGTGAGTCTAAAGACTCAACACGTATAAACTGGAATAACGAGTACTACATTATAAAATCGCATGCAACTTAAAAATAGAACATACATAACTTCAAACTTGAACTTGCATAATAAACTTGAAACTTGCATAATAAATTTAAAACTTTCATAATAACCTTAAAACTTGAACATACATACTTTGAAACTTGAACTTGAATAATAGCTTGAACTTTGCATAATAACTTTGAATTTTGCATAATGACTTTGAACATACGTACATACATACTCTGACGTGCCATCATCATAAACTTTCATAAACATACTGCATACTTGAACATACTTGAACATACGTAACTTCATCATTTTCGTAGAGGATGTTTCAAAGCAAGTGACCCTTAACATAATAAATATCTGATCAGACAAACCACAGTACTGGGCTGACAGGGACGTATCCACTGCCACATACATGAGATCCCTGTTCATAATTTAACAGGCCAGTTGATCCACGTTCATAATTTAACGCTTCACAACCACGATCTAACCCGTTCATAATTTAACGGGCGGATTGGTCCCCGTTCATAATTTAACGCTTTCCAATCCTAACTTCAAACCCGTTCATAATTTAACGGGGTGGAGTGGTCCTCGGTCACGTTCACCGACTTCCAAACCCATTTACTTTTGGTCACAAGACATTTAGCATACCTCAAAAACTTCAAATATTTTCTTTGCACGTCATACATACTTACTTAGCGCTGAGGGATTCGTTGGATGTTAATCGTGTCGTTGCTGCAACATACTAACATGAATTCATAAGCTTAACGTGTACAACTTAAACGTAAAAGTCATGCTTAATCTCAAGCTAAATAATTTCTTAGAACATTCTATAATTTCTCACCACTTGACCTTGTAAAACATTAATGTTAAATCATACCATAACACCTCAAACCAAACCTTAAGTGATAAAATATTTATCCCAAAAACTGAAGCTACACGGACCCCGTACCCAGGTCAGGCCCCGGGTCCGTGTAGGTACTGCCTCATATGTGTCATGTAAAAGAAGGAGCACGGACCCCGTCCCTAGGTCCGTGTACGGGTCCGTGTCTGTGCGTTTAAATATGTGTCGAAGAAATGAGAAGGCACGAACCCCTTGCTAACCTCCGTCTCCGGGTCCGTGTTCGTCTGCCCAACGAATTATTTGATGAAAATTTTATGACATGTCTATTCTCCCAATTAACACATAATGCATCAAGATTCCACACTATGAGACCATTCTAGGACACCATAACAATGAACTAAACTTTTATAATCACCCTACAATTTATACGACCCAAAAATACTGTCATTTATATTAAAGTTTATTTCTTACGACTTCTTAATAATTCAAGCTTTTAACGACATGAATCGAAACCTCAAAAATACTCTAAACATCATTACTAACTTTCTTATATGCAGCAACGATCACCCATTGATCCCCAACAAAGCCTGCAACATAAAAACTTCAAGAACACATTAAAATTCATAACTTTCTTGAAACACGATTTGAGCAGTCATACGAAAAACATCATAACTCACTCGTTTTTAATCCAAATAACTCGAATTTTATATCAAATCGAACGTATTGAAAAGATCTACGTTTTTGTAGTTGAAAGTTTTCTCAAAATATGTACCGAAAAATTGCAGTTTTCGAAAGAACATCAAAACAGGAATTTTCGGATCTAATTTGAGCAGTCATACTAAAAACACCATAACTCACTCGTTTTTAATCCAAATAACTCGAATTTTATATCAAATCGAATGTATCGAAAAGATCTACGTTTTTGTAGTTGAAAGTTTTCTCAAAATATGACAGAAAAATCGCAGTTTTCGAAAGAACATCAAAACAGGAATTTTCGGATCTAATTTGAGCAGTCATACTAAAAACACCATAACTCACTCGTTTTTAATCCAAATAACTCGAATTTTATATCAAATCGAACGTATCGAAAAGATCTACGTTTTTGTAGTTGAAAGTTTTCTCAAATTATTTACAGAAAAATCGCAGTTTTCGAAAGACCATCATAACACGAAATTTCAACTCCAAAAATACTTCCAAATACATTCGGTAGATTTTTCTGCTCAAACTTCTACATCATACATACATTTTTATGCTTAAAAACAACTTAATACATAATATGACATGATCGATGCAGCAAGAACAGATTATACGTGCCTTTTGATATTTAAAAATACCGTAACGACGATACCGAAGCGGAGACGATACGGAAGACGATCCGGGACTAACTTTGCTCGAATTTTTCTTGAATAACCTCAACCAAAAGATGCTGGAATATTTCAAAGGAAAAAAAAAAGATGGACGTGCTCTTGGAAAGACAATTTGATAAAGAAAAGTGGAGAGGAACCAAAAATAATAATGGAGAGAAGAGTTTTTAAAAACTTTCTTTTCTCCTTAGTCAAATAGGTTGAATAACATGTGTTTTGTTTTGTGTGTATATGTAATATATATGTGTATGTATGTGTAAAGGTGTGAGTGTGTGTGTGAGTCAATTTGTGTGTGCTTGCATGTTTAAATAAATCATTTAGTAAATGATCATTTTAAGGATTTTAAATTAATATAATAAAAATACTAATTAATCAATCAGTATACTAAATAAAAATGATGATTCTCTACTAAAAATAATACATCCTTAAATTAATAAACTTTAAAAGTTTAAAATTCTAAAATAACTTAATATTCAAATTAGGCTTTAAACTTCATAAATTATTTAAAAATGCATCAAGCCTAACTTAAAATAAAATACCACAATAATATTTACTAAAATCGTCCCGGTCTCCTTTCATTGATTCCGCCTCGAATAAACATCTGAACATAAACTCAAGAAAACATTTTAACGTACATTAAATAAACATAAATAATTAAAATAATAGATTTCATAAATTAAATGAAAGTATGCATTAAAATCATAAAATACATAAGGAATTTAATAACTTGCACGCACGTGGTTCATATGGACTTAAAATTTTCGGGACTTCACACATAAGGACTAATGTTGTACAATCATAAACAAGGACTTATCTTCTCGATGAATGATAATCACTTGTAAAGTCCGAGGGAGGGTGGTTCGATATAATCATCATATGACTACTCATCTACATGTTTGGACATCTCTATGCCCTTACCAAGAAACGCGGTACACAACATCACATATGCTAGTCTCGAGCTGAAGCGACCTTTATCCATGTTTTAGGCGGCTTAATTGACTAGGAACGAATTTAGATTATACAACGTTTACAAAAGAGTTTCAACATAGAATTACAATTCATTTGTATTAAAGTATAATCAAGGTTTTTATCTATGTTGATCACATGGGTATACAGATAAAGAAATAACAAACCATAAAATAATAAATTTTATTAAAATAAAGATTGTTAACTACAACTGAGTCAATAAATTCTCTAGCTAACAATTGGCTTACAGGGCATCTACTCTAACAATCTCCCACTTGCCCTAGAGCCAACTACCCATAAACTTTAATCACATTGCTTCGCGATACTTCTCAAACAATGCTCCTAGCAAGGGCTTTGTAAGTGGATCAGCAACATTATCTGCAGAGGGGACTCTTTCGACTGATATATCTCCTCTTCCCACAATCTCCCGGATGATGTGGAATTTTCTCAGTGCATGTTTGGATCGCTGATGAGACCTTGGTTCCTTCGCTTGCGCAACGGCACCAATGTTGTCGCAGTACACCGGGACTGGATCAACTCTATTAGGAATAACGCCCAACTCTTGGAAAAAATTCATCATCCAAACTGCCTCTTTGGGTGCAGCAGATGCAGCAATGTATTCAGCTTCAGTGGTGGAATCCGCAACGGTGTCTTGCATGGAACTTTCCAAGAGACAGCCGCACCATTTAGCATGAATACAAAACCCGAGGTCGATTTCGATTCATCTACGTCACATTGGAAGCTACAATCAGTGTAGCCTTCCAATTTCAATTCTCCACCCCCATAAACCATGAACAAGTTCTTAGTCTTTCTCAAGTACTTAACAATATCCTTCACGGCTTTCCAATGCATTGGACTAGGGTTTGCCTGATATCTGCTTGTAACACTAAAAGCGTAAGCAACATCAGGACGTTTCGATATCATACTATACATGATACTACCAATGGCTGACGCATATGGAATACGTGTCATCATCTCTATCTCTTCATCAGTTTTGGGACACATAGCTTTAGATAGAGTAACACCATGACACATTGGTAAGTATCTCTCATGGACTCTTCCATAGAGAATCGCTTCAAAATGGTATCGATATAAGTGGCTTAAGTGAGTCCCATCACCCTCTTTGATCTATCTCTATAGATTTGTATTCTCAATACATAAGATGCTTCACCCATGTCTTTCATGGAGAATTTACTTGCTAACCATACTTTAGTTGATTGCAGTAATCCTACATCATTCCCAATGAGTAGGATGTCATCAACATAAAGTACTAAGAATGTCACTGCACTCCCACTAACTTTCTTGTACACGCATGGTTCCTCAAGATTTTTAGCAAAACAAAATTCATTGATAGTTCTATCAAATCTGAGGTTCCAACTCCTACGCCTGCTTGAGACCATATATTGATCTCTGAAGTTTGCATATTTTATGCTCACTTCTTACTGATGTGTATCCCTCAGGTTGAGACATAAATTTCTTCTTTGATGTCTCCATTGAGGAATGCAGTCTTTACATCCATTTGTCATATCTTATAGTCATACCATGCTGCTATGGCCAATAGTATTCTAATGGACTTAAACATAGCAACTGATGAAAAAGTTTCCTCATAGTCAATTTCTTGCCTTTGAGTATAACCTTTTGCAACCAGTCTTGCTTTGAAGGTCAATACCTTCTCATCCGCCCCAAGCTTTCTTTTGTAGATCCATTTGCATCCTAGACTTGGTTTGAATATATAGAGTCCATTTCAGACTGCATGGCTTCAAGCCATTTGGTTGAATCAGTATCAGATATTGATTCTTTGAAATTCATTGTATCACATCCAACACAATGCTCATCACGGCTTTGTTCATGAAGAAGCGTATATCTTGCAGGTGGTCTAATAACCCTATCAGACCTTCTAGGAGCTTGTACTTCAACTACTGGTTGTTGGGAAACGAGTTCAACTTCTATAGTTGATGGAGTATCTTGAATTTCTTCAAGTTCTATCATCTTGTCTTTTCTATCTAATAGAAATTCCTTTTCCAAAAAGGTGGCATTTCTTGAAACAAACACTTTTGCTTTTCTTGAAACAAACACTTTTGCTTCATTAGGATGATAGAAATAATATCCAACATAATTCTTTGGATATTCTACAAAGTAGCACAAAGTGGATCAACTATCCAATTTGTCTCCCACTATCTGCTTCACGTAAGCAGGACATCCCCATATTCTCATGTAAGTATATTTGTGAGTTTTTCCCATTCATATCTCAAATGGTGTTTTATCCACTGCTTTAGTAAGGACATTATTCAACAACATTGCCGCAGTTTCAAGCGCAAAACCCCAAAACGATATAGGCAATTCAGTGAATCCCATCATGGATCGAACCATGTCCATCAAGGTTTGATTTCGACGTTCAGAAACACCATTCAATTGTGGTGTTGCTGGTGGAGTCCACTGTGAGAGAATCTCATCTTCTTTTAGATAACCCAAAAATTCGGCACTTAAGTATTCTATACCTCGATCATATCGAAATGTCTTAATACTTCTTTCTAGCTGGTTTTCTACTTCAGATCTAAATTCTTTGAACTTTTCAAATTCAAGCAGATTTGTGTTTCATCAAATAACGTACACATACCTCGAATGACCATCAGTAAAAGTAATGAAGTAGGAATGCCTAAATTTTGTGCTAACACTTAGTGGGCCACAAACGTCCGTATGGATCAAATCCAGTAGACCATGTGCACGTCCCACGTTTCCATTGAATGGAGCCTTAGTCATCTTTCCTTTTAGATAGGACTCACAAGTAGGTAGAGAATTTATGTCTAACAAGTCAAACATGTCTTCTCCCACTAGCTTGTGCATCCTTCTTTGGGAAATATGATCTAGTCTAGCGTGCCATATTTGTGAGGAATTTGGATCTTTTATTTTTTGTTTTTTGTTGTTATTTTCGTATGCGCTTGGACATTTTTTAACAAAATATCATTTAATTTTAAGTTATAGAGATCGTTTGTTAATTCTCCAGTTCCAATCAAACATTCATTCTTGTATAAATTGCAAACACCTTTAGCAAAAACACAAGAATAATCATCCCTATCAAGCATAGAAATATAAATAATATTTTTAACCAATTCAGGAACAAATAAAAATTATCTCAAAAACAACTTAAAATTATTGTCCAAAATTAAAGTAACGTCTTCAATGGCAGCGGCGCCAACTCTTGCTCCATTTCCTAGTCTTAGAAAGGTCTCACCATTTCTAACCCTGTTTTTTCTTCCCATCACCTGCAAATCATTGCATAGATGAGAACCACATCTGGTATCCAATACCCAAGAAGAGGAATTAATAGAAACATTAACTTCAATATAAAACATACCATGGCCAGAACGCTTCTGGGCAAGATACTCCGTGCAGTTACTCCTCCAATGTCCAGGCTTGTTGCAGTGGAAACAGACATGTTCTGATTTGTCGGGCTTTGAGGGCCCCGGAGTGGGTTTCTTGTATGGCTTTTTGTTGGGCTTGTTCTTCTTTAGAGAGGCAGAACTCTTCTTGCCTTTATTTGAGGCTCCTTTTTTCGTACCAGACGTTGAACCCACTAGAAGAACAGGCTTCTCCTTTTTTATTGTGGCCTCATAAATAGTAAGCATATTGACCAACTTTTCAAGGGTGGCCTCAAGCTTGTTCATATTAAAATTAATCACAAATCCATCGAACGAGGGGGGCAGTGACAACAGGAGAATATCAGTTGCGAGCTCACCGGGAATAAACACGTCGAGCCCCACCAATTTCTCAATGAGCCCAATCATCCTAACACCATGCTCATGGACAGAAGTTCCATCTTGCAGACGTGTAGTCATGAGTTTTTTCACAGTAGCATGTCTTTCTGAGCGAGTCTGTACGCCATACAACTCTTTCAGATGAAGGTGAATGTCAGCAGCATTCGCAACCTCCTCGAACCGCCTCTGCAGTTCATTCGACATAGAAGCCAACATATAGCTTTTAGCTTGGAGATCATGATCTCACCATTTCTCAAGCTTAGCTAGTTCTGTCTCACTGACGTCCAAAGTCATGGGAGTTCCACTCAATTCACATCATATGTTCGATGGAAGTCACAGCTTTTTGGCGTCCAGGCCTCCCCAATAATATTAGCCAGACACTGTCCGCGGGTAGCGATCAACATGCAACCATGATTGATGGAAGGCAAGAATAAATTGAACTCTTTTAATTTTTTACTTTTACGATTTGATATAAATTTTGAATCGTATTCAAAATGAGGAATTTTAATTTTAAAATTGTCTCATCATTTTAATTTAAAATCGTGTGCCACGAGTTTGTATGTTTGCCGGATTCATGCAACTATATTATTTAATAATATACATACATGCATACTACTATATATCACATATATCATAATATGACATTCAATAATAAATAAGGATGATCGATCGCCAACACTATTAGATCCATGTGAGCCAGACATGGATCCAGGTCCAAAACCTAGGTGAATGCAGGGATGCAAATGCAACTATTACAAGTGTTTCCAAAATTTTACATGTCTTCATCTTGTGCATCGGGCCCATGATCTTCCACTCTTGATCTCCCACTATTTCTAATAATTACATTTAAATAGTCATGACACATAAGGGATGTTGAAACTCATTTGTAAACACTGTATAATTTAAATTCATTCCTAGTCAATTCAGCCGCCTAAAACATGGATAAATGTCGCTTGAGCTCGAGACTAGCATCTGTGATATTGTGTACCGTGTTTCTTGGTAAGGACATAGAGATGTCCAAACATGCAGATGGGTAGTCATATGATGATTATACTGAACCACCCTCCCTCGGACTTTCCAAGTGGTTATCATTCATCGAGAGGATAAGTCTGTGGTTATGATTGTACACCATTAGTCATTACAACCCTGGGACAACACTGAGGCTCTATATGCTAGGGCTGTACTTTGACTCGTTTACCGACTCCAAGAGAGTCATCAGGTGACGAGATTGGGTACATTTGCGACACATGTAGAGCCAGTGCATTGTAGTCGGGAATTCACCGCTCAACTACAGGTGTGGATATCCTATGTGATATGATGAAATAATAGTAAATGAAATCTCTGGCCAGAGTATAAGATGTACGTTAGAGAAGGAGTTCTCCAATTGTAAATGTGATGCTACTATTTATTCTCAAAGATGTGTCACATAGTTATCGAATTATTATGCAACCCTCGATGAACCAATGGTTGCAGATTCGATCGGAATATATGAGATGAAGGGACCGTACTGTACGTTAATCATAATCGACTGGTTCTTGCAGGCACTATCAGTGATACCTAGGAAATCATGGGGCGATGTTACTAGATGCTCTTACCATGATTCGATGGGTTTAATCAGAAATATGATTTCTGACATTCTGATGATCAATTGTTGATACATAGAATGGGGTAAGTTAGGATAAGCCCGAATAAAAGATTATGTCCTGAATCACAAAGAGTTGTGAACCCACGTCTAGCTGTATCCTTGAACCATTGAGGGTCACATAAGCACTGGACCATTTGTTCCCGTGGAGAGAATAAATTCAATAAGTTGAATTAATATTATGAGATAGTAAATTCAAATAGTTGAATTTATGATGATTAAATTTTGAGAAAAATAAATTTAAGGAGTTGAATTTGTGAGATAGTAAATTCAAGAAATTTATTTTATGAATTTATAAAATTTGGAGATAATAAATTCAAGGAGTTGAATTTATAAATTTTGAGAATTTAATTTATTAAATTCAAAAGTTGAGTTTATCAAATAATAAATTAAATATAGTGGAAATTATGTTTAATAGGCTTGTAGGAGTACAAGTCCAACATACTAAATAATAAAGTTATTAATGGACTTTGATTAATTAATTAAATTTGTTTGACTAAACCAATTAATTAATCAAGCCCATTAAAGTTAATTATGGTAATTAGGTTATTGAATTTTTTATTCTAAAATTTTTGACCTAAAGTAAAAATCTCCACTAATTTGGATTGTGAGATTTTCGAGAATCCAAGATCAAAATTGTAACGTCCCGAAAATTCTAGAGCCACGCGAACCACATGCATACGAGTGATCAAATTCTTTTTGTATTTTTATTAAATGTTTTAATTGCATTAATTAATTTTGTTGTGCATATTTACATGTTTAAAATATATTTTCTACATGGTTGCATTAAAATGTATTTTTAAAGGTTATTCGAGTTGCGATCGAGGAACGGAGACTGAGGGCTGAAAAACGGAAAATGTTTTTATTAAATAATTGTTTTTAATTATTTAAAATATGGATGATGTTTTTCATTATTTTTGAAAATAAGGGGTTTGAGGTGATTTTATACGCCGGGACGTAATTTTTATCGGTGTTGCTTTTTCAACAAAAATACGAACTTTTTAGCAAAACCGGCTATTTAATTTACAAACTATTTTTACCCAAAACTTTGCTAATATTTTATTTAATTCTAACTAAGACTAATGGGCTTAATTTAGGGGCTTAATAGGCCTAAAGCCTAGTTAGTATTTAATTAAGCTATATATAATATATGATTAGCACCCCAAAACCCTACAACTCTCATAACTCACGCCCCACACTCATTAAAGATTCAGAAACTCTCCCCCACCCCAACACACGACACACACATCTACAATAATTGAGGGGAAAAGTCGAGAAGCTCAAGGGAATTCAAAGCCAAGGTCTTGCTCCGTTCTTCGACGTCGTCAACGGTTTTTCGTGCGTATAAAACGCAAAGGCACGCCATATTCTCCTTTTACTCATCATCACACCATAGTAATTGTTTATGCATAATTTTTAAGGAAAAACATAGCACACAAGTTGAAATTTTCGTAACCACATGCCTATGTGCTTTAAACTTGTGTTATTTGATTCCAAAATCATGTTTTTATGTGTTTAAAAGGTCTGCCATGATTAGGACATGATTAAGCATGGGATTACACAAGTTTTAGGGTCATAAAAATCAACCAAATACGCTGCAACAGGGAGAGAACACAAGCTGGGAGCAAATTCTGTCATGGTGTTTGTAGGCTCGGTTTTCATGTCTTCATGGCTTGGCTTGGTCAGGGCTTGGGTCCAGGGCGAGCTAGGGTCTGTTATGGGTCAAGGGAAGAGTCCTAGCCACGCTAGGACTCGAGACCATGGGCTGGGGAGGAGTCCTAGCAAGCTAGGACTCCACCCGAGAGAGATAGCAAAGGGGCTGAGCATGTTTCAGCAATTGTGCAGGGTTTGTGGCTCGGCCAGGGGGCTTGGGCTGGGCTAGGTTAGGTCCTTAGGGTCCTATAAGGGTGCTTGAAGGGATGGTTCAAGGGTTGGCTCGGTGGTTGGGGGCCCTAGCAGCAAAAACTTGGGAAACATGAGTTGAAGCATCAAGGTGATGCGCAGGTTTCAGAAGCTGGTGCAGGGAGAAGGGGCTCGGCCAGGGGGCTTGGGCTGGGCTAGGCTAGGTCCTTAGGGTCCTAGAAGGGTGCTAGAGGGGATGGTTCAGGGCCTGGTTCGGTTGTCTTGGTCCTAGCAACATAAACGTAGGGTCCATGTTCATGTGGGTTTTCACGGCTGCTGCTTGCACCTACTGGTGTAGCTTCGGTTTCAGGGGCTGGGGTCGAGTCCTTAGGTTATCAGGGTCCGGTAGGGTCCATAGGGGGTCTGGGTCAAGGTTGGCTCAACAGGGTTCGAGCTTGGCTCAGGGAAAAACTAGTTTGGCTCAATGGTGCCTAAGTGTGTTTTTGGGGCTGTTTCTGCAGCTCATGTGTTGCTTCATTTTTGGATCTTAGGGTCGGGTCTAATGGGTCTTAATGCTTCAGGAGGGTGCCTAGGTGGGTTGGCTAGGTTTTGGTTCAAGGCGGCTCGGGCGTGGCTCGATTAAATTTGGAGACGGCTTGGTGTGTTCGATAAAGGGTCAAAAACGAAAATAATAAAGATAAAATTGAATCCATGAGTCCACGGGGGTGGCTCATGACTTGGAAGAGTAGAATAAATCATAAAAAGGTTATGTTAAAAATTTGGGATCAAAATAACGAGTTTTGGATTTATTCGAGATTTAATCGTCGCACGAAATGCTAATTAACGAGTTAATTGAAAAGCCTAGTTTTATGCCTTAGAAAATTATGAAAAATTAGGTTTAAGATTAAAAAATTATTATGAGTCTAATATTTTAATTTGGGTATTTTATATTAAGGTTTGGTTTAATTCGGGATTAAAACGCATTAATACGTCACATTTAAAGATTAATTTAAAAGTCATCGAATTAAGCTAAAAAAAAATATGAGAAAATTCATGTAGGCTTAAATAATTATTTGGGACAAATTAGAGTCAATGGAATTAAGAAAATGTCAAAAACGTGAAATTTTACGTCTAGAGGTAAAACGGTCATTTTACACCTAGAAATTAGTAAACGTCATAGCAGTGTCCTGAAGGCTGTTTTATATGCTAACATTATTATTTTTAATGTTTATGGATGCTTTTATAATTTCATATGCCAAAATGTTATTTTAAAATGATTATGGAATTTTATACGTTTATGGATTTTTATGTCAAAATGTTTATTTTAAATGTTTACGATTTAATATGTTAAAATGTTGATTTTAAACGTTTATGGATTCTTATGATTTAAAATGTTAAAATATTCATTTTAAATGTCTATGGATTTTTATGATGAAACGATAACGTTAAAAGACATGTTGCATGCTTGGTTTAAAATGAAAAATGTTATATGCATGATTTTTATTAAGTGATGATAACATGTTGAAGGATGTGAAATGATTGTGACTAACACGATGATATGTTGGAGATATCGTGAGGGTTATGGTCCCAGTAGGAGCCCGACGATCGTATTTCCTTGGATACGGATAAGAACACGTCTACGATGATATGTTAATACGTAAGGCCAGGGCCCAGTTGACCGGTGAGAGTCTTGCTGGTGTTCCCCGCCGCCCAGTACTGTGGTTATATGTAGATGGATCCATCGCCTAACACGTATATGAAATTCACAATCAACGATCTGAATTCAACAAACACGAACATGAATATGAATAGGAATATGATGATATGAATATGTTGACATGAATATGGATAAGAATATGAATATGTTTATGTTATATGAAAAGGTCTATGAAAATGTTTATGCGTAAGATTATGAAAACGTTTTTATTTAAAGTTTTATGCATCATGAAAATGTTTACGAAAATGTTTAAGTTTAAGTTTATGCATCCTCATGAAAATGATATTTTAAGTACAAATATTTTTCACTGTTATATGTTACTGTATTACGTATTACTTGTTATCAAGGATATGATGTGTTGAGTCTTTAGACTCACTAGGTGTGATTGATGCAAGTGATTATGATAATATGTTAATGGAGGTCTTGATGGTTGATCTGACTGAACTGGAGGTGCACATAACCCGAGGAACGATGCTAGTTTTCCGCACTAGTTATGATTTATGTTTTTAAGTAATGTTAAATATGTTTTTACGACTTTTATTTATGTTATGAGAGAATTTTGAGAGGTTATAGTATGGGCTATACTTTTCAAATAATGTTTTTGGGTTGATAAAATAGTTTGTTGTTTTACTTTTAAAATGGTTTCAAAATATTTTATGATTCGGCCGAATGCTATGTGAGGTTTGGAAAAAAAAATTTCTAGTACTTTTTAATAAAACGGATAACCAGACGTTTCAGTAATCTTCAAAATATTTAGTTTACTTAATTAATTAAATTAATTAAGTAATGATGATTAAAGAAATAATTAGAATATTTTATTCTTATCTGAATAGAATGATTCGAAACTCTCTCTCCAATTTTGCAAGAAACAATTGCTGTTCTCGAAATTTTTTTCTCCCTTTATCAAAGAAGCTTCGGCCACCTTATTTAAAATTTGTTGGGTCGATTTTTCGTTGTGTTCTATCTGTACGTAAAAGATCGTCTATACTTTCTAATGCAAGTTAGAAGAGGAACAAGTAATCCGATCCTGGACCTGATTCGAAGATTAAAAAAGGAGATTTGAAGAAAGTTTGTAGAGATTTTCATCAAGAGCTATCTCTGCTAATCCTGGGATAGTTGGAGCCGTGTGAATTATTCACTAAAGATATGAAGTTTAAACTCTATATGATTGTTTAATTATAAAACTATACGAGTGTACGAATATATCTTGAATGTCAAAATCTAAAATTTTTAAAACTTCCGCTGCGTTTGAGCACGAAAAAATCGAGATCCAACAGTGGTATCAGAGCATCTACTCTAACAGAATCGTGGCAGAGATGCGCCACCTTTTCAAGCATATATAGTCTTCACTTTCCAACATGGCCAAATTCCCAAATTAAACCCCATGCAAACAGTTAACAAACACATGAATGGGCACCAAAAAAGTTTTCCGGCGTTTTCACTCCAACGATCAAGCACAACTGGGCTCAACGAAAGATATAGAGAAAACTCTGGTGAATTAAGAATGCAAGAGACTGAATCCCCTAAAGAATGAGGCATACCTCATATTTATAGGCAAACCTTCACAAGAGATCTAGGATCGTGGGAATATTTGATTGTTGTTTTAATTTTGAATAATTCCTTATAGAACTCCTTGCTTATCTAGATACACGAGTATCATAGGAATATTTTATGTTGATCTAGATATAATATTCCAGGTCCTTCCCCTCCATTCTCCGTAGTCACCGGCTCCTTGCTTACCTTTCTAGCTCCGGTTCTCGGGAGTTTGGGTCTTCTTACGCGAGCGACTTGCTTCTGGCTTCTCATTGCCGTTACTTTACTCTTCATTCTCGAGGACTCAAAGATTCGAGATCATCTTGACCATGGTTCGCCGGAACGGTTGCGGTGCTTGGAACGGCAACCACCGTTCCAGTTCCAATGTTATGTTGCGGAACGGTTGCGGAACGGTCACGAATTTATAAAAAAAAATTAAAAATTTCAGAAATTAGTTAAAACAGCACAAATATTACTAGAATTAATAATATTCTATCATAAATACATATGAATAAATTAATTAAATAATTTACTATTTTTAAGTAGATGCTGTCATAATTTTAATTTTATGTTTTGAACTTAGATGAAGAAATAATGAATAAATTAGGAAAGTTAAAAACGACACAAAAATATAAAAATGTAAATACTTAAAACAACCCACGTAAAATATCAAAAAAACGGATAAAAACCGTTCCGTTCCACCGACCCGTTCCGTTCCACCGACATATCGCCGATATATCACCGATATACTGCGAAAAACGGCGTTACGAAGCATCCAAC
Organism: Primulina tabacum; assembly: GCF_025594145.1. NCBI lineage: Eukaryota > Viridiplantae > Streptophyta > Magnoliopsida > Lamiales > Gesneriaceae > Primulina > Primulina tabacum. The sequence continues at coordinate 8,449,883 of NC_134556.1, read as the reverse complement.
GTTTTTGCCCAGAACTTTGACTCGGTGAATGTCGTTCCTGTTCCGAAACGGCGCCGTTCCAGTGAACCATGATCCTGACCACGACTTCCTCAACTTCCTCTCGATTTTATCTGTGGCCTACCTCAATCTAGATCAGGTTCTGCGAGACCCGGATATTTACCGTGGCATCAACAAAGAGCCGAGGTTCAAGACCCCAACCTCTCTTAAAAAAACTACATAAAAATTTTGTTGAGTTCAAGACCTCAGCCTCTTATAAAAAAAATTAAAAGAAAATAAGGCCAAAGTTTAAGACCCCCGAATTCTCATAAAGAAATTTTTTAAAAAAAGTTGAAGCTCAAGACCCCGACCCTCATAAAAAAATAAATAAAAAGAGAGGTCGAGTTCAGGATCTCGAATCTTATAAAGAAATTTTAAAAAGAAGAGGCGATGTTTAAGACCACCCAGCCTTCTCATAAAACAGGACGAGCCATTAAACCCTCATAAAAAAATTAAATAAGAAAGAAGCCGAGTTCAAGACCTCGAACTTTATAAAGAAATTTAAAAAAAGAGGAGTTGAGTTTCAAAACCCCCGCCCTAAAAAAATTAACTTAAAAGAGAAGTCGAGCTCAAGACATTGTCCCAATAAAAAGAACTAAACAAAAAGGAGCTGAGGTTTAAGGCTTCAACTTCTCATAAATAAATTAAAAAAAGAGAGGACGATATCCAAGATCCCGACCCCTCATAAAAAAAAAAAAAAAAAGAGGAGCCAAGGTTCAATACCCCGACTTAACATTAAAAAAATTAAGAAAAAAAAAGAGTTGAAGTTCAAGACCTCATACCCCTAATAAAAAAGTTAAATAAAAAATAAATAGAGTTCGGTAACTCCTCGTAAAGAAACTAAAAACAAAGAGCCTCCCATATAAAAAATTAAATAAAATGATAAGTCGAGTTGAAAACCTCAACCTTATAAATAAATTAAAAAATAAAAGATGATATGAGGTTCAAGACCTTAACTTCAAATAAATAAATTTCTGAAAAAAAGACCAGCCGAGATTCAAGATCCCTTCATATTTTTTTTTAAAAAAAGATAGAGGTTCAAGACCCCCCCGACTTCCTCATAGAAAATAAAATAAAAAGATAAGTCAACTTCAAAACTTGGCCCTTATAAATAAATTTTTTTTAAAAAAGACGAGGCCATATTCATGACCCGACCCCTCATAAAAAATAAAATAAAAAAAGAAGTCAATTTCAAAACTATTAGGATCATAAAGAGCTTAGAAGAAGGGGCTGCAGAAACTTTTTAAAATTTTCTTCTAAACTTGAACTGACATTAAAAGTTCTCAATTGTTAATGCCCTATTTTTTACGAGCTAAATACAAGTAGACTACTAAAAAGTATGAAAATGTACGGCTGGTACTAGTGAATTACAATATATTCACTTGATTAATCTTTTAACAAGGAAAACGTGTAGATAAATATGAAAGCCGAGTAACACGAAGTTCAAAGTAAATGACACAAGATATATGAAAGCTCGAAAACAATATTCTTTTACGTCTCTCCTTCTTCCACCCATGAAAAGATTTACTAGAAGACTTTAATTTTACAAAAACTTGAAAAAATCCACTTCCGTTGGAACTTATCCACAAACAGATAGCTTGAATAGATTGAGTGAATGTGAAGCTAAGCGATCATTTATTGAAGTATGTGTGTGCTTGGTTGAATATCTTGATGATTGAAATAATAGGTTCTCGAGATCTTGATAAGGCAAATTGTGAATAGTTCCAATAGTCTCTTTGGTCTTGAACTATGCCCATGAACAGTTGAACTCTTCCAACGTTAACTATCACATCAATGTTAAACTTATATTGTTAGCCGACAGAAAAGTATGTTGTCTTTTGTATCTTTTCCTTTCATGGCATGCTACAATTAATGCTTCTTGACATGTATCTAAATATGACAAATAATGGCTTCTGAAACCCACATACCTAACTAGCTCCATCCAACACCCTCATATTCCGGCCTCAGCCAAACTTCGTCTCCAGTTTCCGACTATTTCTAATCAGTGCCAAAGTCCAATCATCTTTGCCGGTGATATCTTCAATCCAAACTCAGAAATGGCGGCCATACTCAGTCTTGACTAGCTCCGTCTAACATCTTTTTATACCGGCCTCAGCGAACCTTCGCCTATATTTTTTAACCAACGATGACCTCCGCTGACGTCCAATCTTTCTCTCCGGTTATCTCTTTTCTTCTTTTCAAATCAGAAATTGTCTCCATTCACATCCCTGATTATTTCCATCCAGTACTGCTCACTCTCAGTCAATCTTCACCGATTACTTCCAATTACCGCTGATTTCCAACCTTTCTTACTAAATTTCAATCCATAAATTTTTGCCTTGTGCCTAAGTAGTCAGTTCTTGTTTCATTTATTCCAACACTTGTATCAGGTTTCAAAATGCGCAAGTGGGGTTTCTCGAGGTAGCATGTCATGGGAGTGCTGATAAGCACGAATTATATAGCATTTTAGGGACTTTATTTTGTCGTATTCGTGCTTATCTGGAGTTTTTATTCCGAGTTTCGCGCTTATTTCGTCTCATTATGGCTATTTGCAGGTTTGACCAAAAGAGGATGAAAGCCAAAGAAATGAAAGAAAAGTCAAGCTTCGCAATGCCATGTCAGATATACCCGGAAAAATAGCAAAAGGAGAACACCCGGACCCATACACAGACCCCGTGTAAGAGTCCGTACCTCAGAAGCCGAAGGAAGACAATTACAGAGTCCACACGGACCCCCTGACGGACCGGTATCCGGGGTCCGTGTCGGCTATCCTCGAGAGAAAGAAAAATCCAGAGTGTACACGGGGTCCGTGTCCAGTATTCCTGAAGGAACGTTGGACAGAGTCTACACGGACCCTTTCCCAGATGCATGCACGGGGTCCGTGTACGTGATATGAGATCCAAAATTTTGCGCAGATTTGATGGAGATTTGAAGGAATAAAAAGAAGAAAATAGAAGATAATAGGGGACTTTTTCCAGATCGAGAACGGGGAGCCGAAAAGGAGAGAACTTTGGCATCGCTGAAGACGGCGACGACTTAGGAGAAAAGGAAGAGAATTCGCGCACTTCTCACGCAAGAACCGCGCACCATCACTGAGATTTTCTCTTCTCTTTCGTTTTCTTATTTTCAGTCATGAATTCGAATATTAGATTTGACTTTAGTTTCGAGTTTATGGAGTAGTTTTTCTTGTGATCGGGACCACGATAGGGACAAACGATTGATTTTGCTTATTCGTTGGATTGTTTGATTTATAAAATTATTTTATGTTATTGATTAATGTTTGCGTAATCTTCGTGCTTTTAATCTGGCCAATTATTTGCATGTTTGTCGTTCGATCTTGACTCGAAAGGGAATAGATTGAAATTAGCTTCATAAACATTAATCAACACACGGTTAAACCGACTAGAAATAGTATTCGGTTTCAGTGTGCGATTTAAGACGACAGCTGTAATTCTATCGTTGATAAATGCGTTTTTGTTTAATTAAATTCAATTAAAAATAATTGGACTGTATAAATGAAAATAGGATTATAAATTCTAGAAATAGGTTTATAGTTAAATTAGAGGATTGCATCGTGACTTCGAATAATCTGTAGTTAAATAATTCCAGTGCATGATAATAATCAGAGTTTGTTACCGTCGTGTGTTCCTGGTCATTTTATTTAAATTTGAAAATCCTCAAGTCCCAAGTTTTTCTACGAATTTGAATTTGGTCGTCGATTTAGTATAAGTTAAGTCGATTTAATTAGTTTAAATAATCATCAAATCACGTATTATCGTTTGCCTAGATTGAATCGAATAATTTAAATCTTAGTACTTGAAAAATAGTCTCTGTGGGATCGATACTTAGACTTGTCGTCCAATTACTATAACTTGACCTAGTCCGCTTGCTAGAATTTTTCCCAACCGAAAGTTTCGGTCATGTTTTTGGCGCCGTTGTCGGGGACTATTTATTTAATATTAGGATAAATTATTTGTTTGAGACTAGGCTTTTATTCTTAGTTTTAAATCTTTCATTTATTTTAAATCTTTAGTATTTTAATTAGTTAATTTTATTTCAGATTTTTTTTTAACACTCTTTTGGAGCTTAAATTGTACACTTAAATTTTTGATTTCAGGGGTTAGCTCGTGTTATATGAGCCGTGTTCAAGACGTCAGGAATCTAGTGCCACTTGATCTTGAGATTGAAAGCACTCTTCGCAGCATCCGTAGAGCTCGAAGGACCAACAACTTAGCTCTTGAATCCGAATCTGAAGCAGAATCTGAAATAGACCGTAAACCAGAATTTGAAGACATGGCCGGAGAAGAGGATAATCGCACTCTAATGGAGCTTCATAGGCCCGCTTTTGGCGGTTATGGTTCCAGTATCATCCGCCCTACAATTCAGGCAAACACGTTTGAACTTAAGCCAGCCATCATCCAGATGATTCAACTCCAAGTCAAATTTGGAGGATCACCTTCTGAAGATCCTAATGCACATCTGGAGAACTTTCTGTCAATCTGTGATACAATCAAGTGCAATGGGGTGAGTATTGATGCCATTCGACTCAGACTATTTCCATTCTCACTGCAAGGAGAAGCTATGGAGTGGCTTCGAGACCTTCTGCTGGTTCTATCACTACATGGGAGGGATTAGTCGAGGTTTTCATGCACAGGTATTTTCCTCCAACTAAGATTACACAGCTGCGAAATGAAATCACCTCATTTAGACAGAGAGATGGGGAATCACTGAATTCAGCATGGGCACGGTTTAAGAAGATGTTGAGAATGTGCCCAAGACATGGTTTCTCGGTAGGCCAACAGGTTGAGACATTCTATTACGGGGTGGATCCTTCTGTTAGATCTATGCTTGATGTGGCAGCAAACGGTAGCCTGTACAGGAAAACACCGACCGCAGCGCTTGAAATCATATCTAATATGGCAGAGAGCAATGTGGGTTGTCAAGACAACCGCAGGGAGAAGAAAGTCGGATTCCTTGAGATGGATGCTTGATGGGTTGACACATCAGATGGCACAGTTACAGGCAAATAAATCAATACCAGCCAAGCCAGTGCATCAAATTCAGGGAAATGCTGAGATAGTTGGTGGATCATCTAGTGACATGCCATTCATGCCAGATATGTCTTGTGAAGGAATACAGTGTTTTGGGGGAGACTCAGGTGAATTATGTGGGAAACCAGGGTCGTCAGCAATATAATCCATACAGTTTCTCATATAATCCGGGCTGGAGCAATCATCCGAATTTTGGGTGGAGGCAATCAGAAAGTTCTTTTGAGCAACCACATTTTAATCCTCCACAGCATCCTACACAACAGAAACCTCCTCAACAACCACCTAAACCTCCGCAAGGTGCTGGACCTTCGATGCCAACCGTTTTCAAACCACAGGATAGCAAGTCGAATCTTGAAGATATGCTTGCCAAGTACATAGCCGGGAATGAGATGAGATGGCAAAACCATGATGCGATGATGCAAAGAGTGGAGACTCAACTAGGGCAGTTGGCGACACAAATGGCTACAGGAGCTCCGGGTTCACTACCTAGTGACACGGAAAAGAATACAAAAGGTGTCAATGCAGTCACAGTAACATCTCCCACGAATCAAGAAGTAGTTGATGTTGAAGAGGATGTGAAAGAAAAAGGATCACCAAAGCAAGGGCCCGAGGACGCAAGGGAGAAAGGTAAGTCTCTAAACTCAAACTCCAATGTTGATATTAATTCACTCCCATTTCCCCAAAGAGCAAAGCAACTGCAACTGGATACTCAATTTTCAAAATTTCTTGAGATTTTCAAAAAGCTGCACATAAATATCCCGTTTGCAGAAGCTTTAGCTCAAATGCCTTCCTATGCTAAATTCCTTAAAGAAATTTTATCGAACAAGAGGAAACTAGTGGATTTTGAGACAGTGAAGCTTACGGAGGAATGCTCTGCAATTCTACAAAATAAACTACCTCCGAAGCTTAAAAACCCAGATAGTTTCTCTATTCCTTGTACCATTGGAAGTTCATTTTTTAGCAAGGCACTGTGTGATCTAGGTGCAAGCATAAATTTAATACCTTATTCATGCTTTGAGAAACTAGGAATAGGTGAAGTGAATCCGAATACAATTTCCCTACAATTGGCTGATAGATCTATTAAATACCCTAGGGGAGTAGTAGAAGATGTTTTAGTGAAGGTTAACAAATTTATTTTTCCAGTGGACTTTGTTGTGTTAGATATGGAAGAGGATCGTGAGATCCCTCTTATTTTAGGAAGACCATTTTTAGCCACTGGGAAAGCTCTGATAGATGTACATAAGGGTGAGTTGGTGTTGAGGTTGAATGATGAAAGTATAGTATTTAATGTTTTTCAATCTATCAAATATCCCAATGATACATCTGATTGTTTTAGAATTGATGCTACTGACGAGTTTGTTGAGTGTGGTTTACAGGAACTGATAGGTGAAGACCCCTTGGAGATTTGTTTGACTGATTCATGTCCAGGAGAGTTGGAGAATGAAGATATTAATGAATACTTGCATTATCTGGAAGCAGGCAAACCAATCTCAAAAACGGTAAACTCTAGGATTGGGGAACTTGGGCATGTCCCTAGACCGTTAAAATCATCTATTGAAGAAGCCCCAATCCTAGAGATGAAACCTCTTCCTTCGCACTTAAAATATTTATTTTTACTTGATAATGATAAATTGCCAGTGATAGTTTCCTCCACTCTGACAGGGACGGAAGAGGAAAAGCTGTTGCGTGTTTTGAGGGATAATATCAGAGCCATAAGATGGAGCATTGCAGACATAAAGGGAATCAGCTCCTCCATGTGCATGCACAAAATTCTGATGGAGGCCGATCACAAGACATCTACCCAACCTCAAAGGCGTCTGAACCCAGCTATGCAAGAGGTGGTGAAGAAAGAGGCGATAAAGCTACTAGACGCAGGTATTATTTACCCGATTTCTGATAGTAGGTGGGTAAGTCCAGTACAAGTAGTTCCGAAGAAAGGTGGGATCACGGTCGTACAAAATGAAAACAATGAGTTGATTCCTACCAGGACTGTTACTGGGTGGCGGGTTTGCATCGATTATAGAAAACTTAATGACGCCACCCGTAAAGACCACTTTCCCCTCCCCTTTATTGATCAAATGTTGGAAATATTAGCTGGACACTCTTTTTACTGTTTCCTGGATGGTTATTCGGGTTATATGCAAATTCCCATTGATCCTGAAGAACAAGAGAAAACCACTTTTACATGTCCTTACGGGACATTTTCATATAAACGAATGCCATTCGGTCTATGTAATGCACCAGCAACTTTCCAACGCTGCATGATGGAGATTTTTCATGACATGATTGAGGATTTTATAGAAATATTCATGGATGAATTTTCTGTCTTTGAATCTTCATTTGATACTTGTTTGACTAATTTGTCTAAGGTCTTAGAGAGATGTAAGGAGTCAAATCTAGTCTTGAATTCGGGAAAAATGTCCATTTCATGGTGAGAGAGGGGATTGTGTTGGGGCACAAAATTTCTGAAAATGGGATTGAAGTTGATAAGGCAAAAATTGAAGTAATTGAAAAACTCCCAGCCCCAACAAACATCAGAGGAGTGCGTAGTTTTCTAGGACATGCAGGGTTTTATAGACGCTTTATCAAAGATTTTTCCTGCATTGCCAAGCCACTGACCAATTTACTGATAAAAGACGTGCACTTTGATTTTTCTGATGAGTGTGTGCAGGCATTTGAGATTTTGAAGGCGAAGTTGATCACCACACCTGTGATGATAGCACCTGATTGGGGGTCGCCATTTGAGGTGATGTGTGACGCAAGTGACACAGCTCTAGGAGCAGTGTTGGGTCAAAAGAGGGATAAATGCATTCATGTCATCTACTATGCTAGTATGACATTGTCCGCTGCCCAACTGAACTATGCCACTACAGAGAAGGAGCTTCTTGCTGTGGTTTTTGCTCTGGATAAGTTTAGATCATATTTGATAGGGAGAAAAGTTGTAGTGCTTACCGATCATTCATTCTTGAAATATTTGATGGCTAAGAAAGATGCAAAACCACGGCTTATTCGTTGGATTCTTCTTTTGCAGGAATTCGACCTGGAGATAATCGATAGGAAGGGGACAGAGAATCAAGTTGCAGACCATCTCTCGCGATTGGAAAATCCTAGCCCAGGTAATGATATTATTCGCGATGAATTCCCGGATGAACAACTTTTTGAAATCAACAGTTTACCATGGTATGCCGATTTTGTGAATTATCTATCAAGTAAGTTCATTCCTCCCCATTTTACTTATCAACAAAAGAAGAAGTTTTTCTCAGATCTGAAGTATTATTTGTGGGAGGATTCTTATTTGTTTAGAATATGTGCAGACGGTATAATTCGTAGATGCATTCCCCAAGAAGAGGTAAGTGAAATTTTGTTTCATTGTCATGCTGGTCCGGCTGGAGGCCATTTTGGGGACAACTAGAACTGCGTCCAAAGTCCTCCAATCTTGTTTTTATTGGCCTACTTTGTTTAAGGATGCGCATGAATATGTTAAAAAATGTTCAAATTGTAAGCACACAGGTAATATCTCTAGACGACATGAATTACCCCTTAATAACATTTTGGTGTGTGAGATTTTTGATGTTTGGGGTATCGATTTCATGGGTCTGTTCCCGGCTTCTTTTGGGAACAAGCATATTTTGGTGGCTGTAGACTACGTTTCTAAATGGGTGGAGGCTATTGCATGTAAAACTAATGATTCTAGGGTAGTCGTTCAATTTCTCATGAAAAATATTTTCTCACGTTTTGGCACACCTAGAGCCATTATTAGCGATGGGGGTACTCACTTTTGTAATCGTCAATTTGACAGTCTGTTGGCTAAGTATGGGGTTCGACATAAGGTGGCCACACCTTACCATCCCCAAACTAGTGGCCAAGTCGAGGTTTCGAACAGAGAACTTAAACGCATTCTTGAGAAGACTGTCGGTGCTTCAAGGAAAGAATGGTCTAGAAAACTCGACGATGCACTTTGGGCTTACCGCACTGCTTTTAAGACCCCCATTGGCATGTCCCCGTTTAGACTATTGTATGGGAAGTCGTGTCATCTACCTGTTGAACTTGAACATAAGGCTTATTGGGCTACTAAATTTTTAAAATTTGATGCTAAAGCCACAGGTGACGAGAGAGTGCTGCAGTTGAATGAACTGGACGAGTTTAGGTTAGACGCGTATGAGAATGCCAAAATCTACAAGGAGAAAACCAAATGCTGGCATGATCAAAACATCGTCCATCGAGAATTTGTGGTGGGACAACTGGTCCTGTTATATAATTCTCGACTGATATTTATGCCAGGTAAGTTGCGTTCACGGTGGTCAGGACCATACACAATCACGCAGGTTTTCCCCTACGGGACAGTGGAGATCACTAGTGCAGCAACTGGAGCTTTCAAAGTAAATGGGCCTAGGCTGAAGGTTTATCATGGTGGTGCCATACCCGATGAGCCGACCACAGTGGATCTGCAGGATCCAAACTGAATCAAGGGAGTACAGTCAGGCTATCGACTCTAAATTTAGCGCTTGCTGGGAGGCAACCCAGTGTTTAGTTTTATTTTCTTTTCTTCCTTCTTTTATTTTAGTTTTTTTCTTTTGTTTTTATGCATTTCTCGTGAGTTAATCTCAGTGAATGGTGGTGCAGGTAATTTATTCACTGGTGGTGGGATTACTCAAGTGTGCGGGAATCTATCAGGACGAGCGATTTCAGAACGTCAAATAGACCAGGGAAGTTTCTGTACAATTCTTGCATCTGGTGTGCTTGATTGAGTTTCAATTTTGATGTATATTTTTATAGAATTGTACATTTCTGGCTTTGCATATGTATTTCGTTCGGAATGTTCAGGGATTTAAAAAAAAAATCTCAATTCGATTCACCGAGTCGACACAGACCCTCTCCCTGGATCCATACACGGGGTCCGTGTCCTCTTTCTTCAAAATTTCCATTTTCCCGAGCCTATCCGGATCCTTATCCCGGACCCCTACACGGGGTCCGTGTTCAATCATTTCAAAATATGCCAGACTCCAGAGTGTACGCGGACATAGCCCCTGACCCCTACACGGGGTCCATGCCTTAAATTTTCCAAGACACAATAGACTAAAATCGCGACCCCCTCTTCACAAAACCTTATACCCCCTTTCAATTTTGCACTCCAGCCTCGCCTCCAGCCGAAATCCGCCGCTCCTCCGTAGCCACCATCTCCCCTCTTTATGCTGTCATCATCCTCTTTGTTCAGATAAGAGTGGCTATCCCTTGTTTCCAATTGCCGATTATCAGTGTTGGGGATTTTGTGCTACTATACAAGAGTAAACTTATTGCGAATTAGTTCGATTATTGCTTGGGTTGCGTTCGTCGTTTGTTGGCTTGTTGGATATTGCTTGTTTAAGGGCTGCTGTTATCACTTTGAGTCTGTGTTTGGGGTATTGTGTATTGTTGTTCGGATTGCTCGGTTGGACTGCGGTGATTGATTTGGTTGGGTTATTCGGATTGAGATAGTGGATTGTTGTGTTTTATCTTTTGGGGTGTTTAAAGCTGCTCGGTTTCATTGCAATGCCTCCCCGTAAGCAATCTAGTAAACGTGCACGAATCAGTGCTTCTTCATCATCCGGGTCCGCCAGGCTGACTTTTGATGCGTCTAAGTTCACTTGTCGCGAAAATTTTGAGTGGTACTCGGCGCTGCACGGGAACTCAGTTATTGTTGAGCGGTCTATCATCCCCGGATCGACCATGAGGTGCCACTGAGGGCAGAGTTCGATAAGTTTGGATGGGGGCCTATTCTGGACATTGCAGGATCATATTACCCCGATCTGGTATGGCAATTCTATGCCAATATTGAGGAAAAAGAGACGACAGGGCTGCAACATTTGCGCACTTACGTCAAAGGAGTACGAATTGAGTTGACCAGCACATACTTGGCTGCGATTTTGAGTGTCCCAAATGAAGGGCCGCCAGTGTCCTTCAATCAGTTAGATATCTTCTTTTCGGACCTCACCTTTCGGATCCCTGAAGCCCGGCGCCGGCTCCAGTACCATACATCTCCTACCGGCTCCCACTCCAGTGTCCTACCGACTACCCTCCCGCTGCTGGATCGTCTCATCTGCTACTTTACGGGGGAAAATATCATTCCAAGGAAACCCGAGAACAATGAGGTCCGCCATTTGGATCTCTATATCATCGACAATATGTTAAACGGTTTGGGGGCCATTCCTGCTATTCCAGTGGCATCGATCATGCTTTCTCACATGCGCTTAGTCGCCCACATCGACCCCACGAAGAATAGGACACCCTATGCCCCCTACCCCATCATCATCTCCAAGGATCTTGGCAGCCCATGGTGTCGATCTGACTGGCGAGACTTCTCTCATGCCCACATCTACGCAGATGCTCACTACCCAGGCCATGCAGGGCATGTACTTCATTTTCCGACAGGGAGCCTGGTACCGAAATCCAGGGAGTAGACATATCAGTCCTCATCCCCGTGATCCCCCAGTACCTCCCCCTACACTCGATGTCTGAGCCTGGGAAGATCGTGTGGAGGAAGAAGCGGCATTGGATGCCCGAGCTGGCCCTCAAGCTGGTATACCACCTAGACAGCGCACCTCGCGAGTCAGACATCAGTTTTACTCAGTCATTACTTGATTGCATGGACGAAATTCGCACCCGCTTGGCTCGAATCGAGCAACAATCCCCCGATGCCTATGCACCACCCTGGGACAGATCTGCACTAGATGACATAGAGGACTTGGAGTTGGGATCCGATGATGAGTAGTTTGTTTTATTTTGTTAGGACGTGTGGTAGCTTTGATCGGTTTTCTCTTTTATTTCTCTTACATTTCATTCATAAATTGTTGTGGATCTTAGGGGAATACTTATTATTGATGATTATTTTAGTTTGGATTTTTTTGGTTTGAGTGCTTGCGTGTTTTGTCTATTCCGTTTTACGGTTCTTGGTGCTTTCGATGTCATTCATTTCAGGATTTGCTGATTTCTACCTCATTTCCACCACGTACTCGACATTTTACCAGGGAAGTGTTCGCTTTAACATTCTTGATAGTTCATTTTATATCGTTTTACACTGAGGGCAGTGTCGATTTCAAAATGTGGGGGTGGGTCAGTTTTGTTACACATTGTTGCACAACACTTAACATCACTTTTCACGTAAGATGGAACTATTTTTAGACAGAGAACTCTTGTTTCACTTAATAATCGGATTAATTTGTTACATTTTGGATCACCCGGGAAATAGTTTCATGCCTAGTATTGAATGAGAAGAGTCGTAGTTTCAAGGAGAGGGTCAGACATGAACCGGTTCTGTATCAACATTTCATTCAATGCACGTGGTCAAACTTTCACTCATTGATAGTGAGTTGGTGAAATGTGAACTTGATTCAAAAAAAAAAAAAATCGAACAACGATCCCTAGAACCCGTCTAATTAGCCCTCGAAGCGAAAATACGAACGATGGTGACTTAGGGATGATTTAGGCGATCTTTGGACCGTTTGAGCCTTTCAAGCCTAACCGATACATCATTTATTATCCCTAGTAACCATTTTTGAGCCTGTAAAAATCGAATGGTGTGTGTCAATGACACATAATTAGCCCCCATTCGTAATTTATTCAATGTCCCACATCAACTACCTGAATTTTAGCCTATACACTTTCTCCTACCTACATGTGAGAGAAATAAACCTCCTGTACACATTGAAATGTCTGAAATACCCCAATGATTGGAGAAATATGTGTGAAGGAGTCGATGAATCCTTATTCATAAAAAAAAAAAAGAGAAAATGAAAGAAAAGGGAGGAAAGTGTATAATATTAAAAAAAAAAACACCCGAAAAATTTGTGGGTGAAAGTTGGTGGTGAGAAAGAAAGGAGACGATGAAGCTCTGAAAATGATGAAAATACTGTAATTGGTGATGAGTCAAAAGTTAAATGAATGTGCTGCAGGAATATTTTTTATTTTCTCTCGCTTTTGATTTACATATCTTTTATTGTAGCCGTGAATCTTGGCATTACGTTACAAGCTTGAAAAGACCTATTAACCAAGTCATCGTTGTTCAACATTTAGTAGAGAAAGGTATGAAAGTCAAGCATATGGGGCGTCTCGATAACAAATGAAAATAAGTGATCATGAAACCAAGTAGCTGGTGATGAGTACGAGTCTGACCTGCACACTACACACATCTTGTTCTGTTGATCCTTACTGGGCTAAATTTTTGAATCTTAAATTGCGACGAAAACTAATCTTGTGATATGCGAAGCGTGATCTTTTGACCGGGGGTGAAAGAGTTTGACAAATTGAGAAGTTTTGATTGTGGTACTTGAGTTCTGAATCTGAGATATTTCTCATCTTTATTTTTGTCTGATTTGTTCGAGGACGAACAAAGGTTAAGTGTGGGAGAGTTGATAAGCACGAATTATATAGCATTTTAGGGACTTTATTTTGTCGTATTCGTTCTTATCTGGTGTTTTTATTTCGAGTTTCGCGCTTATTTCGTCTCATTACGGCTATTTGCAGGTTTGACCAAAAGAGGATGAAAGCCAAAGAAATGAAAGAAAAGTCAAGCTTCGCAATGCCATGTCAGATATACCCGGAAAAATAGCAAAAGGAGAACACCCGGACCCATACACGGACCCCGTGTAAGGGTCCGTACCTCAGAAGCCGAAGGAAGACAATTACAGAGTCTACACGGACCCCCTAACGGACCGGTATCCGGGGATCCGTGTAGGCTATCCTCGAGAGAAGAAAAATCCAGAGTGTACACGGGGTCCGTGTCCAGTATTCCGGAAGAAACGTTGGACAGAGTCTACACGGACCCTTTCCCTGATGCATGCACGGGGTCCATGTACGTGATATCAGATCCAAAATTTTGCGCAGATTTAATGGAGATTTGAAGGAATAAAAAGAAGAAAATAGAAGATAATTGGGGACTTTTTCCAGATCGAGAACGGGGAGCCGAAAAGGAGAGAACTTTGGCATCGTTGAAGACGGCGACGACTTAGGAGAAAAGGAAGAGAATTCGCGCACTTCTCACGCAAGAACCGCGCACCATCACTGAGATTTTCTCTTCTCTTTCTTTTTCTTATTTTCAATCATGAATTCGAATATTAGATTTGACTTTAGTTTCGAGTTTATGGAGTAGTTTTTCTTGTGATCGGGACCACGATAGGGACGAACGATTGATTTTGTTTATTCGTTGGATTGTTTGATTTAGAAAATTATTTATGTTATTGATTAATGTTTGCGTAATCTTCGTGCTTTTAATCTGGACAATTATTTGCATGTTTGGCGTTCGATCTTGACTCGAAAGGGAATAGATTGAAATTAGCTTCAAAAACATTAATCAACACACGGCTAAACCGACTAGAAATAGTATTCGGTTTCAGTGTGCGATTTTAGGCGAAAGCTGTAATTCTATCGTTGATAAATGCGTTTTTGTTTAATTAAATTCAATTAAAAATAATTGGACTGTTAAATGAAAATAGGATTATAAATTCTAGAAATAGGTTTATAGTTAAATTAGAGGATTGCATCGTGACTTCGAATAATATGTAGTTAAATAATTCCAGTGCATGATAATAATCAGAGTTTGTTACCGTCGTGTGTTCCCGGTCATTTTATTTAAATTTGAAAATCCCCAAGTCCCAAGTTTTTCTGCGAATTTGAATTTGGTCGTTAATTTAGTATAAGTTAAGTCGATTTAATTACTTTAAATAATCATCAAATCACGTATTATCGTTTGCCTAGATTGAATCGAATAATTTAAATCTTAGTACTTGAAAATTAGTCTCTGTGGGATCGATACTTGGACTTGTCGTCCAATTACTATAACTTGACCTAGTCCGCTTGCTAGAATTTTTCCCAACCGAAAATTTCGGTCAAGTGCCAAATAGGATGGGTGCCATTGAGGGGTTTTTGGGGATCTTCTGCTGCTCCTAGTGTGGAGGGAGAATTTAAAGTTGAACAAAAATGGCTCCTAATCAAATTGGAAAGTGACATGATAAATAATATGCGGAAGTAGATCGAGCATTACCTCCGGCCATTGAAAAATTTTAATTTATCTGCTATTCCTCCGATTGAAGCCTTCTAAATTTTTCTCTACTCTCTGTAGATGGTGTATATTTTTCTTATGAGGATTGTGCTTAGGACCTCAATCGCTGCTATTTATAGGCATCTCATACCATCAATGAGTTATTGCGGGAGCTTGATTGTCAAAAGAAGAGGCGCATGCGCGTCTCAATTTTCTAAAGTTGAGGCGGTGTACGCATCTTTTGTCAAAAGTTGTAGGCAATGGCCGTCACATTTCTTTCTGATATGAGTAATTTTTCTTACATGTACGAGATGGATATGTTCAAAGCTTTGGGATTACATCTATAACTCAAAATCATGCCCGACTTTTAACCATTCCAGGGGCACCAATGCAGTATTCTCTATTCAAAGGTTTGTTAATAATAGAGGTAGTTTTATGGAAGTGTCTAATATCAATCGACAAGGTAAGAGGCAACATATCATAATACCGTGTGGCATTGCTATGTGGGGCTTGAAGTGTTTGGCTAATCATCTGTGCAAAGCTATGCATGGGTTGAAGGAGGTGCAGATATTTCCACATGTACGCCGAGAGAGAGATAATCATATAAAGCAGAAAGATTACCATGCATGACATAAGTCAGTGTTTACCAAGATTGAGGAGGACAAACTTTCTAACCTGTAATAAAAAAGATTGGAGTGAAGAAATAGAGAAGAAGTTAACACATGTTGGGACTTGATTCGAGATGTTATTGGTAAGGCGGTCAAACGGTGCATTGAAATATTTCTTTCAAAGATAATAAGGCTGTGGGGTGGCCAAATGGTGAGGAGGACTCCAACGTTTTGTTTGAGGCTGAAAAGATGTTTTTTTTAAATAGGCCACTTTGTCGTTTGAATGGTGGAGACAAGATATTAACATAAAAGAGGTAGTGTATGAGAGTTGTGATAGTTGGGTTCGGATCTTTGGACTTCCATGGAACCTGTGGTTGATAATTGTGCTTTAGATTATTGGGGATTCTTGTGGAGGTATGTTTATATTAGTCAAGAAACTATTATATTTAAGGATTTATTGACTGCCCAAATTAAGGTGGTAGGTGTTAGAATAGATGCCCCGCAAGCCAACTGTTGGCCATTGATTTTATTGACTCAGTTGTAATAAACAATCTTTATTTTAATATAATTCATTATTTCATGGTTTGTTATTTCTTTATATGTATACCCATGTTATCAAACATAGATAAAGACCTTGATTATACTTTAATACAAATGAATCGTAATTCGATGTTGAAACTCATTTGTAAACACTGTATGATCTAAATTCGTTCCTAGTCGATTCAGCCGCCTAAAACATGGATAAAGGTCGCTTGAGCTTGAGACTAGCATCTGTGATGTTGTGTACTGCGTTTCTTGGTAAGGGCATAGAGATGTCCAAACATGCAGATGGGTAGTCATATGATGATTATACCGAACAACCCTCCCTCGAACTTTCCAAGTGGTTATCATTCATCGAGAGGATAAGTCCGTGGTTATGATTGTACACCATTAGTCCTTACGACCCGGGACAACACTGAGACTCTATATGCTAGGGCTGTGCTTTGACTTGTTTACCGGCTCCAGGAGAGTCATCAGGTGGCGAGGTTGGATACTGTTGCGACACATATAAGAGCCAGTGCATTGTAGTCGGGAATTCCCCGCTCACCTACGAGTGTGGATATCCTATGTGATCTAATGAAATAATAGTGCGTGGAATCTCTGACTAGAGTATGAGATGTACTTTGGAGAAGGAGTTCTCCAATGGCACATGCGATGCCACTATTTATACGTATCACATAGTTATCCAACTATTATGCAACCTCGATGAACCAATGGTTGCAGATTTGATAGAGATATATGAGATGAAGGAACCGTACTGTACGCTAATCATAATCGACTGGTTCTAGCAGACACTATCAGTGATACCTAGGGAATCAAGGGACGATGCTACTAGACGCTCTTACCATGATTCGATTGGTTTAATCAGAAATATGATTTCTGACATTCTCATGATCAATTGTTGATACATGGAATGGGGCAAATAAAGGTAAGCCCGAATAAAAGATTATCACCTGAATCACAAAGAGTTTTGAACCCACGGTTAGCTGTATCCCTGAACCATTGAGGGTCACACAAGCACTGGATCGTTTGTTCCCGTTGAGAGAATAAATTCAAGAAGTTGAATTTATATTATCATATAGTAAATTCAAGGAGTTGAATTTATGATAATTAAATTTTGGGAGAATAAATTCAAGGAGTTAAATTTATAAAGTTTGAGAATTTAATTTATTAAACTCAAAAGTTAAGTTTATTAAATATTAAATTTTGGATGTGATAAAATTCAAGGAGTTGAATTTATAATTTAAATAAATAATTCAAATATTGAATTTATAATCAGTTTAATTTATTATGCTCAAAAGTTGAGTTTATTAAATTTTAAATTAAAATTGGTGGGAAGTATGTTTAATGTGCTTGTAGGAGTACAAGTCAAACATACTAAATAATTAAAATTCTTAATCGACTTTGATTAATTAATTAAACTAGTTGGACTACTCTAATTAATTAATCAATCTAATTAATGTTAATTATGGTTATTAGGTTATGACTTAATTATAAATAGGAGTAATCAAGCCATAACCCTAGCCACCACAAGACACAAATTTTCGAAAACACTCTCCTCTCTTACCTAAGAATTTCGAACACTTTCCTTGAGGAAGAATTGTGAGTCGTCTCTCGATTCTTAATCTCCAACGTCAAAACTTCTTCCAAATATACTAGTGCTATTTGGAAGAGGAACAAATCATCTAGTCGTGGACCTGATTAGAAGAATAAAGAAAGGAGTTCTTGAAGAAAGTTCGCAGGGATTTCATCAAGAGCTATCTCCGCTAAACCCGGAATAGTTGTAGCCGTGTGATTAATTCACCAAAGGTATAAATTCTAACATCCTATGTATGTTTCATTTTAATAAACCATACATGATGCGATCCCACCCACGAGATCTTTGATTTGTCCCTATCTTTGAAACAAGTAATCGATAGATGTGATAATCGCCTCTAGATCACGCGGTCTAGCAACAATTAATCAACGATAGAAATAATCGCATTCAACAGAACCTCCAAAGAACCCGTCCTTGGCAACCCTCCTGAAAATCGATAGACGAACGACAAAAGAATCCACATTTGAAAGTTCGATTTTGAAAACACCGAAGTGTATTTGAGAGAAAATCTCACAATTTGATATCAAATCAATAATGAACAAAAACTGAATTGTTAACATGGTATTCTAACTTAAATATAGGTAACGAAACCCTAAATATAGAAAATTGCATATTTAAAGATAACAAATCAATAATTAATTTAGAATTTAATTAAACTAAGGAAACTAGGATTCTCCTCGCAGCAGTCACGCCCGGACGGTAGGATATTACTGCTCGAGCGCTAGGTCTTCTGGCCTGTTCGCGCTCGGGCGGTAAAATTTGACCGCTCGAGCGCCGATGGTTCTGGAAATTTGGCTTGGACAGTAAGTGTGGCGCTGGTGGCTCAAACTTCCCACAACGCGCTAAGGCGCAAGCTTCCAATTCATCTTTTACTTGATTGTGATGCAACCCGAACCCCTCGAGCCTTGTTTCCAAGCTTTCATTGGTTGGATGAAGGGCAACATTCAACATCTTCAAGCGTCCTCTCGGGATTGGTTCTTGGAATGCATAGTGGCTGGCTAAATTCATATCAATACGAGTGCCCAAAACAAATATATTTTGATTGTCAAAATAAAATAAAAATTTCAAAACTTCCGCTGCGTTTGGGTACGAGAAAATCGAGATCCAACAGTGGTATCAAAGCCAAGTTTTTTTTCTAAATCGTATGGTTTTAATATTGAATAAATTTTTTTTTGAACCACACAAGAAAATTTTTAAAAAAATTGTAGCACCATTAAAATTATTTTTCCAGAAAAAAAAAATCGGATCTGCCCAGAACTGTTCTGGGAAGACCGCGCGCAGCGTGCCGAGCATCCACACGCTGTGCGCCACCCTGCGCGGCGCACTACGTAGCGCAGCGTGCGGAGCGTCCGCATGCTGCGTGCGGCGCCGTGCGTGCCCTGCGCGCACAGGCTGCTGCCACTGCCCGAAACGTTCGGGCAGCGCGGGCAGATGCCCGGGAGTGTCTCGGGAACAGTGCTGGATGATGGGCTTGAATTATTTGGGCCTAGGGTGCAATTTTCTGATTTTTTAAATTTTTGGGCAAAATTTATATTATTGAAAATTGGTTCAATTTTTCTTTTGAAAAATTAATTTTTGTAAAATTAATAATTTTCTTTTAAAATAAATAATTAGAATAAGATTTTAATTATTTATTGTAAAATGAATTTTAGAAGAAATCAATTATTATTGATTTAATTGAAAATTAAATAAAGGTGTTTATTTAATTTATTAAATTTTTTAATAATTGTGGTGATTAGTAATAAAATTATTAGATATATGATTTATCAATTAATTAAATTTGTTTAATTAAATTGATGTTAATATTTGATATTAAATGAATGAAGGATGATCGAGAGTCTTGACCAATGTGTTAGGTGTATGTTAGGATATTTTACTGTTTTATTCATTTTGTTAATATTTGATATTATTAAAGAGGGCTTGGTTTATGGCCGTTCCCACCCCATGAGATGTATCCCTTATCTGTCATGGCTATTTAAGTGTAATTATTAGAAATAGTGGGAGATCAAGACTGGAAGATGGTGGACCCGATGAACAAGATGAAGACATGTAAAATATTGGAAGCTCTTGTAATAGTTGCATTTGCATCCCTGCATTCACCTAGGTTTTGGACCTGAATCCATGTTTGACTCATTTGAATCTAATAATGTTGACGAACGATCATCCTTATCTGTTGTTGAATGTCATATTATGATATATGTGATATATAGTAATATGCATGTATGCATATTATTAAATAATATAGCTGCATTAATCCGACAAACATACAAACATGACATGCGATTTTTAAATTAAAATGATGAGAAAATTTTAAAATTAAAATCCCTCATTTTGAATATGATTCAAAATTTACATCAAACCGAAAAAATTTTTCCTTGCCTTCCATCAACCATGGTTGCATGTTGATCGCTACCCGCGGACAGTGTCTGACTCATATTATTGGGGAGTCCTGGACGCCGGAAATCTGTGACTTCCAACGGACGTATGATGTGAATTAATTAGAACTCCCATGACTTCGGCTCATATTATTGGGGGAACTCATGGCGACCGTCCATTACAGTTCAATATTGATGGGTTGGTTTGACACGTGAAAATAAACGGCGTCATATTATTGGGTCTTTATTAAACGTGAGGCAAAACATGCGGAGGTTGCATAGGGATGCAATCGGATTCTACCTTTTATAAATTATAATTGGCTGATATTATTCGGGATTATAATTGGCTAATTGGACTCTACGTGTCCACTAAGGAAATACGATTTTCCTTTTTCACCAAAGGGTGGTGGAAATGTCAAAATAGTGGGAGATAAATATATAAAATGAAATCCATATTTTATATCTTAGAATTATTTTAAAATTATCAGTAATCATTATCTGTTTTCATTTTCAGTATATTTACGATGTCTACTTGTAACCCATTTTCAATCATTCTCGATCAAAACAAATTGACTAACCCTAAATATCATGACTGGTTTCGAAATTTAAGATTGTTCTGAACTCCGAAAGGATTGCGTATGTGCTTGATAAGAAGCCACCAAAGGTGGCAGCTCCTGATATCAGTAGGGCTGAGTTAGCTAAGCTTGAAAAATGGTGGGACCATAATCTTCAAGCTAAGAGCTACATGTTGGCTTCTATGTCGAATGAACTTCAGAGGAGGTTTGAGGAGGCGGTGAATGCTGTTGACATTCACCTTCATCTGAAAGAATTGTATGTTGTACAAACTCGTTCAGAGAGACATGCTACTGTGAAAGGACTCATGACTACACGCTTGCGAGATGGGACTTCGGTCCATGAGCATGGTGTTAGGATGATTGGGCTCATCGAGAAGTTGGTGGGGCTCGACGTGGTTATTCCTAGCGAGCTCTCGACTGATATTCTCTTGCTGTCTTTGTCTGCCTCGTTCGATGGATTTGTGGTTAATTTTAATATGAACAATCTTGAGGCCACCCTTGAAGAATTGGTCAATATGCTTACTAATTATGAGGCCACAATTAAAATGGAAAAGCCTGTTCTTCTAGTGGGTTCTTCATCAAGTACGAAAAGGGGAGCCCTAAATAAAGGCAAGAAGCGTTCTGCCCCTCTGAAGAAGAACAACTCCAACAAAAGGCCATACAAGAAACCAAATCCGGGGCCCACAAAGCCTGAAAAGTCAGAACAAGTCTGTTTTCACTGCAATAAGCCTGGACATTGGAGGCGTAATTGCGAGGAGTATCTTGCCCAGAAGCGTTCTGGCCAGGGTATGTTTTATATTGCAGTTAATGTTTCTATTAATTCCTCTTCTTGAGTATTGGATACCGGATGTGGTTCTCATCTATGCAATGATTTGTAGGTGATGGAAGAAGCAAGAGGCTTAGAGATGGTGAGATCCTTAATAAGACTAGGAAATGGAGCAAGAGTTGCTGTCGCTGCCATTGGAGATTTTACTTTAATTTTGGACAATGATTTTAAGTTTTTTTTGAGAGACGTTTTATTTGTTCCTGAATTGGTTAAAAACATTATTTCTATTTCTATACTTGATAGGGATGGTTATTCTTGTATTTTTGCTAAAGGTGTTTGCAATTTATAGAAGAATGAATGTTTGATTGGAACTGGATAATTAACAAACGATCTCTATAACTTAAAATTAATGAATATTCTTTTAAACAATGTCCAAGCGCATACGAAAACAACAACAAACAAAAGAAAAAAAGAAGATCCAAATCCCGCACAAATACGGCACGCTAGACTAGGTCATATTTCCCAAAGAATGATGCACAAGCTCGTGGGAGAATGCATGTTTGACTTGTCAGACATAAATTCTCTATCTACTTGTGAGTCATGTCTAAAAGGAAAGATGACTAAAACTCCATTCAATGAAAACGTGGAACGTGCACATGGTCTACTGGATTTGATCCACACGGACGTTTGTGGCACGCTAAGTGTTAGCACAAAATTTGGGCATTACTAATTCATTTCCTTTACTGATGACCATTCGAGGTATGGGTACGTTTATTTGATGAAACAAAAATCTGAAGCATTTGAAAAATTCAAAGAGTTCAGATTTGAAGTAGAAAACTATCTAGAAAAAAGTATTAATGCACTTCGATCTGATCGAGGAGGAGAATACTTAAGTGCTGAATTTTTGGGTTATCTAAAAGAGAATGAGATTCTCTCACAGTAGACTCCACCAGCAACACCACAATTGAATGGTGTTTCTGAATGTCGAAATCGAACCTTGATGGACATGGTTCGATCCATGATGGGATTTGCTGAATTGCCTTGTAACGTCCGAAAAATCAGTTCACGTAAACCACATGCATGGAAATTATTTTAATTGCTTAATTGTTTTATTTACTTGATTTTAAATGCTAGCATGATATTTATTATATAATTCAATATATGGTTGCATGATTAAATGATAATATGACATGATTACATGAAATTAAGGATTTTACCCGAATATTCGATAATAGGCAGAGGAAAGGAGATCGGGGACGACCAAGACAAGAATATGTATTTTAATTTAATTAATGGCATGGCTTCCTAATATGATTTAAAAATGATTTAATTTTCTTAAAAATGCTGGAGTTCGAATTATTTTACGAGTCGAGCTCGATTTTTCCCGGGAAGCCGGTTTTGGGCAAATAAGGAGTTTTAAAAGATCAAAAATATTATTTTATGGAAAATTATTTTATAAACTTTTATTATTTAATCAATTAAGTGTTATTGGACTCAATTTAATTAATTTAAGTAGGTCCAATTACCCTTAATCATGCAAGCCCAAACCAAAACCCATTTAACATGTTAATTTAATTATAAATAAGTATTTTAGGTCTTCTAAACCTCATAATTCAGCCTCCATCAGCCGATTTCACTCTCAAGCACACACCACAATTTTTGAAAAAATTGAAGGAAAAGAAAAGGCTTGTGTTCTTCGTCGTCCGGTCGTCCAACGTCGCACCCTCGTCGAAGATCGTATATTCAAGCGTTATAAACGCAAAAGCACGTTTCCTAAACTCTTTTAACATCATACAAATCATAATATGTGTGTTTTAATTAATTGTGCATGAAAAATATTGGTGTTCGATTATTTTACGTTACGTTACGAATTTTCAAAGTTTTAACGATTTTACGTTTATTCGAAAAACTTTGTTGAATCCAAAGATACGCTGCCAAGGTAGGATGTTATATGATTGAATTGTGAATGATAAATTTAGATTAAAAAGCAAGCTGGAACCATGGGCAAGAAGAACAAATAGGGCCGTAGGTTTTGTTTGAAATTTCAAGGTGCAAAGTTCGGTTGGATGTGCATGGGGCAAGAGGGCTCGACCAGGTCAGGAGGTTGGGTACTAGGGGTAAAATTTAGGTCCTAGGTAGAGTCCTAGGAGGGCTAGGGCTCATGGTTTAGGCTGGGGAAGAGTCCACGAAAGCTAGGACTCTCCCCAAGCATTCTAGCGCACGGCTTCTGTACCAGGGGGCTGCGGCTTGGTAGGGGCTGGGCTAGGTGGCCTGGATGATGGCTTAGGATGGTCCAGTGAGGGGCTAGGAAGGCCTGGGTCCAGGAGTGTGGCTTGGTCCAGCAAGGGCCAAGCAAAACGTGGGAGCACAGGGGAGTGAGCGCGCATGCTGTTTTCTGTTTTAGTTGCTTCGTGCATGGGGTCCAGGGCTTGGCCTGGTCTGGGCTTGGCTGGGTGTGGTCCAGGGATGGTTAGGGTTGTGTGGGCTCGGTGGTAGCTCGGCTGGAGGTGACCTAAGCTAACTAGGAGTCTTGTAGCGTGAGTTCATCCATGTGCAGGTTGTGTGGCTTGGTTCCAGGAGAGTTTGGGTGAGCTAGGGGCTGGTTCTTTGGGTTGGGCTTGGTCAAGAGGGTGACTATGTGGGTTGGCTCGGGTTTGGCCTCAATGTGGCTCAGGCGTGGCTCGAGTAAATTGGGAGATGGCTCGGGTGGTTCGATAATGTGTCAATTTCGAAATTAAAGAACAAAAATTGAATCCATGGGTCCACGGGTGTGGATCATGACTTGGAAGGGTAGAATAAATCTAAAAAATGTTATGTTTAAAATTTGGGATCAAAATATGGAGTTTTGGATTTATTCGGGATTTAATCACCGCACGAAACGCTAATTAAAAAATTAATTGAAAAGCCTAGTTTTAAGCTTTATAAAATAATGGAAAATTATAATTTAGCTTAATTAATTATTTAGAATAATCTCATGTCATTAAAAGTGAGAAAAAGATAAATTTGAGAATTTTTCGTCCAGGGGCAAAACGGTCTTTTTACACTTAGGAAAATACGAAAACGCTTGGCAGCATCCCGAAGGATCATAACGCATGTTAAATGATATTACATGATTTAAAATGATGATTTTTATGATAAGATGTATTTTTATGATTTATGGTAAAGCTGTGCAATTTATAATGTTTAAAATACTGTTTTTGGAAAGCTGTCTTATTTTATGATTTTTAAAGAAAAGGAAAAATATTTTGATGGATGTGAATTGATTGTGACAAAAGATATGATTTATCATATATGATTTTATGGGGATGTCGTGAGGGGAAAAGGCCTCAGAGGGAACCCATTTACGGGAAAAAGCCCCAGAGGGAACCTATTTGTGGGAAAAGGCCCCCGAGGGAACCCGTCTATGGGAAAAGGCCCCCGATGGAATTCCGACGATCGTATTTCCATGGTGGAGCCTAGTGAACACCCCCATGAGCCATGTGGAGCTAAGACTGCAGTCGACCAAAGGATAAAAGCTAGTCACTTTCAAATATCAAACTTCACCCAAAATGATATATGATTGAAAGCTTATGATAAAAATGATTTTTATGATATATGATTTATGATGATGATTAAAGCTATTTTTAAATGATTTTTAAAATGATTTATTTATGCTCAAAGCTTATTTTTAAATGATTTTTGAAGGATTTATTTATGCTTAAGGCTATTTTAAAATGATTTTACGATTTATTATTTAATTATACTTGAATGATTTTTAATGGTTTATTTATGTTCAAAAGACTATTTTAAATAAAAATATGATTTTTAAATGCATGTGGATGTATAAGTATTATTTGTTATCCATGTTTAGAACGTGTTGAGTCTTTAGACTCACTAGGTTTGTACAGGATTTGATGATTTTTGGAGGCGGTGACGATTGAGTCGATCGAGTGTAGCAGTACACACCCGAGGGCCTTTATGTTTCCGCACTAGCTTATTAGATTAAGGATTTAAAGATTTTCTTAATGATTTTTATTAGAGATATTTTCATGCTTTATTTTTATTGTTAGTGATCTTTTCAAAGGTCGATTTAGGATTTTATTTTATGCACCTGAGATTTAAATTGTTAAATTATTATGATTCATGAATATGCAAAATTATTTATTTATTAATTTAAAATTTACGATTTAAGATTAGAAAAAAATAGAGGTCGTTTCATGCCTATATCGATTTGGGGCTTTGCGCTTGAAACTGCGGCAATGTTGTTGAATAAAGTTCATACTAAAGCAGTGGATAAAACACCATAAGTAATATGGATGGGAAAAACTCCCAAATATTCTTACATGAGAATATGGGGACGTCCTGCTTACATGAAGCAGACAGTGGGAGACAAATTGGATAGTAGATCCATTTTGTGCTACTTTGTAGGATATCCAAAGAATTTTGTTGGATATTATTTCTATCATCATAATGAAGCAAAAGTGTTTGTTTCAAGAAATGCCCCCTTTTTGGAAAAAGAATATCTATTAAATAGAAAATGCTAGATGATAGAACTTGAAGAAATTCAAGATACTCTCTCAACTAAAGAAGTTGAATCCATTTCCCAACAACCATTAGTTGAAGTACAAGCTCATAGAAGGTCTGATAGGGTTATTAGACCACCTGCAAGATATACGCTTCTTCATGAACAAAGCCGTGATGAGCATTGTGTTGGATGTGATCCAATGAAGTTCAAAGAAGTAATATCTGATACTGATTCAACCAAATGGCTTGAAGCCATGCAGTCTGAAATGGACTCTATGTATTCAAACCAAGTTTGGACATTGGTGGATCCATCTGAGGAAATCATTCTCATAGGATGCAAATGGATCTACAAAAGAAAACTTGGGGCGGATGGGAAGGTAGTGACCTTCAAAGCAAGACTGGTTGCAAAAGGTTATACTCAAAGGCAAGGAATTGACTATGAGGAAACTTTTTCACCAGTTGCTATGTTTAAGTCCATTAGAATACTACTAGCCATAGCAGCATGGTATGACTATGAGATATGACAAATGGATTTAAAGACTGCATTCCTCAATGGAGACATCAAAGAAAAAATTTATATGTCTCAACCTGAGGGATACACGTCAGTAGGAAGTGAGCATAAAGTATGCAATCTTCAGAGATCAATATATGATCTCAAGCAGGCGTCAAGGAGTTGAAACCTCATATTTGATAGCACTATCTAAGAGTTTGGTTTTGCTAAGAATCCTGAGGAACCATGCATGTACAAGAAAGTTAGTGGGAGTGCAGTGACAATCCTAGTACTTTATGTTAATGACATCCTGCTCATTGGGAATTTTGTGGACCCGGACGCTAACTCCATCTTATCAATCATCATTGGGACTAAGTGGATCAATTAATTACACTAGGTCGAAATTTTTTTTTTAATGTTGAACATCTTATAAACAAGTGTACAAATTTCTACAACAAGATATGTCCCATCTTATTTAATTAAGAGATCAAGTGCAATAACTACAACCTGATCAAAAGTACAAGTTTTGTACAATATACAATCATAACACACTAGTGTTCATCCACTACATATTAAGTGTCCCACCTGTTGTCATGCACACATACAAAAACAACAACAGCCGGATAACTCCGGTGAGAAACATATTTCCCAGTATAAACAATGTATACATGCATTTCATACAAACATATATAAAAGCATATAACATTTGTAAAACAACATGTATCGTAATCTAAGAAAACATAAAGCAATATCAAGCCTTAAATCAAACTATTAAACTCTTAATCTTGACTCGACTCTTATCTAGGGATCCCGGTTTGAATAAGAACGTAAAAAGTCTCCCACCTACTCTTCCCAGCTAGACGGTGGTACATTCTTATTCTCAGACTTTGGCCCATTATATCGAATCTCTACAATAGGAGTCGATCTTCTCCTAAGCACATCGATATAAACCAAACGTCCGGTGACTTGGCACCCATGCCAAAGACTCATAATACATGTTTTGCTATAACTCAATAGACTAAGCATATCAATCTCAAGAATTGAAATAACATCAAAGCAATAACAATATAGTATGTGGTTTTGGGAAAACTCAAGCTATCTCTTACTTGAATTATCTCTCCTGGTTTAACATTGATTTATACCTTTCTTTTCGTAGTTCTTGGTTGATTCAAACCTTAATCTGGATTTGTTCAGTCTTCGAAGCCTTCAATACCAAATCTGGAATGACATTTCGAGAAGTACAATATCACATACAACTCAAGGCAATACTGAATATGATCAGAACTCAATCTAATTCTGTTTTGACGGCATAACAGCACAATATCGATATATCCAGCAACTCAGACATCGACAAATACAAATCACAACTCATAATCAATCACAATTTCAACCCATAATATCAAATCTGTACAATCTCATTCAACATAGGCTGAAAAATGATAACAATTGCATAAACTGTCTGTTCTTCGATCTGGTTTCGATTATACGATTACCATAATCTCAAAAACACATAATATCAATCAAATTATGATTCCCTTAACATCAAATTTTCGAATCATATAAGAAAGTAGTAAAACTTACGTCTTTTTGAAGCTCTTGACGAAAGGAGCACGGTACTAAACTCGGATTGAGAAGAGGCGTGCATATGCGCGAGACCTATTGTCTCGGCACATAGAAAGTCTTCTGCTCGTGCATATACGCGCCTAGTCTCGCGCATATGCGCGAGACCTACTGTCTGAGCGCTTGGCCAATCCATCTGCTCGCACATATGCACGCCTCTTCTCGCGCATATGCGCGAGACTTACTGTCTCGGCAATAATGACATTCACCAGCTCGCGTATATGCGCGCCCCATCTCATGCATATGTGCAAGGTCTTCTTCCTCGGCTTTGGTTGCTCGCGCATATGCACGCCTCATCTCCGTGCATATGCGCGAGGCCTTCTGTCCTCACACATGAATTATATGTTTTCCCCACGTCGTCCTCGTCTTTTCATTCTATAATCACGTCAATTCATAAATTAATAATCTCGGATTAACAGGATAAAATCTCGGGCATTACAATTCTCCCCTCTGAGACATGATTTCGTCCTCGAAATCGTTGTCAATCAAATCACATATAAGATAAGAACATACAACAGAAGCTAAATAAGAAACTCACGTTAATGAAATAATTCTGGAAATTTATGTCTCATGTCTGATTCAGTCTCCTAAGTAGCTTCTTCAATGCTATGATGACTCCACTGAACTTTCACAAGAGGAATAGTCTTCGTTCGGAGCTGCTTTTCTTTACAATCTATAATCTGGATCGGTTTTTCAAAATAACTCAGAGTTTCATCAAGTTATGCCTCGTCAGGCTTAAGAACATGAGAAGCATCAGGAAGATATTTCCACAGCATAGACACATGCAAGATGTCATGTATACCAGATAGAGAAGGAGGAATAGCGAGTCGATAGGCACGATGACCTATCTTCTCAAGAATCTCATACGGCTCAATATAACGTGGAGACAACTTTCCTTTCTTACCAAATCTGACAATGCCTCTGAAAGGAGATATCTTCATAAATACTCTGTCTCCTTGTTCAAACTCTAAAAGTCGACGTCGAATATCTGCATATTTGGCCTTTCTATCTTGAGCTGTTTTCATTCTCTATTGAATCAGCTTTATTTTCTCAGTCATATCTCGAATCATATCAGGTCCAAGTTTAGGTACCTCAAATATCTCATCCCAATAGAGAGGGGATCTTCACTTCTTGCCATACAACGCTTCAAACGGAGCCATCTCTATACTCGTTTGATAGCTGTTGTTGTACGAAAATTCACAATGTGGCAAAGAATCTTGCCAACTAGTGCCAAAGTCTAGCACTACAGCTCTAAGCATATCCTCCAATGTCTGGATAGTCCTCTCTGACTGTCCGTCTATCTTAGGATGATATGCAGTACTCAGATGTAATTTCGTACCGAGAGCTTGTTGCAAACTGTGCCAAAAGTGCGAAGTAAATCGAGGATCACGATCTGATACAATGGACTTTGGCACGCCATGCAATCTGACCACTTCTCTGACATAAATCTCTGTCATCTGGTCGTGTCTGTACGTCATTCTGTAAGGAATAAAGCACGCTGATTTGGTTAATCTGTCAATAATGACCCAAATCGCATCGTAACCTCGGGGGGATCGTGGTAGCTTCATAACAAAATCCATGGAAATGTGATCCCATTTCCATTCTAGAGTAGACAAGCTATGCAACAGACCTCCTGATTTCTTCCTTTCTGCTTTCACCTTTTGGCAATTCAAACATCTGGATACAAACTCTGCAATATCTGATTTCATCTGTTTCCACCAAAACTGTTTCTTCAGATCATTGTATATCTTTCTGCCACCAGGATGAATACTAGAACGACTATAGTGTGCTTCTGTCAAAATCTGTTGTTTCAAGTCTGAAACATCTGGCACAACAAGACGATTATTCACATATAACACATTATCACGAACCCGATATTCTGATTGATGCCCTGATCTTACCATCAAAATCGAATTCTGAATATTCTGATCAACATTTTGTGTTTCTTTGATTCTTAAAATCAACTCTAGTTCAACTTGCATGATATACAGTCTCAGAGGTTGACAATCTGTCTCAAATACTAATCTAGAAAGACAGCAATCTTCAACCAAATTCGAAACACCAATCGTCGATAGGGATAAAGAACATACCTTTCAACTCAGTGCATCAGCTGCTGCATTTGACTTCCTCGGATAATATTTGATTTCACAATCAAAATATTTCAATAAATCAAGCAATCTACGTCGTCTCATATTCAGTTCTGACTGTAAAAATAGATATTTCAAACTCTTATGATCAGAATAAATTCCAAACTTCTCACCATATAGATAGTGTCGCCAAATCTTCAATGCAAATACGATGGTAGCCAATTTAAGATCAGGAATCGGGTAGCGACTCTCATGTGGTTTCAATTGTCTCGAGGCATAAGCAATAACATGTCCTCACTGTATCAAAACACAACCTAATCCCCTCTGAAAAGCATCACAATAAACAACAAAATCATCAGTACCTGACAGAGTCAAAATCGGAGCAATGGTTAATCTCTTTTTCAACTCCAGAAAACTGGATTCACATGCTTTTGACCAAACAAATGGGACATTCTTCTGAGTCAGCTGGGTAATCGGCTTAGCAATACTGGAGAAATCTTTAATGAATCGACGATAATAGCCAGCTAAACCCATAAAACTGCGTATCTCTGGTACTGATATCGATCTAGGCCAACTGATCACAGCCTCAACTTTACTAGGATCAACAGAAATACCATCTCCAGATATAATGTGCCCCAGAAATATAACTTGTTTCAGCCAGAACTCACATTTCGATAACTTGGCATACAATTTCTCAGCCCTCAAAATATTCAATACAATTCTCAAATGCTCAGCATGATCAATCAAATTTTTGAATAAATCAGAATATCGTCAATAAACATAATCACAAAATCATCAAGATATTTCTTAAATATACGGTTCATCAAACCCATAAATACAGCTGGAGCATTCGATAAACCAAACGGCATGACTATAAACTCATAGTGGCCATACCTGGTTCTGAACGCTGTCTTCGGTATATCAGAATATCTGACTCTCAGCTGATGATATTCGGATCTCAGATCGATCTTGGAATAAATAGAAGAACCCTGCAACTGATCAAATAGATCGTCAATACGAGGCAAAGGATATTTGTTCTTTATCGTAGCCTTGTTCAATTGCCGATAATCAATGCAGAGTCTCATTGAACCGTCTTTCTTTCTGACAAAAAATACTGGAGCGCCCCAAGGAGAAACACTCGGTCTGATGTAACATTTGGCTAGTAAATCTTCTAGCTGCTCTTTCAATTCTTTCAATTCAATTGTTGTCATTCTGTATGGAGTTTTAGAAATAGGTATTGTACCTGGTATCAATTCAATGGTGAAGTCTATTTCTCGGACTGGAGGCAAACCCGAAATCTCATCTGGAAAGACATCGGCAAACTCACATACCACTGGCAAATCTGCTAATGAAGGGCTCGACTTCAGTGATATAAGACCTCTCCCCAAAGGTGAAGAGACAGATACTACAGCAGATAATGACTCAACAGGCAAATCATGTATCAAGGCAAATCGCTCAAAATAAAAGTATGGGATGCACCCGTATCAATCAACACATAAGTAAGATAACCACAAAGAGAACAGTTACCTGCAACCACATCATCAGGTGCTTCCTGGGCCTGTTCCTCAATCAATGTAAACACTCTGGCTTGCTGTCTCGGAGGCTGGATAACAGTCTGGCTTCCTCCTGGCCTCGGTTGTGATTGAGTAGTGGGTGGCTGGAAAGATTGAACAGCAGACGATTGTCTATCAGTCTGAGCCACTGATCCAGATGATTCTGCTCCCTGGGATCATTGAGAACCTCGCTATGGACAAACTCTGGCAAAATGTCCCTACTGTCGACATATATTGCAACTACCAAGCACTCCTTGGCATTGCTCTGTTGAATGTCTTCCTCCACAAGTTCTGCAATAGACCCCTGTATAACTCTGATTCTGTCGTGAACCACTGGAGCTAGATGAACTACTTCCCGATTTCTTAAACTGTTTCCCTCGGGCTTTCAAATTATCTTTCTTTCCACTGCTGCTACCACCACTATCAAATCTAGGAGGTGGTTGGTGGAACTGAGCTGAAGGTTGTTGTTGTTTCTGTGTTGGAGAAACATACGAAGTTCCTCGCTGTCTGAGCAAACCTGCTTCAGCTCCTTTTGCTCTGTTCAAAGCATCAGCAAAATTATTCGGTCGCCCTGTATTTACCAGTGTAAAAATATCTGGATTCAACCCATTGATGAACTGATCAACCATGGCTTCATCATTATCAGCAACTTGAGGAGCAAATCGTAACAAGGTAGAGAATTTAGCCACATATTCTTCAATGTTCAGATGTCCCTGTTTCAAGTTGGCAAACTCTGCACCCTTGTTCTTTCTGTATGATACTGGGAAGAATCGTTGATAAAATTCTGCTTTAAAGATCTTTCAAGTAATAACCGTACCTCGATGCTCCAAAGCTCTCTTGGTTGTGAGCCACCAGATTTTTGCAACATCATGTAATTGATGCCCAATCAGTCTAACTCTTCGTTCATCTGTGTAATCAAGTGAATCAAACAGCTTTTCAATATCATCAAGCCAACTCTCACAATCAATAGAATTCTCAGTGCCCTTCAAGGTCGGCGGTTTGAATCACTAAAATCTCTTCAGCAATGTTTTCATGGGTGTCGCTGTAACATCCATTGGATTAGTAGAAGTATTACCCTGTTCTGGGATTCTTCGAAGAGGCATATCAGATTATCAAAATGGTTAGTGATCAAATCTAACAAATCTGTCTCAGTCCTCCTCTGATCATCATACCTCTGATCATGAATCAGTTCTGATTCATTTTTCAATAATACACATTTCCAATCAAATCAGATAATCAGGTAAACATGTATTTTCTAAAGCAGTAAAACATGCTAGCATCACAAAAGCAGGAAAGAAAACTCAATCTACCCCGCTCACTCGCTTCTATCCCAGTCTAAGGAACATACAGCTCTAATACCACCTGCTGTGGGGACCCGGATGTTAACTCCATCTTATCAATCATCATTGGGATTAAGTGGACCAATTAATTAAACTAGGTCGAATTTTTTTTTTAAATGTTGAACACCTTATAAACAACTGTACAAATTTCTACAACAAGATATGTCCCATCTTATTTAATTACAAGATCAAGTGCAATAACTACAACATGATCAAAAGTACAAGTCTTGTACAATATACAATCATAACACACTAGTGTTCATCCACTACATATCAAGTGTTGAAAACCCGTTCTACATCTAGGCTTGGATCTCCACTCTAATCTCAATCTTTCATCCTCTTCTCGACCCTGATCATGTCCCACCTGATGTCATGCACACATACAAACACAACAACAGCCGGATAAATCCGGTGAGAAACATATTTCCCAGTATAAACAATGTATACATGCATTTCATATAAACATATATAAAAGCATATAACATTTGTAAAAAAACATGTATCGTAATCTAAGAAAACATAAAGCAATATCAAGCTTTAAATCAAATTATTAAACTCTTAATCTTGACTCGACTCTTATCTAGGGATCCCGGTTTGAATAAGAACGTAAGAAGTCTCCCACCTACTATTCCCAGCTAGGCGGTGGTACATTCTTATTCCCAGACTTTGGCCCATTATATCGAATCTCTACAATACGAGTCGATCTTCTCCTAACCACATCGATATAAACAAAACGTCCGGTGACTTGGCACCTTGTCCAAAGACTTATAATACATGCTTTGCTATAACTCAATAGACTAAGCATATCAATCTCAAGAATTGCAATCACATCAAATCAATAACAATATGGTATGTGGTTTTGGGAAAACTCAAGCTATCTCTTACTCGAGTTATCTCTCCCGGTTTAACATTGATTTATACATTTTTTTCGTAGTTCTTGGTTGATTCAAACCTCAATCTGGCTTTGTTCAGTCTTCGAAGCCTTCAATACCAAATCTGGAATGACATTTCGAGAAGTACAATATCACATACAACTCAAGGCAATACTGGATATGATCAGAACTCAATCTATTTCTGTTTCGACGGCATAAGAGCACAATCTTGATATATCCAGCAACTCAGACATCGACAGATACAAATCACAACTCATAATCAATCACAATTTCAACCCGTAATATCAAATCTATACAATCTCATTCAACATAGGCTGAAAATTGATAACAATTGCATAAACTGTCCGTTCTTCGATCCGATTTCGATTATACAATTACCATAATCTCAAGAACAGATAATATCAATCAAATTATGATTCCCTTAACATCAAATTTTCGAATCATATAAGAAAGTAGTAAAACTTACGTCTTTTTGAAGCTCTTGACGAAAGGAGCACGGTACTAAACTCGGATTGAAAATCAGACGGCCGGATATTGCACAATCAAATTTCTAAAATGAAAAACATGAGAATTCTCCCATGGAAGTTCCTCGGTTCATGTTGAGGATTCTGTGGGAAAGTGAAGAAACTTACATGTTGATATGCATGTATATACATGTGGCTCATCCTTTCTTCAGCATGTCTCGCGCATATGCGCTTCCATCACCGGCGCATATGCGCGAGACCTATTGTCTCGGCACATAGAAAGTCTTCTGCTCGTGCATATGCGCGCCTAGTCTCGCGCATATGCGCGAGACCTACTGTCTCAGCGCTTGGCCAATCCATCTGCTCGCGCATATGTGCGCCTCTTCTCGCGCATATGCGCGAGACTTACTGTCTCGGCAATAATGACATTCACTAGCTCGCGCATATGCGTGCCCCGTCTCGCGCATATGCGCGAGGTCTTCTGCCTCGGCCTTGGTTGCTCGCGCATATGCGCGCCTCATCTCCACGCATATGCGCGAGGCCTTCTGTCCTCACACATGAATCATATGTTTTCCCCACGTCGTCCTCGTATTTTCCTTCTATAATCACGTCAATTCATAAATTAATAATCTCGGATTAACAGGATAAAATCTCGGGCATTACAGAAATGATGTAGGATTATTGCAATCAACTAAAGTATGGTTAACAAGTAAATTCTCCATGAAAGACATGGGTGAAGAAGTCTATGTATTGGGAATACAAATCTATAGAGATATATATAAAAAGATGCTAGGACTCACCCAAGCCACTTATATTGATATCATTCTGAAGCGATTCTCTATGCAAGAGTCCAAGAGAGGATACTTACCAATCTGTCATGGTGTTACTCTATCTAAAGCTATGTATCCCAAAACTGATGAAGAAATAGAGATGATGACACATATTCCATATGCGTCAGCCATTGGTAGTATCATGTATGGTATGATATCGACACGTCCCGATGTTGCTTACGCTCTGAGTGTTACAAGCAGATATCAGGCGAACCCTGGTCCAATGCATTGGAAGACCGTGAAAGATATTCTTAAGTACTTGAGAAGGACTAAGAACTCATTCATGGTCTATGGGGGTGGAGAATTAAAATTGGAAGGCTACTGTCACGCCCCGAGACGGGGGTTGGTTGACACCGGCGTTGCTCTCAAATTTACATTCGAAAACAACAAGCCTCAGAAGTACAGAATTCAGAAACCAGTCTTTTATTCATAATACTGAATATTCAATGTCTGATACTGTAACGCCCCGAAAATTTAGAGGTCCACGAAAACCACATGCATTTGAGTTATTAAATTCTTTGTATTTTTATTAAATGTATTAATTGCATTAATTAATTATGTGGTGCATGTTGATATGTTTAAATTATATTTTTCTACATGGTTGCATTAAAATGTAATTTTTAAAGGTTATTCGAGTTGCGATCGAGGAACGGAGACCGAGGGCTGAAAAACATAAAATGTTTTTATTGTTTTTTTATTATTTAAATTTAGGGTGATGCTTTTTAGTATTTTTGAAAATAAGGGGTTTTGAGATGATTTTATACGCCGGACGTAATTCTTATCGGTGTTGGTTTTTTCAACAAAAAAATTCAAACGTTTTGACAACCCGGCTATTTAATTCACAAACTATTTTTACCAAAACTATTTTAATATTTTAATTAAATTCTAATTAAGAATAATGGGCCTAATTATGAGCTTAATAGGCCTAAGCTTAACTAAGGGTTTTATTAATATATAATAAGCTAATTACCCCAAAACCTACCTATCAACTACACGCCCAAAGTCTGAAATTTTCTCCCAAAAACCTCAAATCACACGGCACACACCATCACCAATTTGAAGGAGAAAAATCGAGAAGCTCAAGGGGAAGTTCAAAGCCAAGGTCTTGTTCCGTTTTTCGTCATCGTCAACGACTAATCGTGCGTTAAATACGCAAAGGCACGCCATATTCTCCTTTTGCAAATCATTCACACCATAGTAATTATTTTAAAACCGTTTTGCATAGAAAACAAGTGGCATCATAGAATATTTTTGTTTTTGCATCTTGTATGATTTTACAATCATGTGTGGTGATCCAAAATTGATGTTTAATATGTGTTAAGGGGCTGCCATGATATAGGTTATGATCAAGCATTGTTTTATATGAGTTTAGTGCCTTAGAACATCACCATAATGCTGCACACGTGAATTAAACAAGCTGGACTGAATTCTGGTATGGGTTGTGAGCTTAGGGGTTCGGCTGTTGGGTTTTGTGGCTGGGCTTGGTACCAGGGCTAGATAGGGACGTGGTTGAGTCAAGGGAAGAGTCCTAGCCACGCTAGGACTCGAGTCAGGAGGGCTAGGGAGGAGTCCTAGCAAGCTAGGACTCCCACCCGAGAAGCACAAGGAATAGCGCAGGTTGTTGCTGGTGTGCAGGGAGAAAGGGGCTCGGCCTAGGGGATTTGGGCTGGGCTAGGCTAGGTCCTTAGGGTCCTAGGAGGGTGCACAAGGGTCGGGCCAGGGTCTGGGACGTCTGGGCTGGCTGCTGGTGCGAGAAACGTGAGGTAGACGCATGGAAGCAAGGGCTGTGCGTGAAGTGCTGTCAAGGTTCAGTGGGTCGCTGCTTGAGTTCCAAGGCTTGGATTGGTCTGGGCTTGGTTCGGGTGTGGTCCACGGAAGGTTAGGGTCGTGAAGGGTCAAGTGGTTGAGGGCTGGGAGAAGTCCTAGACTAGTTAGAAGTCCTAGGGGTCATGGGAGTCTCACGCATAAATCATGCAGAAATTGGGTGAGTTTGCAGCAAGCTTTGGGTCGGGCCAGGGCTTGTTTTACGGGCTGGGCTTTTTCAGGAGGGTCCCTAGATGGGTTGGCTAGGTTTTGGCTCAAGGTGGCTTGGGCGTGACTCGAGTAAATTGGGAGATGGCTCGGTGTGTTCGTCGGTGTGTCAAAAAACAAAAATTAAAGGGCTAAAAATGAACCCATGGGTCCACGGGGGTGGCTCATGACTTGAAAGGGTAGAATAAATATTAGAAATGTTACGTTTAAAACTTGGGATCAAAATATTGAGTTTTGTATTTATTCGAGATTTAATCGCCGCACGAAACGCTAATTAACGAGTTAATTGAAATGCCTAGTTTTATGCCTTATAAAATTATGAAAAATTAGGTTTAAGCTTAAATAATTATTATAAGTCTAAGTTTTTAATTTGGGAATTTTATATTAAGATTTGGTTTAATTCGGGATTAAAATGCATTAATATGTTATATTTAAAGATTAATTTAAAAACCCTCGATTTAAGCTAAATAAAAATATGAGAAAATTCGTGTAGGCTTAAATAATTATTTGGGACATGTTAGAGTCAAAGAACTTAAGAAAAAGTCAAAAACGGGAAATTATACGTCCAGGGGTAAAACGATCATTTTACACCTAGAAATTAGTAAACGTCATGGCACTGCCCTGAATACTGTTTTATGTGCTAATATGATTATTTTCAATGGTTATGGATGTTGATTGAATTTTTATATGTTAAAATGTTATTTTTAAAACGTTTATGGATTTTATGGTTTAATTGGACATTTAAAAGACATGTTGCATGCTTGGTTTAAAAGAAAAAACGTTATATGCATGTTTGAAATTTATGAAGTGATGAGAATATGAAACGTTGAAGGAAGTAAAGTAATTGTGACTAATACGATGATATGTTGGAAATTTCGTGAGGGTTATGGTCCCAGTGGGAGCCCGACGATCGTGTTTCCTTGGATACGGACATGTAGATGTATACGATGATATGTTTATACGTAAGGCCAAGGCCCAGTTGACCGGTGAGAGTGTTGCTGGTGTCCCCGCCGCCCAGTACTGTGGTTACATGTAGATGGATCCATCGCCCAACACGTAGACGTAGACGTAGATGAACACGAAAGTCACAATTAACGATCTGAATTCAACGAAAGTAAAAAGGAATACGTATATGTTGATAATAATATGAATATGAATATGTTGAGGATGATATGATTAAGTTTACGAAAATGTTTTTATGAAAATGTTTTTATGCATCATGAAAATGTTTACGAAAATGTTTAAGTTTAAGTTTATGCATCTTCATGAAAAAGATATTTTAAGTACAAGTATTTTTCACTGTTATATGTTAACTGTATTACGTATTATTTGTTATCAAGGATATGACGTGTTGAGTCATTAGACTCACTAGGTGTGATTGATGCAGGTGATTATGATAATGTTAATGGAATTCTTGATGGTTGATCTGACTGGACTGAAGGTGCACCTAACCCTAGGACCGACGCTAGTTTTCCGCACAAGTTATGATTTATGATTTTAAGTTATGTTAAAGATATTTTTACGACGTTTTATTATGAGTGGTTTTTTGAGAGGTTATAGTATGGGCTATACTTTTCAAATGTTAGTTGGTTGATTTATTTTAAAATGATGTCAAAAATATTTTGTGCTTGTGTATGCAATTCGGCCGATGCTATGTGAGGTTTTAAAAAAAAAAAATTTTAGTACTTTTTAAGAAAACGAATAAGCAGACGTTTCAGTTGGTATCAGAGCCGACATCTCTTAGTACGGTGTGGTTCGGGGACGAACCAAGCGGAAGCTGGTGGGCATGTGAGGCCCGGGGCCGAAGAGGGCGAGGGGTGATCGCCGGTGCCATGAGGTTGCACGGACAATGAGCGGCTCCTGGAAGGCTTCTAGGTGGAGGGAACATGAACGAACCGATTCCACACCGGAATGGGAGGGATTCCGAGACTGTTCAATGTAATGAACTGTACAGTTGAAGAGGGCTTAAAAAGATTTGATTTGTACTACTCATATCACGAAGGTGCATCTTCTTTTCGGTAGCTCATCACATAAGAACTCCATAGTTAAGAGTGCTTGACTTGGGGCAATTTTGGGATGGGTGACCTCCTGGAAAGTCTCCTAGGGTGCGTGTGTTTGAGGACATAAGCATGCTGGAAAGACTCGTCTTGGTACAGTGAGGACAGTCGTCAAATCTGGGGCGTTACAGATACAACTCAATTAATAATGTTTTACCGCGAAAATGTAAAACCAGAAATAAAATGTCGGAACAGATGCAGCGGAATTTAAAATATGAATCAGAACTGAGAACAACAATCTTCATCACCAGCCCCAAAATTGAATCTGCTCTTCTTCTTCTAACTTTTCCTCCTCGTTCTTATCTGAGATGGGTTTGGTGGGTGAGTGATATGATTTTCACTCAGTAAGCAGGGGCGGGAATAACTCCCAGGTTTCGAAATCGTTTTCAACAGAAACATTAATACAATAATAAACAGAAAACTCGTATTTTCAGAACAGAAATCAGAATTCAGAATTTACAGGTTTCAGAACAGAAATCAGAATTAGTAAGCACTGAGCACGTTAGTGAATTTCATGGCTAAACTGATATCAGTCCCCTATATGTTCTCTCCTCTAAGGGGTGAGGCCAGAATCAGAATAAGAATTCAGAAATGTTCAGAATATATATTCCTACCATTAGTTCACTAGGGAGTTTCAGTGCTTCAAAATCATATATCAGAAATCAAACATACAGAAACTGAACTTTAAAACAGAATTATCAAACGGATTTCAAGATATTTATAGATAAGCCTACTTACTGTAATTTGCTAGAATTTCGGTTGAAGTCTACTGGAATTCTGGTTGCTCTTCCTACTGGATTCTACTGCTCGAAAATAAGTACTCCTTTAGCTCGAAAATTCAAGTGATAGTCTCAAGATTTGTGTAACCCAATTCAGAGGTTTGAGAGTGTTATTTATAGGCCAAATTCTGACTGTTAGCCTCCCAATTAATGACCATAATCTGCCATTAACAGCCTTTATTCCATGTTAATGCTTCAGTTACAAGTCTAAGCTGAATCAGTAACTGTCTGCTGCTTTCTCGCTCTTCTGCTGCTGGATTCTGTCTGCTGAAAAATACATGTCTGCTGGAAAAATACCAGCTTCTGAAATATGAGTTGCTGCTGGAATTTCAGGTTCTCACAGCTACACTGATTCTAGTTTCCAATGTGATGTAGATGATTCGAAATCGACCTCGGGTTTTGTATTCATGCTTAATGGTGCGGCTGTCTCTTTGAAAAGTTCCAAGCAAGACACCGTTGCGGATTCCACCACTGAAGCTGAATACATTGCTACATCTGCTGTACCCAAAGAGGCAGTTTGGATGAGGAATTTTGTCCAAGAGTTAGGCGTTATTCCTAATGGAGTTGATCCAGTCCCGGTGTACTGCGACAACACTGGTGCCGTTGCGCAAGCAAAGGAACCAAAGTCTCATCAGCGATCCAAACATGTACTAAGGAAGTTTCACAGCATCCGAGAGATTGTGGGAAGAGGAGATATACCGGTCGAAAGAGTCCCCTCTGCAGATAATGTTACTGATCCATTTACAAAGCCCTTGCCAGGACCATTGTTTGAAAATCATCACAAAGCAATGTGATTAAAGTTTATGAGTAGTTGGCTCTAGGGCAAGTGGAAGATTGTTAGAGTAGATGTCCTGCAAGCCAACTGTTGGCCAGTGATTTTATTTACTCAGTTGTAATAAACAATTTTTATTTTAATATAATTAATTATTTCATGGTTTTTTATTTCTTTATCTTTATACCATGTTATCAAACATAGATAAAAACCTTGATTATACTTTAATACAAATGAATCGTAATTCCATGTTGAAACTCGTTTGTAAAAATTGTATGATCTAAATTCGTTCCTAGTTGATTCAGCCGCCTAAAACATGGATATAGGTCGCTTGAGCTCGAGACTAGCATCTGTGATGTGGTGTACTACGTTTCTTGGTAAGGGCATAGAGATGTCTAAACATGCAGATGGGTAGTCATATGATGATTATACCGAAAAACCCTCTCTCGGACTTTCCAAGTGGTTATCATTCATCGAGAGGATAAGTCCGTGGTTATGATTGTACACCTTTAGTCCTTACGACTCGGGACAACACTGAGGCTCTATATGCTAGGGCTGTGCTTTGACTCATTGACCGGCTCCAGGAGAGTCATCAGGTGGCGAGGTTGGGTACAGTTGCAACACATATAGGAGTCAGTGCATTGTAGTCGGGGATCCACCGCTCACCTGAGGGTGTGGATATCCTATGTGATCTGATGAAATAATAGTGCGTGAATCTCTGGCCAGAGTATGAGATGTACATTGGAGAAGGATTTCTCCAATGGTACATGCGATGTCACTATTTATATGTATCACATAGTTATCGAATTATTATGCAACCATCGATGAACCAATGGTTGCAGATTCGATCGAGATATATGAGATGAAGGGACCGTACTGTACGTTAATCATAATCGACTGGTTCTTGCAAGCACTATCAGTGATACCTAGGGAATCATGGGGCGATGCTACTAGATGCTCTTACCATGATTCGATGGGTTTAATAAAAAATATGATTTCTGACATTCTCATGATCAATTGTTGATACATAGAATGGGGCAAATTAAGGGTAAGTCCGAATAAAGGATTTGTCCTGAATCACAAGGAGTAGTTAACCCACGGCTAGCTGTATCCTTGAACCATTGAGGGTCACACAAGCACTGGATCGTTTGTTCCCGTTGAGATAATAAATTCAAGAAGTTGAATTTATATTATGATATAGTAAATTCAAGGAGTTGAATTTATGATAATAAAATTTTGGGAGAATAAATTCAATGAGTTGAATTTATAAAGTTTGAGAATTTAATTTATTAAACTCAAAAGTTGAGTTTATTAAATATTAAATTTTGGATGTGATAAAATTCAAGGAGTTGAATTTATAATCAATTTAATTTATTAAGCTCAAAACTTGAGTTTATTAAATATTAAATTAAAATTGGTGGGAAGTATATTTAATGAGCTTGTAGGAGAACAAGTCCAACATACTAAATAATTAAAGTTCTTAATGGACTTTGATTAATTAATTAAACTAGTTGGACTAGCTCAATTAATTAATCAAGCCCATTAATTTAATTATGGTTATTAG
Organism: Primulina tabacum; assembly: GCF_025594145.1. Lineage (NCBI taxonomy): Eukaryota > Viridiplantae > Streptophyta > Magnoliopsida > Lamiales > Gesneriaceae > Primulina > Primulina tabacum. The sequence goes on along the minus strand of NC_134556.1, from coordinate 8,407,340 downwards.
GTTATGACTTAATTATAAATATGAGTAATCAAGTCATAACCCTAGCCACCACAAGACACAAATTTTCGAAAACATTCTCCTCTTTTACCTAAGAATTTCGGCCACTTCCCTTGAGGAAGAATTTTGAGTCGTCTATCGATTCTTAATCTCCAACGTCAAAACTTCTTCCAAATATACTAGTGCTATTTGGAAGAGGAACAAATCATCTAGTCGTGGACCTGATTAGAATAATAAAGAAAGGAGTTCTTGAAGAAAGTTCGTAGGGATTTAATCAAGAGCTATCTCCGTTAAACCAATAGTTGTAGCCGTCTGATTAATTCACCAAATGTATAAATTCTAACATCTTATGTATGTTTCATTTTAATAAACCATACGAGTGCCCAAAATAAATATATTTTGGGTACGAGAAACCGAGATCCAACAGTAGGACCTAAAGGTGGTTTCATTAATAGTCAAGTAATAGTTTGTAAGTATTAATATACACAGAACTTTGCTTTTTATCAAATGTGAAGGATATGGAAAAAAAAAAGTAAAACAAGTGTACAGAAAATTAACCGGATCATATTTGAAATGTCCCCACTCAGATGTGTTTAATGCTACCTACTAATTTCCAATTTGGCCTGTTCTAAATAGTGTTTGATAAGCATGTCCGCCGTGGAAAAACTGGTGGTGGCAACGCTCGAGAGATGGATTTTCGAGAGTTTACTTGATTTTGCTCTGGCTCTAGCGTACAAAGACACTACTGAAGGATTGACATATTTGTTTAGGTGTCTTGATCTTGGTGGTAGGGGATTCTTTACAACTGCTGACATGCACATGCTGTTCAGGTAAATGCTAATTATTCTTCAATTGAGATAAGATGTTTGTGGTTTTTTTTATATGTGCATCAAACTTAATTTTTTGGTTGAATATACTGCTAAAATCTTGAACTTCTTTTGATTTATTTAACCCCTGACCAAGCAAAGTAGAAACAGGATGAGTGGAAGAAAAGAAGGGAAACATCAAGAACCCTTCATGTTTCCCCGCATAATATTCTTCCTGCTCGTGGCTTTTTTGAGCAAATGACAGTTTTTGGAAAACATTTCAGATTATTTATGTTACCTACGGATCGATTCCACAGTGACTGCAATGTTGATCTTTTTTTTTGAAAGTCTTCGAGGGGAAATTTTGTGGTGCTTCTGTTATCCATACAAGTATGTCACAAGTGATGCCACATTTTTTGAGGTGCCCCACAATGATTCGATGAACTTATTAGGTGTTCTAGTTCAACACACTAGGTGCACCATCCAGGATTTGGATGAATGATTTTGGTGGAGGATCTAATAATTTTAATTTTAATTTTAATTTTTTGGTTCGGGCTGTTGGCTGCTACTTACACTGAATGACATCCCATGCCATGTGTAAAATAGGGATGTGCACCAAAAATGGATCGAAGGAGGGAACTACGAGCTGTGTATCGAGGATATAAGGGATGAAATATGGGATATGGTGAAGCCATCAGATCTTTTGATGATCTCATTAACCGATCTTTTGGCTTGTAAACAAGGTGGCACGGTAGCAAGCATGTTAATAAACGTGCGTGGCTTCTGGGCGAAATGACAATAGAGAAAACCTTCTGCAAGAAGAGGAAGAGCCAGAAGAGGAACTGGAGGGCTGAGTTCTTAGCAACAGCTCTTGTTATAATACGTGTACTAAAATTGGAGATGAAATTATATATATTCTCGCATTACTAAAGCATATATATATATATATATAAAGCATGTATTGTTATTATTTTGAGCTATATTCACTCAACTGCTTCCCCAACTTTTTTTCCTCATGTCGTCTTGTTTCTAGCTTTCATGTCAAGAAGCGTGTCAGGAACGATATCGTACCATTAAGATACAAGTGTTAGAAAATGGACATTTTTTAAGACAATACGATGTACTCTTTTGCAAGATTGATTTATTGACAAAGTTTTCACTAATTTAAGCTTGATTGTGAATTTTTTTTTTACCTTTTCAATTTGTGTTTTGCAAATAAAATTCACATTCTTCGGTATAATATATAATGCGTTTTTTCTATATAATTTTTTTACCTAAATATTTGATTTTTAGGCCCCCGAGAAAGTTAAAATAGTGCGATTTGGGTGTTTATTCATGGTTATAGGTACAAATGAAATTTAGGCACCCCATATTGTTATGTTTAACAAATTCAAGGACTAAATGGTACTTACAAAATCACTCCAAAGAAAAAAAAATTAAAAAAAATAAATTTTAAAAAATAAATTGTTAGGAGATCATGGGCAAGGCTTAGGTGATGTGTTATCATAACTTTTAGTAATTGTAAGTTTCTTTTAAAATATAATAAATAATTAAGTTCGATAAAAGTTTTTAATTTTTTGCATTGTATTACTATCACTATAATTTTCACAACATAATGATGTATTGTGGTCATGATAATAGTCCCTTGGAAATGAAATTTCAAGATCGAAAGAAATACAACTTAATAATGAGTAATTAATTAATAATTTTGAAAAAATTGATAAAGATAGGTTAGGGCCTTTAAGCTTATCTACCATGACTTGGGATGCTACTTTTTGCAATAGGTACTTTGATATTTGCGGAGGCAAGCTAAAATAGTCTTGATAAATTTTTAATAGGGACTATGTGAAATTTTGATTAATAGTAATGAATTTGATTTCTCCTACTAAATATATTATCCTCGTCTCACATTGATTAAAAATGAGACTTTTAAATAGTTTCTAGCTATTTCAACGGGATCCTAAAGTAACTTGTGTTAACCATTTTCGTAAAAAAAATACGGATACGAGTTAGTTTCTTTAAGAGTTTATTGTGTAATCGTGCAAGCACGGCCATGACCCCAAGAAGTGACATAATTGTATCAAAATGAGTTAACAATTAAAATTAATTATGTTATCTTTATCTTTCAATTGATTAGATTTTCGTCGTCTCATCCATGAGCTTGACATAAATTAAAATTAATAGTTTTTAGTGATATCTTTATTGCTCTCTAATGATAGTGTTCTAGTGATATCTTTAACACATAATATTGGTACATTATATTTTGAATTTGATTTAAAAATGCTTAGTAATTCACAAAGCATCTAGTTTGACAAACCAAACTTTGACCTCCGAAGGTGCTTCAATTAAAACAAAAAATAATAAATGCGGCTGGATTCAAATTGGGTATTAATTCCAGAGGCCCCAATTCAAGCACAGATTCTGGCTTCAACTGATTGGTAAAAGCCCTAACCTTTTGCTTGACTTTGGATTAACTACAATTTTTTTTTTTCAGAAAGTTATTTTTTTTGTGTCTCGTTCAGATATTTTTATTGCTAGAAAAGGTTCATTTGATTTTTATTTTTTGCTCAACTATGGTTGTTTCTGTATTTGTATTTGTGGGTTTTTTTTTCGATTTTTATCTACTTTGATTCTGTTTTTTTTTTGTTTACCCGTTGTAAGTTATTTTCTATGATAGTACGTACTTATACATGCTTGCAAAATACAGTGAATTGAATTTTTGGTATGATTATTTATATTCGAGAAGCGAAATGGAGCATGGAGATGAGTTTTAATTTCTGCAAGATACTGAGGAGTCCTAGTTCTTTACACCTGGGGGAATTTTTTTTACTATTAATAGGTATAAGGTGTGATTCCTTAACTTGATAATTGGAACTTAGATGCACATATTTGATTCCATTTTAACTAGTTTTCTTAAATCGGAACCTGCGGCTATATGTTTGACTAGTTTTCTGCAATCGTGGTTTGCACAGGATTGGACCTGGGGCATGATATTCACCCTTTTTTGTCATGATTAGTTCCTGGGGATAGAGTTCCTCCTTTTTATTCTTGCACTTGGTTGACTATAGTTTCAATGTTTGTGCTTTTTTATAGTTGTTTCCAAATAATTGTCCTACTTGTAGAAAATAAATTTGTTCTGCTCATGGTCCTTGAAGAAATTTTGACGAAGAGATCAGTTTCGAGTGCTTTATACGTTGAACGTGCAGTTAAATGTTTAAGTAGCATTTAATACTTCGAACAAACTGATGTGTATAATCCCAGCTATTCCTTCTCCCGTTTACGATCAAGAAATCTCCTCTTTGTAAGCATACACACACGCAAACACTTTGATTCAACTCAACACTTAACACAGAAAGAAAGATAAGAACAAGAACACAAGGCACAAGAATTATAGTGGTTCGGCTTTCTTCGCCTACGTCCACTTTGGAACTCAGAGCAAGATTCTTTATTGAGATTTCCAGATGATGATGAACAGAGCAATACACAGAGAAAACAGAAGAGAGAACGAAGGCTCTCCCGATACACGCTTGTTTTTATATATACAAGCCTTGTCCCTTCATTGACTTACTACTAACTTAACTAACCTAACTAACTAACTTATTAGTTATCTAATCAGTTATTAGTAGCTCAACAAAAAACCATCCAAGACTGACTTCTCTTTGTCCGCATCTGCTGAATGTTGATCATCTTTTGCTACAAATCTCCACCTGATCAGCATGTCAGTATTCCTTGCTCTTCATTGTCCCCCTCCCTTATCCTCCTTCCTAAGGAGGTTTTCCCAGTTCGATGAGAGACAAAAAATGTTGAAGTTTTGTCCCTGTCACTACTTTGGTCAGCATATCGGAGGGGTTGTCATCAGTCCCAATCTTCTTTATCTTCATCTACCTTGAGATACCATATCCCTTATGAAATGAAGCCTAACATCTATGTGTTTTGTCCTCTCATGATGCACTGGATTTTTCATTAGCTGCACCGCCCCTTGACTATCACAGTGCACCACGGTTTCAGCTTGGCATCCTTCTATTTCTTCAACCAAACCTCTTATCCATAAGGCTTCCTTAAATGCCTCTGTAGCAGCAACATACTCAGCTTCTGTGGTGGACGAGTTACAATGTGTTGAAGAGTAGACTTGTAATGCCCCGAAAATTTAAAGGTTCACGCGAACCATATGCATACGATTTATTAAATTCTCTTGTATTTTAATTAATTGTTTTAATTGCATTAAATTAATTATGTTGTGCATATATGTATGTTTAAAATATATTTTTCTACATGGTTGCATTAAAATTTATTTTTAAAAGGTTATTCGAGTTGCGATCGAGGAACGGAGACCGATGGCTGAAAAATAGAAAATGTTTTTATTAAATAATTGTTTTTAATTATTTAAGTTAAGGGGGATGCTTTTTCTTATTTTTGAAAATAAGGGGTTTTGAGGTGATTTTATACGCCGGGACGTAACTTTATCGGTGTTGGTTTTTCAACAAAAATACGAAATTTTTGGCAACCCGGCTATTAAATTCACAAACTTAATTTTACTAAAACTATTTTAATATTTTAATTAAATCCTAATTAAGACTAATGGGCCTAAATTGTTGGCTTAATAGGCCTAAAGTCTTGTTAGTGATTAATTAGTATTTAAATATGTTAAAACCCTCCCCAAACCCCACAAAACTACACGCCTACAATTCTGAAACTTTCCACCAAATACACGACACACACACACACAATTTTGAAGGAAAAAGCAACAAGTTTGCTAGAGTTTTCAAGCCGTCGTCCCTCGTCGTCGTTCTTCGAATCGTCAACGATAATTCTTGCATTTTAAATGCAAAGGCACGCCATATTTCCTTTTACTCATCATCACACCATATTATGTAATTGTTTATGAATTTTCATGAAAAAAAGTCACACAAGTCCTATTTTCGCAACTATGTACATACATGCTTTAAACTTGTGTTTTTAATTCCAAAAATTATGTTTTCATGTTGTTAAAGGGGCTGCCATGAATTAGGAGGCTAAGGGCAAGTTTTAAGAAATTTTAGGAGCCTTAGAACTCAACCAAATAACACCACACGATCATAACCAAAGGCTGACAGCAAGTTGCGGTCTTGGAGAGTTTAGGCTTCAGTTTTTGTTCTTAAGGGCTAGGCTTGGGCTTGGCTTGGTTCCAGGGCTAGCCAGGGCTGTGGGGGAGTCAAGGGTAGGGTCATAGCCATGCTAGGATTCGAAATAAGTGGGCTGGGAGGAGTCCTATCCATCAAGGACTCCTACCCGAGAATTGGCAGAAATTGTGCGCAGGTTTCAGAAGTTTGTGCAGGGTTAAGGGGCTCGGCCAGGGGGCTTGGGCTGGGCTAGACTAGGTCTTTAGGGTCCTAAGGGGGTGCACAAGGGTCGGGCCAGGGTCTGGGACGGCTGGGCTGGCTGCTGGTGCCAGAAACGTGAGGTAGGCACATGGAAGCAAGGGCTGTGCGTGAAGTGCTGTCATGGTCCAGTGGGTTGCTGCTTGAGTTCCAAGGCTTGGGTCGGTCGGGGCTTGGTCTGGGCGTGGTTCAGGGAAGGTTAGTGTCATGGGTGGTCGGTGGTTAAGGGCTGGTAGAGTCCTAGGCGGCTAGGAGTCCTAGACTTGATAGGAGCTTCTTTGTTCAAGGACACTACACACACACACATGCAGAAACATGGGTCGATTTCCAGCAAGATTTTGAGCGGGTTAGGTTCATGTTTTGGGGCTAGGCTTGCACAGTAGCGTCCCTAGGTGGGTTGGATAAGTTTTGGCTCAAGGTGGCTCAGGCGTGGCTCGGGTAAATTAGGAGATGGCTCGGTGTGTTCGAATAGGTGTCAAAAATGAGATTTTAAGAACTAAAAATGAATCCATGGGTCCACGGGTGTGGCTCATGACATGGAAGGGTATAATAAACAATAAAAAGGTTATGTTAAAATTTGGGGTCAAAATAATGAGTTTTGTATTTAATCGGGATTTAATCGCCGCACGAAACGCTAATTAACGAGTTAATTGAAACACCTAGTTTTAAGTTTTATAAAATTATGGAAAATTAGGTTTAAGCTTAAATAATTATTAGAAGTCTAAGTTTTTAATTTGGGAATTTTATAATAATATTTGGTTTAATTCGGGATTAAAACGCATTAATACGTCACATTTAAATATTTATTTAAAAGTCATCAAATTAAGCTAAATAAAAATATGAGAAAATTCAAGTAAGGTTAAATAATTATTTGGGACATGCTAGAGTCAATGGAATTAAGAAAAAGTCAAAAACGTGAAATTTTACGTCTAGGGGTAAAACGGTCATTTTACACATAGAAATTAGTAAACGTCATGGCAGTACCCTATTTGCTGTTTTATATGTTAATATGATTATGTAACATGTTTATGAATTTTTATATGTTGAAATATGATTTTTAAATGTCCATGGATTATTAAGGGTTAAATTGGTCATTTAAAATATATGTTGCATGCTTGGTTTCAAAATAAAAATGATATTATATGCATATTTTTATAAGTGATGGAAATACGACATGTTGAAGGATGTGAAGGGATTGTGACTACTGAATATGTTGGAAATATCGTGAGGGTTATGGTCCCAGTGGGAGCCCGACGATCGTGTTTCCTTGGATATGGATACGAATACGAATACGAATATGTTAATACGTTGGCCAGGGCCCAGTTGACCGGTGAGAGTGTTGCTGGTGTCCCCCGCCGCCCAGTACTGTGGTTTTTTTAGATGGATCCATCGCCCAATACGTTTAAGAATACGAGTCACAATCACGATCTGAATTCAACAAACACGAACATGAACACGAACATGAATATGAATACGAATATGGACATGAATATGAATATGTTTAAGTGATATGATTATGTCTTTTGAAAATGTTTTCATGCATCATGAAAATGTTTACGAAAATATTTAAGTTTAAGTTTATGCATCCTCATGAAAATGATATTTTAAGTACAAGTATTTTTCACCGTTATATGTTAACTGTATTACGTATTACTTGTTATCAAAGATAGGACGTGTTGAGTCTTTAGACTCACTAGGTGTGTTGATGCAGGTGGTATAAATAGCAATGATATTGGAGGTCTTGACGAGTGACTTGCTGGACTGAAGGTGCACATGACCCGAGGACCGACGATAGTTTTCCGCACTAGTTATGATTTATGATTTTAAGTAATTTTAAAGATATTTTTACGTTTTTTATTTATGTTACAAGAGATTTTTGAGAGGTTATAGTATGGGCTATATTTTTCAAATAATATTTTTGGGTTTATAAAATAGTTGGTTGTTTTACTTTTAAAATGGTTCCAGAAATATTTTTATGATTCGGCCGAATGCTACGTGAGGTTTAGAAAAAAAAAATTTTAGTACTTTTTAAGAAAACGAATAAGCAGACGTTTCACTTGGTATCAGAGCAAAGGTCCTTGTTGCGTGTTTTCACTACCGCAAGTGTACGGTGTCAAGTTTTAGTACTGGTTAGAGTACAGATATCGATCCCACGGGGAGTGTGTATAAAAAATGTATATCAGTGCTCGTAATTAAAATAGTCTCAACTTTATTTAGAAGAATCAAATAAAAGGTTGGGTTGTTTGAACGAATTAATTGAAAACAATGAATTAATTAAATCACCGAATTGAGAAATAATAATGAGAGAAAATATCTAGAGAAATGATTTCACAAAGTTTCCACGATAAATATTCAGAGTTGAATTTATATTCCTGTATTCCAATTATTTAATGGCCATTAACACTTAGGTTATGTTATTCCCCCTTTCCCAAGTGACGAATAACTGTATCTATCAACTTCGATTCAATTATTCCTAATTAGAATCTCAGTTTCATAGATAAATGCAAACAATGTTCTTACTAAGCCTCGCTAAAGTTATACGCCTTCCGAACGCTATAAACATTTAACGATGTGTTCTAATGATCTATAATCCTAGTCCCTCTCCCGAGTTGTAGAATTAATCAAACAACAAACAATTTATGGCCAGTAAATTGCAGTGCAATAAACACAGAGAAACACAAGTAAACATGAAATGGAATTCAATCTTATAAAATAACCACGTCAAATCATCGTGTCCACTAAGCTACATCATTCTCTAGAATGGGAGATTAGTTCATCACGAAATCGAAATAAAAACAACGCATGTTAATAGTTTTAGACATTGACATATGAGAAAATAGAAATACAAAGACAGATAACAAATCCGAAGTGTCGTCTCTGTCCCCAGATTCGTGTAATCGATCTTTGCGTGTCTTGCCTTCAGTTCGCCTTCGCTTCGAGTCTTCCCTCTGTATTTTCGTCCAAAACGGCATGTGACCCCGAGTATGTACCTAATTCGCGCAATTTATAATATTTTGGACGCATGCCGCGCGCAGGTGGCGCGAGAACTGGCGCGATGGCGAACGAGCTGCTGTGTCTGGCCGTTCATGTGTGCGCGGTAGCACGAGATGCTGCGCGGTGGCGCGCGCCTCTCTTGTCATGTTAATGGCTGAACTCGCGGCTCGGTTCTGTTTTCTCGCTTCACTAGGTTGCGCATCGACTATTTTCTCCATTCCTGAAATGACAACAAAAACAACCAAAAACGCATAATTCTGTTCGAAACCAGCATAATTCAAAATGGATTCTAATATAAATTAAGTGCAAATCTTGCACTTATCACCGAATTGAGAAATAATAATAAGAGAAAATATCTAGAGAAATGATTTCACAAAGTTTCCACGATAAATATTCAGAGTTGAATTTATATTCCTGAATTCCAATTATTTAATGGCCAAGAACACTTAGATTATGTTATTCCCCCTTTCCCAAGTGACGAATAACTGTATCTATCAACTTCGATTCAATTATTCCTAATTAGAATCTCAGTTTCATAGATAAATGCAAACAATGTTCTTACTAAGCCTCGCTAAAGTTATACGCCTTCCGAACGCTATAAACATTTAACGATGTGTTCTAATGATCTATAATCCTAGTCTCTCTCCCGAGTTGTAGAATTAATCAAACAACAAACAATTTATGGCCAGTAAATTGCAGTGCAATAAACACAGAGAAACACAAGTAAACATGAAATGGAATTCAATCTTATAAAATAACCACGTTAAATCATCGTGTCCACTAAGCTACATCATTCTCTAGAATGGGAGATTAGTTCATCACGAAATCGAAATAAAAACGACGCATGTTAATAGTTTTAGACATTGACATATGAGAAAATAGAAACGCAAAAGACAGATAACAAATCAGAAGTGTCGTCTCTGTCCCCAGATTCGTCGCTCTTCGTCTTTGTAATCGATCTTCGCGTGTCTTGCCTCCGTCTCGCCTTCGCTCCGAGTCTTCTCCCTGTATTTTCGTCCAAAACGGCGTGTGACCCCGAGTATGACCTAATTCGCGCAATTTATAATATTCTGGACGCATGGCGTGCGCGGTGGCACGAGATCTGGCGCTATGGCGCGCGAGCTTCTGCTTGTTGAGTCGTACTTGCGCGCGCGCGGTTGCGCGTGAATTCGCGCTGACGCGCGCTGCTCTCGGGTCTTCCTGCTGCATCTGTTCGCGCGGTAGCGCGTGAAGTGGCGCTGTAGCGCGCTAGCTTCTGTCGATCCTCTTGCTTTCATGTGCGCGCGGTAGTGCGAGATGCTGCGCAGTGGCGCGCGCCTCTCTTGTCATGGTAATGGCTGAACTCGCGGCTCGGTTCTGTTTTCTCGGTTCACTAGGTTGCACATCCACTATTTTCTCCATTCCTGAAATGACAACAAAAACAACCAAAAACGCATAATTCTATTCGAAACCAGCATAATTCAAAGTGGATTCTAATATAAATTAAGTGCAACTCTTGCACTTATCAAATCCCCCCAAACTTGAACTTTTGCTAGTCCCGAGCAAAATAGAATAAAAACAGGAAGTCAATTAACAAGTAATGAAACTCTTAACAGTCATGGATTCGCAAAAAGTGATATTGGCCTCAGACTTATCTATTTTAATGTAATTCATGATTTCCCAAGAGTCACGTGTGTGTGTGATATGTCAATGTTCGTTTACCCCATCGAGTGCTCAAATAGAGTCATAATGCCCATTCACCTTACAGAATCAAGAAATCCTCAGTTTAGTTCAACTCACACTTCATCAAAATACAAATTCACATTCATAGATCACATAGGACTTTATTGGTGATTAATTGGCTCGATGAATATTCAACGGAATTATACCAAAGATGAAATCACACAACGAGATGCTTGCAAGCAAGTGATTAAAGTTTATACTTGATGACTATGTTTTTCAGGTATCCATAGGCTTGACTTGAACAACTTTTCTCCACTAGTATATTGGATAAATGTGACACAGTTAATAGGGCTTGTAGGCTTGTAACGTTAGGCCACGGCTCACGGCTACAATAAAGGTATGGAAATCAAAAATTGAGAGAAATATTTGAACTTCATCAACTTCACTCATTTTCATTTTCTTTTCAACCACCACCCACTTTATTGTTTTCTTTTCATTCATATCTTTCATTTCCCAAATGCTTTCTTTCTCACCACTTTTGATTCATTCTTTTCATTGTTTTTCTTCTTTTTGAACTCATTTTTGCACACTTTAACTATTTCTTTTTTTTTTCTTTTTTCTTTTTTTTCAAGGAGCATTTGAATCACTACAACACCAATGAATTTATTTCTCTCAAAAATCAGGTAGGAAAATAAGTGTATAAGCTTCATTTGGTAGTTGCTGTGGGATATATAATAGATACAAGTGGGAGCTAATTGTATGTCATTGACACACACCACTTGATTTTTAAGTAGGCTCAAAATGGGACACTAGGGATATTTCATGTTCATTTGGTAGGCTCGAAGGCTCAACGGTTTCAAAGATCGCCTAAATCATTCCTATGTCACATATTATCCGTATTTCGCCTCGAAAAGTGCTCAAACAAGTTCTAGACTTTCGTCAATCCATTATTCAACTCATACAAACCACTCACATGCAATTTTCAATAAAAATGATAGATGAAATAGGTGCACGAAGAAAATTTAAGCATCTCATTTAACTTGAAGCTCAAAGGGCTACAATTGACAGTAAACAAAGAACACAAGCCCAAGGATATTGTGAAAAACTGCCTAGATCATTTCTATGTTTGTGAAAGTGTCAATCAATGTCATGCAAGAATTACCAAGAATCAGATATCTATCGTCTATTTAGCATCACAGGCATACAACTTGTCTCTAAGCAACAATAGTATCAATAAACACGACAGTGCAAAATATTTGTGACTCCTAGGTTCTCATGAACACATATAAACCTCAGGACCACAATTCAATTTTCATCATCGGCCACACATTTTACTTATCCATGACTTTTCCTAACAAATATAGAATGCAAAAGTAAATAGGAACTAAATTAACTACTGAGCAATAATTAAAAAATAAATTCAGAAAAATCTAACAAGCAATTTTTACCACCCCCCCCCCCCCCCCCTAAACTTAAAGTATGCATTGTCCTCAATGTATAGAAATAAAGAACACGACAACACATACCTCGCGCACGAGTGTCAAAACTCGGGCGCTCGAGTTGTTGTCCGCAGCATCTGTGTCATCCATGTCCATGGGCTGTGGCGGTGATAGATCTGGTGGTGGGTAAAATTAACAACTAATGACGTAAAATAAAATAAAATAAAATAATAAAAACAAAATGAATGCTAAAGAAAATAAATTGTGGGTTGCCTCCCACACAGCGCTTGGTTTAACGTCATCAGCCCGACTATACCAATCTTGTTCATGGTGGATCGTATGATATCTTGGAAGCCTTGAGTTCTATGTTTTGACCATCAACCGCCATGGTCAGTTTTCCTTGTCTCAAATCAATGACGGCTCCAGCAGTAGCCAAAAATGGTCGTCCTAAAATAGCACGAACATTCTAACTGTTCCCCATGTCAAGCACCACAAAATCTGCTAGAAGCCTTATTTTATCAATCTTAAGTTCAACATCTTCCACAATACCCAGCGGTGTCCTAACCGATTTATCCGCCATCTGCAAACTTAGTCCTGTGGGCTTTATCCTACTCAATCCAAGTTTCCCGTAAAGGAAACTTGGCATTATGTTCACACTCGCTCCTGAATCACAGATAGCTTTTTTCACTGATTGACTTCCAATTTCACATGGTAAAACAAATTCCCCAGGGTCTTGTAGCTTCTGAGGAAGATTTCCTTTCCTGCCCTTATCATATCCTCCAGTAAATGCCACATCTTCCTGCTCTGCAGGCTGAATGTTAGAGTGTAGGTTCTTGAGATCTTCAAGACCCTTTTTCTTTTGAAACTCAGCCTTCAATTGTAAAAATCTTTGGGGGTAGGGAAGTAAAGAAATATCAACGCATTGATCAAAATCATAACTCTTACCTTTCTTACCGCGGTTCCTTTTGCTTGGAGTCGGCTGATCGACTTTCTCTTCTTTGCTTACCACTCCAATCTCCTCATACTGCATAAAACTGGCATTCACCTCTCTCAGATTTGGGTCTGCATTCTTTTGTACAGCGCCTGACGGTTGAGACGTGAGTTGCTTAGTTATCTGCCCCACTTGCGATTCAAGAATTTTCAAGGTAGCACCAATACTTGCCATGTGGGTCTCTAAGTTGTCAAGCCTAGACTCCGTCCTAGCCATCCTCTTACCAGATTTAGAAACGAATGTCCCAACCAAGTCCTCAAATGATGGCTTCCCTTCCCCATTTGATGTATTGAACCCCGGTGGAGGATTCAATACATTCTTATTGTTTGCGTAAGAAAAATTTTCATGGTTTCTCAAACCAGGATGATAAGTATTAGGGGGAGGGTTACCTCGATATGCTCCATAGCCTCCAAAGTTCTTGTTGTTGATGTATTGGACTTCTTCAGGGAAATGTGATTCTTCAACAACAATTGATGGACTTTCAGTTTCGGATGTGCTTACCTTATTCATCGCTGCTATTTGAGTGGTCAATGCTGATACCTGAGCAGTGAGTGACGTAATAGGGTCCACAGCATAAACTCCAGCTGTCCTTTTTACTCCTGCCCTTTCAGACGACCGCTGGTAGCTATTTATCATCATCTGTTCCAGCAAGTCGTAAGCTTGCTCGGGATATTTAGCAAAGATCGTGCCACCAGCTGCAGCATCTATTGTTCCTCTTGTTTGCCCATTTAGACCGTTGTAGAATAATTCAATTTGCACCCAGTCTTCGAAGCCATGGTTCGGGCACTTCCTCAACAGCTCCTTGTATCTTTCCCATGCTTCATACAATTGCTCAAAATCAGTCTGCCTGAACGTGCTAATCTCAATCTTCAACTGTGCAGACTTTGCAGGGGGAAAGTATTTTGCCAGAAATTTCGTCGCCAGCTCTTGCCAAGTAGTGATACTTCCTAAGGGAAGCGATTGAAGCCATCCTCGTGCTTGATCCCTGAGAGAAAACGGAAACAAACGAAGTCTAATAATATCATCAGGCACATTATTAATCTTTACCGTATCCGTTATCTCCAAGAAGGTTTTCGATGAACGTGAAGATCAGAGGTGGCTGTCCCAGCAAAATGGTTTTGCTGAACCATATTGATTAGAGCAGGCTTCAGTTCAAAATTATTGGCGTTGATTGTCCCTCTTGCAATACCAGAGTAATGATTGTTGATCACTGGTCGGAAGTGATCTCTTATAGGAATCGCCTCTGGCTGGACGTGTCTGTCATTCTCTCTGTTTCTCAGCCATTGATTGGATCTCTTCTCTTCTTGCTTTTCTTAATCTTCTCGCAGTTCTTTCGATCTCCGGATCAAAAATAAGCAAGTCAGAATTTTGCGATCTTAGCATACACTGTCAAGCAGAAAAAATGAGAAACTCAATCAATATAAAATAAAAAAAAATAAAAGCTCTAAATTAAAATCTAGACTAATTGGTAACAATACTGAATTAAATTCAAATTAGACACTCCCCGGCAACGGCGCCAAAAACTTGTTGCGTGTTTTCACTACCGCAAGTGTACGGTGTCAAGTTTTAGTACTGGTTAGAGTACATATATCGATCCCACGAGGAGTGTGTATAAAAAATGTATATCAGTGCTCGTAATTAAAAATTCTCAACTTTATTTAGAAGAATCAAGTAAAAGGTTGGGTTGTTTGAACAAATTAATTGAGAACAATGAATTAATTAAATCACCGAATTGAGAAATAATAATAAGAGAAAATATCTAGAGAAATGATTTCACAAAGTTTCCACGATAAATATTCACAGTTGAATTTATATTCCTGAATTCCAATTATTTAATGGCCAAGAACACTTAGATTATGTTATTCCCCCTTTCCCAAGTGACGAATAACTGTATCTATCAACTTCGATTCAATTATTCCTAATTAGAATCTCAGTTTCATAGATAAATGCAAACAATATTCTTACTAGTCCCTCTCCTGAGTTGTAGAATTAATCAAACAACAAACAATTTATGGCCAGTAAATTGCAGTGCAATAAACACAGAGAAACACAAGTAAACATGAAATGGAATTCAATCTTATAAAATAACCACGTCAAATCATCGTGTCCACTAAGCTACATCATTCTCTAGAATGGGAGATTAGTTCATCACGAAATCGAAATAAAAACGACGCATGTTAATAGTTTTAGACATTGACATATGAGAAAATAGAAACGCAAAAGACAGATAACAAATCAGAAGTGTCGTCTCTGTCCCCAGATTCGTCGCTCTTCGTCTTTGTAATCGATCTTCGCGTGTCTTGCCTCCGTCTCGCCTTCGCTCCGAGTCTTCTCCCTGTATTTTCGTCCAAAACGGAGTGTGACCCCGAGTATGACCTAATTCGTGCAATTTATAATATTCTGGACGCATGGCGTGCGCGGTGGCACGAGATCTGGCGCTATGGCGCGCGAGCTTCTGCTTGTTGAGTCGTACTTGCGCGCGCGCGGTTGCGCTTGAATTCGCGCTGACGCGCGCTGCTCTCGGGTCTTCCTGCTGCATCTGTTCGCGCGGTAGCGCGTGAAGTGGCGCTGTAGCGCGCTAGCTTCTGTCGATCCTCTTGCTTTCATGTGCGCGCGGATAGCGCGAGATGCTGCGCAGTGGCGCGCACCTCTCTTGTCATGGTAATGGCTGAACTCGCGGCTCGGTTCTGTTTTCTCGGTTCACTAGGTTGCGCATCCACTATTTTCTCCATTCCTGAAATGACAACAAAAACAACCAAAAACGCATAATTCTATTCGAAACCAGCATAATTCAAAATGGATTCTAATATAAATTAAGTGCAACTCTTGCACTTATCAAACCCCCCAAACTTGAACTTTTGCTAGTCCCGAGCAAAATACAATAAAAACAGGAAGTCAATTAACAAGTAATGAAACTCTTAAAAGTCATGGATTCGCAAAAAGTGATATTGGCCTCAGACTTATCTATTTTAATGTAATTCATGATTTCCCAAGAGTCACGTGTGTGTGTGATATGTCAATGTTCGTTTACCCCATCGAGTGCTCAAATAGAGTCATAATGCCCATTCACCTTACAGAATCAAGAAATCCTCAGTTTAGTTCAACTCACACTTCATCAAAATACAAATTCACATTCATAGATCACATAGGACTTTATTGGTGATTAATTGGCTCGATGAATATTCAACGGAATTATACCAAAGATGAAATCACACAACGAGATGCTTGCAAGCAAGTGATTAAAGTTTATACTTGATGACTATGTTTTTCAGGTATCCATAGGCTTGACTTGAACAACTTTTCTCCACTAGTATATTGGATAAATGTGACACAGTTAATAGGGCTTGTAGGCTTGTAACGTTAGGCCACGGCTCACGGCTACAATAAAGGTATGGAAATCAAAAATTGAGAGAAATATTTGAACTTCATCAACTTCACTCATTTTCATTTTCTTTTCAACCACCACCCACTTTATTGTTTTCTTTTCATTCATATCTTTCATTTCCCAAATGCTTTCTTTCTCACCACTTTTGATTCATTCTTTTCATTGTTTTTCTTCTTTTTGAACTCATTTTTGCACACTTTAACTATTTCTTTTTTTTTTCTTTTTTCTTTTTTTTCAAGGAGCATTTGAATCACTACAACACCAATGAATTTATTTCTCTCAAAAATCAGGTAGGAAAATAAGTGTATAAGCTTCATTTGGTAGTTGCTGTGGGATATATAATAGATACAAGTGGGAGCTAATTGTATGTCATTGACACACACCACTTAATTTTTAAGTAGGCTCAAAATGGGACACTAGGGATATTTCATGTTCATTTGGTAGGCTCGAAGGCTCAACGGTTTCAAAGATCGCCTAAATCATTCCTATGTCACATATTATCCGTATTTCGCCTCGAAAAGTGCTCAAACAAGTTCTAGACTTTCGTCAATCCATTATTCAACTCATACAAACCACTCACATGCAATTTTCAATAAAAATGATAGATGAAATAGGTGCACGAATAAAATTTAAGCATCTCATTTAACTTGAAGCTCAAAGGGCTACAATTGACAGTAAACAAAGAACACAAGCCCAAGGATATTGTGAAAAACTGCCTAGATCATTTCTATGTTTGTGAAAGTGTCAATCAATGTCATGCAAGAATTACCAAGAATCAGATATCTATCGTCTATTTAGCATCACAGGCATACAACTTGTCTCTAAGCAACAATAGTATCAATAAACACGACAGTGCAAAATATTTGTGACTCCTAGGTTCTCATGAACACATATAAACCTCAGGACCACAATTCAATTTTCATCATCGGCCACACATTTTACTTATCCATGACTTTTCCTAACAAATATAGAATGCAAAAGTAAATAGGAACTAAATTAACTACTGAGCAATAATTAAAAAATAAATTCAGAAAAATCTAACAAGCAATTTTTACCACCCCCCCCCCCCCCCTAAACTTAAAGTATGCATTGTCCTCAATGTATAGAAATAAAGAACACGACAACACATACCTCGCGCACGAGTGTCAAAACTCGGGCGCTCGAGTTGTTGTCCGCAGCATCTGTGTCATCCATGTCCATGGGCTGTGGCGGTGATAGATCTGGTGGTGGGTAAAATTAACAACTAATGACGTAAAATAAAATAAAATAAAATAATAAAAACAAAATGAATGCTAAAGAAAATAAATTGTGGGTTGCCTCCCACACAGCGCTTGGTTTAACGTTATCAGCCCGACTATACCAATCTTGTTCATGGTGGATCGTATGATATCTTGGAAGCCTTGAGTTCTATGTTTTGACCATCAACCGCCATGGTCAGTTTTCCTTGTCTCAAATCAATGACGGCTCCAGCAGTAGCCAAAAATGGTCGTCCTAAAATAGCACGAACATTCTGACTGTTCCCCATGTCAAGCACCACAAAATCTGCTAGAAGCCTTATTTTATCAATCTTAAGTTCAACATCTTCCACAATACCCAGCGGTGTCCTAACCGATTTATCCGCCATCTGCAAGCTTAGTCCTGTGGGCTTTATCCTACTCAATCCAAGTTTCTCGTAAAGGAAACTTGGCATTATGTTCACACTCGCTCCTGAATCACAGATAGCTTTTTTCACTGATTGACTTCCAATTTCACATGGTAAAACAAATTCCCCAGGGTCTTGTAGCTTCTGAGGAAGATTTCCTTTACTGCCCTTATCATCTCCTCCAGTAAATGCCACATCTTCCTGCTCTGCAGGCTGAATGTTAGAGTGTAGGTTCTTGAGATCTTCAAGACCTTTTTTCTTTTGAAACTCAGCCTTCAATTGTAAAAATCTTTGGGGGTAGGGAAGTAAAGAAATATCAACGCATTGATCAAAATCATAACTCTTACCTTTCTTACCGCGGTTCCTTTTGCTTGGAGTCGGCTGATCGACTTTCTCTTCTTTGCTTACCACTCCAATCTCCTCATACTGCATAAAACTGGCATTCACCTCTCTCAGATTTGGGTCTGCATTCTTTTGTACAGCGCCTGACGGTTGAGACGTGAGTTGCTTAGTTATCTGCCCCACTTGCGATTCAAGAATTTTCAAGGTAGCACCAATACTTGCCATGTGGGTCTCTAAGTTGTCAAGCCTAGACTCCGTCCTAGCCATCCTCTTACCAGATTTAGAAACGAATGTCCCAACCAAGTCCTCAAATGATGGCTTCCCTTCCCCATTTGATGTATTGAACCCCGGTGGAGGATTCAATACATTCTTATTGTTTGCGTAAGAAAAATATTCATGGTTTCTCAAACCAGGATGATAAGTATTAGGGGGAGGGTTACCTCGATATGCTCCATAGCCTCCAAAGTTCTTGTTGTTGATGTATTGGACTTCTTCAGGGAAATGTGATTCTTCAACAACAATTGATGGACTTTCAGTTTCGGATGTGCTTACCTTATTCATCGCTGCTATTTGAGTGGTCAATGCTGATACCTGAGCAGTGAGTGACGTAATAGGGTCCACAGCATAAACTCCAGCTGTCCTTTTTACTCCTGCCCTTTCAGACGACCGCTGGTAGCTATTTATCATCATCTGTTCCAGCAAGTCGTAAGCTTGCTCGGGATATTTAGCAAAGATCGTGCCACCAGCTGCAGCATCTATTGTTCCTCTTGTTTGCCCATTTAGACCGTTGTAGAATAATTCAATTTGCACCCAGTCTTCGAAAGCCATGGTTCGGGCACTTCCTCAACAGCTCCTTGTATCTTTCCCATGCTTCATACAATTGCTCAAAATCAGTCTGCCTGAACGTGCTAATCTCAATCTTCAACTGTGCAGACTTTGCAGGGGGAAAGTATTTTGCCAGAAATTTCGTCGCCAGCTCTTGCCAAGTAGTGATACTTCCTAAGGGAAGCGATTGAAGCCATCCTCGTGCTTGATCCCTGAGAGAAAACGGAAACAAACGAAGTCTAATAATATCATTAGGCACATTATTAATCTTTACCGTATCCGTTATCTCCAAGAAGGTTTTCGATGAACGTGAAGATCAGAGGTGGCTGTCCCAGCAAAATGGTTTTGCTGAACCATATTGATTAGAGCAGGCTTCAGTTCAAAATTATTGGCGTTGATTGTCCCTCTTGTAATACCAGAGTAATGATTGTTGATCACTGGTCGGAAGTGATCTCTTATAGGAATCGCCTCTGGCTGGACGTGTCTGTCATTCTCTCTGTTTTCAGCCATTGATTGGATCTCTTCTCTTCTTGCTTTTCTTAATCTTCTCGCAGTTCTTTCGATCTCCGGATCAAAAATAAGCAAGTCAGAGTTTTGCGATCTTAGCATACACTGTCAAGCAGAAAAAATGAGAAACTCAATCAATATAAAATAAAAAAAATAAAAGCTCTAAATTAAAATCTAGACTAATTGGTAACAATACTGAATTAAATTCAAATTAGACACTCCCCGGCAACGGCGCCAAAAACTTGTTGCGTGTTTTCACTACCGCAAGTGTACGGTGTCAAGTTTTAGTACTGGTTAGAGTACATATATCGATCCCACGAGGAGTGTGTATAAAAAATGTATATCAGTGCTCGTAATTAAAAATTCTCAACTTTATTTAGAAGAATCAAGTAAAAGGTTGGGTTGTTTGAACGAATTAATTGAGAACAATGAATTAATTAAATCACCGAATTGAGAAATAATAATAAGAGAAAATATCTAGAGAAATGATTTCACAAAATTTCCACGATAAATATTCACAGTTGAATTTATATTCCTGAATTCCAATTATTTAATGGCCAAGAACACTTAGATTATGTTATTCCCCCTTTCCCAAGTGACGAATAACTGTATCTATCAACTTCGATTCAATTATTCCTAATTAGAATCTCAGTTTCATAGATAAATGCAAACAATATTCTTACTAAGCCTCGCTAAAGTTATACGCCTTCCGAACGCTATAAACATTTAATGATGTGTTCTAATGATCTATAATCCTAGTCCCTCTCCCGAGTTGTAGAATTAATCAAACAACAAACAATTTATGGCCAGTAAATTGCAGTGCAATAAACACAGAGAAACACAAGTAAACATGAAATGGAATTTAATCTTATAAAATAACCACGTCAAATCATCGTATCCACTAAGCTACATCATTCTCTAGAATGGGAGATTAGTTCATCACGAAATCGAAATAAAAACGACGCATGTTAATATTGTTAGACATTGACATATGAGAAAATAGAAACGCAAAAGACAGATAACAAATCCGAAGTGTCGTCTCTGTCCCCAGATTCGTCGCTCTTCGTCTTTGTAATCGATCTTCGCGTGTCTTTCCTCCGTCTCGCCTCGAAAAGTGCTCAAACAAGTTCTATATTACCGTCAATCTATTAATCATCTCATACCAACTAATCATATGCATTTGTTCAACAAAAATTGATATACAAGGCATGCACAAAAGAACTCTTAAGCATCTCAAAAACTTCGAGGCTCAAAGGGCTACAATTGACAGTAAACAAATAACAAAGGCCCAAAGATATTGTGAAAAACTGCCTAGATCATTTCTATGTTTGTGAAAGTGTCAATCAATGTCATGCAAGAATTACCAAGAATCAGATATCCGTCGTCTATTTAGCATCATAGGCATACAACTTGTCTCTGTAAGCAACAAAAGTATCAATAAACACGACAGTGCAAAATATTTGTGACTCCTAAGTTATCATGAACACATATAAACTTCAGGACCACAATTCAATTTTCATCATCGGCCACACATTTTTCTTATCCATGACTCTACCTAACAGATCTAGCATGCAATAAATTAAAAAAATCAAACTAACTACTGAGCGATAAAACAAAAAATTTGCAGAAAATATCTAAAAATTCTAACAAGCAACGCAATTTTACCCACCCCCAAACTTAAAGTATGCATTGTCCTCAATGTATAGAAATAAAGACCACGACAACACATACCTCGCGCACGAGTGTCAAAATTCGGGCGCTCGAGTTGTTGTCCGCAGCATCTGTGTCATCCATGTCCATGGCCTGCGGCGGTGATAGATCTGGTGGTGGGTAAAATTAACAACTAAGGACAGTAAAATAAAATAAAATAAAATAATAAAAACAAAATGAATGCTAAAGAAAATAAATTGTGGGTTGCCTCCCACATAGCGCTTGGTTTAACGTCATCAGCCCGACTATACCAATCTTGTTCATGGTGGATCGTATGATATCTTAGAAGCCTTGAGTTCTATGTTTTGACCATCAACCGCCATGGTCAGTTTTCCTTGTCTCAAATCAATGACGGCTCCAGCAGTAGCCAAAAATGGTCGTCCTAAAATAGCACGAACATTCTGACTGTTCCCCATGTCAAGCACCACAAAATCTGCTAGAAGCCTTATTTTATCAACCTTAAGTTCAACATCTTCCACAATACCCAGCGGTGTCCTAACCGATTTATCCGCCATCTGCAAGCTTAGTCCTGTGGGCTTTATCCTACTCAATCCAAGTTTCTCGTAAAGAAAACTTGGCATTATATTCACACTCGCTCCTGAATCACAGATAGCTTTTTTCACTGATTGACTTCCAATCTCACATTGTACAACAAATTCCCCGGGGTCTTGTAGCTTCTGAGGAAGATTTCCTTTCCTGCCCTTATCATCTCCTCCAGTAAATGCCACCTCTTCCTGCTCTGCAGAATGAATGTTAGAGTGTAGGTTCTTGAGATCTTCAAGACCTTTTTTCTTTTGAAACTCAGCCTTCAATTGTAAAAATCTTTGGGGGTAGGGAAGTAAAGAAATATCAACGCATTGATCAAAATCATAACTCTTACCTTTCTTACATCGGTTCCTTTTGTTTGGAGTCGGCTGATCGACTTTCTCTTCTTTGCTTACCACTCCAATCTCCTCATGCTGTATAAAAATGGCATTCACCTCTCTCAGATTTGGGTCTGCATTCTTTTGTACAGCGCATGACGGTTGAGACGTGAGTTGCTTAGTTATCTGCCCCACTTGCGATTCAAGAATTTTCAAGGTAGCACCAATACTTGCCATGTGGGTCTCTAAGTTGTCAAGCCTAGACTCCGTCCTAGCCATCCTCTTACCAGATTCAGAAACGAATGTCCCAACCAAGTCCTCAAATGATGGCTTCCCTTCCCCATTTGATGTATTGAACCCCGGTGGAGGATTCAATACATTCTTATTGTTTGCATATGAAAAATTCTCATGGTTCCTCAGTCCCGAATGATAAGTATTAAGGGGAGGGTTACCTCGATATGCTCCATAGCCTCCAAAGTTC
Organism: Primulina tabacum; assembly: GCF_025594145.1. Lineage (NCBI taxonomy): Eukaryota > Viridiplantae > Streptophyta > Magnoliopsida > Lamiales > Gesneriaceae > Primulina > Primulina tabacum. Next base: position 8,384,339 of record NC_134556.1, on the reverse strand, counting down.
TTGTTGTTGATGTATTGGACTTCTTTAGGGAAATGTGATTCTTCAACAACAACCGGTTGTCCCTCTGTGTTTGATGTACTCACTTTATTAATAGTCGCTATCTGTGTAGTCAATGCTGATACTTGTGCAGTGAGTGATGTGATAGGATCCACAGCATAAGCTCCAGCTGTCCTCGGTACTCCTGCCCTCTCAGACGGCCATTGGTAGCTATTAATAGTCATCTGCTCAAGTAAATCATTGGCTTGAGCAGGAGATTTGGCGAAGATTGTGCCACCTGCCGCTGCATCAACAGTTGTACGCGTCTGACCATTCAATCCATTATAGAAAAGCTCGATTTGTACCCAGTCTTCAAAACCATGATTTGGGCACCTCCTCTACAACTCCTTATACCTTTCCCAAGCTTCATACAATTGCTTGAAGTCAGTCTGTCTAAAAGTGCTGATCTAAATCTTTAATTGTCCAGACTTCGCAGGGGGAAAATATTTAGAAAGGAACTTCGTCGCCAGCTCCTGCCATGTCTTGATGCTCCCCAGTGGCAATGTTCGGAGCCATCCTCTAGCTTGGTCCCTAAGAGAAAAAGGAAACAAGCGCAGTCGAATAATATCATCAGAAACACCATTTATTTTTACCGTGTCCGTAATCTCCAAGAATGTTCTGAGATGTAGATGAGGATCTGCAGTAGTGGCTCCCCCAAACTTGTTCTGTTTAACCATGTTTATCAATGCGGGCTTAAGCTCGAAATTGTTGGCGTTGATGGTTCCTTGAGCAATGCCAGAATAGTGCGTGTTGATCACTGGTCGAAAGTGATCTCTGATTGCTATAGCCTCAGGCGGCATCTGTCTGTCGTTTTCTCTGTTATCAGCCATCGCTTTGATTTTTTCCCTTCTCGCTTTTCTTAATCTTCTTGCAGTTCGTTCGATCTCCGGATCAAAAATAAGCGAGTCTGGGTTTTGCAATCTTAGCATGCACTGTCAAGCAGAAAAAATGAAAAACTCAATCAATTTAAAATAAAATAAAAATAAAAGCTCTAAATTAAAATCTAGACTAATTGGTAACGATACTGATATAAATTCAAATTTGACACTCCCCGGCAACGGCGCCAAAAACTTGTTGCGTGTTTTTCACTACAGCAAGTGTACGGTGTCAAGTTTTAGTACTGGTTAGAGTACAGATATCGATCCCACGAGGAGTGTGTATAAAAAATGTATATCAGTGCTCGTAATTAAAATAGTCTCAACTTTATTTAGAAGAATCAAATAAAAGGTTGGGTTGTTTGAACGAATTAATTGAAAACAATGAATTAATTAAATCACCGAATTGATAAATAATAATGAGAGAAAATATCTAGAGAAATGATTTCACAAAGTTTCCAGGATAAATATTCACAGTTGAATTTATATTCCTGAATTCCAATTATTTAATGGCCAAGAACACTTAGATTACGTTATTCCCCCTTTCCCAAGTGACGAATAACTGTATCTATCAACTTCGATTCAATTATTCCTAATTAGAATCTCAGTTTCATAGATAAATGCAAACATTGTTCTTACTAAGCCTCGCTAAAGTTATACGCCTTCCGAACGATATAAACATTTAACGATGTGTTCTAATGATCTATAATCCTAGTCCCTCTCCCGAGTTGTAGAATTAATCAAACAACAAACAATTTATGGCCAGTAAATTGCAGTGCAATAAACACAGAGAAACACAAGTAAACATGAAATGGAATTCAATCTTATAAAATAACCACGTCAAATCATCGTGTCCACTAAGCTACATCATTCTCTAGAATGGGAGATTAGTTCATCACGAAATCGAAATAAAAACGACGCATGTTAATAGTTTTAGAAATTGACATATGAGAAAATAGAAACGCAAAAGACAGATAACAAATCCGAAGTGTCGTCTCTGTCCCCAGATTCGTCGCTCTTCGTCTTTGTAATCGATCTTCGCGTGTCTTGCCTCCGTCTCGCCTTCGCTCCGAGTCTTCTCCCTGTATTTTCGTCCAAAACGGCGTGTGACCCCGAGTATGACCTAATTCGCGCAATTTATAATATTCTGGACGCATGGCGTGCGCGGTGGCGCGAGAACTGGCGCTATGGCGCGCGAGCTTCTGCTTGTTGAGTCGTACTTGCGCGCGCGCGGTTGCGCATGAATTCGCGCTGACGCGTGCTGCTCTCGGGTCTTCCTGCTGCATCTGTTCGCACGGTAGCGCGAGAAATGGCGCTGCAGCACGCTAGCTTTTGTCGATCCTCTTACTTTCATGTGCGCGCGGTAGCGCGAGATGCTGCGCGGTGGCGCGCGCCTCTCTGGTCATGGTAATGGCTGAACTCGCGGCTCGGTTCTGTTTTCTCGGTTCACTAGGTTGCGCATCCACTATTTTCTCCATTCCTGAAATGACAACAATAACAACCAAAAACGCATAATTCTTTTCGAAACCAGCATAATTCAAAATGGATTCTAATATCAACCAAATAACACCACACGATCATAAACAAAGGCTGGCAGCAAGTTGCGGTCTTGGAGAGTTTAGGCTTCGGTTTTTGTTCTTAAGGGCTTGGCTTAGTTCCAGGGCTAGCCAGAGCTGTGGGGGAGTCAAGGGTAGGGTCATAGCCATGCTAGGATTCGAAATAAGTGGGCTGGGAGGAGTCCTATCCATCAAGGACTCCTACCCGAGAATTGGCAGAAATTGTGCGCAGGTTTCAGAAGTTTGTGCAGGGTTAAGGGGCTCGGCCAGGGGGCTTGGGCTGGGCTAAACTAGGTCTTTAAGGTCCTAAGGGGGTGCACAAGGGTCGGGCCAAGGTCTGGGACAGTTGGGCTGGCTGCTGGTGTCAGAAACGTGAGGTAGGCACATGGAAGCAAGGGCTGTATGTGAAGTGCTGTCAAGGTCCAGTGTGTTGCTGCTTGAGTTCCAAGGCTTGGGTCAGTCGGGGCTTGGTCTGGGCGTGGTTTAGGGAAGGTTAGGGTCATGGGTGGTCGGTGGTTAAGGGCTGGTAGAGTCCTAGGCGGCTAGGAGTCCTAGACTTGATAGGAGCTTCTTTGTTCAAGGACACTACAGACACACACATGCAGAAACATGGGTCGACTTCCAGCAAGATTTTGAGCGGGTTAGGGTCATGTTTTGGGGCTAGGCTTGCACAGTAGTGTCCCTAGGTGGGTTGTCTAAGTTTTGGCTCAAGGTGGCTCGAGCGTGGCTCGGTTAAATTAGGAGATGGCTCGGTGTGTTCGAGTAGGTGTCAAAAATGAGATTTTAGGAACTAAAAATGAATCCATGGGTCCACGGGTGTGGCTCATGACATGGAAGGGTAGAATAAACAATAAAAAGGCTATGTTAAAATTTGGGGTCAAAATAATGAGTTTTGTATTTAATCGGGATTTAATCGCCGCACGAAACGCTAATTAACGAGTTAATTGAAACACCTAGTTTTAATTTTTATAAAATTATGGAAAATTAGGTTTAAGCTTAAATAATTATTAGAAGTCTAAGTTTTTAATTTGGGAATTTTATAATAAGGTTTGGTTTAATTCGGGATTAAAACGCATTAATACGTCACATTTAAATATTTATTTAAAAGTCATCAAATTAAGCTAAATAAAAATATGAGAAAATTCAAGTAAGGTTAAATAATTATTTGGGACATGCTAGAGTCAATGGAATTAAGAAAAAGTCAAAAACGTGAAATTTTACGTCTAGGGGTAAAACGGTCATTTTACACATAGAAATTAGTCAACGTCATGGCAGTACCATATTTGCTGTTTTATATGTTAATTTGATTATGTAACATGTTTATGAATTTTTATATGTTGAAATATGATTTTTAAATGTCCATGGATTATTAAGGGTTAAATTGGTCATTTAAAAGATATGTTGCATGTTTGGTTTCAAAATAAAAATGATATTATATTCATATTTTTATAAGTGATGGAAATACTACATGTTGAAGGATGTGAAGGGATTGTGACTACTGAATATGTTGGAAATATCGTGAGGGTTATGGTCCCAGTGGGAGCCTGACGATCGTGTTTCCTTGGATACGGATACGAATACGAATACGAATATGTTAATACGTTGGCCAGGGCCCAGTTGACCGGTGAGAGTGTTGCTGGTGTCCCCCGCCGCCCAGTACTGTGGTTTTTTTAGATGGATCCATTGCCCAATACGTTTAAGAATACGAGTCACAATCACGATCTGAATTCAACAAACACGAACATGAACACGAACATGAATATGAATACGAATATGGACATGAATATGAATATGTTTAAGTGATATGATTATGTCTTTTGAAAATGTTTTTATGCATCATGAAAATGTTTACGAAAATATTTAAGTTTAAGTTTATGCATCCTCATGAAAATGATATTTTAAGTACAAGTATTTTTCACCGTTATATGTTAACTGTATTACGTATTACTTGTTATCAAAGATAGGACGTGTTGAGTATTTAGACTCACTAGGTGTGTTGATGCAGGTGGTATAAATAGCAATGATATTGGAGGTCTTGACGAGTGACTTGCTGGACTGAAGGTGCACATGACCCGAGGACCGACGCTAGTTTTCCGCACTAGTTATGATTTATGATTTTAAGTAATGTTAAAGATATTTTTACGTCTTTTATTTATGTTACGAGAGATTTTTGAGAGGTTATAGTATGGGCTATACTTTTCAAATAATGTTTTTGGGTTTATAAAATAGTTGGTTGTTTTACTTTTAAAATGATTCCAAAATATTTTTATGATTCGGCCGAATGCTACGTGAGGTTTGGAAAAAATAATTTCTAGTACTTTTTAAGAAAAAATAAGCAGACGTTTCAAGACTTCCAGCTGACTGTATTTCCATATAATGTAAACACATATCCTGTTTGTGACTTCCTCTTATCCACGTGACCAGCAAAGTCTGAATCTACATAGCCTTCAATTTTCTCATTTTCTTTCCACTTGTTATCATAATTCAACCCAGCCTCTTTAGATCCTTTAAGATACCGTAGCACCCATTTCACTGCTTGCCAATGTTTATGCCCAGGATTTGACATAAACCTGCTTACTAAGCTTGATGCGAAAGCTATATCAGGTCTCGTACACACCATACCATACATAATACTCCCTGCAGCACTGGAGTATGGTACTTTGAGCATCTCTCCACCTTCCTCTTCACTTTTCGGGCTTTGTTTTGATGGAGTTTAAGATGTGCTCCAATTGGTGTTGTCACGGTCTTTGCATTTTGCATATTGTACCTCGTGAGAACTTTACTCAAGTATGCTTGTTGTGTGATATGTAAGTGGCCCAGAGACCTATTTCTTATTATATCCACACCTAGGATTCTTGATGCTTGCCCCATTTATTTCATTTAGAACTCTGTTCCTAGCAACTGTTTTAATTTGTTAACTTCCTTGATTTCTTGGCTTGCAATGAGCATATCATCCACATACAGTATCAAGTATAATTTGGTGCCTTTTTCCAGATTCTTGAAATAGAAACAACTGTCATAATTGCTTCTTTGATATCCATTTCTGATCATGAATGCATCAAACCTTAGGTACCACTGGCAGGGTGATTGTTTCAGGCCATATAGTGACCTTTTTAAGAGGCAAACTTTGTGCTCCTTTCCGGCTGATACATAGCCTTCTGGTTGTGCCATATAAATGGTTTCTTCCAACTCCCCATGTAAGAACGCCGTCTTAACTTCCATTTGCTCTAACTCCATATTATAATAGTTCACCAAGGATAGTAATATTCTGATGGAGGTGTATTTTACTACTGGTGAAAAAATCTCGTTGTAGTCTATTCCCTCCCGCTGAGAATAGCCCTTTGCCACTAACCTTGCTTTGTACTTTGCTTCCATAAAACCTGGAACATCTTTTTTGAACTTATAAATCCATTTGAAGCCTATAACCTTTTGTTTTTCAGGATTGTCTACTAGTGTCCAGGTATGATTTTTCTTTAAGGATATCATTTCTTCGTCCATTGCTTGTCTCCACAAATGGGCCCTGTTACAACTAGCAGCTTCCTGATATGATCTTGGTTCTTCATCCATTATGTTTTGGGCTGCAACAAGGGCATAGGCAGTGAGTTCAGCAAAGCCAAGTCTGTTTGGTGGTCTTATTTCCCTCCTTTTCCTATCTCTGGCCAGTTGGTACTGACTTAAATCAGTTTGATCAGTAATGACCCTTTCTTCTTCTTGAGTTTCATACTTAATAGTTTCAGGCTCACACTCCACCTCAGTCTGATAGTTTCCTTCTTGTTTTATTTGGATAGATTGAGTCCCAATTTCTTCTTGGCCATGCACTTCGTGCTTTAGTATCTCCTGCTCGTTGAAGATCACATCCCTGCTGGTGATTACCTTAGGATTGTTTCCTTCATTTGACCAGCATCTAAATCCCTTCACTCCATCAGAATATCCCAGGAAAATACACCTTTTTGATCTATGCTCAAGCTTTCCTTCACTCACATGCACATATGCTGGGCACCCAAAAATTCTAAAGTTTGAGTAGTCCACTGGTTTTCCAGACCATATTTCTACGGGTGCCTTAAATTCCAAGCTGTAGAAGGGCTTCTGTTAATTATGTAAACTGCAGTAGACACATCTTCCCCCCAAAATTGCTTATCTAAGTTAGCATGGTTAAGCATACATCGAACCCTTTCCAGTATTGTTCGATTCATGCGTTCTGCAACTCCATTTTGTTGGGGGGTGTATCTCACCATCTTGTGTCTTGCTATCCCTTGATCTTTACAAAAGTCTGTAAATTCGTTTGCAAGATATTCAAGTCCATTATCAGTTCTTAGTCTCTTAATCCTCTTCCCAGTTTGATTTTCTACCAAGGTTTTCCATTGTTTGAAGCTTTTAAATGTCTCATTCTTTTGCTTTAGCATGAAGACCCAAACCTTTCTAGAAAAATCATCAATAAAGGTTATGAAATATCTAGCCCCCCCTAGAGTATTAACCTTAGCTGGTCCCCAAATATCTAAATGAACATAATCCAAAGTTCCCTTAGTGGTATGCTGTGACAAGCTAAACTTGACTCTAGTTTGTTTGCCGAAAACACGGTGTTCACAAAAATCTATTTTGTGCACAAGATTAGAACCAAAGGTCCCTTGTTTTTTTAGCTCATCTATTCCCCTTTGACTAATGTGACCAAGTCTAAGATGCCACAGCTTCGTCATATCTCTTGATTGTTCTGTGACTAAGCTTTCAGTAGGAATGATAGTGTTTCCTTGCAAAACATACAGGCCCTCTTTCTTGACTCCCTTCATTATGACCAGAGCACCAGAACTAAATTTTAGGACTCCTCCTTCAGCTTTGTATCTATAGCCTTTATTAACCAGAGATCCAAGTGAGATTAGATTTCTTTTGAGGCCTGGGACATACCGAACTTCTGTCAAGTTCCTACTAATTCCACCATCCATGATAAGTTTTATAGACCCTATGCCCATTACTTTGCATTCGGTGTTATTTCCCATGATTACTCGGCCTCCATCCCCTTCTTTGAAGGTTTCAAAACTTTCTCGATATGGTGTCATGTGATATGAACATCCCGAATCAAGTATCCACTCAATCTCTTTCCTTTCAGTGGACACAACAAGTACTTCAGAGCTTTCATATCCATCTGAGATCATGGCTTGGTTTGTAGGTTCATGCTCTCTGTTTTTTATCTTCTTTTTCAAATTCGGACAATCCCTTTTGAAGTGCCCTTCTTTATGGCAGCAGAAACACTTGAATTTGGTCCTTGATTTCGATCGGCTCCTCCCTTTACTTTTAATGTTATGTTGCTCCCTTCTTTCTGATCTGCCCCTCATGAATAAACCTTCACCATCTCCCTCATCTTTCACTAGCCTATCTTGAGTCTCTTTGGCCTTCAAGGCTGTTTGAACTTCATCTAGTGTCATTGTTTCACGGGCAAACTTGATTGTATCAACAAAGATTGAATATGATTTTGGTAAGGAGTTCAAGATCAGAATTTCCTTGTCTTCATTATCAATCTTTATTTCAAGATTTTCCAAAGCAATGATGATCTTATTGATTTCATCAAAATTGTCACTTATGGATTTATCTTCATACATCTTGAATCCAAACAATTTGTCCTTAAGATGAATTCGATTATAGAGGGTGTTTGTCATATGCAGCTGCTCCAATTTCAACCAAACTCCAGCTGCTGTGTTTTCTAGATCAACCTCTCGTAATACCCTGTCACTGAGATGCAGAATGATAGTGCTATATGCTTGCTCGAGAATATCCGCTTTCTTGTCGGAACTCATCATCGATGTTAGACTCTTCTCCCCATCAAGGGCTTTGGCAACCTTCATTTGAACCAGAATTGTCCTCATCCTTTTCCGCCAAATTGAGAAGTCGGTCTTTCCATCAAATCGTTCAATCTCGACTTTGGAGATTCCCATCCTTGACATTTTCGGACTTTCTGAAGAGCTGGCTCTGATACCAGTTTATTGTATATAATCCCAGCTATTCCTTCTCCCGTTTACGATCAAGAATTCTCCTCTTTGTAAGCATACACACGCGCAAACACTTTGATTCAACTCAACACTTTAAACAGAAATAAAGATAAGAACAAGAACACAAGGCACAAGAATTATAGTGGTTCGGCTTTCTTCGCCTACGTCCACTTTGGAACTCAGAGCAAGATTCTTTATTGAGATTTCCAGATGATGATGAACAAAGCAATACACAGAGAAAACAAAAGAGAGAATGAAGGCTCTCCCGATACATGCTTGTTTTTATATATACAAGCCTTGTCCCTTCATTGACTTACTACTAACTTAACTAACCTAACTAACTAACTTATTAGTTATCTAATCAGTTATTAGTAGCTCAACAAAAAACCATCCAAGACTGACTTCTCTTTGTCTGCATCTGCTGAATGTTGATCACCTTTTGCTACACAAACAGTTTCTCGTAAATGAGCTGGTGCATTAACAGTTAACTACCGTGGTTGCATGCGAGACACGGTTGAAGTATTCTTAATGACATGACTGCATTATGAAATGACTCGTATGTTAGTTTGTTTCGGAAATTAAGGATAAAATGTGTAACCTTTAGTTCTATTCCGTTCCATTACTTCCATTTTGAAGCTCTGAAGCAATCTGTCTTTGGAGTGAGAATTTACAGAAGCATCATTGGCCTGGCCTTATGAACTTTGTGGTAAGTTTTTCTTTGATTTTAAGTTCTATAATACGTAATTTGTTGTGAAGCATGAGATGCAAACTGAGATTTAGAAATGTTGAGGTCTCTTGTTCTTTACATTCTAGTTTTCCAGAAAAGCGAGCATGTTCCACAGGTTTGCAAATCATAACACTGTTTTATTCTTCATCTTTTCCTTGGTTGTAGAGATGTGTATATTTTCTTGAGGGGGTGTGCATATGTGTTTATAATTCTACCTTATTTTACCCATTTGAATTTGCCAACGTATATGAGATAAGATACATAAACATGACCACAGATGCTATAATTGAAAATATCAGATTCCTTAAAGAACTGTTTAGTTTCCATTTTTCTATTAAGATTTGGCACTACGTTTGGATTCCATCACAAGCAAATTTTTAGTTTTAGTCGTTTGGTTTAAAAGTTATGCAGCACGGAAGTACACTGTTTATCCATGTCTTGCAGCTTTATAATGTTTTATCAGTGCTGAGGGTTCATGTTGGTTTTTATCGTATTTCTGTGCTTCAAGGGAATTGTCTTTGTTTCAAGCACTTTTCATGCTTTGTCTCTTGATAGCACTATAAATTTATAGTTTTTTTTATCATGTGGAGGGTTCATGTTGGTTTTTATCGTATTTATGTGCTTCAGAGGCATTGTCTTTGTTTCAAGCACTTTTCATGCTTGTTTCAAGCACTTTTCATGCTTTGTCTCTTGATAGCATTATAAAATTATTCTGTGGCTAATCTTGATTATTCAATATTGGAAACACCCGTGTCCTGTGTTGTTGAAGGTATAGTGATGCTGAACCTTGATTATAAAGGCCATCAATCAGAAATTCAATTCTTAAATTTTTAAAAATTTTGAGTGTCGTGCTTATCATGTGTTACTGGTGATTTTAGGGAGTTAGAAGAGTAAAGGATTTCCGAAGATTATAATTTGTAATGGAGCAATAACCGGGTATTGGGTTGGTGGGTAGCTCTGCTCAGATGCCGTATGGCATGATGTCATATCCGGCCAACCAAATGGCTGGAACCTCTTCTCCAGCACCGGTTGGATCGATTCAATCGTCCCAAGCTGGTGGTCTTTCTGCCTCTCCTAGCTCAGATGGCACATCATCATCTTGCCTACCAGCATATACATCCTTAGCAGCAGCAGCAACAACAACAGCAACTCCAAAATTTTTGGGCTAGCTAATATGAAGACATTGATCAGCTAACCGACTTTAAGAACCATAGCCTGCCGCTGGCTAGAATCAAGAAGATAATGAAAGCTGATGAAGATGTTGAATGATCTCAGCTGAAGCCCTTGTTCTCTTTGCACGAGCCTGTGAGATGTTCATCCTTGAGTTGACACTACGTGCATGGAACCAAACTGAAGAGAACAAAATTAAAGGAGGACGCTCCAGAAAAATGATATTGCTGCAGCAATTACAAGGACCGACATATTTGATATCTTGGTTGACATTGTACCTCGAGAGGACTTGAAAGATGAGGTTCTTGCATCAATGCCGAGAGGACCAGTTCCTGTTGGAGCTCCTACTGAAGAGCTTCCTTGCTATTATATGGCACCACCAGGTGCACCACCAGTTGGCACTCCAGAGATGTTCTTGGGGAAGCCTGTGGATCCTGCTCTCCTTAAATGGGTCAGCCAATGTGGCCGCAACAACCTCCGCTGCCTACAGATTCTTAAGCAGGTTTGGTATCCCACATAATTTCTAGTTTGTGCGCTATCTAGAAACCCAAGTTCTGTTAATTGCTCTTCTTGGCTTATTCTCTTGATATTTGTTGCTATCAATTCAATTTTGTAATTTCAAATGTATTTTGTAACTAATTTGTAATATTTGTATCATTTTCCATTCTTATTTCTTCTTTTCTCTTTCTTTCTCCTCTTTTATTAATTTTTTCCCATTTTCACTTATTCATTTGTCTTTTTCTTATTTTTCACTAACCTTACTATTTTTTAAATTTATATTATTTACACGAATGCTGTGAACTGATTCTAAATAAAAATTACACGGAATTTATGATTATTAATAAAATATTTTCAAATGCTATCATTATTCAAAAAGCAACATTGATTCATTCATTTTTTTGTTAAAATTAATAATTTTAAATAGGATATTTTAAAATTAAAAGTTACGATAAACTTATATTTATCGTATATATATAAAATAAATTTATTAAATGCTATAGATACATGAAAAATATATTTTTTTAATGTAGTTTTTTTATGTTTAATTACATAAAAAATTCCACTTGTCGAATGTAGGAGTGAGAAAAAATATCGAATTTTCGATATTTCGAGGTTATCGCACGGAAAAATACCGAATTTTTAGTATAATGAAGATTTCAGTTTTCGGTACGACAAAGGTATGAAATTTGAAAATTTAGGTATATACAGAAATACCGAAATAATATATAAAAATTAAAAAACATATAATATTTAAACAATAAATTTATAAAATTTTAAAATATAAAGTTTTTTCAGTATAAAACGATATATAAAGATACCGTACAGAAATCTCAGTCAAACTTAAAAACAACACATAATAAATAATTAAAAATAATTATTGCATAAAAATATTTTCCTGATTATTCCCCGGTTTTCGTTACTCGTTCTAGCGCGAAATGCATCTAAACACCATAATACGTGAAACGTAACAATAATCATGAAATAAACTCTAACCATACAATATTCATGCATGATATGCATAAAAATCATTAAACAAATATTTTAAAAAAAAATCCTATATTGTATACAGTCAGGTTACGTAGTTCGAATTTCTTAGACTTTACAAAACAATGTTCGGAAAAATGCGAGACATCTATTTGTTTAAAAAGAAGTAATATTAAAAATTATATTACATATTAAAAAATAAAAATTTATTGTTGCAAGAGAAAAAAAAAGGAATAAAATTAAAAAAAAACTTTTTGATGTTGCTCGAAAAAAGACCCGATATGGGTTGTGAACCCCTGCATATAAATAAAGGGGAGTTAACCTATTTTCATAATTTGTCCGCACTCTCTAAACTGATCTTACGATGGATAACCAAGAAGAAATACTATGATCTCGTGATGAGTAAATCTGAAAAGAATTCTGGAGGTAATCATGGCAATTCTGGCTCCGTGAATTCTGTAGTCCAGAATATTCGGATTGGTTCTCAAGATTCTGGTCGCCGCATCGTTAATCGTGTGAATTCTTGCCCCGTGAATTCGGCAGTTCAGAATCTTCAGATCGGAGGCCAGAATATCCCTACCTCGGGTGGTGGCGGTGTTGGAGATGCAGCGTTGAAGATATTGAATGAAATCGCCGCAATAGTTCACTGCACTGCGGTTGTTTACTTAGCGTTGAAGATCGGCCAGGGGTCGACGGGTGGAAAAAAGCTGGTTTCTCAATAAATTTCGAACCCACAATAACTGTTTTTGGTCCGAGGCGAGGTAAATAGATATCTCTGATGAAAAAATCTTTTATCGTTGTTTTTGGTTTCTAGTTGCTTGTTCGACGAAAAGATTTCGAAATTGAAACTTTTTTCGAAATTGTTTTTGGTTTCTAGTTGCTTGTTCGACGAAAAGATTTCGAAATAGATAATTCTGATAAAAAAAATCTATGGGATTTTTTGTAGTTTTTGGTTTCTAGTTACTACTTGTTCGGTAAAAAGATTTGGAAATTGACTTTTCTTCCTAGCAAGTTTTTTAGGGAAAAAGAAGATGTAGATGAGAAAGTTGGAGTTCTTACTGAAGTCAATGGAGAAAATACAAAAGACATTGCAAAGCTTCAAGCTCCAGTACCTTTATTTCTCTGCTATGAAATTCTGGATTTTGATTCGGTTGTCTTGCGTATTTTGTTATCATCTACTCTCTTTTATTTTGATTCATGCTTATATGTCTATGAAGAATGAAAGAGACTTGCGTCACTCTTTTTTTTTGCAATGCCTCTTCTTTAGGAACAAATATTTCTCAAAGAATTAACGCATTTTAGGACCAAAGCGATGCAAAAACATGTACTAATGAAAGCGTGCATTAAAGAACCTTAGAAACAATTTATCAATATCATGCCTCCTAATCATCTGCTCAAGAACAGCTAGCACATCATACACCCGCGTGTCTGTGTGAGTCTGTGCATGTGTGTTTATATGAGTAATCTAATTCCTTTTTTTCCCCAAACTAAATCATCTTTTTCAGTTTGCGCTATTGAGATTATACGGATTGATAACGAGTTGCGACTAGCAATATTAACCTACAGACAGATGTTGAAGGAATATAACTAAAATTGACCAATCAACTTGACTGATAAAAAACAAATAATGTGATGGGCTGAATTTTTACTAGAAGTTTGGTTTGCCCCAACCCAACTTCATGGAGGTATCTTTTCCTATCAACCATACAAATTAAAGAACCTACTAAACAAAATTTAAACAGTGCAAGAGTTGAATGCATGAAGAAAAATTGATAAATTCTCTGCAAGACAAACTAATTACATTATATCACGAGGTGAATGATTCAGTCAATGAAACAGCACTATTGATATAAGTGAGCCTTTTAACTCATAATGCTACTTCCATATAAGACAGATAAAAAATACAAATTATTTTTCCATGGTTACTTATGTGACCTCTAACTCCAGCATTGTTGATCAAAACGTCCATTCTTCCAAATGCATCCCAAGCGATCTGCACCGACGGCAGATCAACTTTAATCGCTCTGGGTTGATCTCGGCTCGACGAGCCGAGCCCATTATTGATCTCAGTACACAGCGATTAATTGTAACCGGTCGACACGCCGAGCCGCGGCTATAATTCTGCAGCCGGCTTTGGCCAAGTCCAGACAGAAGTCTCGGCCAATTCCAGACGACGCCCCGGTCACCATCGCCACCTTGTTATCCAGCCGCAGCCATGGCTCCAAGGTGCTCGACTCTCCGCTATTATTCTTTATTAATTTGTGTATGTGATTAGTACTCCAAGAGTTGCGGAATTTATTTACTTCGGAGGACTGAGCAGAAACGACCAAAAAAGACTCCAAGTTTGAAAAGAACGTGAGGAATTATGAATCATTGATTGGAAAAGAAAGTAATCTATCATTCCTTCTGATTTTTGTGCAATGAATTCTGCATGCAAAGCACCTGAAAACAGAAGAAAAATGCAATCAACTTTAAGCATTCCACAGTAGACAAAGCTAGATGTGCTCCGAGACATTTTACTGATCAATCTAGCATTCTAACTTCTCTTAGGAACAAACATTTTATTGCCATGTGTTCTAACTTCTCTTAGGAACAAATATTTCTCAAAGAATTAACGCATTAGAAAAAAGTATATTAAATGTAAAAAAAAAAATCAGATTAAATTTGAACTTTAATGTATGTATATCTTAAAAATAGATTAATGTTTAAAAAATTTGATAGCAGACGTCTCGGTTATTGCATGAGTTATTTCATTAAAATTCATTTTTTTTTTAAATTTTAAGGGAAACATCGTATCAAATTTATCCTTTAATCTTGATATCATAATAACATATTTGGAATTAAATTGCTTCAATATACACAGTTCCTCATTGAATAATTCAAAAGATAAAAAAAATCCAATGATCGCTGAACAAGAAAACAAGTACATAAAAAGATAAATAACAAAAGATAATAATAATAAAATTGTTTTTTTAAATTTTGTTGGAGTTCTTTTTATTATTATAATATTATTAATTTTATTCTATTATTTATATTTATTAAGAAAAGCTAAAATACATAACATAAAACATTTATTTATTATCTGCATAAAGTGTAATAATTTATTTGAGGTGGATACGTGGAGAGAGAAACGAAATGTTATTAAGAATGTTTAAGTTATAAAAATATTTAAGATCATATAAGATTTAATAATGAAGCCTATTTTTAACGATATGAATTTAAAATAGGCTAGGACAAATGATTTGTCTAATCAAATAAAATGTGTTCCATGTTTTTTTGTTCTGTGAATTTCTAATTTTAATCGTTTAGTAAATTGTTAATTTATGATCTTACAAAATATTTTATGTCGTGATTGCTAAACAAAAAATTCAAATATTTTGTACAAAATTTCCCAACAAAATAGTGTATACGATACTGACAAGAGCACACTTTTACTAACGAAATAATCTCCTTCAAGTGATATAACAAACAATATGATTTAATTGATAACACAATCGACATATCTTAAATTATGCATACACTAATATTTATTATTTGATGTATACTTTCTCTAATGTTTTTTTGATATTTAATCGTTCGTCGTTGTTTCCCGAGTTACAAATCTTAAAAGTCTCAAAATTTTAACATGTGATTTAGACGATAATCAAGGAAACTCAATAAAAAATTTTGTACTTAATGAAGTTTTTCATAATTTGAATAATATTTTTCTCACATTACATATACTATTCATGGTCGATTTAGTTTTTATTTATGTTTTAATTAGAGATTTAAAATTATCATAATATCCAATTTTATCAAAATTCATTCAGCAAATAAATGATGATAATTTTGATTTTTTGAAAAATATTTAAAATTTTGACAAACAAAATAAATTATGATTTTCTAAATTTTTTATATTCTTTTTATTAATAGTAGTTCCACTCATGTAAGATATCGAATACAATGATAAAAAAAAAACATGACAGTAGAAGATTATTATTCTCATTTGAGCATTTTATTATGCAACTTAATTATCAGAACTTTAGTAAAAAAAATTTTAACATATTCTAAAAACTATTGCAATTTTTAATCGAAAGTAATTCATCTAATAAATGACGAAAATTTTGAATTATTTAAAAAAATTATTTATTCTATAAATTTTGATAAACAAAATAATATATGATTTTATAAATATTTTTTCTATTATTTTATTATAGCGGTTCAAATGATCCAAGATATTGAATTCAATTTGACAGTAGAATAGAAGATTGTTATCTTCCTTTGAGTATTATATCAAATGGTATACACATTTTTTTATATAATAATATTTAAATTTTAAATACATTCATTACTGTTAGGATCGATTTAGAGTTTGGAAGGAGTGAATAAAATATTTAAAGATTATTTGAACTTTAAATTGTTCTTAATAGTTTTTAATCTGTACTGTACCACTTTAAAATAGAATTAGTGCAGAAACATACCGGTTTGGCTAATGATAAATAAACCATTGGCAGCTTAACAGAGAGAACGAATGGATCTTGAAACAGCTCAATGCTGTTTATTTAGTCGATCACCAAAATTTAATGGTAATAGAAATATTCTAACAATTTCTCCATTTTTGGTGATGACAAATTCAAGTTGCAAAACTATACAATTAGTTAAGAAAAAATATCATAACTGAGATTTAAGCAAAAACTATTTATATTTCATTGAGATAATAAAATTACAATGTTACACGTGCATAAAATTTGAAACCCTATTACATGTATTAAGTAAAAACGAAATCTTCTAATGCTCGAATCACTTCTGCCTCTACCTCTTCTTCTCCTATCTTCTTCAGATCGCCTCTTGTCTTCTTTAAGTTTAGCTATGTCATCTTGTCTTTTCTGCTCTTCTAGCTTTTTTTAATCCACTACTTCCACATTTTTTATGTAACATACCGTATTTTTGAACAACTTTAAAATTTGCGGAAAAATAAATTTTTTCTAAATTAAATAGAAACCTTCAAATTGCGATAACAATAACCTAATCATGCAAAATATTTGCAACGAAAAAATCACAAATAAAGTTTGCTAAAAACACTTGTTTAAATATCATAAACAATAACGTGAAATCAGAGTATTTGAAACATTGCATAATTTCTTAAAAACATGGGCGGTCCTCGGATTTAGCCTCCCGCTCAGTCCAAGCCAGCTCATTGGTCCCCACCTCTCGTCTCCTCAAAGTCATCCTCACCTGCATCGATCAAGTCTAGTGAGTCTAAAGACTCAACATGTATAAACTGGAGATAGCAAGTACTACGTAATAAAACCACATGCATCTTTAAAGTAGGGCTTACATACTTGAAACTTGAATGTAATAGCATAAACATACTTGAAACTTGAACGTAGTAGCATAGACGTAGACGTGCCATCATCATAAAACTTTTCTTAAACATGCTTGCATCATACATACTTGAGCATGCATAATATCATTTTGCGTAGAGATATGTTTCAAAGCAAGTGACACATACATAAATGCGCCTGATCAGACTAAACCACAGTACTGGGCTGACAGGAAAAATTCACTGCCACATACATGAGATCCCCAGTCATGCTTTACCAGGTAGATTGGTCCCTGGTCATGCTTTACCGCTTTTCAATCCTGATGTAAACCCGGTCATGCTTTACCGGGGTGGAGAGGTCCTCGGCCACGTTCAACGACTTCCAAACCCGTTCATAGTTGGAGAGGTCCCCGGACACGTTCTCCGACTTCCGAACCCGTTCATAATTGGTCACAAGACATTTAGTATACCTCAAAAACTTAAAATATTTTCTTTTGCACGTCGAACATACTTACTTGGCATTGGGGGATTCGTTGGATCTCGTTTGGGGCCAGTGTTGCACATGCTAACATGAGTTCAAACACTTATCTTTCATAACTTAGATGTATTAGTCATGCTCACAACCAAAATGACAAATTTCCTTATGACGTTCTAAATCTCTCGAGATTTGACCTCGTTTAACCATCGTACTAAATTATTACGTCAAACCCCAAAAAAATCCCTAAAAAAAATAATAATTTTTTTTAAAAGGAGTACACAGACCCCATGTAAGGGTCCGGGTAGATGCTGGAATTTCGAATTTCGGAGGAAACAAGAGCACGGACCTCGTGTAAGGGTCTGGCTTGGGGCCGTGTACCTACTGAAATTGTGAACCAACAGAATTCCCTACACTTGTGAATTAATCCTACTCACTCGATCATACGGACCGTGAACCAACACCTCAAGACCCATCCTAGGATGCTATGGCACTGATTCAAATTCAAACAAACGCCCTAAAACAACTACGCACTCCAAACAACGCAATACAACCCGTAAACACGACATTTGACACCAAAACGTATCCTATGACTTCTAACGTAATCAAGTGCCTATCGACGCGAACCGACACACAAAAACCATCCCAACATCATACTCAACATACTTAAACGCAGCAGCGATCACCCGTTGATCCCCAATGAAGCTTGCAATAATAAAACTTCAAGAACACATCAAGAACACCTTTCCAGAAAATTACTGTTTGAGCAGTCCCACGAAAACAATCATAACTCACTCGTTTCTTATCAAAATATTTTGGATTTACTGTCAAATCGAAGGTATAAAAAAGTTTTACGTTTTATATGGTGAATGTTTTTCAAGATAAGCGACCGAAAATTCACAGCACACGAAAAGATAGCAAAATTCGAGTTTTAGATCCAAAAATAATTTCAAAACCAATCCAACCAATTTTTGCTCAAACTTTTACATAACAACACATTTTTTTCATACAATAAACATCAAAATTATTATTATGACAAGATCGATGCGAAAACGAAAGAATATACATGCCTTTTGATTTTCAAAGTTACCAAAACGACGATACCGAAGCGGGGATGATGCGAGGGACGATCCGGGACGAACGTGGCACGATTTTTCTTGAATCAAACCCAACGAAAATTGCTGGAAAATACAGAGGAGAGGGGCGGCTGCTCTTGGTTTTTAGAACCCTAAAATTTTCTTCTAAAAAAATATGAGATGGTATGAAATGAAATGTGTGTGTGTGTGTATTGGCGTGTATGTGTGTGTGTTAGTGGTGTGTGTTCATGAGTTTAGGCAATTAGGGAGAATAAATTTTCTTAATTAAAATACTAAATCCCTACTCACCTCTAATAAAATCCATTAATTTAAAATAAAAGCACACTTGCTAAACTTTCAAAGTTTTAAAAATCCTGAAATCACTAAATAAATAATTTAGGTTTTAAAATGTTAAAAACTAAATAAATCATTTAAAATGCCTCAATCCTAATTTAAAATAAAATATCACATTTTAAAATTGCCAAAATCGTCGTCGGTCTCTTTTCCTCGATCCCGCATCGAATAATCGCCTGAAACATGAAACTCGAGAAATATTTTAACGTGCATCACATAAACATAAATAATTTAAAATAATGCAAATGAATAAATCATGCATTGCTAAAATCATTTTAATCTTAAATAAATAATTTAGCAATTAAATAAATGCATTGGTTTTACGTGTAATAATTTTGGGCTCTAAATTTTATATCACCAGGTTAATATGATCAATAATTTCTTGCCACTGACTACCAATCGTGTGTTGGAGATGATCAAACCGGGGGTTCATGTGCTATTGGATCGAGTTATTTGACTTGATAGAGTTACACCCAAATTTTAGTCCGACACTTGGCTGTGGCTAGGTCAGTGGCAAGAAGAATACAATTCTTGTTCAGAGAGTCAAAATAACGGAGAACACCTTTCCAAAAATTGTCAAAATCAACAATATGAGAAAACTATTTGATCTCGACATTATTGATGTCTGTGGAGAGATTCTTGATTTGCATGTGAACTTGATCGAGTATAAACTTAGAAGAATTATCATCGAACTCGGAACATACATTTAAGTTGATACCATATGGAAAATATTCTTCACGAATAAATAGGATATCCTGATTGGAGCTATAGATGTTGGAGAAGAGGAATAGAATAGCTTTCTTCTTGAGGATCAACGGTTGAGAGAGCGGCAAGAATTGTGTATCTTCGGGATATTGTTTAGACAACATCTACTTCTATGCCTGCTCTGCACCGTAAAACGCCATCTTCAAGCGGTCAACTTCTCAGGAGAGAGTAGGATGTGCTTCTATTTCTATGTCGGCCAGGGAAGTTCGAATTGATCAATTGGTATCCTCTACTTTCTTGTGAACTCCTTCTATTCCAACAATTTGATCTTGAAGCATGGGAGAGGAGGGATCCATCTTGGATTGGTCAAAGTCAATTTGTGACATCTTCTTATCAAGGGAAACAACTTCCTTTACCTCTTTTTTCCTTCCGGATCACAAAAAATGTACAAAGGTTCGGAAGTCTACACAGTGGTCGAGCTCTGCCATTTTCTCTTTAGAATTTTGATTAACTTGATCTATAGTTAGGTTGATGCCAACTTGCACATTGAACAATTTTTTAGCTGGAACAAGGATTTCCTTTCTTTTTGCCTTCGGATCGATCAGATGTAGCCCAAAAAGAGTATAAGAGATGTCACGCTCAGGAATTGTGACACCTTTTGATAGAGAAAAGATGAGAACGACTGTGATTGGGGCATGAACCAAAGGAGTGTTGATGTGCTTAATCAATTTTATCCTCTAGATTTTGGGCCTCTCCGTCCTCTTTTATTTGTCGGAGAATACTTGATTGAGAAGAAACTTCTCTCGATCATCTTTAGAATCTGAAGAGTGAAGCAGTTTTCATTCAATTTCCTTAGCCGGTGTCCTAGTTGGCTTCGAAACTTTCGTCTTCTTTTCTTCCTCACCTATCTCAATCTTGACTACCTATTGCTCGGAACATGTTGGCGTATTCTTCACTTGGTATGGCTCTACAATGTTCCAGTCCAACAAATTCATCTTGTAAAGTTTCACAACATCCACCACTTTTGCCTTCGATTTTTCCAATAGATAGCAGACAAGAACAACAAATTCCGGTGATTGGAATTCCTTCCAACAGATAGCAGAAAAGAACAACAATATCTGCAAGTAGCCTATAATTCACCTTCAGATTTTAATTTGGTTGGTAGGAGCAATGAGTGAAGAGCCGAAGACTGAGAATTCTTCCCTACAATTAGCAAAGTTACCTTCTGGAAGAGTCGAGAAGGATGTAATGCCAATCGTTGGCAGATCAAACATTTCCGCGAACAACTTTTGGGTAATACATATTGAAGTTCCCTGAACTGAGTAGATGATAGATCAATGTTCCATCGTGTTTAGAGAGAAAAGTTCATTCAACATTGTCTCTGAGTATCTTTCAATGCATCCTAGAAACTTCCCGAGGCCTAAAGACTTGAGCATCTTAAAGATGATGACCATGGGCTCATACTTCATGGCCAGTACAGAAACAAAATTCACTGCTAAAGTGTTTTGAGAGAAGTTTTCCATTTGATAGATTTCATGAAAACGACTTGAAATTTTTTCTTCCGAAGCGATTAAAAACAAGAGAATAACAATGAAAGAATGCCAAAAGTTTGATTTTGCGATTGATCGGAAATAAATAAAGTCGGTAAACTTGAATCATATATACAGTCTGATGTGAAAGATATGTCAGTCCACATGTCTGAATGTAGTTAGAGGATTTTCAGATTTTGAAAATTTTGAAAAATGAATTTTAGGCTGTTGATATTTTTTGATTAAAAATAAATAATTTTAAAAATTAAAAATTAATGGTCAAACAACTAAATGTACAATATTAAATAATTCAAAAATTTAACTTCTTGAAATCTAAAAATTGGGTCGTTCAATAATTGATTGATATGTATCAGAAAGAAGCTGTCAGAACATATGATAATATTAAGTTTCCACAAATTTCAGCCAGACAGGTTGAAGTTATGCACTTACTTAATACACTGTATATCAGTTTGAAATTTGTTTCCTTAAATTCACGCATTAATTTAAATCAACTAAGCCTAAAGTATTATGAAAGTAAGAAAACATAGAGTCTGGTAAAGGCTTAGTGAAGATGTCAGCGACTTGATTGTCTGTTGAGATGTCTATTAGTCTGCTTTTGTACAGTTGTCGGTTGATAGCTACATTCCTTAACTGATGACGTGTCAAAATGTTTTATCAGTTCTGATAGCTCTCAAATGATTGTAGTAGAACTTATCAGTTCCAACTACTCATCCAGTCGACTACATAGTTTAGTTAGCTTAGTTCAGATGCCTTATATGCGCACTAATCTTCAATTAGGCAACCAATAGTATGCGTATTTTGAGATCAGTTCTTTTAAGTCTTCTTAATCAGTTTGTTCAATATTTTACGCTCGATTTGTCAAACTTTCGAAATTAAGTTACCAACAATTTCCCCCTTTTTGGCATTTGACAAAACTTAGAAAATGTGAACTGATCAAGCTGAATATTTTGTAGATAAAATAATCTTTTATTGACAACTCTTTCAATGTACAGATTCATACAAAGAATGAAAGAATAAAAGAATATTTTGCTGACCAAAAATTCTTCAAAATCTGCCAAACTCTTCAACTGAATAAGAATATAAAGACTGTCTTCTAACTGATATGGACTTCATCAATACTTGGCTCGTTTGTCAGCTGGTCCTTGATCAGTCAGTTTACTTGGTCTTTCTTGGATAGTTTCTGCCGATCGTCGACCTCTTCCCCATTTTTGTCAAACTCACCAACCTTGCTTGATAAAGCAGGAACTTCCGAAGTGACATTAGATAAGGCAGTCATTATTTGTTCTTGCATTTTATCCATTCTCTTTGTTACAACAGTTTCCAAGAATTCAATGCGATTCTTGAACATTTCTTGAGTTTGGAAATGTGCTTGAACTGTCACCCGGTCTCTCTTTAATTGATCTAATTGGAAAAATAGAGAAGTAATATCCTTTGTGACTTGTTGCAGGTTCTTCATTGTGTCTCCTTCATAGAATCAATCTTCAAGGTATGTAGAAGTTGAGTTGACTTGATGTCGGAAATAGAAGATATTAAATGGACAAGGTTGGACTGAATATCTTCTATCATTGAATCAGTTGCCATTGGTATATCAGGAGACATAGCTTCAGAGAATTCTAGCTCTTGCTCCTTTTCTTCTTCATTAAAAATCACCAAGGCCTGATCAGTTGATTCAGTCACAATGACAACCATTTCTATAACTTTTTCCTGTTGGAGCTCTGGATGAGGAGTGGTCGTTGGTACAACAGTTGAGCTTGAGGGCTCTTCAGTTGGTCTAGCAATTGATACTTCAGTTGGCACTGATTCAGTTGGAATCGAGTGCAACTGAGCCACTTCAGCTTCAGCTAGAACTAATTGTTCAGTCGCGGCAGGCGACTGAACTGGTTCTTCAGTTTCTTGAAAAATAACCTCTAAGGATAGTTGTTCAGTTAAGCTCGATTATTCAATTGCTTCTGTAGTTAGAATATTCATCTGGATATTAGTGTCATCTGATTGTATGACTTCGTCGATATTTGCCAGTGATAACTCAGCATCAGTGTAGAGCTGAAGATCTGCAGTAGAAGATTGAGGAACTGAAGGTGATGGTTGATCCTCCTTTGAGGAAGGAGCAGTTGATGGCTCAGTTGATTCAGTAACTGGTTCCTGGGATGGCTCTGGGTGTTGAACTGATTTTTCATCTTGCTCTTCAGATGAAGGACTTTGAAAATTTGTTGGAATAATCAACTCTTGATCCATTTCCCAACTTTTGATCTTCATCTGTAGTGATCGTAGATCCGTGTCCAGCTGATCATGAACTGCTCTTTCATTGGAAGCAGTTGGACTAGTTGGATCATAATTTTGGCAGAGCTGAGCAATCAGTTGTGCGAGTTTCTTGACACGCACCAGATCAAAGAAGTATGCCTTCCTTTCCAGTGCTTGAACAATCGAGGAAGCTTTGACTACCTTCAAGACTAAGTTTCCTAAAGCAATGAATTTCTTCAAAACTGCTTTCTTCTGAAATTGCTTCGCAAAAAATTCGGTTCTAAATCTGACCCATTCATTGTAAGTCTTGAGCTTTGATTCAGAAAACTGATTGACCTCTTTCCATATCAGGTCGATATGAGTTTGAATTGAGTTTGTCGGTCGAGGCTCTTCAATCATCTTGCCATTTCCTTTCGGGTCAGTTAGGACATGAGAGATACTCAGTCCTGATTCAGTTGCATCCACTTTCTCCCTTATGACTACTCTTTTTGGTCTAGCAAATGGTAGAGTAGTTGGATCAGTGATGGTGATCAATTGAACTTTGACTCCTACTGTTTTTTGTGTATCACCAGATTTGGTGACAATCTTCTTAGATGAATCAGTTGGAGGTGGTGACTGACCTTCAGTGGAAGACTCGACTGGAATTTCCCTCAAAGGTATGGTGCTGATAGGCTGTTCAACTCCACTCAGATTCAATCTTTCGGCTAGGATTGTTTCCAGACCAGATGCAGATTTGGTTTTGAGAGTTCTTGGCTTCTTCGTGATTTTTGGAGATGGAGTTTTCTCTGAATTAGTCTCACTGACAATCAGTTTCCTTTTGATTGTCTTTTTCTTAGGTAACTTCTTGACTTTCTTGATTGATTTGGGAGCTTCCTGTGTCCCAATCTGCTTCTTCACTTTAATGAACTGCTCAGGTGACATGTCCATCTTGATTTTTGGTAGCTGAATAGTCTTAGCATTGAAAATTTTGAATTTGGATGATTTCTTCCACCAAATCGTTGTTCTTCAACAAGTAGCTGAGTGGTAATACAAATCCCTTGGATTGTTTGGAGGATTGAAGCATGTTCTTGAGGATAGAAAAGATAATGGCTGACCATTTCAATCTTCGTCCAGCCATGATAGCAGTCATCAATTGGAACTTTTCCAAGGTGAGAGCAACAAATGAGCCTTCTTTGGCGAGTAGTCCCTTGGCCACAATGTCGGCCAGTAACTGAATCTCTGGCTTCAGTTCTTTCTTAGGATCAAAAACCTTGATTTTTCGTTCATCTGCATATAAGAACGTCTGCATCTCCTCTACATCAGATGTCTTAACTTCAGAGGTATTAGTCAAGCCATCAGAAGGCAGTTGGAAGAGATTGCTGAAGTAGTCTTCATCAATGATCAGCAGTTGACTGTTGACGGTTGAATTGATTTTGCCGTCAGCAGAGATGAAGCCATAAGCATACAAATCCCGAATCTCTTTAGGATAGATTTCTTGAGATGATAATCCCAGAAAGTTCTTCAGTCCAGCTGCTTCAAGCTTGAGAAAGACATTATTGATAGCTTCATCCTTGACAGATAGAACTGAATCAAAGTCAACAGCCACTGCTTTGAGAATGTATGCAGGGACTTAGTTTGCCATTGCTGATAGTTTGAATATCTGTGAGAAAAAAACTCCGTGTATTTGATTTGCTCTGAGAGTTGTAATGCGCGTAAAGAAACTGAAATGAGGCGGAAGAATTACTTATGTTTGTGACTGTTCAAATTTTTGGACACGTGTCAGTTCAAGATAAAATCGTGTGTACGTGTGGTGAAAACGTGAACAGAAGTCTAATAGACTATGTGGGGCCACGTTTCATATTACAATTCAATGAATTTATTGAAAAGTTTAATTTTGATAGTCATATCACTTAATATGAAATGCTTATCGATTAATCAATTAACTTATATGAGAAGATAAGTTAAGTCAATAACTGAGTGATCAGTTGAAAATTGAGTCAGTATAGTTGAAGACCAAATGAATATTGTTTTATCAGTTAACCTTTTAGAATCGACATTCCTCCTGAATAAGTGCATATACACTACAAGAAATTTTTAAACCAACAACACCTCTACGACAACGGTTTTAACTAAAACCGATGTTAAAAAGTTTTTAACAACGGTTTTAACTAAAACCGTTGTCGTAGAGCATTTTTTTAAGCAAAAGACAATGGTTTTATAAAACTGTTGTCTTTTGAAGGAAAAAGACAATGGTTTTTTAAAAACTGTTGTCTTTTGGGGGTCAAAGACAACGATTTTTAGGGTCAATGAAAACGGTTCTATAAAACCGTTGTCTTTGAGCATTTATGACAACGGTTCTACGAACTGTTGTCTATTAGCGTGTTTTTTGGACACTGTTGTCATATTTAGCGACGGTTTGAAATACAATCGTCGCTATAATTAGCGATGGTTTTAATAAACTGTCGCTACATTTAGCGACAGGTTAAGTTAAACCGTCGCATGTTTTCATTTAGCGACGGTTTTGCTAAACCCGTCGTTAATATTAGCGACAGTTATAGCTTTACCGTCGCTATATTTAGCGACGGTTAAAGGACAAACGTCGCAAATTTAAAATTTGAAAATACCGCCATTATTAGCGATGATTTTGTCAATAACCGTCGCACAATTTTCTATAAATACCTCCACTTTGGATCCATTTTCTTACCCCTCCCTCACAACACTTAAAATTTTTCTCTCTTACACAATTTTACCACTTCACAACACTTCAAATTTTTCTCTCTTACACGATTTTAGTTTCGATTTAATGTAAATTTTATCTCTTTAATTTATGGTAAATTTTTAAGTGTTAGTTAAGATCAGGAATTATGTTATCATAGTAATATTGTAAGTTTGTTTAGATTTATTAAATTATTAAAAGTATATATTTTTTTATTTTACCGAAACTATTAGCGACGGAACTCATGCAACCGTCGCTAAAATAGCTTGTCGCTAATTTTAGTGACGGTTGTTTAATTCCATCGCTACATTTGTAGGCGATGGTTTTTAAATCCGTCGCTAAATAGCGACGGTTTTACATAAATCCGTCGCTAATGTTGTAGGCTTCGCAAAACAGATTAGTTGCTACTGATAAACAGAAGGCAACTGAGATCGAATACAAGAGGCGGCTGGATGTTATCCACACTTTGGATCTTGCAACTGACGAATGTCTCTACTATTTGATGCTTAGGAAGGAGCAGATGGTACTGGAAAAGATTGTTGTATCAGAAATCTTTGGAAGTATTGCTTACAATGAATTGTCTGATTGGATGTCTCTTTGGCTAGATGCCATTGAGAGAGAAATTACTCGTTTAAAAATTGAAAGTTATTATCAATAAGATTATTATTACCAATTCATTTCTGTTTACGTTTTTCAGACTAACTGATGATCAGTTTGATTAAATGACAATTAACTAACTGAACAATAATTAGTACCAACTGAGGTAATAAGATTAAGTCAACGATTTTCTTTTAATTAAATTTCATAAAAGTAAAAGGGTTCTTATCCTTGGAAGTTGAATCGTCGGAATGTGACAAATGCGTCTCTTCAGATGTCTGAAAAGCTAATCTATAAATAAGACTGAAGAGATTAGTCACAATATCAGTTGGGTATTTCAGCAAATAGCAAAAATTAACAAAACAGCAAATGGACGCCGCATGTAGTTCTCGACAACCCGATATGACTGAGGAATTTAAGCAGTCCATTGAAGTTGCACTAAAGCCGAAGATAGAAGACCTTGTCTTCGAGAAGACATTGTCAACTTGGTCAAAAGCCCACGAACTGTTGTCCTCCCGAGAGGAATAACTGAAGGTCACTAGAAGACGAGTGGAAACTGAAGCTAAGTATATGAGTCGACTTGGTGTTGCTCAAGCTTCAGAAATTTTCATAGATGAAGGTATCCTTCATCTCATGCTACTCAAGAGCAGAATGTTCTGAAGGAGATTGCTCTTTGAGATGAATTTACGAAGTCTGCCAACGGCAAATTGTACGCCTGGATGAACTTTTGGTTAGTAGAAATAGAAATAAGCAATGTAATAGTTAAACGTTTCAATCAATAAAAGGTTCATTTCAGTTAATGTTTGTCTACTTTTAATTATTTCTGCACATTAACTGATAGTAATCTTAAAAGATAATCAGTGATAGTTAAACAATCTACTAACTGACATATCAAACTTATATAACAAAGCAACAAATATTAAGACAAATCAATTAAACCAAGAATATTTCGAAAGTAAGAAAACTTAGTCTCGGGTAAAGGTTTGGTGAAGATATCAGCTGCTTGTTGATCAGTTAGTATGTATTCCAGCCTGATTGCCTTCTTTAGAGCATGATCTCTGATGAAATGATGTTTGACATCAATGTGCTTGGTCCTGGAGTGAAGAACTGGATTATAGGTAATCGCGATTGTGCTTGTCTTGTCATAGAAGATTGGTGATTCTTTTGCAATGACTCCATAGTCTTTCAGTTGTTTTTGAATCCAGAGCAGTTGAGCGCAGCAGCTTCCAACATCAAGATATTCTGCTTTAGTTGTGGAAGTTGCTATGAATGTTTTCTTCTTGTTGAACCATGAAATCAGTCTGTCTCCTAGAAATTGACATGGTCCACTGGTGCTTTTACGATCAAGCTTACATCCTACATAATCTGCATCTGAATAGCCAACTAAATTGAACGATGAGTCATTAGCATACCATAAGCCCACATTTTGTGTGCCTTTAAGATATTTCAATATAAGTTTGGCAGCTAAAAAGTGTGATTGCTTAGGATTTGCCTGAAATCGGGCACACGTACAAACAACAATACAATATCAGGACGACTAACAGTTAGGTATAATAAAGAACCTATTACATCTATGTAGAGTTCCATCTCAACTGATATTCCTCCTTGATCATTATCTAATTTAATCGAAGAACTCATGGGAGTATTTGCAGCTGAACATGTTTTCTTGCCAAATTTCTTGAGCAATTCCTTCGTGTATTTGGTCTGACTGATAAAAGTACCAGTTTTCAGTTGATTCACTTGCAGACCGAGAAAGAATGTCAGTTCACCCATCATAATCATCTCAAATTTTTCCTGCATTAACTTGGCAAATTTCTCACATAATTTGGGGTTAGTTGACCAAAAAATAATATCATCAACATATATTTGTACAAGTAAAATATTATCATTCTTTGAAAATTTGAACAGAGTTTTATCAACTGATCCAACAGTAAAATCATGATCAGTTAGGAATTTTGAAAGTGTTTCATACCAAGCTCTTAGAGCTTGTTTAAGACCATATAGAGCTTTGTTCAAATGATAAACATTATCAGGAAGAGAGTGATTAACAAAACCTGGTGGTTGTTCAACATATACTTCTTCCTGCAACTGACCATTCAGAAATGCACTCTTCACATCCATTTGGTAGATTTTATAGTTTTTGAATGAGGCATAAGCAATGAATATTCTGATTTTGCTTCCAGTCTTGCAACTGGTGCATATGTCTCGTCGTAATCTATTCCTTCTTCTTGCCTATATCCTTGTGCTACAAGCCTCGCTTTATTGCGCACAACTGAACCTTCTTCATTAAGTTTGTTTCTGTACACCCATTTCGTACCTATAACAGTTTTAGAAACTGGACTTGGAACTAAGTTCCAGACATTGTTATGGGTAAAATAATTTAGCTCTTCTTGCATAGCATTTATCCAGTTAGGATCAGCAAGAGATTCATCAGTTTTCTTTAGTTCCAGTTGGGAAACAAAAGCTGAATGAATAAATAAATTAATCATTTGATTTTGAGTTCTTACCGGATCAGATGAGTTACCTATCACCAATTCTGGTGGATGAGATTTCTTCCATCTCTATTCAACATTTGTTGCATCAATCTCAGCAACTGTGTCAGTTGGCAACTGGATGTTCTCTTCATTTTCAGTTGCTGCTGCTTCAGTTGGTATTTGAATATTATCATTTTGCTATACGAACTGATTATCAGGAACAATTTCTTGTTCAACTGCTGGATCCATCACTTCTAGTTTTGGTGTTTGAAGGATATTTGGATTGATGTGATTTTATTCTTCACTATCATCCTCCAAACTTATATCTGTAAAAAAGTCAACTAGCTCAACTGGACAGTTGGCTTATTAGTTAGTACATATTCATCAAATACCAATTTTCGACATTCAAAGTGCATTAGTTAAATACTCTATAAGCTTTACTAACTGATGAATAACCAAGAAATATTTCCTCTACAGATTTAGCATCAAAATCTTTTACATGATTTTTGCCATTATCGAGAATAAAACATCTGCAACTGAATATTTTGAAATAATAAAAAACACTTTTACGTCCATGCCTAATCTCATATGGCGTTTTAATATGATTTTTATTAATCATCGATCTGTTCTAAGTGTAACACGCAGTGTTTACTAGTTTTGCCCAAAACCTCTGAGAAATACCAGAATCAGCAAGCATTGTTCTAGCAGCTTCTTTAAGGGTTCGATTTCTTCTCTCAGCTACATCATTTTGCTGAAGTGTTCTAGCTGCTGAGAGCTCATGCTTGATCCCAGTATTTTCTAAACATTGTGAAAGATTTTGATTGATGAATTCAGTCCCTCGATCAGACCTTATTCTATCAATACCAACTGATTTTTCATTTAATAATCTTTTGAAAAG
The DNA here is from genome assembly GCF_025594145.1 of Primulina tabacum. Taxonomy (NCBI): domain Eukaryota; kingdom Viridiplantae; phylum Streptophyta; class Magnoliopsida; order Lamiales; family Gesneriaceae; genus Primulina; species Primulina tabacum. The sequence continues at coordinate 8,354,148 of NC_134556.1, read as the reverse complement.
TTTAATCAGTTGTGAGCAGTAGTTTGGTGTTTAGATTTTAGAAAGATAACCCAAGTAAATCTTGAAAAATCATCAACGATAACCAAGGTATATTTCATTCTCCTAAACTCATGACTGGTATAGGACCAAAAAAATCCATATGTAGCAGTTCTAAGCATCTGGAGGATGATTTTCTCCCTTTATTTTTAAATGAAGATCTTACTTGCTTACCAAATTGATATGCTGAACAAATTTTATCCTTAGAAAATCTATTTTGGGAAAACCAGTTACAAGATCATGGTTACTTAGATAAGCAATAGACTTAAAGTTTAGGTGGTTCAATCTTTTATGCCATAACCAGTTCTTAGAAGATTTTGAAGCTATAAAAAAAATTGGTGCATTAGGTTGATCAGTCCAACTGACTTTGTAAGTATTTTCACAACGATTGCCAGGTAAAATGATCTCATCAGTTGAGTTTCTAATTGTGCAAGTATGTATGTTGAACTGAACTGAGAAATTTTTGTCGCATAACTGACTGATGCTAATCAAGTTATACTTCAAATTTTCAAATAGTAAGACATCTTTGATAGTAAAGTTACCACGGATAAGCTTATCCTTACCCACAGTTTTTCCTTTATAGTTGTCTCCAAAACTGATGTTTGGACCAATTTATTTGATCAGTTGGGATAGCAAATTTGCATTCCCTGTCATATGCCGCGAGCATCCACTATCCAGACACTAGATTGATTCTTTGTTTGTGCCTGTCACCTGCAATCACACAAATGAATAATTTTGTTACCCATATGTATTTGGATGTTAGACTGATTAGTCCTTTAGGAAGCCAGACTTGGATCAGTCTGACTGACTTTCCAGTTGCTGTATTCCAAATGGTTTTTCCCGGCTTGTGTGTGCTTGGTGTGTTGTGTGCGGATGATGCAATATGTGCTTTAGTCTTGTTCACCTGGTTGTTCAGGCCGATATCTTTTCTGAACTGATTTACAGTTATGGTAATTGGAATAGCCTTTTGGAAAAATCAGGTGTTTATTGCTAAACCTTTTAGGTGGCCAGCTACGCGAATCAGTTGAAGTTTTAGGACTATAACCAATTCCATACTTTTAGCCTTGTTCTTATTTTCAATAGGTTGTTCAAATGGTCTACTCGGCTCTGGTTGTTCTTGTACCACAACTGATTTGACAAAGTGAATATATTTCCCTTTGCCCATGTTCAGTTTTGGTTGAGTATCACTGGTAGAAGTTTCATCATTATTGCTAAAGCCTAAACCAATTTAATCAGTAACTGATTTTTGCATATCTTGCATTACAGCTAGTGCAACTAATGATTTATTTCATGCATGAATAAGCTTAGTTTGCTTTGAATACTCAAGCGTTAACTGCTGAATCATAGATTGATTCTTGCTTCTTTCAGCATTCTGCTCAGGAACCTCCCGTTTAAGACTCAACAGTTCAACTGATTTATCAGTTTCATTTTTATTGTCATTAGGATCAGTTTGCTTTGCTTTGGCCTTCTCAAATGAGAGGGCAAGCTTGTGATACTCGTTGACCATGTCATGTAATGTGGAAATAAGTTCACCACGTGTAAAGTCAGTTGAACTAAAATCGAATACATGTTCACTGGTTGATTTTAGTTCTGTATCATCAGCCATCAGACACTTGATTTCCTCATCATCGCTGGAGCTGCTCAAGCTCTCAGGTTCTGATTCATCGCTGTCAGATTCTGCCGATTTGGATTTACTTTCCTCAGCTAGAAGAACTTTGTGTTTCTTTCTGAATGATTTCTTATCATCTTTGGTTCTTCTCCTGTGCTCATGTGATTTCTTTCCCTTTTCAGCTGACACTCGACTATCCTTCTTTGGCTTAGGATAGTCAGCAATAAAGTGTCCAGTTTTGCCACAGTTTTAGCAAGCATTTGGTTCTTCCTTGGTGTTATTCCTCTGATATTATCTTTGAAAAGAGATTTGATTTCTTCTCATGAATCTTCCAAATTTTTTGACAACTAATGACATTGCGTCATTACTTAACTGATCAGCAGTTTTCTCAACTGAACCAAATGGTTCCAGTTTGACAGCACTAAGAGCTGTTGTAGCTGCTGGTGTGGAAGGTTCTCCTTCTCTCGTTTGCAACTCGAACTCATAGGCCTTCAGATCAGCAAATAGATCATGTAGTTCGACCTTATTCAGGTCCTTTGATTCTGTCATAGCCATAGTCTTAACAACCCACTCCTTGGGAAGAACTCTGACTACCTTCAGCGCTACTTCTTTATTTGAATACACATTTCCAAGTGCATTCAATTCGTTTTATTATGCCGCTGATTCTCTCATCATACTCGTCCATAGGTTCTCCAATCTTCATTTTAATATTATCGAATTTTTGAACAACAATTGAAAATTTATTCTCTTTGGTTTGCTTATTGCCTTCGCAGAGCTGAGTCAACTTTTCCGGGATATCTTTTGCAGTCTTGCACATCTTTATTTTGCTGAAAGTGATTTTATCCAGTGTTTTGTACAAGATATCTATGGCCACATTTTCCAAGTTGGCTTTTATTTTGTCCTTTGTTGTCCATTCTCTTCTTGGCTTCTCAATATGGTGTGGTGCGCCATCAGTTATGGCAACAACAGTATTTGCTATTAGAATTCTCATGGGTCCATCAGTAATGACATACCACATGTCATCATCTTGTGCAGCTAGATGAGCTTGCATTCTAATCTTCCAATCAGCGAACTCTTCTCTTGAGAACATTGGAATTTCGTTGAAGGAAGACATGGTAATCAGATTTTGTAGGTAGGAATATTCAGGAACAAAATTCAACTGCTCTGATACCACTTGATAGGATCGGTTGGTAGGTGAAAGAGTGTTTAGAAGGGTGGGGGGGAAGGGGTTGAATAAACACTTGACAATTTTACTGCCTTTCCAAAAAAATGAGTCAGTTTATTGATAAACTGAAATCGGGAATCTTGTTATGTCAATGTCAATCAGTTAACTAATTAAAGTGCGCAAATAAACTGAGTGACAAATAGAATAAAACCTAAATTAAGTGACACAATGTTTATGGATGTTCGGAGATTTAAATCACTTCTACGTCACCCTTTCTATCTAGAAGATAGGATATTCACTAAAAGACTTTAATCAATACAAGACTTGTACAGACCCCGTCAGCTTTGGATTTAACAATGCCAAACTGAAACTTTTAGTTTCAATATAGTTTATCAGTTCTCAACTGATCTGAAAATACTTAGCACAACTGATCTCTATAAGATCGAATATTACAACGACAAGTGTTTGTGCTTGTAAGCTCAATGTATAGCCTTGAATGCTATGAATGTATATGCTAAGTGTGAGCTTTTGAAATCTTTTGAATATGAACAGAAAGCTTGTGAAGAGATTTCAGCAGAATAATAACTTGGTAGTTCGGTTCATATATTCTCAGCTGCTCTTCTTGGCTATTTATAGGCTTTGCTTCCAACGATAACAATGAATACCTTTGAATCTTTCTATCCGTTGTTTGCCATGTCACTATTCCTCTGACAATCGTACACTGTAGCATTGCTGAAATGTGGCGTTCCCACTACATATTGCAGTCTGCTTTTGTATAGTTGTCGGTTGATAGCTACATTCCTTAACTGATGACGTGTCAAAATGTTTTATCAGTTCTGATAGCTCTCAACTGATTGGGATGCATAAGCTCTTTTCAGGGTTTAGCTAGCCTTTGACTGTCCCATTGCTCTTCGTGAGGTAGAACTGATCAGTTCCAACTGATCATCCATAGTTTATTTAGCATAGTTCAGTTGCCTTATTTGCGCACAATCTTCAGTTAGGGCAACCAATAGTTTGCGTATTTTTAAATCAGTTCTTTTCAGTCTTCTTGATCAGTTTGTTCAATCTTTTTATGCTCGGTTTTTCAAACTTTTGAAATTATGTTTCCAACAGATATCCCCCTTCATATTTGTCTAGATTGATTGAAGAGCTCATAGGGGTTGTGGAAACATCAGAATTCTCCATGCCAAACTTTTTGAGTAGATCTTTTGTATACTTAGCTCGGTTGATGAAAATGCCATTTTCTGGTTGTTTGGATAATGAACAAAATAACCCTTTTAGGATCCACACTTGAATTATCCAAACATATTTTCCATTGTGTGTTACCAATAGGGTGCGGTTGTGTGCATAAACATGTGATATGTGTTTTGTTCTCTCTCTTACTGAATGTTGTTTGGGTCGTTCATCATTCCCTTACAATTTGTATCTCCTTTGGACCGGCCGGCAGTTATGGTAACAGTTTGATTTTACCTTTTAAGAATAATCACTACAAGAAATTTGCCCTTCAACAACACACATACGACAATGGTTTTTCAGTAAAACCGTTGTCTTTTACTTTTTAACAACGGCTGCCGACGACGGCGGTGGTGGTCGGTCGACGGTGTGATTGCCGGCGGCGGGGCGGTCGGCAGGAGGAGGGGTTGGTCGGCGACCGTCGGCGGCGGCGGTGTTATTGCCGGCGGTGGTGGTCGGCAGGAGGAGGGGGTGGTCGACGACCGTCGGCGGGCGAGTGGCGGGCGATCGGCCGGTTTTAGAAAATAGTTGTCAATTAGGTTGTTTTTTGGACAAACAACAGCGGTTTTTTTAAACTGTTGCTATATTTAGCGATTGTTAAGCAAAATCGTCGCAATTCTTAAATTTGCGACAATTTTGCTTAAACCGACGCTAATTAGCGACGGTTTAATAACAACTGTCGCTAATCCCGACAGTTTTTGCTTTACCGTCACCAATCGTGACGGATTAATAAACAACCGTCGCCGCAAAAAACCATCGCAAATTGTTTATAAATATCCGCGTTTCAGTCCATTTTCCTTCACACACTTCACAACACTTAAAATTTTTCTCTCTTAGATGATTTTAGTTTCAATTTGGGGTAAATTTTTTCGCTTCAATTTTTTGTAAATTTTTAAGTGTTAGTTAAGATCATGAATATTGTTAGCATAGTCAGATTGTAAGTTTTTGTAGATTTATTAAATTATTAAAAGTAATATTTTTATTTTCAGATTGTAAGTTTTTTTAGGATTTATTAAATTATTAAAAGTAATTTTTTTTATTTTACTGAAAAAATTAGCGACGGACATCATGATAAACCGTCGCTAAAATTAATGACGGACACTATGGAAACTGTCGCTAATTTTAGCAACGGTTTTTCATGAAGTCCTGTCGCTAATTTTAGCGACGGAAAATTAGCGACAATTTTCAATAATCCGTCGCAAATGATAGCTACGACAACAGTTTAAAACCGTTGTCGTTGAAGCGAACTTTCAACAACACCCTCAATTACAACAGTTTTAAAATGGCTTACGACAACGTTGTACTTAGCCATGACTGGTTGGACTTAGAACTCTCAGATTCAATGTAACCTAAGCCGTGATGCTTGCCTTTGTTATCAAGATTTACATTCTGGTTGGTTTGAACATCAGGCATGTCATGTTCATATATCGTTCTTGATATGAAAAGTCAATAATTTTTTACTTGCTACTTGTCTAAACACACCCTTGCCCACTTCTATCATCGACTGGTTTTTCAATTCATGCATCTTCTCTATGGAAGTAAAGACATGTTTTAAGAGTTAACTAGGAGTGTCAACGGTTTGTTTTCATTCAACGCTGCTTGGAACATTCTCTGCATATCATCGTTCTCAACTGCTAACATATTAAATTTTACTTTCAGACTGTCAACCTCTTTTCGATGCAAACAGCTAGAATTGATTGATTTATCTTTCAAGTTTTTGCATCCTGTATAGGTTTCATGGAATAATTGCTAGAGTCTTTTGTACTTATACCATGTCATCCAGTGCCATGCCAAGATCTCTAATGACACGTACTACTTTACCACTTAAAGTATGTGGGAAATAAAATTTTCTATTTATTTAAATTCATAATTCTTAACTTTAAAAATTACCTAATTAGTATTCTCAAAAATCATAATAAATAAACTAAAGAAATTCAAAAACTGGAGATTTAAAAATTCAAATACTGATTATTTTAAGGCATAAAAATTATTCATGTCAAACATCCATAAAATATTTCAAAAGTGTACCTAAAAATAATTTGTTTCCCAACCATAAATAAAATAAAATAAATCAGAGTCTAAAGAAATTTTAACATCCATAAAGACTCATAAATTGCAAGGTCATCAGACGTGTACTGCCTACTGTCCGAGCTTGCTCACTAGTCATCGCCTCCAGCCTCCTTAACGATATTATCTGCATCAATCAAGTTTAGTGAGTCTAAATACTCAACATGCATAACTGTGAGTAGCAAATAATGCATAAAAAAGAAAACCATGCAAATTAAACATAATTGATACGTAAAATAACAATAAATATGACGTGATTTCCCTGCATAAATAATACAATAAAATGTGCTTTGTACTTGACATAACATAAATTTAATCATTTTGCGTAGAGTTCTGTTCATTGAAATGTGGCACCATAACATAATTTGTTTGATCAAACTAACACCACAATGCTTGTCCAATAAGGATCACCATAGCCCTTGGGCTTCATATCCACTACCAATCATAAAATATAAGTTGGAAAGGTCCCTGGACACGTTTTTCGGCTTCCAGACCCGTAATATGCATAATTTGGCCACAAGACAACTTACATACCTCAGAAATAATATTTTCACACATTATATTAATTTACAACTCTCGGCCATTCTAGACTCTTTTCGGTCTCTTTTTGACACGTTCGGGTTCCATACGGCTCCAAAGATACCACGGCTCGAACCAGCCCTTAACCAAGACCTAGACCAATACCTTATACGCTAATCAAGCCACTGATACAGCCTTTACCAACTCAAGTCGCACGTGGACATCGTAGAGCAAGCCGGCCGTGACAGCACCTTGCGCGCCTTCATGTGCGCGTGCTGTCCCTTCTTGTCTCCAGCGACTTTCCTACCCGACCAGCGCATAACTGACGAAGACCAGACCTACCTTAACACCCTAAAGCACGGTCAAGTCCCTAGCCACGAGCCCTAACCAAGCCCGAAACTTCCTCAACCGACCGAACCCATAACTTCCTCATAATACCCTTCATCTGTGACGAACCGTGAGTTAAAATACTACTACTTTAATGTTTGCGGGAAAATTTAAAATTTTCTTATTAAATGCAAGTGGCCCATAACATAAATTGTTTGATCAAACTAAATCACATTACTGAGTTGGCAGAGATCACCACAGTCCTTGGACTGAATTTCCAATCTCTAATATAATATAAATTCTCCGAAGAGGTTGGAGAAGTCCCCAGACACGTTCTCCGGATTCCAAACCCGTAAGATAATTTGGTCACAAGACAAATCGGATACCTCAAAATAATTATTTTTCACATCATACATACTTACGAACATCACGAACCTCGTTACACCGTCCTCGGACATGCTGCCACCACAATAATTTATCCAAAATAGCCCCTAAAGTGTATTCAGACACGCACGAATCCCGAATTAAATAGAACTACTTTGGACGTACCAATCGACTCGTGACTCGACCCATACATGCAATACATCCTAACCTACTTTCCCAAGGCTCTAAACCAGTCCCAAACCATAACAAAATCCCGAACCATGCACAACTAACTATATAGACACAAGCTGCCCAAAGAGTGACGCTATGAAACTTATGCGTTCTATACGACTTTCTATCGATTCTAACTCGAACCAAGCCTTAGACTCGACCTGAAACGACCTCGACTTTTTCTTTAATCATAAATCATAAACTCAAAAATTCTAAAATAAGTAACTTAGCATTTTTAACAATCAATAATAAATTAACATGTGAAATCACAAGTGCATAAAAGAAATCCTAAATCATCGACTAACCAAACTTCTAAATCGACCTTTAAAAAGATAAACTAACAATAAAATAAAGCATAAAAATTATCTCTAATAAAAATCATTAACATATATCTTTAAATCATAAATCTATCTAGCTAGTGTGGAAAATAAAGGCCCTCAGGTGTGTACTGCTGCACTCGACCCACTCAATCGTCAGCGCTTGCCATAAATAATCAAATCTTGCATCATACAAACCTAGTGAGTCTAAATACTCAGCACGTTCTAAACATGATAGCAAATAATACATATACATTCACATGCATTAAAAAATTATATGTTTATTTAAAATATCTTTTAAACCTAATTAAACCATTTAAAATATAATTAAATCATAAATTGAATTTTTTTTAAAAAAATTACTTTTGAGCATAAAAAAATCATTTTAAAATAGCTTTAAGCATCATATATCATAAAATAATTTTTGTCGTGAAGTTTTAAATCATATATCATTTTGGGTGAAGTTTGATCCTTGAAAGTGACTAGCTTTTATCCTCCGATCGACTTATCAGTCTTCAGCTGCACATGGCCCATGGGGACGGGCACTAGGCACCGCCATGGAAATATGAACGTCGGGCTCCATCTGTGGCCTTTTTCCCGTAAACGGGCTTTCTTTGGGGCTATTTTCTCTCACGACATCCCCATAAATAAAATTGTAAGTTCACCGTTTCTTCTTAAAAGGGATCCCCCACAAATGGTAAGTTCGCCGTTCCTTCTTAAAACGGATCTCTCACCTATCATCTTTGTCACAGTCAATTCACATTCTTCAAAATATTTTTCATTTTCTTTAAAAATCATAAAATAACATAACTTTCTAAAAATAGCATTTTATACAGTAAAAATTGCACAGTTTTACCTTAAATCATAAAATAGCATCTTTTCATCAAAATCATCATATTAAATCATAAAATATCATTTAACATGCGTTATGATCCTTCAGGACGCTGCCAAGCTTTTACGTATTTTCCTAAGTGTAAAATTACTGTTTTGCCTCTAGACGTAAAAATTCTAGAATTTATCTTTTTCTTACTTTTAATGACATGTTCTTATCCCAAATAATTATTTAAGTTTAAATATAATTTTTCATAATTTTATTCCGCTTAAAACTAGGCGTTTCAATTAATTCTTTAAAATTTCGCGAGGCGATTAAATCACGGATAAATCCAAAACTCCATATTTTGATCCCAATTTTAAAAATATCATTTTTATTACCTAAACTACCCTTGTGAGCCATGAACCACACCCGTGGATACATGGTTCCAGCTTTAATCTTTAAAATCTCGTTTTTGACACATGCAAGGACACACCGAGCCATCGAGCCACCTCAGGCCAAACCCGAGCCAACCCACTTAGGAACCCTTCTGACCAAACCCAGCCCAAAGAACCTAGCACTAGCTCGCCCAAACCCTCCTAGAACCGAGACCATGTTCTGCATGTGTGTGTTCATGAGACTCCTATGCACATTAGGACTCCTATCTAGTCTAGGACTCTTTTGGACATGCCACCGCCGTGCCCACCTGAACCTAATCATCCCTGGACCATGCCCAGACCCAAGCCTAGCCTAGCCCCTGACCGCACGCAAGAATCCCTGCACCATGACAGCAGCCGTGCGCGATCACCTTGCTGCCATGCGCTTCCCTCACATTTTCTCGAGCCAGCAGCCAACCCAGCTGCACCAGCCCCTGGACCGACCTCTGCCCATCTCTATTGGACCCTAATGGACCTACCCTGAGCCACCCAGCCCCAGCAGCGGGCCCCATGGCTTCTGCTGCCCTTGCACAGCTGCACGAGGAGTCCTTGCTCTAATGTACTCCTCCTAAGCTGCAACCAAGGAGTCCTAGGCATGATAGGACCCTTCCTGACCCTGACCCTGACCCACGTCCAGCAAGAGCCCTCCTCGAGACTTGGTCGTGTTAGAGTTGGTGCACGTCGAGCCAAGTATTGGCCGAGTGTTCACAATGAAACTCTATGTATAAACAATCTTTATTTTAATAATATTTGAAATTATTATTTTGGCACTTCTTTATCTGTATACCCATGCTAGTTGCATAGATAAAGCTCTTGAATATACAAATAGTAGAAAGAATATGAGATGCTCATATGATGAGTATCATGAAACTCATATTTGGAATACTGTATATTCTAAAGAGTTCCTAGTCGATTCAGTCGCCGCTAAGAAGGATATAGGCCGCTCGAGTTCGAGACTAGTATCTGCGATGTGAGTTCCATGTTTCATTTGTAGGGGACATTGTGATGTCCGAGCATTCAGATAGGTGCTCCTGGTAGAGTGCAATGAACAACCCTCCATAAAGGACTTTTCAAGTGGTTCTCACTTATCGAGTGGAAACGTCCTAGTTTATGGTTGTACACCATTAGTCCTTATGACCCGGGACAACATTGAGACTCTATGTGCTAGAATTACACTTTGACTTGTTTACCGACTCTCATGGGGTCATCAGGTGGCAAGGTTGGGTGTTCTATCGAAACATATAGGAGTCGATGCATTGTAGTCGGGGATTCACCGCTTACCTTCGGGTATGGATATCCTATGTGTTCTCATGTGTATGTAGGTTGAAATCTCTGATCAGAGTATGGTGGTAATTATGAAAGGGGTTTCATAGATTACACCATCGATGCAACTACGACATGACACATAGTATCGATTCATTGACAACTCTCGATATACCAATGGTTGTCGAATCGGTCGGGATATATGAGTTGAAGGGACCGTACTGTACGCTAACCATAATTGAATGGTTCTTGCAGGCACTATCATTTGATACCTAGGGAATCATGTAAGCGATGCTGCTAGGCATTTAACATGATTGGTTGGGTACTATCAGACTTGAGTTCTGACGTTCTTATTATTTAGGAGTTGATAAGCAAGAATGAAGCAATTGGGGTATGCTCGTATAAGGACATGTTTAGTCCGAATCACATGGAGATGTGAACCAACGGCTAGTTGTATCAATGAACCATTGAGGGCCACACAAGTACTAGCTTTCTAGATCCCGTTGAGAAGTAAAATAGTTCAATGTGTTGAACAGCTTATAAATGAATTTATAAGCGTAAGGAAAAATAAAAGTATGACTTCTATGAGGGAAATGTAATTTTTAATTTATGAATGTGTTCTTAAATTAAAAGTTGGCCAAATAAATAATGTATTTGAAAATTGTGATTTTCATAAACATTATTGTGGACTAAATTAAATTAATTCAAGTGTTGAATTAATTAAACACTAGTGGGCCTAGTAGAGTCCAAACAATTAAATTAATTCAAGTGTTGAATTAATTAAATCACATTGATCCTTGTAGAGCCTAATTGGAAATAATTATTTAACTAGTGGGCTTGAGTAAAATCAAGTAAACTTTAAATGGACTCAAATATGTTTGGGACATTTAAATAAAGTCCATGGGCCTTGTAATTGTTACAAGCCCAAGTCAAATGGCATGCATGAGAGATGAAGAGTTGGGAGACATCTTTTTCAATATCCAAGGCATTGCATGCATATGCTTACTTTTAACTTTCGGTCACCTAAAACCGATCCTCTTTCAAGTGGTATCATGAGCTAAGGATACTATTTTGTGTAGCTTATACAAGATATTATATTGAGGTCGATTTCTAACCGCATGAGAATATTATATTGGGCCATTGGATGAGAATATTATATTGGGCTATTGGATGACTAACATATTTGTGAAATTTAAATGGGCCAAAATGTTTTTGGTGAAAAATGATTTTTTGGGCCCTTAAGTTTAAATTTATAAAAGTTGCAAATATTTTCTCATGAAATAAATAATTTAAGTTGGACTTTAATTATTTATAGTAAATGGTGATTTACAAGAAATTCGGTTATAAATAAATTAATTAGAAAGTAGACAAATGAGTTTTTTTACAGTGTTAAGTTAGTTTATAATCGTAGCGGTTAGTGATTAGATCAAGATATATAACATTGGATCAATTGATTATTGTGATAATTAATTGATGGTGTATGATATGTGATATTATGCATGAAGGATGATCAAAAGCCCAAGCCCAATTTGCTAGGTGTATGCTAGGATATTTTGTGTTGAATGATTGTAATAATTATCAAATTTAAAGTGGGCTTGGTTTATGGCCCGTTCCCACCCCATGAGATGTATCCCTATTTGCCATAGATATTTATTTGTAAATATTAGTATAGTGGAATATCAAGATTGGAAGATGGTGGCCTTGATGATTATGAAGATCGAAGACATGTAAACATTGGAAGCTTATGTAATAGTTGCATTTGCATCCCATGCATTTCCCTAGGATTGGACCTAGGCCCGTGCTTAGCTCACACGGGTCATTAGTTTTGGGGTGATTGATCATCCTTGTTTTGTTTACTGTTTATAATATATGCATGATATGTTATAAATAATGAGTATGTGCGTTATTATTATGATAATAACAAAGTTGCATGAATCCGGCAAACATACGATCAAACATGGCAAGCTTTTAAATAAAATTAATGACGAGACCTTTCAAAATTAAAAACCCTCATTTTGAATAAGATTCAAAATTAATATCAAGCCCGAAAAGGGCAATTATAAATTTGTTTATAATTTCCATGTCTTCCATCGACAATGGGTGCATGATGAACGCTACCCGTTCTCGGGACTCGGCTCATATTATTGGGGGGGCCCTGGGTGCCGGAAAGTTGTGACATCCATTGACATGGTGATGTGAACTACGTGGAACTCCCATGATTTCGGCTCATATTATTGAGGGAAATAATGGCGACCGTCCATTAAGGTTCAACATCGATGGGTAAGGCTTTACACGTAAAGATGAACGACGTCATATTATTGGGTCCTAATCAAACGTGAGACAAAAGTTTACGTAGAGGGTTGCATTGAGATGCAATTGGAAACTACCTTTTAGGAATTGTGATTGGCTGATATTATTCGGGATCATGATTCGCTAATTGGACCTTGCGTACCTACTGAGGAAAGGAGTTTCCCGTTTTCACTAGATGGCAGTGAAAGATGTCAAAACAGTGGGAGTAAACATTTATAAAGTAAAAGTCCATACTTTATATCTTAATAAATATTTTAAAATAGTCATTAACATTTATCTGTTATAATTTTCAGTACAATTTTTGACAATGTCTTCGATTCGCAATCCGCTATCTGCAATACTCGACAAACACGTATTAGCCGGACTTAACTACCTCAATATGCTAAGAAACCTAAAAATTGTCTTGAATTCGGAAAGGATAGCATATACACTGACTGAGTCGCCCCCTGTTGAAGCTTCGACTGACTGCACTCCTGAGGAATTGCAGACTTACAAGGAATGGTGTGACCATGACTTGAAAGCCAGGTGTTATATGCAGGCTTCTATGAATGATGAGCTGCAGAGGCGTTTTGAGGATGCAAAGAGTGCTGCTGACATTCATTTGCATCTCAAGGAGCTCTTTGGCGAGCAAACACGGCCTCTTAGGCATGCTACCGTCAAGGAGCTGATCACTTTGCGCATGCGAGATGGGGCCTCGGTCCATGAGCATGGCCTGAAGTTGATTGGGCTCGTGGACAAGCTCGTTGGCATGGATCTGATGTTGCCTTCGGAGTTGACCACCGACGTGTTGCTCTTATCGCTGCCTAGCTCATTTGATCCTTTTGTGGTGAATTTCAACATGAACAAGCTTGAGCCGACCCTTGAGAAGTTGGTTAACATGCTTGTTACGTTTGAATCCACCATCAAGAAAGAGAAGTTGGTTCTTTATGTGGGTTCTTCATCTGATACGAAGATTGATCCACATGGGAAGGGAAAGAAGCGTTCTTTCCAACGTCCCAAGAAGAACGTGCCCTTGTTGAGGCAATCTCCGAATCCCGTCGTGGCAGCCACACCAGTTAAGGCTGACAAGACTAGTGATGTTTGTCATCACTGCAAGAAGCCTGGACATTGGAGGCGTAATTGCAAAGAATATCTTGCTCATAAAAGTTCTGAAAATGGTATGTTCTACATTGAAGTAAACATTTCAATTAACTCTACTTCTTGGGTATTGGATACCAGCTGTGACTCACATCTCTGTAATGATTTGCAGGTGATGGGAAGAAGTAGGAGACTAAAGGGAGGTGAGACCTTCTTGAGGATGGGCAATGGGGCAAGAGTTGCTGCCAAGGCTGTTGAAGATGTTTACTTATTGTTGAACAATAATTTTAAGTTAATTTTTAAGAGATGGTTTGTTTGCACCTGATTTGATGAAAAAACATTGTTTCCATTTCTATGTTGATAAAGATGGATATTCTTGTTTCTTTAGCAAATGTGTTTGCAATATTTACAAGAATGAATGTTTGATTGGTACAGGTGAACTTGAAAACGATCTCTATAACTTAAAATTGAAAGATATTCCACTAAATGTTCATTCAAAGGCAGACACCATATGAGATATGGATGGGTAAGCCACCCAAATATTCTTATCTTAGAATATGGAGGTGCCCTGCTTATGTGAAGCAGGTAGTGGGAGATAAATTTGATAGTCGATCTATTTTATGTTACTTTGTGGGATATCCAAAGAATTCGGTTGGATACTACTTCTATCATCCCCAAGAAACAAAAGTGTTTGTTTCTAGGAATGCAACCTTTTTGGAAAAGGAATTTCTATTGGATAGAAAAGGGGAGATGATAGAACTCGAAGAGGTTCGAGGACACCCACAATTATAGAACCCACATCCGAAGAGCCAAGAGAGGAGATACAAGCTCCTAGAAGATCCGAGAGAGTCTCGAGACCACCTATGAGGTATGGTCTGCTTCTTGAAAAGGGCCATGATGAGCCTAACCATGGATGTGATCCAAGGACCTTCAAGGAAGCGTTATCTGATGCCGATTCATCCAAGTGGCTTGAAGCAATGGAATCTGAGATGAATTTCATGCATTCGAACCAAGTGTGGAATCTCGTGGATCCACCTGAGGGAATTGTTCTGATAGGATCGATTGACGTGTCAAGAGTGTTTAGAAGGGGGGGTTGAATAAACACTCTCAATTAATATTGGTCTTATCGAATTTTTGAGTTCAGTTTGGTGACAAACTGATTCTCGTAATCTTGTTGGTCAATATCAATCAGTTAAACTGAGGTAGTTGCGGAAGGTAACTGACTGACAGATAGAATACAGAACTGAAATAAAATACACAAGGATTGTTTCTGGATGTTCGGAGAATTCAATTACTCCTACGTCACCCCTTCTATCACAAGGATAGGATTTCCACTAAAAGACTTTGATCCAATACAACACTTGTACAGACCCACTTCAGTTAGGATTTACCCACTGCCTAAACTGAAACTCTTAGTATTACAAAATGATCTCTGTGCGTAACTGATCTTAGCACTATTGAATTAACAAATATTACAGAGTGCTAGTTTGCTAAACTTGTAGCCTTGATTGCTACGAATAAATCAAGTAAGAGTGAGCTGAGATTTTGACAAAGTAATAGCAAGTTTTGAATGATGTATCGTCACTTCTTCTTTTTCTTCTGCCATATTTATAATCTTCTTTTCCAACGGTAATCTTGAGATAAATTTGAATCTTTGTATCCAGTTGGTTTCCACTTGATTATTCCTTCGATATTGTTTGCTTCATTTATTGTAATTCGGCGTCTTAATTGCTTTGTCCTGAATGCGTTGTTTTAAGTAGTCTTGGTTGTTGTGCGGCGCTCTTGTAATCTGTTATGTCTTCTTTGTTCTTTCCCGAGACATCTTCAGTTGAGAGACTTTGAGGCATTCGGCTGAATGTTTTAACTGATCAGTTCCAACTGATCAGTTTACTGTGTATCATTGTATCAGCTGATTTCAGTTGATAAGTTCAGTTGCCGAATTTGCTTGCGCGTATCAGTTGATTCATATTTTGTTAATCGATTGATTGATGTTTTG
This sequence comes from Primulina tabacum, assembly GCF_025594145.1. Lineage (NCBI taxonomy): Eukaryota > Viridiplantae > Streptophyta > Magnoliopsida > Lamiales > Gesneriaceae > Primulina > Primulina tabacum. The sequence continues at coordinate 8,338,387 of NC_134556.1, read as the reverse complement.
TCAAACTCCAGAATCTAGTTTCCAATAATTTTCCCCTTTATGGTGTTTGACAAAACCAAGTGATTTAAGATCGAATAACTGAGATCTTTGTAGATAATAGATTACGCAACTGAATCATAAAATAACTGGATTCCTTGTAGATAACATAAGATCTGAGAAGAATATTATATCAGTTGATTCTAATAATCTGATTAATTCTTCTTCAGCTGCTGTTCTTCCCCCTTTTTGTCAAACAACTCCATTTTGTCTGATAACTTTCGAACGTCAATGGAAAGAAGTTTTACATCTGATGAGATACTTGAGGCAACAGTTGTGAGGGAGGTCTGTAGCAATTCTATTTTATTTGAAACAGAGGTTTCTAGACGCTCAACTCTTTGACTGATTACATCCTGAGTTGTAAAGAGTGAGTTAACTAGCCCCTTCTTTATTTCATGCACAATTTTGGTAAGAGAGTCCGTGTTGGCTTGAAGAGCGTTTAGTTTCGCCGAGTCAAATTCAGTCGAAGAATCTAATTTGACAGTATGAGACAGTTGTTCGAATTGAATTTTCTTGATTTTGGCGAGCATCTGCTGCATATTGTACTGTATGTTCTGGATTTCTTCAAGAACAACATCCATTTCTGTGGATTGAATTGGAGGTCGCTGACTGGGCGTTTCTGAATGCTTCGATGTTTGTCCAAAAAGAACTAATGCTTGATTAGTTTCCATTGTTCCAGCCATAGGCTGAGCTGGAATGTTTTCTTGAATTTGAGATGATGAACGTTGGTTTTGATCAAGAAATGGACTGTCATGCTGAATGATGGAGATGGATGGTTCATACATAGGGGCCTCCTGTGGAGAATTAACTGAAATTTGTTCTTGCTCCTTTGATTCAGTGAGCAACTGACCTTCTACATGTTCAGCAGTTTCTTGTTCTGAGGGTTTTGCTTGTTCATCAGTTTGAATATCTTGTTCAGCAGAAGTTTCTGGCTGAACTGGTGCTTCAGTTTGAGCTTTTTCCGATTCAGTTATTTCTTTTTCTGAAGTTTGGTTTGGACACTTCACTTTGATCTTCAATTTGAGCAGATATAAATTTTTCAGCAATAAGTGACTCAGCTGGTGTTTCAGATGATATCTTAATGTCTTGCTCTGGTTGTTCAGCTGAATGGGTAATTGAGTCATATTGTATTTCCTCTAGCTGAGCTTCCAAGGTAACAGCTTGAATGATTTCATCAATGTTTGCCAAGGATAGTTCTGCTTCAGAATATAGCTGATGTTCTGTCTGAGAGGATTGAGGTGTTCCCTGAACTGGCTTTTCAGTTGCCTGTTGTGGAGATGGTTCTTTTTGTGGAGAGGAGGATAAATCTTTTTCAATATTTGAGTTGGGGGGTTTGTCATGAAGAACTAGTTCCTGATCTTCTTCCCAAAATCTGATTTCTCTCTGCAGACTACTAAGATCTGTGTCCAGTTGAGTGAACACAGCTCTATCATTGTATGCAGTTGGACTTGTGGGATTGTAGTTGGACTTCAGCTTTGCTACCATTCTTGTTAGCTTTTTGACGCGAATCTGATTAAAGAAATATTTCTGCCTTTCTAATGCCTGTGGAATTGTAGCAGCTTTGACTACTTTCATCACAATTGCTTCTAGCTTGATGAACTTTTTCAGTTGAGATCTATGCTTCAGTTCTTTGGCAAAGATTTCTGTTCTGAAACTTTTCCAACAATCAAAAGATTTTAATTGTGATGTGACAAATGCATTGACCTGTTCCCAAACTAGGTCAATGTGTGTTTGAATGACATTGGATGGCCGGGGTTCTTCAACCAGCTTGCCTTTTCCTTTGTCAGTTGAGAGAATGTGAGGAAGATCCATTCCAGAATGTGTGGAGTGCACTGGTTCCCTTAATATTACACCTTTAGATCTGGCTCTAGGCAGGATGGTAGGGCGATTTACAAGAGTCAAGGGAGCTCTTCCCTTAGCTGATGTCTTTGCTTTGGTAACTGAATCATCAGGTGAGACTACTTGCAAAGGGATAGCCTGAATGGACTGTTAAGCAGCTGATTGAATAATTTCTCAGGTGGAATGACTTCCACTGTGGTTATTGGTTTGGTTCTTTGAGTCCTTGGTCTCTTGACAAGCTTAGGAGAAGGAGTTTTCTCTGAATCTGATTCACTGAGAATCAGTTTCCTTTTTGCTGTTTTGGCCTTCTTGACTGGTGATGGCTCAACCTCTAGTTTGGTTTTTGATGGCAAGGTGTTTTTGGCAGTAAATACCTTGAATTTTGATGATGTTTCAGCATTTTCAGCTACTAAACCCTTCAGTTTTAACAGATAACTGATTTGGATGGCGAAGCCACATGACTGTTTGGATGACTTGAGCATATTCTTCAAGATGTTAAAAAGAATATATCTCCAATTTGCTTTCTTTTCACCCATGATTATGGTCATTACCTGGAATTTTTCGAGTGTAAGAGCAGCATAAGAACCGGCTTTTGCTAATATTTCCTTTGCCACGATATCAGCTAACAACTGAATTTCTGGTTTCAGTTCCTTCTTTGGATCGGAAACCTTGATTTTCCGTCCATCAGCAGATAGTCGAGACTGCATTTCTTCAATGTCATGAGTTTTTACTTCAGAAAAGCTGACATAACCATCAGTTGGCAAAGAGAAGATTTCTCCGAAAGCTTCTTCAGAAAGGAATAGCAACTGATCATTGATAGTCATAGAGATAGTGTCATTAGCAGTGATAAATCCCTTCCGATAGAATTCATTGACCTCCTTGAGGTATATCTTCTGAGAAGATTGTCCCAAGAACATCCTGAGACCTGCCGACTCAAGCTTTAGAAATACATTCTTAACGTCTGCTTCTTGAATCGATAGAACCGAGTTAAAATCGATGACCATCGCATTCAAGATATGGGCTGGGATCTGGTTTGCCATTTTGGAAAGTGTAGTGATCTGCAAATTGAAGAGAATAAGTTCTGAAATTTGTATACTCTTAGAAACTGATTGTAATTGTGAAGAATAGAACTGAAGTGAAGCGGGCAAAATTCTTTTGTTCGTGACTGTTCAAATTCTGGACACGTGTCAGCCCGGGAAAAATTTTGAATAAAAATGCGTGCACGTGTGCTGTAATCGTGTGTATATAATAATGAGCGGTTTTAAAATATGCCACGTCATAAAAATTTAGTCACCTCATTTGATTTGGAATATAATAAGTTTTTAATTGGTTAACTTATGTGAGAAGATTTGTAAAATTTTCAAGCTGAACGATCAGTTGGGAAACTGATTCAAGTCAGTTGAGAATTCACAAACGATTGTCTTCTCAGTTAACACCTTAAAACTGACATTCCCCCTAAATTGGTGCATATAATAATTAAAGTAGTGCTACAAAATAATTTTAAGAGTCAGAGAGGTTATTGGTTTTGCTGAAACGTTGACGACTCTTCAGCTTTCTTGATATTCTGCTATAAATATAAATGACTCAATTAGTTTTGGACATATCATCCAAAATATTCAAGATAAAAAATGTCTGATACGGGTGACTCAAGTCTTTCTCCCTTTTCTGTGGAGGCCAGGAAGGCTGAGATAGAAGACGAAGTCTTCTATGAAAGTCTGCATTACTGGGAGCGATTGCAGGAGCTTGAGCTCTTATACAACTCTGGGGAGGTCACCACTCCTGAATTGGTGGCAGAACTGAATCAAGTGCGAAATCACTTGAATATTGCTGTGTGGGTGGACGTCTTCAAGGACGGTCACATGTATCAGCTGATGCTCCGCAAGGAATTGAAGATCCTGAGGCGCATAGCTCATTCTCACAGCTTTCTCATGACTGCTCCTTCTTCTCTATCTGTTTGGCTGAAATTTTGGATAATTGTTGTGGAGGAGAAGTATGATGATGTAATCCAGACCAACATTTATAAGTAATGAAATATTTATCTGGTTTTAACTCTGTTTTTCTGCAAATGATATATTTCATCAGCTGTGATATGTAAACAAATGAATTGATGAGAGACTAACTGTCATAAGTTGATCATGAACTGGGACTATTTAAACAACTATTAATAGAATTCAAACTGGTGTCAGTTGACAATGAACAACTGATAACTTAAAGTCCCTGGTAAATGTGAAAGACGCATTGATTGACTTGAGACTCTTCAGCTTCTCCAACATCATTTTCCTATAAATAAGATGATAGTGATAAAAATGTGATGCAATATCAGTTCAAAAATATTTCAATATGTCTGATTCTGATGCATGCAGCAGCACTCATGTTCATGTTACTGAGTAGTCAACCATTCGTTTAAAAGATATCAAGAGAAAGATGGAGATATATGTTTTTCAGAAGGTGATGTTAACATGGGAAAAGATTCATGAGTTGAAGAGAGTGAGTGACAGTGGTGCTATTCCTACTCGTGCTCAGGAGGCAAGAGCACTGAAATACCTTGAACGTTTTGAAGTGAGGCATGTTAGGGATTTGGTTGAAGACAAATGTCTTTTGGAGGCGATGCTATGGAAGGAGTGGCATGTTGTTGATAAGATGTCGAAATCTAGGGCATTTTCTAGAGTTCGAATTTATGATTTAAATGATTGGGTTAGGGTGTGGCTAGATTCAGTTGATTCCATGATATCTTCTGTAAAATGGAACGTTGGTATTCTTAATGAAGTGTTATTTTTAATTTGTTGTGTTCTTATTTTCTGCATATAATTCTGTTAGTGAAGCAATATTACTAATAATTTCTAAGATAAATCAATTAAACCAAGAATATTTCGAAAGTAAGAAAACTTAGCCCCGGGTAATGATTTTGTGAAGATGTCAGCTGCTTGCTGTTCAGTTGAAATATATTCTAGTCGAATATCCTTCTTTAACGCATGATCCCTAATGAAGTGATGCCCGACATCTATATGCTTGGTCCTTGAGTGAAGAACTGGATTATAAGTGATGGCAATTGTGCTGGTATTATCACAAAATATGGGCGATTCAGTTGACGTTACTCCATAATCCTTCAGTTGTTGCTGAATCCAGATCAGTTGTGCACAACAGCTACCAGCAGCAAGATATTCTGCTTCTGTTGTTGAGGTAGCTATGGATGTCTGCTTCTTGCTGAACCAAGAGATCAGTCTGTCTCCTAAGAACTGACAAGATCCACTTGTACTTTTGCGATCAAGCTTACATCCTGCATAATCTGCGTCTGAATATCCAACTAAATTGAAGGTGGAGTCTTTGGAATACCATAGCCCAACATTTTGCGTGTCCTTAAGATATCTCAGAATTCTTTTAGCAGCTGAGAAATGTGATTGCTTAGGATTTGCTTGAAATCTGGCACACATACAGACAGCAAAAACAATATCAGGTCGACTTGCTGTTAGGTACAACAGTGAACCTATTAATCCTCTATATAATGTCGCCTCTACTGATATTCCCCCTTCGTCAGTATCTAGTTTAACTGATGAGCTCATGGGAGTAGTTGCAGCTGAGCATGATTCCATACCAAATTTCTTTAGCAACTCCTTTGTATATTTTGTTTGACTAATGAATATACCAGTTTCCAGTTGCTTCACTTGCAGTCCAAGAAAAAATGTCAGTTCACCCATCATGCTCATTTCAAACTTTTCCTGCATTAACTTAGCAAACTTTTCGCACAATTTGGGGTTAGTTGACCCAAATATTATATCATCAACATAAATTTGAACTAATAGAATATGATTATTTTTAGTAAATTTGAACAAGGTCTTATCAACTGATCTGACTGTAAAGTCATGATCAGTTAGGAATTTTGAAAGAGTTTCGTACCAAGCCCTGGGAGCTTGTTTAAGACCATATAATGCTTTGTTCAAATAGTATACATGATCAGGAAGTTTGTGATTTACAAAACCTGGAGGTTGTTCAACATATACTTCTTCTTTTAACTGACCGTTTAGGAATGCACTCTTCACATCCATCTGGTAAACTTTGAAGTTTTTGTGAGATGCATAAGGAAGAAATATTATGATTGCTTCCAATCTTGCAACTGGAGCATACGTCTCATCGTAGTCAATTCCTTCTTCTTGCCTATATCCTTGTGCTACTAGTCTTGCTTTGTTGCGTATAACTAAACCGTCCTCGTTTAGTTTATTCCTGTACACCCATTTTGTACCTATAATGGTTTTTGAAGTTGGTCTTGGAACTAAGTTCCAGACGTTATTGTGAGTGAACTGATTCAGCTCTTCTTGCATACCATTTACCCAGTTAGGATCAGCAAGAGCTTCATCAGTTTTCTCTGGTTCCATTTGTGAGACAAAGGCTGAATGAATAAATAAATTTAACATTTGATTGCGAGTTCTTACTGGATCAGATGGATTTCCTATTACCAATTCTGGTGGATGTGATTTTCTCCATCTGTACTCAGCATTCGTTGCATCTGCAACTTCTTCAGTTGGTAACTGAATGCAGTTTTCAGCTTCACTTGATGCCTCGTCAGCTGATATTTGAATATTATCATTTTCCTTTAATAACTGATTGTCAGCATTGACTTCCTGCTCATTTAATTGATCCAATATCTCTGGTTCTGGTGTTTGAAGGATGTTTTGATTATTATGATTTTCATCTTTGTCATCATCTTCCAAACTGATATCTGAAAATCGATCAGCTAGCTCAACTTGATTAGTTGGCTTATCAGTTAGTGCAGTTTCATCAAAATCAACATGTGCAGATTCTTCAACATTTAAAGTTTTCTTATTAATTACTCTATAAGCTATACTAACTGATGAATATCCAAGGAATATTCCTTCTTTAGATTTGGCATCGAATGCTTTTAAGTAATTTTTACTATTATCATGAATAAAACATCTACAGCCGAATATTTTGAAATAAGTGATTATACTTTTTCTTCCATGCCAGATCTCATATGGTGTTTTCATATGATTCTTATTAATCATTGATCTGTTCTGAGTATAACATGCACTGTTTACTGCCTCTGCCCAAAATCTTTGAGAAATACCAGAATCAGCAAGCATTGTTCTAGCAGCTTCTTTAAAGGTTCGATTTCTTCTCTCAGCTACACCGTTTTGCTGAGGAGTTCTTGCTGCTGAGAGCTCATGCTTGATTCCAGCATTTTCTAGAAAGCTTGAAAGTGTTTGATTGATGAATTCAGTTCCTCAATCAGATCTGATTCGATCAATCTCAATTGATTTTTCATTTAAAAGTCTTTTAAAGAGTTTAATCAGTTGTGCAGCCGTATGGTCTTTGGATTTGAGAAAGATAACCCAAGTAAATCTTGAAAAATCATCTACGACCACCAAGGTGTATTTCATTCCCCCTAAGCTCATGACTGGTATTGGACCGAAGAGATCCATGTGCAATAGTTCTAAGCATCGGGATGAAGACTTACAGCCCTTGTTTTTGAAAGAAGATCGTACTTGTTTTCCATACTGACATGCTGAGCAAAGTTTTTCTTTTGAAAAATTTATTTTGGGCAAACCAGTTACAAGTTCATGTTTACTCAGATAGGCAATGGATTTAAAGTTTAAATGATTTAACCTTTTATGCCACAACCAGTTTTGAGATGATTTTGAAGCAATAAAGCAGACTGGTGCATGAGGTTGTTCATTCCAACTGACTTTATATGTGTTTCCACATCGTTTGCCAGTTAGTATGATTTCATCAGTTGATGTTTTAACTAAGCATGAGTTTTTATCAAATTGTACCGAGAATCCATTGTCGCATAACTGACTGATGCTAATCAAGTTATACTTCAGATTCTCTACTAATAAAACATCTTTAATAGTAAAGTTACCGTGGATAAGCTTACCCTTACCCACGGTTTTACCTTTGGAATTATCTCCGAAACTGATGTTTGGAACACTATATTTGGTCAGTTGAGATAGCATACTTGCATCTCCTGTCATATGTCGTGAGCAACCGCTGTCCAAATACCATATTGAACTTTTATCTGTACCTGTTACCTGCAAGCACACACATAATATGATTTGGTACCCATATCTATTTGGGTCCAAAACTTATTAGTCCATTTGGAACCCATACTTGGATTAGTCTAACTGACTTTCCAGTAGCTGTATTCCAAATGGTTTTTCTCGGCTTTTGTGTGCTTGGTGAGTAGTGTACAGTTGATACAGTATGTGTTTTAGTCTTATTCAACTGATTGTTCAATCTGTATCTCTTCTGAACTGGCTTGCAGTTATAGTAATTGACATAGCCATTCGAATAGTTTTGGTGAAATCTTTTTGATGATCCGCTTTGTGAATCAGTTGAAAGCTTTTGGCTATAGCCAATCCCATATCTTCTAGCCTTGTTCAACTTCTCAGTAGGTTGTTCAATCAGTTTACTGGGCTCAATTTGTTCTTGTACCACTGCTGATTTGACAAAGTGAATGTACTTCCCTTTGTTCATTGTCAGCTTTGGTTGAGTATCATTTGAAAACGTTTCTCCTTGATTACTGAACCCTAAACCAGTTTTATCAGAAACTGATTTTTGTGAATTCTGCATCTCATTCAGTGCAGTAGACGACTTATTCCAAGATTGAATGAGTTCAGTCTATTTTGAATTTTCAAGGATCAATTTCTGGGTCAGTGACTGATATTTCTTTCTCTCTGCTTTTAACTCAGCAATTTCCCTTTTTAGACTCAACCCATCAACTGATTCATCAGTTTTGGTTTTATTGTCCATGGGATCATTTTGCTTTGACTTTATTTCCTCAAATGATGATGCAAGTTTCTGGTACTCATTTACCATTTCATGCAATGTTAAAATGAGTTCTTCTCGTGTAAAATCAGTTGAACTAAAATCAAATACCTGTTGACTTGTAGATTCTGCTTCTGTATCATTGGCCATTAGACATTTGACTTCCTCTTCATCACTTGAGCTATATGAGCTTTCTGGTTCTGATTCGTCACTATCAGTTTCTGCCCATTTGGATTTGTTCTCTTCAGCTAATAGAACCTCATGTTTCTTTTTGTAGGTTTTCTTATCATCTCTGGATCTTCTCTTATGCTCATATGATTTCTTTCTTCTGTCAGTTGATCCTTGACTGTCCTTTTTAGGTTTAGGACAGTCAGCAATATAATGACCTGTTTTGCCACAATTGTAGCAAGCATTTATTTCTTCTTTGGAATTGTTTCTCTGGTATTGCTTCTGAAAGTTTCCTTGGTTCTTTCTCATGAACCTCCCAAACTTTTTGATGAATAATGACATAGCATCATTGCTTAACTGATCGGCAGATTTCTCGACTGAACTGGTTGATTTATTTCTTACAGCTGCTAGAGCAGTTGTAGCTGTAGGAGTAAATGGTTCTCCTTCTCTACTCTGCAATTCAAATTCATAAGCCTTTAAATCAGCAAATAGTTCATGAAGTTCGATCTGGTTCAAGTCTTTAGATTCTCTCATAGCCATAGTTTTGACATCACATTCCTTTGGAAGACCTCTCATCACTTTTAGTGCAACCTCTTTGTTAGTATACACCTTTCCGAGTGCATTTAATTCATTTACAATACTGCTCACCCTTTCATCATACTCATTCATTGATTCTCTAACCTTCATTTTGATATTGTCAAATTTCTGAATAGCAACAGAGAGTTTATTTTCTTTTGTTTGGTCATTTCCTTCATTTAACTGAATCAACTTTTCCCAAATTTCTTTTGCTGTTTTGCACATCTTTATTTTGTTGAATGTTGCTTTGTCCAGTGTTTTGTATAGAGTATCTTTGGCCACATTGTCAAGATTTGCTTTTCTTTTGTCCTCAGTTGTCCACTCTTCTCTGGGCTTTTGAATTCTCTGTGGTGCCCCTTCAGTTATGACAATTGCTGTATTTGCTTTTAGAATCTTCATGGGTCCGTCTGTTATGACATACCACATGTCATCATCTTGTGCAGCTAAGTGAGCCTGCATTCTGATTTTCCAGTCATCGAAATCTTCTCTTGAGAACATAGGAATTTTATTGAATGAAGTCATGCTAGCAAATTTATAGATCAGAAGTATTCAAGAACAAGATTCAACCGCTCTGATACCACTTGATAGGATCGATTGACGTGTCAAGAGTGTTTAGAAGGGGGGGTTGAATAAACACTCTCAATTAATATTGGTCTTATCGAATTTTTGAGTTCAGTTTGGTGACAAACTGATTCTCGGAATCTTGTTGGTCAATATCAATCAGTTAAACTGAGGTAGTTGCGGAAGGTAACTGACTGACAGATAGAATACAGAACTGAAATAAAATACACAAGGATTGTTTCTGGATGTTCGGAGAATTCAATTACTCCTACGTCACCCCTTCTATCACAAGGATAGGATTTTCACTAAAAGACTTTGATCCAATACAACACTTGTACAGACCCACTTCAGTTAGGATTTACCCACTGCCTAAACTGAAACTCTTAGTATTACAAAATGATCTCTGTGCGTAACTGATCTTAGCACTATTGAATTAACAAATATTACAGAGGGCTAGTTTGCTCAACTTGTAGCCTTGATTGTTACGAATAAATCAAGTAAGAGTGAGCTGAGATTTTGACAGAGTAATAGCAAGTTTTGAATGATGTATTGTCACTTCTTCTTTTTCTTCTGCCATATTTATACTCTTCTTTTCCAACGGTAATCTTGAGATAAATTTGAATCTTTGTATCCGTTGGTTTCCACTTGATTATTCCTTCGATATTGTTTGCTTCATTTATTGTAATTCGGCGTCTTAATTGCTTTGTCCTGAATGCGTTGTTTTAAGTAGTCTTGGTTGTTGTGCGGCGCTCTTGTAATCTGTTATGTCTTCTTTGTTCTTTCCCGAGACATCTTCAGTTGAGAGACTTTGAGGCATTCGGCTGAATGTTTTAACTGATCAGTTCCAACTGATCAGTTTAATCTGTATCATTGTATCAGCTGATTTCAGTTGATAAGTTCAGTTGCCGAATTTGCTTGCGCGTATCAGTTGATTCATATTTTGTTAATCGATTGATTCATGTTTTGTCAAACTCCAGAATCTAGTTTCCAACATGTTCCCATAGGGTGTAAATTGATTTACAAGAGGAAACTTGTGGCGGATGGGAAGGTATTGACCTTCAAGGCGCGATTGGTGGCAAAAGGATATACTCAAAGACAAGGAGTTGACTTTGAGGAAACCTTTTCTCCAGTTGCAATGTTCAAGTCCATAAGGATATTGCTAGCCATAGCTGCATGGTATGACTATGAGATATGGCAGATGGATGTCAAGACAGCCTTTCTTAATGGGGATATTAAGGAAGAAATTTACATGTCTCAACCCGAAGGGTTTACATCTGTCGGAAATGAGCATATGGTATGCAAACTTCAAAGATCTATTTATGGTCTAAAGCAGGCATCTAGGAGTTGGAACCTTAGATTCGATAGTACAATCAAAGAGTTTGGTTTTATTAAGAATCCTAAGGAACCCTGTGTGTATAAGAAGGTCAGTGGGAGTGCTGTGACATTCCTAGTGCTTTATGTTGATGACATTCTAACTCATTGGGAATGATGTAGGAATGTTGCAATCAACTAAGATATGGTTAGCGAGTATTGAGAATACATATCTATAGAGATAGATCAAAAAGATTGCTTGGTCTCACCCAGTCCACATACATTGATACCATCGTGAAGCGGTTCTCGATGGATGAGTCCAAGAGAGGACATCTACTAATGTGTCATGGCGTGTCCCTATCCAAGTCTATGTATCCCAAGACTGATGTAGAGATAGCGGCGATGACACGCATTCCGTATGCATTTGCAATTGGTAGCATCATGTATGGGATGATATCTACATGTCCTGACGTGGCTTTCGCACTAAGTGTAGTGAGTAGATATCAATCGAACCCCGGTCTTCCACATTGGAAAGATGTGAAAGACATCCTCAAGTATTTGAGAAGGACCAATGAATTGTTCTTGGTCTATGGGGGTGGGGAACTGAAATTGGGAGGCTATACCGACTCTAGCTTCCAAAGCGATATCAATGACTCGAAGTCAGCCTCTAGGTTAGTATTGATGCTCAATGGTGTTGCTGTCTCTTGGAAGAGTTCCATGCAAGACAGTACTTTGGATTCCACCACTGAGGCCGAATGCATTGCTGCATCAGATGCAGCAAGGGAGGCTGTTTGGATAAGGAATTTCGTCCAAGAGTTGGACGTTGTTCCTATGGAGTTGCTCCTGTCCCGGTGTTGTGTGACAACACGGGAGCTATAGCTCAAGTAAAGGAGCCAAGGTCTCATCAGAAGTCCAAACATGTATTGAGAAAGTACCACATCCTCCGAGAGATTGTGGAAAGAGGTGATGTCTCGATTGACAAAGTCGGCTCCGCAGATAATGTTGCTGATCCACTAACTAAGCTTTTACCTGGACCATTATTCGAGAAGCATCGCGAATCGATGGGTTTGAAGCATATGGGTAGTTGGCTCTAGTGCAAGTGGGAGATTGTTAGAGTAGGTGCACGTCGAGCCAAGTGTTGGCCGAGTGTTCACAATGAAACTCTATGTATAAACAATCATTATTTTAATAATATTTGAAATTATTATTTTGGCACTTCTCTGTATACCAATGCTAGTTGCATAGATAAAACCCTTGAATATACAAATTGTAGAAAGAATATGAGATGCTCATATGATGAGTATCATGAAACTCATATTTGGAATACTGTATATTCTAAACAGTTCCTAGTCGATTACATCCGCCGCTAAGAAGGATATAGGCCGCTCGAGTTCGAGACTAGTATCTGCGATGTGAGTACAATGTTTCATTGGTAGGGGACATTGTGATGTCCGAGCATGCAGATAGGTGCTCCTGGTAGAGTACACTGAACAACCCTCCACAAAGGACTTTCCAAGTGGTTCTCACTTATCGAGTGGAAATGTCCTAGTTTATGGTTGTACACCATTAGTCCTTATGACCCGGGACAACATTGAGACTCTATGTGCTAGAATTACACTTTGACTTGTTTACCGACTCTCATGGGTTCATCAAGTGGCAAGGTTGGGTGTTCTGTCGAAACATATAGGAGTCGATGCATTATAGTCGGGGATTCACCGGTTACCTTCGGTATGGATATCCTATGTGTTCTCATGTGTATGTAGGTTGAAATCTCTAATCAGAGTATGGTGGTAATTATGAAAGGGTTTCATAGATTACACCATCGATGCAACTACGACATGACACATAGTATCGATTCATTGACAACTCTCGATATACCAATGGTTGTCGAATCGGTCGGGATATATGAGTTGAAGGGACCGTACTGTACGCTAACCATAATTGAATGGTTCTTGCAGACACTATCATTTGATACCTAGGGAATCATGTAAGCGATGCTGCTAGGCGTTTAACATGATTGGTTGGGTACTATCAGTCTTGAGTTCTGACGTTCTTATTATCAAGGAGTTGATAAGTAAGAATGGAGCAATTGGGGTATGTTCTTATAAGGACATGTTTAGTCCGAATCACATGGAGATGTGAACCCACGGCTAGTTGTATCAATGAACCATTGAGGGCCACACAAGTACTAGCTTTCTAGATCCCATTTAGAAGTAAAATAGTTCAATGTGTTGAACGGCTTATAAATGAGTTTATAAGCGTAAGGAAAAATAAAAGTATGACTTCTATGAGGGAAATGTAATTTTTAATTTATGAATGTGTTCTTAAATTAAAAGTAGGCAAAATAAATAATGTATTTGGAAATTGTGATTTTCATAAACATTATTGTGGACGAAATTAAATTAATTCAAGTGTTGAATTAATTAAACACTAGTGGGCCTAGTAGAGTCCAAACAATTAAATTAATTCAAGTGTTGAATTAATTAAATCACATTGGGCCTTGTAGAGCCTAATTGGAAATAATTATTTAACTAGTGGGCTTGAGTAAAATCAAGTAAACTTTAAATTGACTCAAATATGTTTGGGACATTTAAATAAAGTCCATGGGCCTTGTAATTGTTACAAGCCCAAGTCAAATTGCATGCATGAGAGATGAAGAGTTGGGAGACATCTTTTTCAACAATCAAGGCTTGGCATGCTAAAAGTGGTTTTAGCTTTTTACACTACCAAGACTAGTCTCCCTCCCCTTCATTCTTGCATGATATGGCCGAAAATTTGGGGTTCTTCCTTAAAAAATTTTCTCTCATTTTTCTTCTTCAATTGTTAAGGAAAGCAAACACTCCTCTTTGAAAAATCCTCTTATTTTTCTAGTGCAAAATAAGAGGGGTTCTAGCTAGTTGGTGGTAGGCCTAATTTTGGAGCAAGGAGAGCTTGAAGATTGTCTTGCCATCAAGAGCTTAGTTATATATCAACTAAGTTGGAGCCAACATCAATCCATTGTGATTGATAGGTATATCTTCTAAACACACTATGAATGTCATATTTTGTGTTTTTGTATTTGCTACACATCTTAGTAGAGGTGTTCGGTTTTCTCTTCTTGAAAATAAAATTTTGAACTTCCGTTGCGTATTTGAACACCTAAAATCGATCCCCTTTCAGGTCGAGCCTACATGCCCCATGCATAGTAGCCGATTCCTACATCAAGATGTGCATGAAATTTGTTTTAAAAGACCCTCGGCCCTTTCCTGTATTTCTTCCCCTTTGGTTCCAGCTTGTTTTCTTTTGAAAATTCTCATATTACTTCATGTTTAAACATAGATTGGCAGCTTTAACCCTTGGGTATCATAACGTTTCATCAATAAGCGTAAAATCGTAAAAACGTTGAAATTACGTATCATACAGTAAAATAATCGAATGCCACTATTTTTATGCATAATCAATAAACACACACACATTATGATTTGTATGATGTTGAAAAGGGTTTAGAAAACGTGCATTTGCTTTTATGACGCTCGAATATACGATCGTTGGCGAGGGTGCGATGTTGGACGACCGGACAATGAAGAACACAAGCCTCTTCCTTCCTCCTTATTTTCGAAAATTGTGTTTTTGATTTGAGGTGAATTTGGGCTGCTAGTAGGGTTAATTGTGCTGTTTTGAAAGCCTAGGTAGCTTATTTATAAATAAATTAACATGCTAATGGGCTTTGGTTTTAGACTTGCAAGTTTAAGAGAAATTGGGCCTACTTTAAATAATTAAATTAGGCCCAATAACACTTAATTAATTAAATAGTAAAAATTTATAAAATATGATTTCATAAAATAATATTTTTGATCTTTTAAAACTCATTGTTTGCCCAGAACCGGTTTCTCGTAAAAAATTTGAGCTCGACTCGTAAAATAATTCGAACACCAGTATTTTTAGGAAAATTAAATCATTTTTAAATCATATTAAGAAGCCTTGCCATCATTTATTGAAAAATAATTATTCTTGTCTTGGTCGTCTCGGTCTTCTTTTCTCTACCTATTATCGAATATTCGGGTAAAATCCTTAATTTCATATAATCATGTCATATTATCATTTAATCATAAAATAAATATCATGCTAGCATTTAAAATCAATTAAATAAAACAATTAAGCAATTAAAACAATTTTGCATGCATGCGGTTTACGTAGGTTGGTTTTTCGGACGTTACAATTCTCCCCCCCCCTAAATAGAATTTCATCGTCGAAATTTTCCTTGACTTGATAATTGCAAAACTTAGATTCCCTTATCCACCTCAAACTTAACCCCTAACTTAAATCTTACTCTTCAATTCGGTCCTCAAAATATTGAAAATTGCAATTCTAACCCAAAATTTCCCAAAGTCGACTCCTAAATATAGCTCAAGTAGTGCATGCACCCATTCTCTTCTAAGTTCTTCAATATCCCAATCAATTTCCATAACCCAATTTAACATTTCATGCAATAAAAGCATCGAAAAAATGTTAAATAGCTAGGTTACCTAGAATCAGTGTAGTCTCGGCTCTGTCTCATCCTCTGCAGCTTGCATCACATAGACCCTTCCAGTCGTGGGTTGATTGAGCTTTGGCAATCCCCAGCCTTGTGTCCCAATCTCCACACTTGAAGCATTTGAAGGTGCCCCACATGCACTTCCCATGATATTGACGATTGCACTCCTTGTAAAGTGGTTTTACAGTAGTCCTCGGGCCATTATCCCTAGGTGGTTGTCCTAGTGGCTTTGCTGGTTCTGGTTTCTTAGGTGGTCCCACATAAGGCTTTTTATTTTGCAGACTTGCTTGATGAGCACGATTCCTCTTACGCTGTAGCTCCCATTCAATATCCTTCATAGATTGTTCGGCTCGAAATGCTTTAGAAACAACAGTAGTATAGTCAATAGGATCGTCGAGCATCACATCACGACGGATCGTGGGCCTCAATCCATCAAGGAAATGTCGTAATTTCTCCGCCGCATCATTAGCTATCAAGGGCACAAAATGACAGCCCCTATCAAATTTTTGCACAAACTCTGCCACCGATGAATCCCCTTGGCGGAGACTCATGAACTCTCTCTTCAACCTTGACCAAACATCAGAAGTGAAGTATTTATCATAGAACACCCTCTTGAAATCTTTTCATGTCAAGGTCGCCAAATTCACTCCTCGCTCCGCTCCCTCCCACCATAAGAAAGCGTCGTCCTTCAGCAGATATATGGTACAACGAACTCGGTCAGCGTCCGCCATATCCATGTAACGAAAGATCACCTCTAAAGACCTAATCCATCCCCCAGCAACAAATGGATCAGTAGTGCCATGAAAATCAGCGGGATCCATCCTCCTAAAGAGCTCATAAACAGGCTCCGGTCGGACCCTAGCAGAATCTCCCACGTGCTGCTATAGTAAACGAGCCATACCCGCTAGTACAAGGGCACTAGCATCCTGAACAGGTGGAGGCTAACTGTGGAATCTCCTCCTCCTGTCTAACCTCATCATTCCTACGCAATCGTCCAACAACGTAACCAACATGCATTTAAAACTTTTCAATGCAGCATGCAACTAACATTTATATCATGCATCATATAAACATTTAAATGAAATTTAAGCAAATAAAATATAAAGCAGTAAAAACTCACATATTTGATGCGTGACTTCTTGAGCTTCTCAAAGTGACAGTACGCAACCTTTTGGGGAAAACCTTGGCTCTGATACCAACAGAAACGATCTCGACTTTTTTTTAAAATCAAAATAATGAACTCGAAAATTCTAAAATAAATAACTCAGCATTTCTAACAATCAATAATAAAATTAACATACTGAAATCGAAAGTGCATAAAATAAATCCTAAATCATCGACTAACCAAAACTCCTAAATCGACCTTTAAAAAGATCAACTAACAATAAAATAAATCATAAAAGTTATCTCTAATAAAAATCATTAACATATATCCTTAAATCATAAATCTATCTAGCAAGTGTGAAAACATAAAGGCCATCGGGTGTGTACTGCTGTACTCGATCTACTCAATCGTCAGCGCCTCCCATAAATCATCAAATCCTGCATCATACAAACCTAGTGAGTCTAAAGACTCAGCACGTTCTAAACATGGATAGCAAATAATACATATATATTCACATGCATTTAAAAATCATATTTTTATTTAAAATAGCTTTTAAACATAATTAAACCATTTAAAATCATTTTAAACATAATTAAATCATAAATCAAAAAATCTTTTAAAAAATTACTTTTGAGCATAAAAATCATTTTAAAATATCTTTAAACATCATATATCGTAAAATCATTTTTATCGTGAAGCTTTCAATCATACATCATTTTGGATGAAGTTTGATCCTTGAAAATGACTAGCTTTTATCATCTGGTCGACTGATCAGTCTTCAGCTCCACATGGCCCATGGGGATGGGCACCACTATGGAAATACGATCTTCGAGCTCTCTCTGGGGTCTTTTCTCGTAAACGAGCTCCCTCTGGGGCCTTTTCCCTCACGACATCCCCATAAATAAAATTGTAAGTTCACTTTCCTTCTTAAAACGGATCCCCCACAAATGGTAAGTTCAACGTTCCTTCTGAAAACGGATCCCCTACCTATCCTCTTTGTCACAGTCAATTTACATTCCTCAAAATATTTTTACTTTTCTTTAAAAATCATAAATAACATAACTTTCCAAAAATAGCATTTTATACATTTAAAATTGCACAGCTTTACCATAAATCATAAAATAGCATCTTTTCATCAAATCATCATATTAAATCATAAAATATCATTTAACATGTGTTATGATCCTTCGGAACGCTGCCAAGCTTTTACGTATTTTCCCAAGTGTAAAATTATAGTTTTGCCTCTAGACGTAAAAATGCTCGAATTTGTCTTTTTCTTACTTTTAATGACTTGATCTTATCCCAAATAATTATTTAAGCTTAAATATAATTTTTCATAATTTTATTTCGCTTAAAACTAGGTGTTTCAATTAATTATTTAATTAACATTTTGCGAGACGATTAAATCCCAGATAAATCAAAAACTCCCTATTTTGATCCCAAATTTTAAGCATATCATTATTATTACCTAAACTACCCTTGTGAGCTATGAACCACACCCGTGGACCCATGGTTCCAATTTTAATATTTAAAATCTCGTTTGTGACACATGCAAGGACACACCGAGCCATCTCCTAAAATACTCGAGCCATGGTCCAGCCACCTCAAGCCAAACCCAAGCCAACCCACCTTGGGACCATCCTTACAAAACCCAGCCCAAAGAACCTAGCCCTAGCTCGCCCAAACCCTCCTGGAACAGAGACCATATTCTGCATGTTTGTGTGCGTGAGACTCCTATGCACATTAGGACTCCTATCTAGTCAGGGACTCTTCCGGCCAAGCCACCACCGTGCCCACATGACCCTAACCATCCCTGGACCACGCCCCAACCCAATCCTAGTCCAGCACCTGAACGCGTGCACGAAGCCCTGCACCATGACAGCAGCCGCGCGCGATCACCTTGCTGCCATGCGCTTCCCTCATGTTTTCTCGAGCCAGCAGCCAACCCAGCCACAACAGCCCCTTGCCCGACCCCTGCCCATCTCTCTTGGACCCTGATGGACCTACCCTGAGGCAACCAGCCCAGCAGCGATCCCCCATGGCCGCTGTTGCCCTTGCACAGTCGCGTGAGGAGTCCTTGCTCTAAAGGACTCCTCCTAGGCTGCAACCAAGAAGTCCTAGCCATGCTAGGACTCTTCTTGACCCTGACCCACATCCAGCAAGAGCTCTCCTCGAGACCTGGTCGAGCCCACATGCCCCATGCATAGTAGCCGACTCCTACATCAAAACATACATGAAATATGTTCTAAAAGACCCTCGGCCCTCTCCTGTATTTCTTCCCCTTTGGTTCCAACTTGTTTTCTTTTGAAAAGAATATCGAAAACCGGCAGAACATAACATCGATCAAAATTTTAAACAAATAGACATCATATTTTTGAAATGAAGACACACATACAAGGATGTCATGATACATATATTCAAGTTTAAAATTACAAACGAATATTTAGCAAAAACCTACTTACTAAAATTCAAGGCGTAGTTCAAAAGTTGCCGATCTTGGACGTATGAATCTTGGTCAGATGGTGACCGAAATTTGGCAGAACTTTCCATAGATTTATGATGTCAATCCAGCAGCACTTCGACGTATCTTCTGAGCACTTGTACCGCACGAAGCTTCCTCCTTGCCTTTCCTTGCCTTGGCCGAAATTTTGGGAGGTTGTGAGGGTTTTTTTTGAAGTGCACTTTGAGTGAGGTTTGGGGTGGTATTTATAGGAAAATTTTTGCATTCTCATTCATCCTCATGGCTGAATTCTTGAGCTCCAAGAATAGCATTCATTGTGGTCAACAATCCACCCAAGCACCAAGAGTCATCTAGGTTAGTTCATGAGTTTTTTTCTTGCATATTAATGATATCTTAGTCCTTTAGCTCCTTTTCTTGATCAACTCAATGGTCATTTCTTGCACAATAAGTTTGTCCAATCCTTTAGCTCCATTAGTTCCTTCCTTGGTTAACTCAATGGTCATCTCTTGCTCAATAAGTTAGTTCAAGCCTTTAGCTCATGGACAATTCTTGCTCAATAAATCTGTCCATTCCCTTAGTTCCTCCTTTAGCTTCCTTTTTGTTGGTCTTTTTAGGACAAGCATGGTTGAGATTCATTGAGCTGAAAGATTGAGTCCTTGAGCTGGGGTTTTACTTCTCCGATGACGAATCTTCGATTGATGCGATTTCTTATAGCATAGCTTCCCGTTGAGCTAATCCCCGAGCTTCGGAGCTACTTCCTCGAGTCAAGTATGCTGAAAATTTAAGTTCATCTTCGAGTTTTATAGTTAGAATGAAAGTTTTGAGCTTAGTTTAAGCTTAGTTTCGATTTTTTATTTCTTACATGACTCGCTTCGGAAATTCCGAGTTCTCACACATAGCGTGTGGTGCCCGGTTTCGGAATTTATAATTTCTCCCTTACTGAGTGCCACATTTTCTACAATATTTCTTTATTGAACTGCTACCTTTATTTTTACCAATATTATTATTAAAAATATTGTAGATAAAAATTTAAATATTTTCTACTATTATTAAAAGATTGTATACAAATATTTACATTCTTATTTCAAATATGTACATATATTTTACAGCGGAAGTTTAACATTTATTTATAAACAGATCATCATAACTTTCAAATGCTCTTATTTCAGCTTCAGTTATTTTTCTCTTGTTTCAATTCTGGGGTTCCTGTGTCTGGAAATTACAATAGACGAAAAGAAACAGAGGGTTAAGTCTTTGAGGACTTAGTGAGTTTAAATTAGTATATAGCTTTTAAATAAGTTAAAATAGCGCTTCATAATAATTATGCATGAAGTAATAGGCATAACAAATTAGATGTTATGAATGCTATGCAATGTTAAATTTACTAAGATTAATAGATAAATGAAAATTTCATGATTTAACTTTGGTGGCTCTAATTGAGCAATTATAAGATTCTTTTACGAGCCGGGTGAACCATTCTACGAACCGAAATATTCGATGCGCGTTGTTCATATGAACCATATACCCGAGAATTTTGACCCGTTGTTCATTGGACTCACTTTCTGGGCCAAAGCCACGTTGTCCAGTGGACTCAATTTCCGGACCGAAATCCATTGTCCATGACTCCATTCATTAATGGTATATCAATCCATTCATAAATATGCAAGAAAATATATCTGTAACGCCCCAGATTTGACGACTGTCCTCACTGTACCAAGACAGGTCTTTCCAACGTGCTTATGTCCTCACTCACACGCACCCTGGGAAACTTCCCAGGAGGTCACCCATCCCAAAATTGCCCCAAGTCAAACATGCTTAACTTCGGAGTTCTTATGTGATGAGCTACCGAAAAGAAGATGCATCTTCGTGATATGAGTAGTACAAATCAAATCTTTTAAGCCCTCTTCAACTGTACAGTCCATTACATTGAACAGTCTCGAAATCCCTCTCATTCCGGTGTGGGATCGGTTCATTCGTGTTCCCTCCACCTAAAAGCCTGCTAGGAGCCGCTCATTGTCCGTACAACCTCATGGCACCGGCGATCACCCCCCGCCCTCTTCGGCCCCGGGCCTCACATGCCCAGCAGCTTCCGCTTGGTTCATCCCCGAACCACACCGTACTAGGAGAGGTCGGCTCTGATACCACTTGAACCATGAACAAGCCAACCCAACAAAAAACCCACGGCACTTTTTTTTTTCTTCTTTCACGGTTGTTCCAGCCTATTTCCTTCTATCAATTTATCATTTTTTAATCATAATCAATCATATTTTATCATTTATTGGCAGTGTGTCCGTTGAGTTCATAACGATTCTTCCAAAGCAAGCGTAAAATCGTAAAAACGTTGATAATCCGTATCGTACCGTAAAATAATTGAACCCAATATTTTTCATGCATAAACAATTAAATCAAGCATACTAAGATTTGTATGATGTTAAAAGAGTTTAGGAAACGTGCCTTTGCGTTTATAACGCTCGAATATACGATCTTCGGCGAGGGTGCGACATTGGACGACCGGACGACGAAGAACACAAGCTTTTCTCCTCTCCTAAATTTTGAAAATTCTGAATTGTGTGATGTGTGTGTTTCACGGCTGATGGGTGTGATTGGTGAGGGTTTGAAGACCTAATACCCTTATTTATAAATAATTAATATGCTAATGGGCTTTGGTTTTGGGGCTTTCACGCTTAAGGGTAATTGGGCCTATTTAAATCAATAAAATTGGGCCCAATAACAATTAATTAATTAAATAATAAAATTTTATAAAATAAGATTTCCAAAAATAATATTTTTGATCCTTTAAAACTCCTTGTTTGCCCAAAACCGGCTTCCCGGTAAAAATCGAGCTCGACTCGTAAAATAATTCAAACTCCAATATTTTTAGAAAAATTAAATCATTTTTATTCATATTACGAAGCCTTGCCATTATTTAACGAAAAATAAATATTCTTGTCTTGGTCGTCTCCCGGTCTCTTTTTCCCTTCCTATTATCGAATATTCTAATAAAATCCTTAATTTCATGTAAACATGTCATATAATCATTTAATCATGCAATTATACATTTAATCATATAATAAACATCATGCTATCATTTAAAATCAATTAAATAAAACAATTAAGAAATTAAAATAATTTTGCATGCATGTGGTTTACGTGGACTGATTTTTCGGACGTTACAATTCTCTCCCGTGTGAGGCCCGGGGCCGAAGAGGGCGGGGGGTGATCGCTGGTGCCATGAGGTTGCACGGACAATGAGCGGCTCTTGGCAGGCTTCTAGGTGGAGGGAACAAGAATGAACCGATTCCACACCGGAATGAGAGGGATTCCGAGACTGTTCAATGTAATGGACTGTACAGTTGAAGAGGGCTTAAAATATTTGATTTGTACTACTCATATCACGAAGGTGATCTTTTTTTCAGTAGCTCATCACATAAGAACTACGAAGTTAAGCGTGCTTGACTTGGGGCAATTTTGGGATGGGTGACCTCCTGTGAAGTTTCCTAGGGTGCGTGTGAGTGAGGACATAAGCACGCTGGAAAGACCCGTCTTAGTACAGTGAGGACAGTCGTCAAATCTGGGGCGTTACAGAATGGTATCAGAGCAGGTCACCGGCATGGAACACCGAGAAATAAGTGCTATGCGGGGCAAAGTGCTACGTGCATGGGAGCCACCTCTTGAACGTGCGGGGCAAAGTGCTACATGACGGGAGCCACCTCTTGAACCTGTAGGAGCCACCTCTAGATTCTCGGCGCTGGTGGAGCGACGAGGACGGCGCATTCTGAAGGAGGGGTGATTGTGATACCCTTGTCCCACATCTTAAAAATAAAACATTTAAAATGAGTTTATAATGGCTTACAATGGACTTATATAACAACTTGGATTAATCATTTTCGTAAAGCGAGGACGAATACGAAGTAGTTGCTATAGGGGCCTATTGTGCAGTCACGCAGTCGCGGGCCCGGGCTCGAGGCGTGACAATATCAGTAATCGAAATGAACCGTGGATGATATCTGAACATTAAATAAATGTTATTGAAATTTCCAGGCCAAATGCCAAAGGCTTTAATAGAAGAATGAATAGTAATTTCCTCACCTGATAACTTACAGTTTAGGCTTGATTAGTAATCCGAATTGTTGGAGCAAGTCCTAAAAATATATTATGAATGATATTTATATGTTAAAGTTTTAAGTAAATAGCTGATCATTTCCAGATTATTTTTTTGTTCAAAATTTAACCCGGTTGATTTTACTTAAGTTCGCAAAACTCATATTAATTAGAAAATATCTCTAAACATTACGAAAGTTGGCCAAAAAGTCAGAAATATCACAAGGAAGGTCCGTCCACCGAAAAACCGACGATACGGCGGCGCATGAGGTACATGCGCCGACAGTTCCGGCGCGTGACTGTCCTTCCGGTGGCCACGCGCGGCAGGTTTTTTCCAGCTTATGTAACTTTGTAAGATCTTTAATTCTTATGTTGAAAGTATTTTCAAATTCCTATCCGATCAATACCAAATTTAAATATCATTTTATGAAGAACTAAGGTACTCCGGCATTCCGAAAATGTTAGTTCCGTCAATATTTTGGGACAACGGACGGTATGCAGCTTATCTATGCAACAATGGGTAAAACTTTTGTGTTCAAGTCAACCTCTAGTTTGGTGTGTAGCTATAAGAAAGATGAGCGTAGATTACCAAGCTTGAAACGGGATTCCGTTGCCGTTTTTCGGAATATCTTGATTTGATTTTCTTGTTCTTGATCGATCCTTTTACATCACCTCCAGTGCTATATTGTTTTAAGACATGAGGTGAATAGTTAGTGATTTTTTGGAATTTTTCGGAAAGGGGTATAGATTTTTCTTCTATTTTCTTTTCTTTTCCTCCTTCCTTTCTTCTTCCCTCTTCCGTTTCTTTCTTCTCGGTTGTTTGTGAATTGAAATGAAAAGAGTTCAGCTATATATATAGCCGTGAATTCATACTTATCCTTATTTATAATTATTTTTTTTCTTAAATGAAAAAGATAATAATTATCCAAACTTAATATTATTATATACTTTGAATCTAATTAGTATATTACATTAAACCTATGTATTGAACTTAGTTATAAATTATCTTACATTGAATCTAATGATTATTTAACTTATATGTTGAGCTTAATTATAGTATTTTATTATATTTTGGGTATTTGGTCTTGGAATGAGAACCTCATAGTACCTGATGAATTTTTTAAGTGTATCATGATGTATTTTAATGTGTTTCTATATACTTTGGACAAATAAAATTTGTATCAAACAATAAGGTGGTAAAAATTCTAAAATGAAAATAATAAAATTTAGTTATACTAATAAACTTTAAATTGTATTTATGCACCTTTGTGTTTAGGGTGTCACAATATCCCCTCCTTTTAAAAATTTGGTCCCCAGATTTAAGATTTACTGAAATAAATGAGGATATTGACATCTCATATTTTTCTCTGTTTCCCACGTTGCTTCTTCAATGTTGTGGTTTTTCCATAAGGCTTTTATCAACTGAATTGGTTGACCACAAAGTTCCTTTATTCTTTAGTCCAAAATTTTCACAGGTTCTTCTTCATATGTTAGATTTTCTTCCAGATCTATCTGTTGGTGGTCAATCAATTGGGATGAGTCTACTTTGCATTTCCTTAATTGTGATACGTGGAATACGTTATGTATACCAGAGATATTTTCGGGTAGAGATAGACGATAAACAACAGTGCCTATTCATTCTATCACTTCAAAGGGTCTCACAATCGAGGATGCAACTTTCTCTTCTTTCCAGTACGCTTGATTCCTTTTCTTGGTGATACTTTTAGTAATACGTTATCTCCGACTTCAAATTTCAAATCTTTTCGCCTTTTATCTGCATAACTCTTCTGTCGACTTTGAGCTGTTTGTATTCGTTGCCTGATAAGTTGTATTTTGTCGATAGCTTCTTGTATAATGTCAGGCCTGATTGCTCGTTCTTGTCCATTCTTTGTGCCTCTCCATTGATCCATATCCCAGTTTAGAGGAGAGCGACATTTTCTTCCATATAATGCTTCATATGGTGCTTTTTTTATTGAGGATTGATAACTATTGTTGTATGAAAATTTAACTAGAGGCAAATGTTTTCCCCAGTTTGCCCCAAAATCCAGCACACATGCGCGAAGCATGTCTTCCAATATTTGAATGGTTCGTTCAGACTGACCATGTGGGGATCCAAACCTAATTCGTCTTCTTAATCATCATTAGGATCAATTAATTAATTTGGGTCTAAATTTTTTTTTTTTTAAATACATAAGTGCGGAACATAAGATAATCAATCTGATATAAACATCGAAAGTAAAGTACAAGTCTTGTACAAATACATTCATATCTCAAACTAAGGTTTAACAACTACATCAAGTGCTGAAATCCAATCTACTTCTAAGTCCTGGATCTCCACGCTAATCTTGAATATCTCATTCTCTTCTTGACCCTGATCATGTCTCACCTGTTGTCATGCACACATACAAACACAATAACAGTCGGGTAACTCTGATGAGAATATAATCCCAGTATAAACCATGTATACATGTAATCATATAAACAGATATAAAAACATGAAACAGATATCAATAACATGTATCATAATCTGAAAGACATGAATCGATATAAAACTGTAAATCGAACTTTGGACTCGTAATCTCTGACTCGACTCTTTCCTAATCTAGGGATCCCGGTCGAATTCAGACTTTGGCATTCTGTATCGAATCTACGCAATAGAAGTCTATCAACTCCTACGCAACATCGATACACCAAAAGTCAAGTGTCTTGGCGGTTCTGCCGAAGACTTGGCAACTCAACCAATAACAAGGCACATCAGCCCATGACTAGGCACATCCGCCCATAACTCAATACATGCTCTGCTATAAATCAATAGAGTAAGCATATCAACCTCATGAATTGCAAACATCAAGGCAATAAATTAAAGTATGTGGTTTTGGGAAACTCAAGTCGGATCTAACTCGAGTCGTATCTTCCCTGTTCAACATTGATTTATACCTTTCCTTTCTCGGTCTGACGAAGTCGAAGTCTCGAATTCGAAGCCTGTCAATACTCAATCTGGCAATGAAAATATCGAGGAGTACAATATCAATATACCAGTCAATCAATACTAGATATAATCAGAACTCAATTTAATTCTGATTCAACGGCATAACGGCACAATTTCAATATACCCAGCAATGCAATATCAACAAACATCAATCTCAACAACTCATAATCGATCAACAACACAATCTGATACCAAATCTGTATAACCTCAATCAATTTCAATCTGAAAATGATAACAAATTCATACGGTATCCGTTCTTCGATCCGGTTTCGACTATACAATGACTACAATCTCAGGAATAGATAATATTAGTCATATCAGGATTTCTTCAATACCATATTTTCAAATCATATCAAAAAGTAATAAAACTTACGTCCAGTTGAAGTTCTCGTCGAGAGAATTACTGGTACTGAAGTCGGATTGAAATTCAGACGGACGGATCTTGCACAAATCAAAATTAAAATCTTCGAAGGAACTTGGGAATTCCCTGGCACTTTTCTCGTTTCCCTTTGCTGAATTATGAAGGAAATGAACGAATATACTTATATATTGCATGTACAAGGACAAATGGCTCATCCTTTAGGTTACACATCTCGCGCATATGCGCGACCTTCCTCGGCGCATATGCGCAAGACACTCTGTCTCGGCATTTTTCCTTATCTTCAGCTCGCGCATATGCGCGTCATCTCCCGGCGCATATGCACGAGGTTCTCTGCCATACTTGCGCATATGCGAAGGTCCTGGTCGCGGATATGCGTGAGGTTCTCTTCCTACTCCGCGCATAGGCGCCCGGCTTGGTCGCGCATATGCGCGAGGGATCATTCCTCGCACATAATTCCTTTCCGACTATAATCACATAAATTTATCAATAATCATTTCAGATTACAATAATCAAAATCTCGGGTACATTTCTCTCCCCCTAAGATATGATTTCGTCCCCGAAATCGCAAGCAGTCAAATCATATCAAATAGGAAATGTATAATAGAAGCTGAATAGAAACTCACATCAATGAAATAACTCTGGGAATTTCTGTCTCATGTCTGATTCAGTCTCCCAGGTAGCTTCTTCAATGCCATGACGACTCCACTAAACTTTCACAAGCGGAATAGTCTTCGTTCTGAGTTGTTTTTCTTTACGATCAAGAATCTGGATCGGCTTCTCAAAGTAACTCTGTGTCTCATCCAGTTCGGCCTTATCTGGCTGAATAATATGAGATGCATCAGGAAGATACTTCCGCAATAAAGATACATGAAAAACATCATGTATTCCAGATAGATAAGGTGGTAGGTTGGGTCGATAAGCACGATCTCCTATCTTCTCGAGAATCTCATAAGGACCGATGTATCGTGGAGACAACTTTCCTTTCTTGCCAAATCTGACAACACCTCTGAAAGGAGAAATCTTCAGAAATACTCTGTCTCCTGCCTCAAACACTAGAGGTCGACGTCGAATATTGGCATACTTGGCCTGTCTATCTTGAGCTGTTCTCATTCTCTGACGAATCAGCTTCACTTTCTCTGTCATATCTCGGATCATATCAGGACCAATCTCAGGTACCTCAGAAATATCATCCCAATACTGAGGGGATCTGCACTTCTTGCCGTACAAAGCTTCAAATGGAGCCATCTCTATACTCATCTGATAGCTGTTGTTGTACGAAAATTCACAAACTCGCAAAGAATCTTGCCAACTAGTGCCAAAATCTAGCACTGCAGCTCTCAGCATATCCTCCAATGTCTGGATAGCCCGCTCTGACTGTCCGTCAGTCTGTGGATGATATGCGGTACTCAGATGTAACTTCGTACCTAGAGCTTGCTGCAAACTGTGCCAAAAGTGCGAAGTAAACCAAGGATCACGGTCTGATACAATCGACTTTGGCACTCCATGTAATCTCACCACTTCTCTGACGTAAATCTCTGCCATCTGGTCATGTCTGTACGTCATCTTGTACGGAATAAAACATGTCGATTTGGTCAATCTGTCAATCATGACCCAAATCGCATCACAACCTCGGGAGGAACGCGGTAGCTTCGTCACAAAATCCATAGAAATGTGATCCCATTTCCATTCAGGAATAGACAAGCTGTGCAATAGACCTCCTATTTTCTTCCTTTCTGCTTTCACCTGTTAGCAATTCAGACATTTTGATATAAACTCTGCAATATCTGCTTTCATTTGTTTCCACCAAAACTGTCTTTTCAAATCATTAGACATCTTTCTGCCACCAGGATGAATACTGAATCGACTACTATGCGCTTCTGACAAAATCTGTCGTTTCAAATATGAAACATCTGCACAACAAGACGATTATTCACATACATTACATCATCACGTACCTGATACTCTGATCGATGCCCTACTCTGACCATCGAAATCGAATTCTACACATTTTGATCATTTTTCTGAGCTTCTTTAATTCTCAAAATCAGCTCTGGTTCGACTTGAACTGCATACGATCTCAACGGTCTACAATCTATTTCAAATGCTAATCCAGACAAACGGCAATCTTCAATCAAATTTGAAACACCAATCGTCGATAAGGATAAAGAACATACCTTTCGACTCAGTGCATCAGCTGCTGGATTC
Organism: Primulina tabacum; assembly: GCF_025594145.1. Taxonomy (NCBI): domain Eukaryota; kingdom Viridiplantae; phylum Streptophyta; class Magnoliopsida; order Lamiales; family Gesneriaceae; genus Primulina; species Primulina tabacum. Next base: position 8,309,360 of record NC_134556.1, on the reverse strand, counting down.
GATTTCCCCGGATAGTATTTGATTTCACAATCAAAATCTTTCAGTAAATCAAGCCATCTTCGTTGTCTCATATTCAATTCTGACGGTGAAATTGTGATCAGAATAAATCTCAAATTTCTCACCGTATAGAGAGTGTCGCCTTATCTTCAGTGCAAATACAATGGCTGCCAATTCAAGATCATGAATTGGGTAACGAGATTCATGTGGCTTCAGTTGTCTTGAGGCATAGGTAATCACATGTCCTCGCTGCATCAAAACACAACTCAATCCTCTGTGAGAAGCATCGCAATAAACAACAAAATCACCAGTACTTGACGGGATAGTCAACACCGGAGCATTGATCAATCTCTTCTTCAACTCTAGAAAACTAGACTCGCAGTCTTCTGACCAAACAAATGGAGCATTCTTCTGAGTCAACTGCGTAATAGGATTAGCAATACTCGAAAAATCTTTAATGAATCGACGGTAATAGCCTGCTAAACCCATAAAACTGCGTATCTCTTGCACAGATGTCGGTCTCGACCAACTGATCACGGCTTCAACTTTGCTAGGATCAACAGAAATCACATCTCCAGATATAATGTGACCCAGAATACAACCTGTCTCAGCCAAAATTCACATTTCGAAAGCTTTGCATACAATTTCTCAGCTCTCAGAATTCTCAACACAGTTCTCAAATGCTCGGCATGATCAATCATATTCTTTGAATAAATCAAAATATCATCGATAAAAATAATCACAAAAATCATCGAGATACTTCTGAAACACACGGTTCATCAGACCCACAAATACAGATGGAGCATTAGTCAACCCAAACAGCATGACAATAAACTCATAATGGCCAAACGTGGTTCTAATACCACCTGCTGTGGGGACCCGAACCTAATTCGTCTTCTTAATCATCATTAGGATCAAGTAATTAATCTGGGTCTAAAAATATTTTTTTAAAAATACATAAGTGCGTAACATAAGATAATCAATCTGATATAAACATCCAAAGTAAAGTACAAGTCTTGTACAAATACATTCATATCTCAAACTAAGGTTCAACAACTACATCAAGTGCTGAAATCCAATCTACTTCTAAGTCCGGATCTCTACGCTAATCTTGAATCTCTCATTCTCTTCTTGACCCTGATCCTATCTCGCCTGTTGTCATGCACACATACAAACACAACAACAGCCGGATAACTCCGGTAAGAATATAATCCCAGTATAAACCATGTATACATGTAATCATATAAACAGATATAAAAACATGAAACAGATATCAATAACATGTATCATAATCTGAAAGACATGAATCGATATAAAACTGTAAATCGAACTCTGGACTCGTAATCTCTGACTCAACTCTTTCCTAATCTAGGGATCCCGGTCGAATTCAGACTTTGGCATTTTGTATCGAATCTCCGCAATAGAAGCCGATATACTCCTACGAAACATCGATACAACAAAAGTCTAGTGTCTTGGAGGTTCTGCCGAAGACTTGGCAACTCAGCCAATAACAAGGCACATGAGCCCATGACTAGGCACATCCGCCCATGACTAGGCACATCCGCCCATGACTCAATACATGCTCTGCTATAAATCAATAGACTAAGCATATCAACCTCATGAATTGCAAACATCAAGGCAATAAATTAAAGTATGTGGTTTTGGGAAACTCAAGTCGGATCTAACTCGAGTCGTATCTTCCCGGTTCAACATTGATTTATACCTTTCTTTTCTCGGTCTGACGAAGTCAAAGTATCGAATTCGAAGCCTGTCAATACTCAATCTGGCAATGACAATATCGAGGAGTACAATATCAATATACCACTCAATCAATACTAGATATAATCAGAACTCAATTTAATTCTGATTCAACGGCATAACGGCACAATCTCAATATACCCAGCAATGCAATATCAACAGACATCAATCTCAACAACTCATAATCGATCAACAACACAATCTGATACCAAATCTGTATAGCTTCAATCAATTTCAATCTGAAAATGATAACAAATTCATACGGTATCCGTTCTATGATCCGGTTTCGATTATACAATGACTACAATCTCAGGAATAGATAATATTAGTCATATCAGGATTTCTTCAATACCATATTTTCAAATCATATCAAAAAGTAATAAAACTTACGTCCAGTTGAAGTTCTCGTCGAGAGAATTATGGTACTGAAGTCGGATTGAAATTCAGACGGACGGATCTTGCACAAATCAAAATTAAAATCTTCGAAGGAACTTGGGAATTCCCTGGCACTTTTCTCGTTTCCCTTTGCTGAATTATGAAGGAAATGAAGGAATATAATTATATATTGCATGTCCAAGGACAAATGGCTCATCCTTTAGGTTGCATGTCTCGCGCATATGCGCGACCTTCCTTGGCGCATATGCGCGAGAGACTCTGTCTCGGTATTTTTCCTTATCTTCAGCTCACGCATATGCGCGTCATCTCCCGGCGCATATGCACGAGGTTCTCTGCCATACTCGCGCATATGCGCGAGAGACTCTGTCTCGGTATTTTTCCTTATCTTCAGCTCACGCATATGCGCGTCATCTCCCGGCGCATATGCACGAGGTTCTCTGCCATACTCGCGCATATGCGCGGGTCCTGGTCACACATATGCGCGAGGTTCTCTGCCTACTCCACGCATATGCGCCCGGCTTGGTCGCGCATATGCGCGAGGGCTCATTCCTCGCTGATAAGTGCAATTTATTGTACTTTTATTACTTGTTTTTAACTTGAAATATTTTGTTATTCTTGAGCAGGTTTTATGTGATTTGTTGTTGTTTTTGTTGTTGTAGTTTGGAAGCTTAGAATGAGAATTTGGAGTAGTAAAGTGTTGAATTGGAAAGTGCAAAAGATAAAATGGCCGAAGAGTGACCGCACCCGCGGTAGCATATGGACCGCACCCGCGGTCCCTAAAGTTTGAAATTAAAAGATTCTGCCGAAGCCTTACCGCACCCGCGGTCCCTGTCTTACTGGACCCGCGGTCTTTGTAGTTCGAAAATGAAAGGTACTCCGAAACAGCACCGCACCCGCGGTCTGTGTTATACCGCACCCGCGGTCCTTCGCAAAACAGAGTCCGAAAAATCTGCAACTTTGTGGACTTCGAATAAAAGAAGAGGAAAATGGTGTGCTGCGGGGGGAAGTTTGTCTGGACTATAAAAGGCTTCTATTATTCACCATCTAGGGTATTGGGGAGCAAAGGAAAGGAGAGGAGGCTACAAAGAAAGGATTGAAGCTCAAGTTCATCATCCTTGGAAATCTATTGCACATTTCTGGACAGAAATTTCATTGCACTCCAAATCTCTTGTTCTAAGTTCTTCTTTCTTTATTTTTATTTGATATGTCTTGTTTAAGATTCATGTGTTGTTGTGTTATTTTTATTATGAACTAATTCTTATTTCTAGAGGAATGATGGAACAAAATTAGACACCATGTGTTGGGATTTATGAATTATGCTATATAAGTTTTCCTTATTGTTCATTTGTATTTTTCCAATCTTAATGCTTTCATTTTATTGGCCATATCTTGAATGATTCTTATGTTTATAATTTATCACTTGGAAAAGGGAATTTATAAACAAGAAAGGGAAAAATACATCGATGGTATTTATATAGTTCGGGAGGACATATATTGCTATTGAAGCCATTAAAAGAAGTTATTGCTTATTGTGTTATTTAATTATAGATTGTTGACGGGGACGTTACAATCCTTTGTTAGATAATTAGTATCTAGTTAGCACTCGGGAGAGGGAGTAGATAATTTAGAATTCTTGGCTAATGTATAATAAGGACATTTATAATATAGCTACAAAAAATAACACATGGTGGATAGTTGCGTGAAATCGGACCTCTAGATCTTTTATTTCATAGTTATTTGTTATAAAAAGTTTGGTGTTATAATATAATTAAATTTATTTTCAATTTAGTTATTGGTGCATAAAAATCTGTCAATTGATTTTTCTAAATAAAATTGAGACTATTTTAATTGCAAGCATTAATATACATTTAAATACGTACTCCTCGTGGGATCGACACTTGTACTCGAAAATACATTTTATTACAACTTGACGTTGTGCACTTGCAAGCAATTAAGAAATCACGCGACACTCGCACATAATTCAAGTCTTCTTTCTGTCTTCCTCGATCTGTTCCTTTTCGTCTATAATCACATCAATTTATCAATAATCATTTCAGATTACAATAATCAAAATCTCGGGCATTACAGACCATCAGTTTACGGATGTGTTGCTGAGCTAAAATTTAATTTGGTACCAAGGCATTCCTGAAGTTTTTTTCCATAATCTTGACGTAAACTTTGGATCTCTATCAGATACTATGGTAGTGGGAATACCATGTAACCATATAATTTCCTTCTAATAGAGTTCAGCTAGTTTTTCCATCCCATATTTGTGAGTTATGGGTATGAAATGTGCTGACTTGGTTAAGCGATCAACGATAACTCATATGCTATTAAAACCTCCTGGGAGCTGGGGTAATCCGGTCACAAAGTTCATAATTATTTGATCTCATTTCCATTCTGGTATATGAAGTGGTTGCAAAAGACCTGCTGGTCTTTGATGTTCAGCCTTTATCATTTGGCAAGATAGGCATTGTGAAATGAAATCTGCAATATCTCGTTTCATTCCTTTCCACCAGAAGTGTTGTTTAATCTCTTGGTACATCTTAGAACCTCCTGGATGAATGCTGATCCAAGAATGATGTGATTTTTCCATTATTTCCTTTTTCATTGAGCTAGGCACACAAATACGGTCATGATAGAATAGTATTCCTTGTGAATTGGTGACGAAATTTGTATCAGTACGGAGTTTTGAAACTTCTTGGTCCAATTCTTTATTTTGCTTAATTCTGGTATGAAATTCAGGTTCGATTCTAAATCCGGCCAAGTGCCCCCGTGAATGGATGTGTACCCATTCTTTTACTTCTTTCATTTTCAAACAAGCCATGCTAATCTTTCTACTTAAAGCATCAGCCACTACATTAGCTTTACCTGATTGATAAAGAATAGAACAATCGTAATCTTCCAAAAATTCAATCCATCTTCTTTGCCTCATGTTCAGCTATTTTTGAGTAAAAAAATACTTCAAGCTTTTACGATCTGTATAAATATCAAAAGTGGAACCGTACAAGTAGTGTCTCCATTTTGCTAATGCAAACAATATTGCTCCTAATTCCAGATCATGAGTGGGATAATTTAACTCGTGATTCTTTAATTTTCTAAATGCATATGCAATAACTTTATCGTTTTGCATCAATACACATCCAAAGCCTTCTTTTGAGGCATTTGTGTAAACCACAAATCCTTCTGTCCCTTCTGGTAAAGCTAATACAGGTGCATTAGTAAGCATTTCTTTTAATTTGCAAAAACTTTTCTCACACTCATCATTCCATAAGAAAGGGTTGTCTTTGCGAGTTAGCTGTGTCTGGAGAACATCAATTTTCTCAAAATCTTTAATGAATCTTCGGTAGTATCCTGCTAGGACGAGAAAACTTCTAATTTCTGTGATGTTGATTGGTTGTTTCCAGCGAGATATGGCTTCTATTTTTGCAGGATCTACTTCCAGTCCTTTTTTAAAGATAAAGTAGCCAAGAAATGACACTTTTTCTGGCCAAAATTCACACTTACTGAATTTGGCATACAATTGATGTTCTTTCAAAGTTTTGAGAATCAATCGTAGATGTTGAGCATGTTCCTCATGACTTCTTGAAAATATCAAAATGTCATCTATTAATATGACGATGAATTTTCCAAGAATGGTTGAAATATTCGATGCATCATATCCATGAAAGCTGCAGGAGCGTTAGTTAATCCGAATGGCATTACCACAAACTCATGCGTCCATAACAGTTATTAAAACCCTTTTTGGAGATGTCATCCTCCTTAATTCTCAATTGGTGATATCCTTGTCGCAAATCAAGTTTTGAATATACTTGAGACCCTTGTAAGACATCAAATAATTCTTTGATATGTGGTAGAGGATATTTGTTTTTTATGGTAACATTGCTAAGTTCTCGATAATCAATGCATATCCTTAGAGTTCCATCTTTCTTTTTGACAAATAATACAGGAGCACCCCATGGAGATGTACTAGGTCGGACGTATTTCTTGTCCATGAGCTCTTGTAATTGAAGTTTTAATTCTTTTAACTCTGAAGGTGTCATTCGGTATGGAGTTTTAGATCTAGGTTGTGCTCCAGGTATTAGATCAATGGAAAATTCTACATCTCTCTGAGGAGGTAAAGTATTGATCTCTTCAGGAAAAACCTCTGGAAATTCTTGTACAACTGAGATTTCTGAGATCTTGAGTTGATCCTTTGGTTTATTTATCAAATAAGCTAGAAATCCTTGTCTGTTGTCTTTAGTATAGCCTTAGCTTCTGCTGTTGATACTATTCCTATGGTATGGTTAGCTTTGAAAATGATTGGATGAGAAGTTTGAAGATAAACTTCTTTTGTGTAGCAATTGAGCTGGGCTTGGTGTCTAAATGACCAGTCCATTCCAAGAATAATATCATAGTTCTTGATAGGTAATTCAATCAAATCTGCTAGATATTCTTTTTCTTGGAAGTTTAAGGGACAGATTATGTAAATGATGTCAGTAATCATTGTTGTCCCTCAAGGTGAGCTAATTTCGAAGCTATATGGTAGCTGCTCAGATAACAGTGGTACTTTATGTACAAAAACTTTTGAGATAAAAAAATGAGTAGCTCCTGAATCAAATAAAGTTTTTGCAGAACTGGATAATATGGTAACAGTACCTTCTACGACTGCAGTGGGGTCAACTTCCTCCTCATTGTTTCCTAAGAGGGCATAGGCTCGAGCAGGTATCTTTGGCTTTGTTGTGGGTTGAGTCTTCTGCGTTCTTTTTGGACAATTTTGAATACGGTGTTGCTCACTTCCGCAAATAAGACATTTCCCACCTTTTCTCCAGCACTTTTCTTCTTCATGATTTGGTAATCCGTAATATCCACACTTTTTACTGTTATTTCTTGGAACTTTTCCTTTGACAACTTCTCCTTGCCTGACTGGTTGTGTTCTTTTTTCAAATTTTCTTTTCCGATTGTTATCTTCAAAAAGGTTGGGCTTCTTGATTTTCTTTTCTTCTTCCTCTTTTTTAAGAAGTGCCTTGATGTCTTTTTCTACTCGTAGAGCTTGATTGACAGCAGAAACATAACTGGAAACTTATGTGGACAATGTTGCCCAACGAATATCTAGATTTATTCCTTGAACAAATTTTTTTCTTTTTCTTACCTCATCGTCAATGTAGTTTGGTGCATAATGTATAAGACGGTGGAATTCTGCCTCATATTGAGCTACGGTCATGTTACCTTGGACTAAATCCATAAACTCACGTTCTCGGGTATTTAATATAACTTGAGTTATATATTTACCTTCGAATTCTTGCAGAAAATTGTCCCACGTTTTTGGGGTGTGATTCTTTGTCCACTTATGTTCCACCGTACGCCACCAGTTGTGAGCTGCTTCTTCAAATAAGTAAGTGGAAAAATTCACCTTTTGTTCGTCAGAATAATTGAGAATAGAGGATATTTTGTTGATTTTTCTTAGCCAAGATTCTGCTTGATACGCATCTGGTTTGCCTCCAAACTTCGGCTGTTTGAATCTCAAAAATCTCTCAAGAGCTCGATCATTTGCCTCAATGTGATGTTCTTGAGCTTGATCATGAGGTCGTGGTGGATTTTGCTGACAAAACTGCACAAATTGATGCATTATTTCAAACATATTTTGTACGTTTTGTTCTTGGGGGGATTGTGTTGAGCACTTTTGGAATTTCCACCAGTTGCCGAGTTGTGGTCATCTTGAGAGGGAATTTCTTGTCTAATTCTGGCTTGAGTACTATTTTGTGAACACGTCATTCTAAACACATAAATATAAAATATGAACATATCTTGCACTATATATATATATATCATAAATGTATATAGTTATGTCATAGGATAAACGGTCAGTTTTATTTATAAACAAGACATGTTTCAAATATTTACAATACCCAAGCATAATAAAAACAGAACTAGCAAACGGGGTCATCATGCCTACATAAATTTATGACCTTCATAATCATCATACCTACAAAAGATGATGATTATTAATACTAGTTATATACTAGTGTCAAATAGTCATTGTCTTCATATCTCGTCGTCTGAGAGATCTATAAAAGTTATGTGGCTCGTGCCTTCATTTGTGCATGTGGTTCCCATGGTAACATTTTGATCCGTATTTGGCAGTGATGTATATGGTTCAACTGGGTCCGGTTCATAACTAAGCTCATTAACATTTTCACTTTCAGGAATGATAGTCATTGGAACAAGTTCATCTACTTCAAATACAAAGTTTTCCCCCGTGAGGTCAGGAAGAAATTCAACTTCAAGTGACTGCAACAGATAATCTTCTATCATAAAGGGTTTTTGATCTATTGTTGTGTTCATGACTCCAGGATATTCTAAAAAAGGGACTGGTACATACAGTGGAATATTTTTAGTCAAACTACTACCTCCGGTTTCAAATGTGTTAGTGATGAGAGGAGCGGTAGTCTGATTATCTTGATTTGTGTAAGATGGCTCGATAACACCAGGTTCCATTCCTCGGATAGATTGATAAACCAGTTCACGCCCATGCATGATTAAGTGGTCAATGTGGATCGAAGGGTGTGATACTCCTATTAAGAAACTAATCAAACCTCGGTCATAGAATTCATGCATGTCTAGTAAATATATAAGGGTACGGTCTCTTTCATATAGTACATGACCCAAATCTCCCTGATATGCTAGATTATTAGCCCTCATCCGTTCTTCAATAAATCCATGAAAAGTTTCAGTTGTTCCAAAGGTTTCAAAATCTCCCGATACATATTCACTAGGCATTTCAAATCTGAGTTTTCTTTGCTTAATTTTGCTATTTCTTCCTCCATTTGTTTGATGATTATAGTTTGTTTTTTCCTTGATGTCCCACTAGACTCCGCCATCCTGAAAGGAGACATTTCAATTATGAGCAAAACATAAAGATTAACGTATGACATTATAATAAACCTTATGCTCTTTTCTCTAGACTCTAAGAAACCTGGCTCTGATACCACCTCTGTGGCGCCCAGGTTTAGGAATTCATAATTACTCCCTTACTGAGTGCCACATTTTCTACAATATTTTTTTATTGAACTGCTATCTTTATTTTTACCAATATTATTATTAAAAATATTGTAGATAAAAATTTAAATATTTTTTACTATTATTAAAAGGTTTTATACAAATATTTACATTCTTATTTCAAATATGTACAATTAATTTAGAGCGGAAGTTTAACATTTATTTATAAACAGATCATCACAACTTTCAAATGCTCTTATTTCAGCTTCAGTTTTTTTCCTCTTGTTCCCATTATGGGGTTCCTGTGTCTGAAAATTACAATAGACGAAAAGAAACAGAGGGTTAAGTCTTTGAGAACTTAGTGAGTTAAAATTAGTATATAGCTTTTAAATAAATTAAAATAGCGCTTCATAATAATTATGCATGAATAATAGGCATAACAAATTAGATATTATATATGCTATGCAATGTTAAATTTACTAAGAACAATAGATAAATGAAAATTTCATGGTTTAACATTGGTGGCTCTAATTGAGCAATTATAATATCCTTTTACGAGCCGGGTAAACCATTCTCCGGACCGAAATATTCAGTGCGCGTTGTTCAGATGAACCATATACCCGAGAATTTTGACCCGTTGTTCATTGGACTCACTTTCTGGGCCGAAGCCACGTTGTCCAGTGGACTCAATTTCCGGACCGAAATCTGTTGTCCATGACTTCATTCATTAATGATATATCAATCTATTCATAAATATGCAAGAAAATATATCATTAATCGAAATGAACTGTGGATGATATTTGAACATTAAATAAATGCTATTAAAATTTCAAGGCCAAATGCCAAAGGCTTTAATAGAAGAATGAATAATAATTTCCTCACCTGATAACTTACAGTTTAGGCTTGATTAGCAATCCGAATTGTTGGAGCAAGTCCTAAAATTATATTATGAATGATATTTATATGTTAGAGTTTTAAGTAAATAGCTGATCATTTTCAGATTATTTTTTGTTCAAAATTTAACCCGGTTGATTTTACTTAAGTTCGAAAAATTCATATTAATTAGAAAATATCTCTAAACATTACGAAAGTTGGCTAAAAAGTCGGAAATATCACAAGGAAGGTCCGGCCAGGGAAAAACCGGCGATACGGCAGTGCGTGAGGTACACGCGCCGACAGTTCCGGCGCGTGACTGTCCTTCCGGCGGCCACGCGTAGCCAGGTTTTTTCTAGCTTATGTAACTTTGTAAGATCTGTATTTTCAAATTCTATCCGATCAATACCAGATTTAAATATCGTTTAATGAAGAACTAAGGTACTCCGACATTTCAAAAATGTTAGTTCCGTCGATATTTTGGGACGACGGATGGTATGTACCTTATCTATGCAACAAGAGGTACAACTTTTGTGTTCAAGTCAACCTCTAGTTTGGTGTGTAGCTATAAGAAAGATGAGCGTAGATTACCTAGCTTGAAACGTGATTCCGTTGCCGTTTTTTTGAATATCTTGGTTTGATTTTCTTGTTCTTGATCGATCCTTTTACATCATCTCGAGTTCTATATTGCTTTAAGACATGAGGTGAATAGTTGGTGATTTTTTGGAATTTTTCGGAAAGGGGTATAGATTTTTCTTCAATTTTCTCCTCTTTTCCTCCTTCCTTCTTCTTCTCTCTTCCGTTTCTTTCTTCTCGGTTGTTTGTGAATTGAAATGAAAAGAGTTCAGCTATATATATAGCCGTGAATTCATACTTGTCCTTATTTATTATTATTGTTATTTTTTATTAAATGCAAAAGATAATACTTATCCAAACTTAATATTATTATATACTTTGAATCTAATTAGTATATTACATTAAACCTATGTATTGAACCTAATTATAAATTATCTTACATTGAACCTAATGATTATTTAACATATATGTTGAGCTTAATTATAATATTTTATTATATTTTGGGTATTTGGTCTTGGAATGAGAACCTCGTAGTACTTGATGAATTTTTTAAGTGTATTGTGATGTATTTTAATGTATTTCTAGATACTTTGGACAAATAAAATTTGTACCGAACAATAAGGTGGTAAAAATTCTAAAATGAAAATAATAAAATTTAGTTATACTAATAAACTTGAAAATGTATTTATGCACATTTGTGTTTAGGGTGTCACATACCGCCCAACCGAACCCTAACCCACATATATCAAGCCTACCCTAGGAACCTAAAACCCTGAATAGACCCTAACCATGAGCCCTGGTTCATCCTACAACCAACCCGACGTGAAACCCGTGGCTCTCCCCTATTGTGCGTGGATGCGCTTGTTTCATTCCTTGTTGCACCAGCGGCCTATCGGTCCATTCTGGACCACCTAATTGTTAGAGTAGGTGCACGTCGAGCCAAGTGTTGGCCGAGTATTCACAATGAAACTCTATGTATAAACAATCTTTATTTTAATAATATTTGAAATTATTATTGGCACATCTTCATCTGAATACTCATGCTAGTTGCATAGATAAAGCCCTTGAATATACAAATAGTAGAAAGAATATGATATGCTCATATGATGAGTATCATGAAACTCATATTTGGAATACTGTATATTCTAAACAGTTCCTAGTCGATTCAGTCGCCGCTAAGAAGGATATAGGCCGCTCAAGTTCGAGACTAGTATCTGCGATGTGAGTACCATGTTTCATTGGTAGGGGACATTGTGATGTCCGAGCATGCAGATAGGTGCTCCTGGTAGAGTGCACTGAACAACCCTCCACAAAGGACTTTCCAAGTGGTTCTCACTTATCGAGTGGAAATGTCCTAGTTTATGGTTATACACCATTAGTCCTTATGACTCGGGACAACATTGAGACTCTATGTGCTAGAATTACACTTTGACTTGTTTACCGACTCTCATGGGGTCATCAAGTGGCAAGGTTGGGTGTTCTGTCGAAACATATAGGAGTCGATGTATTGTAGTCGGGGATTCACCGCTTACCTTCGGGTATGGATATCCTATGTGTTCTCATGTGTATGTAGGTTGAAATCTCTGATCAGAGTATGGTGGTAATTATGAAAGGGGTTTCATAGATTACACCATCGATGCAACTACAACATGACACATAGTATCGATTTATTGACAACTCTCGATATACCAATGGTTGTCGAATCGGTCGGGATATAGGAGTTGAAGGGACCGTACTGTACGCTAACCATAATTGAATGGTTCTTGCAGGCACTATCATTTGATACCTAGGGAATCATGTAAGCGATGCTGCTAGGCCTTTAACATGATTGGTTGGGTACTATCAGACTTGAGTTCTGACATTCTTGTTATCAAGGAGTTGATAAGTAAGAATGGAGCAATTGGGGTATGCTCATATAAGGACATGTTTAGTCCGAATCACATGGAGATGTGAACTCACGGCTAGTTGTATCAATGAACCATTGAGGGCCACACAAGTACTAGCTTTCTAGATCCCGTTGAGAAGTAAAAATAGTTCAATGTGTTGAACGGCTTATAAAGGAGTTTATAAGCTTGAGGAAAAATAGAAGTATGACTTCTATGAGGGAAATGTAACTTTTAATTTATGAATGTGTTCCTAAATTAAAAGTTGGCCAAATAAATAATGTATTTGAAAATTGTGATTTTCATAAACATTATTATGGACTAAATTAAATTAATTCAAGTGTTGAATTAATTAAACACTAGTGGGCCTAGTAGAGTCCAAATAATTAAATTAATTCAAGTGTTGAATTAATTAAATAACATTGGGCCTTGTAGAACCCAATTAGAAATAATTATTAAACTAGTGGACTTGAGTAAAATCAAGTAAACTTTAAATGGACTCAAATATGTTTGGGACATTTAAATAAAAGTCCATGGCTTTGTAAATGTTACAAGCCTACTTAAAAAGCATGCTAGGGAGGTGAAGAGTTGGGGATTACTTTTTATTAAAAAATTACATGGCATGCAAAATGTTGTCTCTACTTTTTCAACACCCAAGAAAAGTCTTCTCTTTCCTCCCACACACACTAGTTTGCCGATATCTCAAGAGGATTTCTCCTCGTTTTTCTCTCCATTTTGTTCTTCAATTGTTGAGGAATTCATATACTTCTCAAAGAAAAATCCTCCTATTTTTCTAGTGCAAAATATGAGGGGATCTACCTAGTTGGTGGTGGGCTTGATTTTGAAGGAAGGACAAGGAGAGCTTGTAGATTTGTCTTGCCTTGAAGAGCCAAGTTGTTTACAACTTGGTTGGAGCCATTACATCAATCCTTGTGATTGATAGGTATATCTTCTAAACACACTATGAATGTCATATTTTGTGTTTTGTATATGTTACACACTAGTACTAGAGGTGCTCGAAAATTTTATGTTAGAAAATATCATTTTCAAAAATTTTGTTGCTTCCGTTGCGAATTCGGGCACCTAAAATCGATCCCTTTCAAGTGGTATCAGAGCTAAGGGTACTAGTTTTTGTAGCATATACATAATATTATATTGAGGTCGATTTCTAACCGCATGAGATGAAATTTTTGCAACAAAATCAAGGCTTTTTTGGGGCATATTTCGGGTAGCAAGGGCAGCCCCTCCATAATATTATATTGAGGTCGATTTCTAACCGCATGAGATGAAATTTTTGCAACAAAATCAAGGCTTTTTTGGGGCATATTTCGGGTAGCAAGGGCAGCCCGAGGGGCTGCCCGAACCCCCCCGTTTAAAATTAAAAAAAATAAAAAATTTTGGCATGTTGGCCGGAATCCGGCGACGGCGATGACGACTAGGATTTTCAAAAGGTGTTTTGAAATGTCAAAGTGTCATGGGCCTTGAGTTGTTGGGCCATTGGATGGCTAACATATTTGTGAAATTTAAATGGGCCAAAATGTTTTTGGTGAAAAATGATTTTTTGGGCCCTTAAATTTAAATTTACAAAAGTTGCAAATATTTTCTCATGAAATAAATCATTGAAGTTGGACTTTAATTATTTATAGTAAATGGTGATTTACAAGAAATTCGGTTATAAATAAATTAATTAGAAAGTAGACAAAGGAGTTTGTATACTTTGTTAATTTAGTTTATAATTATGGCAGTTAGTGATTTGATCAAGATATACAATATTGGATCAATTAATTATTGTGATAATTAATTGATGGTGTATGATATGTGATATTATGCATGAAGGATGATCAAAAGCCCAAGCCCAATTTGCTAAGTGTATGCTAGGATATTTTGTGTTGAATGATTGTAATAATTATCAAATTTAAAGTGGGCTTGGTTTATGGCCCGTTCTCACCCCCATGAGATGTATCCCTATTTGCCATGGATATTTATTTGTAAATATTAGTATAGTGGAAAATCAAGATTGGAAGATGGTGGCCTTGATGATTATGAAGATTGAAGACATGTAAATATTGGAAGCTTATGTAATAGTTGCATTTGCATCCCATGCATTTCCCTAGGATTGGACCTAGGTCCGTGCTTAGCTCACACGGGCCATTAGTTTTGGGGCGATTGATCATCCTTGTTTTGTTTACTGTTTATAATATATGCATGATATGTTATAAATAATGAGTATGTGCGTTATTATTATGATAATTACAAAGTTGCATGAATCCGGCAAACATACGATCAAACATGGCAATTTTGAAATAAAATTAATGCTGAGACCTTTCAAAATTAAAAACCCTCATTTTGAATAAGATTCAAAATTAATATCAAGCCCGAAAAGGGGAATTATAAATTTGTTTATAATTTCCATGTCTTCCATCGACAATGGGTGCATGATGAACGCTACCCGTGCTCGGGACTCGGCTCATATTATTGGGGGGGCCCTGGGTGCCGGAAAGCTGTGACATCCATTGACATGGTGATGTGAACTACGTGGAACTCCCATGATTTTGGCTCATATTATTGAGGGAACTCATGGCGACCGTCCATTAAGGTTCAACATCGATGGGTAAGGCTTGACACGTAAAGATGAACGTCGTCATATTATTGGGTCCTAATCAAACGTGAGACAAAAGTTTACGTAGAGGGTTGCATTGAGATGCAATTGGAAACTACCTTTTAGGAATTGTGATTGGCTGATATTATTTGGGATCATGATTCGCTAATTGGACCTTGCGTACCTACTGAGGAAATGAGTTTCCCGTTTTCACTACAGGGTAGTGAAAGATGTAAAAACAGTGGGAGTAAACATTTATAAAGTAAAAGTCCATACTTTATATCTTACTAAATATTTTAAAATAGTCATTAAACATTTATCTGTTATACTTTTCAGTACAATTTTTGACAATGTCTTCGATTCGCAATCCGCTATCTGCAATACTCAACAAACACGTATTAACCGGACCTAACTACCTAAATTGGCTAAGAAACCTAAAAATTGTCTTGAATTCGGAAAGGATAGCATATACACTGACTGATTCGCCCCTTGTTGAGGCTCCGACTGACTGCACTCCTGAGGAATTGCAGACTTACAAGGAATGGTGTGACCATGACTTGAAAGCCAGGTGTTATATGCAGGCTTCTATGAATGATGAGCTGCAGAGGCGTTTTGAGGATGCAAAGAGTGCTTGCTGACATTCATTTGCATCTCAAGGAGCTCTTTGGCGAGCAAACACGGCCTCTTAGGCATGCTACCGTCAAGGAGCTGATCACTTTGCGCATGCGAGATGGGCCTCGGTCCATGAGCATGGCCTGAAGTTGATTGGGCTCGTGGACAAGCTCGTTGGCATGGATCTGATGTTGCCTTCGGATTTGACCACCGACGTGTTGCTATTATCGCTGCCTAGCTCATTTGATCCTTTTGTGGTGAATTTCAACATGAACAAGCTAGAGCCGACCCTTGAGGAGTTGGTTAACATGCTTGTTACGTTTGAATCCACCATCAAGAAAGAGAAGTTGGTTCTTTATGTGGGTTCTTCATCTGGTATGAAGATTGATCCACATGGGAAGGGAAAGAAGCGTTCTTTCCAACGTCCCAAGAAGAACGTGCCCTTGATGAGGCAATCTCCGAATCCCGTTGAGGCAGCCACACCAGTTAAGGCTGACAAGACTGCTGATGTATGTTATTACTGCAAGAAGCCTGGACATTGGAGGCGTAACTGCAGGGAATATCTTGCCCAGAAGAGTTCTGGAAACGGTATGTTCTAAATTGAAGTAAACATTTCAATTAACTCTACTTCTTGGGTATTAGATACCGGTTGTGGCTCACATCTCTGTAATGATTTATAGGTGATGGGAAGAAGTAGGAAGCTTAGGGAAGGTGTGACCTTCTTGAGGATGGGCAATGGAGCAAGAGTTGCTGTCAAGGCTGTTGAAGATGTTTACTTATTGTTGAACAATGATTTTAAGTTAATTTTTAAGAGATGTTTTGTTTGTACCTGATTTGATGAAAAAACATTGTTTCCATTTCTATATTGATAAAGATGGATATTCTTGTTTATTTAGCAAAGGTGTTTGCAACATTTACAAGAATGAATGTTTGATTGGTACTGGTGAACTTGAAAACGATCTCTATAACTTAAAATTGAAAGATATTCCACTAAATGTTCATTCAAAGGCAGACACCATATGAGATATGGATGGGTAAGCCTCCCAAATATTCTTATCTAAGAATATGGGGGTGCCCTGCTTATGTGAAGCGGGTAGTGGGAGATAAATTGGATAGTCGATCCATTTTATGTTATTTTGTGGGATATCCAAAGAATTCGGTTGGATACTACTTCTATCATCCCCAAGAAACAAAAGTGTTTGTTTCTAGGAATGCAACCTTTTTGGAAAGGGAATTTCTATTGGATAGAAAAGGGGAGATGATAGAACTCGAAGAGGTTCGAGAGACACCCACAATTATAGAACCCACACCCGAAGAGCCAAGAGAGGAGGTACAAGCTCCTAGAAGATCCGAGAGAGTCTCGAGACCACCTATGAGGTATGGTTTGCTTCTTGAAGAAGGCCATGATGAGCCTATCCATGGATGTGATCCAAGGACCTTCAAGGAAGCATTATCTGATGCCGATTCATCCAAGTGGCTTGAAGCAATGGAATCTGTGATGAATTCCATGCATTCGAACCAAGTGTGGAGTCTCGTGGATCCACCTGAAGGAATTGTTCCCATAGGGTGTAAATGGATTTACAAGAGGAAACTTGGGGAGGATGGGAAGGTATTGACCTTCAAGGCGCAATTGGTAGCAAAAGGATATACTCAAAGACAAGGAGTTGACTTTGAGGGAACCTTTTCTCCAGTTGCAATGTTCAAGTCCATTAGGATATTGCCAGCCATAGCTGCATGATATGACTATGAGATATGGCAGATGGATGTTAAGACAACCTTGGGATATTAAGGAAGAGATTTACATGTCTCAACACGAAGGGTTTACATCTGTCGGAAGTCAGCATATGGTATGCAAACTTTAGAGATCTATTTATGGTCTAAAACAGGCATCTAGGAGTTGGAACCTTAGATTCGATAGTACAATCAAAGAGTCTGGTTTTACTAAGAATCCTGATGAACCCTGTGTGTATAAGAAGGTCAGTGGGAGTGCTGTGACATTCCTGGTGCTGTATGTTGATGACATTCTACTCATTGGGAATGATGTAGGAATGTTGTAATCAACTAATATATAGTTAGCGAGTATGTTCTTGATGCAGGACTTGGGTGAAGCATCTTTTGTATTGGGAAAACAGATCTATAGAGATAGATCAAAAAGATTGCTTGGTCTCACCCATTCCACATACATTGATACCATCGTGAAGCGGTTCTCGATGGATGAGTCCAAGAGAGGACATCTACCAATGTGTCATGGCGTGTCCCTATCCAAGTCTATGTCTCCCAAGACTGATGCAGAGATAGCGGCGATGACAAGCATTCCTTATGCATCTGCGATTGGTAGCATCATGTATGGGATGATATCTACACGTCCTGACGTGGCTTTTGCACTAAGTGTAGTGAGTAGATATCAATCGAACCCTGGTCTTCCACACTGGAAACCTGTGAAAGACATCCTCAAGTATTTGAGGAGGACCAATAAGTTGTTCTTGGTCTATGGGGGGTGGAGAACTGAAATTGAAAGGCTATACCGACTCTAGCTTCCAAAGCGATATCGGTGACTTGAAGTCAATCTCTGGATTCATATTCATGCTCAATGGTGCTACTGTCTCTTGGAAGAGTTCCAAGCAAGACAGTACAGTGGATTCCACCACTGAGGCCGAATATCTTGCTGCATCAGATGCAGCAAAGGAGGCTGTTTGGATAAAGAATTTCGTCCAAGAGTTGGACGTCATTCCTAATGGAGTTGATCATGTCCCGATGTTGTTTGACAACACGGGAGCTATAGCTCCAGCAAAGGAGCCAAAGTCTCATCAGAAGTCCAAACATTTATTGAGAAAGTACCACATCCTCCGAGAGATTGTGGAAAGAGGAGATGTCTCGATTGACAAAATCGGCTCTGCAGATAATGTTGCTGATCCGCTAACTAAGCCTTTACCTGGACCATTATTCGAGAAGTATCGCGAATTGATGGGTTTGAAGCATATATGTAGTTGGCTCTAGTGCAAGTGGGAGATTGTTAGAGTAGGTGCACGTCGAGCCAAGTGTTGGCCGAGTGTTCACAATGAAACTCTATGTATAAACAATCTTTATTTTAATAAAAATTGAAATTATTATTGGCACATCTTTATCTGAATATGAATAGACAAATAGTAGAAAGAATATGATATGCTCATATGATGAGTATCATGAAACTCATATTTGGAATACTGTATATTATAAACAGTTCCTAGTCGATTCAGCCGCCGCTAAGAAGGATATAGGCCGCTCGAGTTCGAGACTAGTATCTGCGATGTGAGTACCATGTTTCATTGGTAGGGGACATTGTGATGTCCGAGCATGCAGATAGGTGCTCCTAGTAGAGTGCACTGAACAACCCTCCATAAAGGACTTTCCAAATGGTTCTCATTATCGAGTGGAAACGTCCTAGTTTATTGTTGTACACCATTAGTCCTTATGACCCGGGACAACATTGAGACTCTATGTGCTAGCACTACACTTTGACTTGTTTACCGACTCTCAAGGGGTCATCAGGTGGCAAGGTTGGGTATTCTGTCGAAACATATAGGAGTCGATGCATTGTAGTCGGGGATTCACCGCTTACCTTCGGGTATGGATATCCTATGTGTATGTAGTATGAAATCTCTGATCAGAGTATGGTGGTAATTATGAAAGGGGTTTCATAGATTACACCATCGATGCAACTACAACATGACACATAGTATCGATTCATTGACAACTCTGGATAGACCAATGGTTGTCGAATCGGTCGGGATATATGAGTTGAAGGGAACGTACTGTACGCTAACTATAATTGAATGGTTCTTGCAGGCACTATCATTTGATACCTAGGGAATCATGTAAGCGATGCTGCTAGGCCTTTAACATGATTGGTTGGGTACTATCAGACTTGAGTTCTGACATTCTTGTTATCAAGGAGTTGATAAGTAAGAATGGAGCAATTGGGGTATGCTCATATAAGGACATGTTTAGTCCGAATCACATGGAGATGTGAACCCACGGCTAGTTGTATCAATGAACCATTGAGGGCCACACAAGTACTAGCTTTCTAGATCCCGTTGAGAAGTAAAAATAGTTCAATGTGTTGAACGGCTTATAAAGGAGTTTATAAGCTTGAGGAAAAATAGAAGTATGACTTCTATGAGAAAAATGTAACTTTTAATTTATGAATGTGTTCCTAAATTAAAAGTTGGCCAAATAAATAATGTATTTGAAAATTGTGATTTTCATAAACATTATTATGGACTAAATTAAATTAATTCAAGTGTTGAATTAATTAAACACTAGTGGGCCTAGTAGAGTCCAAATAATTAAATTAATTCAAGTGTTGAATTAATTAAATAACATTGGGCCTTGTAGAACCCAATTAGGAATAATTATTAAACTAGTGGACTTGAGTAAAATCAAGTAAACTTTAAATGGACTCAAATATGTTTGGGACATTTAAATAAAAGTCCATGGCTTTGTAAATGTTACAAGCCCACTTAAAAAGCATGCTCGGGAGGTGAAGAGTTGGGGATTACTTTTTATTAAAAAATTGCATGGCATGCAAAATGTTGTCTCTAGTTTTTCAACACCCAAGAAAAGTTTTCCCTTCCCTCCCACACACACTAGTTGGCCGAAATCTCAAAAGGATTTCACCTCATTTTTCTCTCCATTTTGTTCTTCAATTGTTGAGAAATTCATATACTTCTCAAAGAAAAATCCTCCTATTTTTCTAGTGCAAAATATGAGGGGATCTACCTAGTTGGTGCTGGGCATGATTTTGAAGGAAGGACAAGGAGAGCTTGTAGATTTTTCTTGCCTTGAAGAGCCAAGTTGTTTACAACTTGGTTGAAGCCATTACATCAATCCTTGTGATTGATAGGTATATCTTCTAAACACACTATGAATGTCATATTTTGTGTTTTGTATATGTTACATACTAGTACTAGAGGTGCTCGAAAATTTTATGTTAGAAAATATCATTTTCAAAAATTTTGTTGCTTCCGTTGCGAATTCGGGCACCTAAAATCGATTCCTTTCACTAATGACATCTAAACACACACAAAAACATAACCATATGTAGCAGCAAGCCATATGATCGGTCCAGCGAATACGACAATCAAAACTCGAAGAAAACGTAGAAGTTAATACATATTTCGTATCAAAACAAGTTTTAATAAAGTTTTAGCATAGATATAATTAAACCAACAAGTTTTCATTCATATTTTATATCAAAATGCAGTATATAACATGATTGATACATAAAAGAATGTTTTAGACATGTCTTTTCATTAAAACGCACGATATATCAAAAAATGAAAAAGGGGAAGAACGGAGACCAAACAGAGACGGTTTGCTGCGTTTAATGGCTTGAAAAGTGGCTACATTTACCAAGGAATGTTATGTGATAAACTCCCTAAGCTTGCTGATGAAATAAAATAAAAAACAAGCCTAGCCCTTACCTTGAAAAGTCGGCCGAGAATTTGAGAATTCAGTGTGTGTTTTGGTGTTTGTGTGTGTTTTGGTGTGTGTGTGTGTTCCGTGGGTTTGATATGGTATAGGGTAGGACTCCTTCTAGTATTTAAATAGGATAATGACTAGGTTTTTAGTTTAATTAAATTACAATTTAAAATTACTAATTAAGCCCTCACAGTTTAAATTACTGACTAAGCCATCCAACTTTTGAAATTAAGAGTCCTACAAATTTTAAACTCTTCCCATAATTAAATATTACCTAATTTAATTAATTAATTCGTAAAAGTAATAATTAAAATATTTTATTTCAAGTGGACATATTTAAATATCTTATTTTCAAATTTTGCTAATTGAAATTCTTAACACTCTTTTATTTCACTCGATAAATTTAATTTAACCCTTAAATACTAAAATTCATAATTCCTTTGAAATGCGTAGTTTTTCAGTTTAAATAAAAAATAAAAAATTAAATTTTTACACCTCAAATGTAAGGTCCAAAAATAAGATGACATAATCCAACTGCATGCAAATTTAAGGAGAAATGGAAAATAGCTAATTAAATAATTTAATTTCATTAATTAATTAGTTACATATGTTTATATGGTTAGGATGTAGTTTTCTACAGGATGATTGAAACTATATTTTTAAAGGTTATTCGAGATGCGATCGAGGAACGGAGACCGATGGCTGAAAAAGGGAAAATATTTTTATTAGATAATTATTTTTAATTATTTAAATTAAAGTTGATGCTATATGATATTTTTAATAATAAGGAGTTTTAAGGTTAATTTATATGTCGAGTCGTAATTTTTAACGGTATTCAACTTTTGACGAAAATATGAATTTTTCGAGAACTCTGCTAATATTTTCACGAACTTTCATAAACGAAATATTTTATTTCTTAGCAAATGGGTTTAATGAGCCTATTAAACCATGTTATTGGGCCTAGGCTTGCACATTTGATAATTACCAAATAAATAAGCCTAAACACTCCTCATTAACCCTCATATTCACGCCCCCTTTCCCTCAATTTTGCAATGAATCTCCCCTCCCCAAAATCACACACATCACACGTAATTTTTAAGGAGAAGCATCGGTTTTCAAAAGGGTTTTCAGCCTAGGAGTTCTACGTCGCCGTTCTTCGTATCGTCAAAACGTTTTCGTGCGCAAAGGCACGCCTTAAATTTTTTTCTATCCTCTATCACACCATAT
The DNA here is from genome assembly GCF_025594145.1 of Primulina tabacum. Lineage (NCBI taxonomy): Eukaryota > Viridiplantae > Streptophyta > Magnoliopsida > Lamiales > Gesneriaceae > Primulina > Primulina tabacum. Next base: position 8,287,001 of record NC_134556.1, on the reverse strand, counting down.
TATCGAACTAAAGCATGTTTTCATGAAAATATGTTTACCATGTATTTATATTTTGTTTTCGACATGCTTTGATCAAAGAACTTGTGTTTGGGTGATGTAAAACCTATGTATATGATGCATGAAGGGGTTGCAATCCTAGGACAATAAAAAAGGATTATATTCTAAGGGATTATGAGCATAGACGAGGCTGCACACGCTAGGATTGAAGCATGAGGGAAATTATTGCATGTTGGTGCCCAAGGGTTCGGTTAAGGGGAAAACCATTGCATGGCTCGGCCTGGACTTGACCAGGGCTGGGGCTGGACGTGGTTGGGTGTGAGGAGGAGTCCTAGTCACGCTAGGACTCAAGCACGACGGCTAGGAAAGAGACCTAGCGAGCTAAGACTCTTAACAAGCCAACCGAGAATAGCAGCCGGGTGCAGGTGGATCACAGCTTGGCCAGGGGTCCAGGATAGGTCTGACAGGGTCTAGTAAGGCTCCAGAGGGTGAGGGATTGGTGGTGGCTCGAGTGTAGGAGTCCTAGCCGAGTTCAAAGAGTCCTAGTTTTGTTAGCCACGGTCGCGCGACTCGTGTGCATCGTGCAGGGGGTTGCAGCGGGTTAGGTTGCATCCAATGGGTCTAGTAGGGTTCCTAGGTGGGCTAGTCAGGGGTTGGCTCAAGGTGGCTACGGTGTGGCTCGACTAAATGGTGAGATGGCTTGAGTGTTGTGTGTTAGGGTTCGAATATGGAGTTCAAAAGGATAAGGCTGGAACCGTGGGTCCATGGGGGTGGCTCATGGATCGCAAGGGTATTTTAGGCAATAAAAAGCCTATGATTAAAATTTGAGTATTTAGTATTAAAGCTTGAATTAATTCGTGATTAAAATGCTCAACGAATAATAATTATGAAAATAAATCAAAAGCCATGAATTTAAGCTAAATAAAAATTTAAAAATTTAATTTAAGCTTAAATAATTATTTTGGATGGTCTAGTGTCAACGAAAGTGAGAAAAATTCAAAATCAAGAAATTTTACGTCTAGGGGTAAAACAGTCATTTTACACCTAAAAATTAGTAAACGTCCTGACAATGCCCTGAATACTGTAAACAATGATAATATGCTTATTTAAATGTTTATGGAATTTTATGATGAAACGTTAATGCTAAAAGATATGTTTCATGCTTTGTTTAAAAGAAAAATGATTTATTCAAGCTTTAATTTTTATAAGTGATGAAAATACGAAAGTTGAAGAGGGGAAGTAATTATGACTAATACGATGATATGATGATTATGATGATATGTAAGGCCAAGGCTGAATTGACGGGTGAGAGTGTCGCTGATATCCCTGCCGCCTAGTACTGTGGTTGTACGTAGATGAATCCATCAACCTTCAGGTGATACGAAAGCCACAATTAATGATCTGAATTCAACAAAAAAAATGTATATGTATACGATGAAAAAGAAATGTACATGATGAAAGGAAAAATGTTTAAGTTTAAGCATGATCATGAAAAGTTATGTTATGTAAACGTATTTTCATTGTTGCATCTGATTGTATATGTACTACTTGCTATCATGGTTATGGTTTGCTTAGTCAATAGACTCACTAAGTGTGATTGATGCAAGTGAGCATAATATTGATGTGGTTGAGGGACTTGATGGTTGATGTTGCTGTAATGAAGGTGCACACAACCCGAGGATCAACGTTAGTTTTCCGCAACATTAGATTAGGTTTATGATCTAAGTTTACGTTAAAATTTTTATGACTTTTATGATGCTTTTGAGTGGTTTTTGAGATGTTATTAGAGTTAAGTTTATTTTTGAAATATTTTTAGTTTAGGTTGTTGACGATTTACGATTTTACGTTTTGAATTGAGTTCTTTTGAATTTTCAAATATATTTGGTTGTTATATTTTAAAAACGATGCAAAGTTATTTTAAAATATTTATATGTATGGAGGTATTTTCGGCCAAAGCACATATAAAAAAAAATTTCTAGTATATTTTAAAGAAAAACGAGTAGTGGACGTTTCAGTTGGTATCAAAGCATTGTTGCTGCAAAGGGTTGTGCCACCGTCAGTGCTGGAAAGCTCAGTCGTCAAGCCTCAATCTGTAATTTTAATTGCTTTGTATGATTTTTATGATGATACCTGCATGATTGCATTAATTATACGTTTACGTTACATGTTTAATAGCTTTTTGAGATTACATGTTTTATATGCTTAAAGTTGCTCGAAAAGGTATTAGTATATGCTGCATGATTAGAAAACTTATATTTAAATGCATATTGGTTACATTTAGAAATTTGAAAAACGTTCAGATATAATGCTTCCTAGACGCGCACCTAGTACTGATAGGCAAGCTGAGAATGTTGAGGATCGTCATGTGAATGCACCCCCACCTCCTAATAAGGATGCTGCTATTCGTGCACTAGGGGGCATGGCACTGTTTCTTTGAGCAGCAGTTTCAGCACGCTCCAAGGCCACAGCATGATATATATGATCAGTTCCGGAGGCTAGGCCCGAAGGAATTTTCTGGCACCACTGACCTATTTGCTGCTGAGGGTTGGATTAGATCACTTGAGGTGCACTTTCGCTATCTGAATATGGGAGATGCTGACCGCATGAGGTGTGCTACTCATATGTTTATATATAATGCTTCCCTTTGGTGGGAAAGAGCGGAGCATGAGATTGACTTGGCTACACTTACTTGGGTTCGCTTCAAGGAAATACTCAATGAAAAATAATTCACTGCTGACATCCGAGGACGCTTGAAGAGAGAGTTCATGAGTCTCCGCCAGGGGGACACGACTGTGGCCGAGTTTGTGAGTAAGTTTGATAGGGGTTGTCACTTTGTGCCCCTCATTGCTAGGGATGCTGCTGAGAAACTTAGGCACTTTCTAGATGGTCTACAACCTACTATACATCGTGATGTGATGATGATGCGACCGATGGATTATTTAGCCGCCACTGCCTATGCATTCCAAGCCGAGCAAGCCTTTAAAGATATTGATTTTGATATGCAGCGCAAAAGGCAGCAACACCAGCAAAATTCTCAGCCAAATAAGAAACCATATATGGGACCTCCTAGACCTCAAGGGCAGCAAAAGCCCCAAGGGCAAGTGAAGAAGCCAGGACCACCAAAGCCACCACAACCTGGAGCACCAAAACTTGCTGAGAGACCACTATGCAATGAGTGAAATCGCTTATATTTTGGCAAGTGCATGTGGGGGACATACAAGTGCTTCATATGCAAGAAGGAAGGGCATAAAGTTGCTGATTGCCCGAAGAAGAAAGCACCAACAATGGAAAGAGCTTATGTTATGTATGTTGAAGAAGCTGAGGATGAGCCAGACACGACCCTAATCACCAGTAACCTGGTTATTCAACATTTTTATATTGCCTTTATTGCATGAAATGTTAAATTGGTTATTAAAATTGATTTAAGATTATGAATAACCTAGTAGAAATTAGGTTGCATGCTCTATCTTAGTTAAAATTATGAGATGACAATGGAAACCATAGAAAGTGTAATTGAATTATGAGCCTTAATTGTGTAAGTGAGGTATTTAATTCCAAATAAAAGTTATAAGGTCAAAAATTGAGAAAAATCAAAACTTTGGGCATGAATGATTATTTTTAGAACTATGAGGGACTAAACTGCAATAAATTGAAATTTAGGGACTAAATTGTTATTTTCGAAACATTTGGGGATAAAATGCAAATTTACAAAAAATTTAAGGACCAAAATGGCAATTTCCGAAATCTAAGGGGCCAAAATCGCAATTTTAGAAAATCTTGGGGACTAAAATGCAAATTTTGAAAGAATTGAAGGGTTAAAATACAATTATTTGAAAATATAAGTGGGGAAAATTGTGAATTTTCCTCTGAATAATAGGGTCCAGTCACTAAATTTTTAAAAATTTTGGGAAAAATAATGATAGAAATCCCTTAAAGCTTCAACATGAATAGATTTAAAAGCGTTTTTGTCGCATGAAGGATATTCATTCTAGGTGTAGCTACCCATGCATTGTTGGCTTCGGGAGCTACACACTCTTTCATATCCGAGACCTTCGTAAAGCGACTGAATATTATACCTGAGGATATGTGATTGGGTTTCAAAGTTTTTATTCCTTCCGTTGATCAAATGGTCACTACAAGCATTGTGAAGAATCTAGAGCTTCGTTTGCAAAAGATGTGGTTCGGACAGATCTCATCGTACTCCCTATGCCTGAATTCGAATTTATACTTGACATGGATTGGTTATCAGTGAATGATGTTTGGATAGATTTTCGGCAGAGGTAGTGTCTATTCGACCGCCTAGTGGGAAATCTTTTGTTTTTGAGGCGGCGAGGAACAAGCAAATACCGCACATTATCTGTTCTATGTGTGCGAGGAAATTTATGAGACGAGGATGCCAAACTTTTCTAGCATATGACACTACAACACATGCCTCTATCAGTCAGAAGCTAGAGGAGGTTGAGATAGTTAGAGACTTTTCTATTGTCTTTCCCGATGACGTTTTTGGCATTCCACCTGATCGTGAGGTGGAATTTTCTTTTGAGTTGATGCCGGACAATGTACCCATTTCTAAAGTTCCCTATCCTCTAGCACCTACCGAAATGAAAGAGTTAAAAGATAAAATTCAAGATTTGCAGGACAAGGGTTTTATTCGCCCTAGTTGTTCTGCGTGGGACGCACCAGTATTGTTTGTGAAGAAGAAGGATAGTAGTATGCGAATAGAGTCACCATCAAGGATAAGTATCCCTTACCGAGAATTGAAGACTTATTTGATCAATTGCATGGAGCATCGATATTATCGAATATAGATCTTCGTTCGGGATACCATCAGTTTAAGTGCAAGATTTTCACTGACCATAGAAGTTTGAAATACTTCTTCACACAAAAAGAGTTGAATATGAGGCAATGAAGATGGCTAGAGTTGGTAAAAGACTATGACTGTGAAATTAGCTATCATCCGGGAAAAGTTAATATAGTAGCGGATGCATTGAGTCGAAAAACAATAGTTATTACGCAATTATCACTTCAGAGACCTCTGCAATCCGAGATTCAGCAATTTGAGCTTACAATATATGCTAGGGGCGAGGCTCCTAATCTTGCCACTATGACAGTACAATCGACTTTGAGAGATAGAATTTGCGAGGGACATTCTTCTGCTGAGCAATTGCAAAAGTGGAGAGTGAGAGATGAAGCCAAGGGCCGGAAGCTGTATTCTGAGGTGGATGGTATAGTCCGATATCGAGATCTACTTTGGGTTCCTAGTGGCGATTCATTGAGGGAAGTCATTATGAAGGAAGCCCATGGCACGTCATATTCCATTCATCCTCGAAGCACGAAAATGTACAAAGATCTTCAATTATTGTATTAGTGGCCGAGCATGAAGCGAGACATCATGCATTTTGTACCCGATTGTTTGACATGTCAGCAAGTTAAAGCCGAGCATCAGAGGCCAGTGGGAAAACTTAAGCCACTTCCTATTCGGAGTGGAAATGAGAAAATATCACTATGGATTTTTTTGTGGGATTACCAAGGACTATCAAGGGGTTTAATGTTATATGGGTGATAGTGGATCGTCTTACGAAGTCAGCGCATTTTCCACCTATTAAGATGACATTCACCATGACACAGTATGCCGAGTTGAATATTCGAGAGATAGTTCGTCTGCATGGTATTCCCGTATCTATTGTTTCTGACAGAGATCCGAGATTTACCTCATATTTCTGGAAGAGTCTGCATGTAGTGATGAGAACTAAATTATTATTTAGTACAACATTCCATCCTCAAATCGATGGTCAGTCAGAAAGAGTGATTCAAATTTTGAAGGATCTACTTCGAGCTTGTGTCATTAATTTTCAAGGAAGTTGGGAACCGAAGTTGACACTGGTAGAGTTTACCTATAATAATAGCTATCAATTGTCAATAAGAATGGCTCCTTATGAGGCACTTTATGGTAGTAAGTGTAGATCACCCATACATTGGGACGAGGTTGGTGAAAGATGATAATTTGGTCCGGACTTGATCAAGCAAACAGCCGAGCTAGTCTGACAGAAAAGCTATGCCAACAAGCGACAAAGAGAGCTAGAGTTTGCAGTAGACGACCACGTTTTTGTGAAAATAGCTTATGAAGGGTGTTATGAGATTTGGCAAGAAAGGCAAACTTATTCTAAGATTCATAGGGTCATTTGAGATTTTGGAGAGGATTGGAACACTAGTCCTATAGAGTGGCATTGCCACCGATGCTATCCAGAGTACACAATGTGTTCCATATCTCGATATTGCGAAAGTACATGTCAAACCCTTCACATGTACTAAATCATGAACCTCTGCAATTGACTCCAAACATGACTTATGAGGAAAGACCCATACAAATCTTGGGTAGGTAAGAAAGAAAACTCCGAAACAAAGTTACGCCAATGATCAAGGTCAAGTGGCTAAATCACTCGGAGGAAACAGCTACTTGGGAAACCGAGAGAGACATGAGGAGTCGCTACCCGGAATTATTCGGTAAGTTCTAATTTCGAGGACGAAATTTTATTTAAGGGAGGGAGGAATTGTAAGGTCCAAGAATAAGATTAAGTAATCCAACTGCATGCAAATTTAAGAAGAAATGGAAAATAGCTAATTAAATGATTTTAATTGCATAAATTAATTTTTTTTATATGTTTATATGGTTAGGATGTATTTTTTTACTTGGATGCATGAAACTATACTTTTAAAGGTTATTCGAGATGCGATCGAGGAACAGAGCCTGAGAGCTGAAAAGGAAAAATATTTTTATTAAATAATTTTTTATTATTTAAATTAAGGTTGATTCTATATGACATTTTTAAGAATAAGGAGTTTTAAAGTAAATTTATATGCCGAGTCGCAATTTTTAACTATATTCGACTTTTGACTAAAATATGAATTTTTCTAAAACTCGAATAGTATTTTCAAGAACTTTCTTAAACGAAATATTTTAATTATTAGCAAATGTGCTTAATGGGCCTATTAAACCATGTTATTGGGCCTAGGCTTGTACACCCCCCCTTTCCCTCAATTTTGCAAGGACTCTCCCATCCCCCAAAGCACACACATCACATGTAATTTTGAAGGAGAAGCATCGGTTTTCAAAAGGGTTTTTCAGCCTAGGAGTTCTACGTCACCGTTCTTCGCATCGTCAATTCGTTTTCGTGCGTAATTATGCCTTAACTTTCTTTTTCTCATCTATCACACCATATTATTGAATTGAAGCATGTTTGCATGAAAATATGTTTACCATGTATTTATTTTTCATTTTTGACATGCTTTGATCAAAGAACTTGTATTTGGGTGATGTAAAACCTATGTATATGATACATGATGGGGATACCATCCTACGACAATAAAAAGGGATGAAATTCTAAGGGATTAAAAGCTTAGACGAGGCTGTGCATGCTAGGATTGTAGCATGAACGAAATTATTGCATGTTGGTGCCCAAGGGTTCGGTTAAAGGGGAAACCATCGCATGGCTCTGCCAGGACAATGACCATGGCTGGGGCTAGACGTGGTTGCATATGAGGAGGAGTCCTAGCCACGCTAGAACTCAAGCACGGCAGCTAGGAAAGAGACCAAGCGAGCTAGGACTCTTCCCAAGCCAACCGAGAATAGCAGTCGGGTGCAGGGGGATCGCGGCTTGGCCAGGGGTCCAGGCTAGGTCTGACAGGGTTATTAAGGGTCCAGAGGTTGAGGGCTCGGTGGTAGCTTGAGGGTAAGAGTCCTAGCTGAGTTCAAAGAGTCCTAGTTTTGTTAGCCACAGTCGCGTGGCTTGTGTTCATCGTCCAGGGGGCTGCAATGGGTTAGGTTGGGTCCAATGGGTCCAGTAGGGTTCCTAGGTGGGCTAGTCATGGGTTGGCTCAAGGTGGCTCGGGTGTGGCTCGACTAAATGGTGAGATGGCTCGAGTGTTGCGTGTTAGGGTTTGAATATGGGGTTCAAAAGGTTAGGGCTGGAACCGTGGGTCCACGGGGGTTGCTCATGGCTCACAAGGGTATTTTAAGTAATAAAAAGTCTATGATTAAAATTTGGAAATTTAATATTAAAGTTTGAATTAATTCGGGATTAAAACACTCTACGATTTAATAATTATGAAATTAAATTGAAAACCATGAATTAAAGATTAATAAAAATATAAGAAATTTAATTTAAGTTTAAATAATTATTTGGAATAGTCTAGTGTCAACTAAATTGAGAAATTTTACGTTTAAGGGTAAAACGCTCATTTTACACCTAAAAATTAGTAAAGGTCCTGGCAGTGCCCTGAATACTGTAAAAAATGATAATATGCTTATATTAAATGTTTATGGAATTTTATGATGAAACATTTAATGCTAAAAGATTTGTTGCATACTTGGTTTAAAAGAAAAATGATTTATGCATGCTTTAATTTTTATAAGTGATGAAATTACGAAAATTTGAAGTAGGGGAAGTAATTGTGACTAATACGATGATACAAATATTATGATGATTTGATGATATGTAAGGCCAATGCCCAGTTGACGAGTGAGAGTGTCGCTGATGTCCCCGCCGTCCAGTACTGTGGTTACACCTAGATGGATCTATTGACCTTCAGCTGATACGAAAGTCACAATTAACGATCTGAATTCAATTAAAGGAAAATGTATGCATATATGATGAAAAGGAAATGTATATGATGAAAGGAAAAATTTTTAATTTTAGGCATGTTCATGAAAATTTATGTTATGTAAAAGTATTTTCACTGTTGCGTGTGATTGTATATGTACTACTTGCTATCATGATTATATTTTATTGAGTCAATAGACTCACTAGGTGTATCGATGCAGGTGAGCATGATAATAATGTCGTTGAGGACTTGATGGTTGATCTTGCTGGACTGAAGGTGCACACAACCTGAGGACCAGCGCTAGTTTTCTGCAAATTATAATAGGTTTATGATTTAAGTTTATGTTAAAGATTTTTACGACTTTTATGATGCTTTGAGTGTTTTTTGAGTGGATGTTAGAGTTAAATTTATTTTTGAAATATTTTTAGTTTAGGTTGTTGACGATTTACGATTTTTCGTTTTGAATTGAGTTATTTTGAATTTTCAAATATAGTTGATTGATATATTTTTAAAAATGGTGCAAAGTTATCTTAAAAATATATATAAGTATTGAGGTATTTCGGCCGAAGCATGTATAAAAAAAATGTCTAGTATAATTTAAAGAAAAACGAATAATGGATGTTTCATCAAATGTCTCTGGTCTCCTTTCCCGGTTCAGGCATTCCATATTCGTCTGAAAATTAAAACTTGATAAACATCTTAAATGGCATAATAGAATAAATAAATAAATATATATACATGATTTAAAATAATTTAACATATAGCATGCATTACTTACGTTATTAATTAAATAAATTAAATTATTTAAATCATGCATGAGGTTTACTTGTACTGGTTTTTGGGCACTACATTATCTTTACAAATACATGGTCTCCCACAGCAAATTCGAGGTCCCTCCTTTTTTTGTCAGAGTAACTCTTTTGACGACTCTGTGCAGTCTTCCTCCTGTCCCAGATTTTGACTACTATGTCTGCAGTCTGCTGAACAATCTCTGGACCAAATTCTGATCTCTCGCCAACCTCGTCCGAATAAATAAGCGATCTACACTTTCTTCCATATAATGCACCATAAGGAGCCATACCTATTGACAACTGAAAAATGTTATTATAGGTAAACTCTACTAGAGGTAGCTTCGATTCCCAACTCCCATGGAAATCGATCACACATGCATGCAGTAAATCCTCTAAAATCTTTATCACCCTCTCAGACTGGCTGTCTTTCTGAGGATGGAAAGTTGTACTGAATATAAACTCTGTCCCCATTCCGGAATGCAAACTCTTCCAAAAGGACGATGTGAATATCGGGTCTCTGTCAGACATGATCGAAACTGGTATCCCATGCAATCTGACATCTCCCGAATGCAAAGTTCCGCGTATTGCGTCATAGAGAAGGTCGCCTTTATCGGCAAGAAGTGTGCCGACTTGGTTAGACGATCAAAGATTACCCAAATGGCGTTAAAGCCTCTTACTGACCTCGGTAATCCAACTACGAAATGAATAGTAATATTCTCTCATTTTCACTCAGGAATAGGAAGCGGTTTGAGCATCCTTTCTTGCCTCTGATGCTCTGCTTTCACCTGATTGCAAGTTAGACATTCTTATACAAAATGTCAAATGTTGAATGTCTCGCTTCCTTCCTGGCCACCAATAAAGCATCTGCAAGTCCCTATACATCTTAGTACTCCCTGTATAAATGTAATACGGTGATGTATGCGCCTCTGACAAGATATCTCCTCTAATCGAATCAACACTAGGCACCCACATTCTCCCTCTGTACCTTACAATTTCATTGACCACTATATATAGCTTACTGCCTTTAGATTCATCTCTCAGTCTCCGTTTATGCATCTGCTCATCGGAAGACTATCCACTATGGATACGGTCTATCAAGGAAGACTATATTGTCATGGTGGATAACCTAGGAGCTCTGCCCCTAGAATAAATCTCAAGATCAAACCTCTAAATATCTAACTGTAGAGGTCTATGTATTGACAGTTGTGTTGCGACTGCTACTTTTCTAGTCAAGACATCTACAACAATGTTAGCTTTCTCGGATGATAGCTAATGTCACAATCGTAGTTCTTCACCAACTCTAACCACTGTCTCTGTCAATGTTTAACTCTTTCTACGTGAAAAGTATTTGAGAGTCTTGTGATCGGTAAATATCTTGCATTTGTCATCATACAAGTAGTGTCTCCATAATTTCAAGGCATATACAATGGCGGCTAACTCAAGATCATGGGTCGGATAGTTCTTTTCATACACCTTCAACTGTCTAGAGGCATATGAAATTAGTCGATCATGTTGCATTAGAACGGCACCTAAACATAGCTTGTATGCTTAGGCATGTAACACAAAGTTACTATGCCCTTGTGGCATGGCTAAAACTAGCGCTGTTATAAGAGCTTGCTTCAAAATATAGAAACTCTTCTGGAATACAATGCTCCACACAAATTTAGCATTCTTCTTCGTCAACGAGGTAAGTGGCACTGCAATAGAAGAGAATCTATGAATGAACTTTCTTTACTAACCCGCCAAGCCTAGGAAAATGTGAATCTCTTATGCGTTCTTGAGTACAATCCATTCCTTCACAGATTCTACTTTGGACGGATCAACCTCAATACCACTGCTAGAGATAACGTTGCCCAAGAATGCTACTTCTAACCAAAACTTACACTTGCTGAATTTTGCATACAACTTTCGGCTCTACATTACCTAAAACGATGTACATAAATGATGACAATGCTCCTCCTGGTTCTTCGAATAGATGAGGATGTCATCTATGAATACAATGACAAATTGTTCCAAGGCCAAAATACACGATTCATTAGATCCATGAAGATCGCTGGATCAATTGTCAACCCGAACGGCATTACTAAAAACTCGTAATGCCCGTAGCGAGTTCGGAAATATGTCTTATGCACATCGACGTCTTTCACCTTCAGCTGATGATACCCAGGGCGGAGATCTATTTTGGAGAACACAATCGCTCCCTGTAACTGATCGAATAACTTCTCGATCCTCGGTAATGGGTACTTGTTCTTTACCGTAACTCTATTCAATTCACAGTAATCAATGCAAAGTTTCATGCTTCTATCATACTTCTTCACGAAAAGCACTGATACGCCCCAAGGTGAGCAACTAGGGCGTATGAGTCCCTTATCTAGTAGCTCCTGTATCTGCTTTGAGCTCTGTAATTTCTGCAATTTCTAACTGATACGGTGCCTTAGAGATTGGCATGGTACCTGGCATATGGTCAATATAAAACTCCATATCACGCTTGGGTGGAATACCCGCAACGTTTTCAGGAAACATGTCAGGAAAGTCTCTGAAAACTGGGATATCTGATATTGACTGACTGGTTGTAACAGGAGCTGAAATAATGGTAGCTAAGAATGTGTGACTTCCCTTACACACAAGCTTCCTTGCTCGAACGCGTGATATCATTCCAGTCAGATGTCTACATCCATTTGGCTAGAAGACAATTTCTTCATACTAGTGGTCTAACCAATATCGACCTTCACTGATAATCGATTAATACCTCATTCTTCGACAACCAATCCATTCCCAAAATAATGTCAAACTATGGAATCGGCAATATAATAAGATCGTCATGGACTGAGTGGCCTTGTAGCTCGAGATCCACGTTTCTGACCACACGAGAGGCTGAAAATTCTTCCCCATATGGGACTGTCACAGAATAATTTATTTCGGGTCTGGTGGGCTTGACGCCCAAATAATTCACAAAACTGTCTGATATAAATGAATGAGTGGTTCCAGAAGCTAAAAGAGCATTCATGGCTGCTATCGCTATAAAGATCCTTCCTGAGATAACATTTAACATAACACTAAACTCAACAATTCTCAAAAGGACTAGACTTACTTACATGTACAGACTGAATCCACTATCCATAATTTTTTTTTAAAATTCAAAATCAGCATGCAAACATCCCAAAATTTCGAACCATGCATCCCAAATTCCAATAAACTATAATGTGATGAATTAATTATAATACTTGTAAGGAGAGGATTTTCTAGGTTTGCCTCCTTGGCATGCATAGCAAAGACCCGCCCTTGAGTCGGTTGCTTTCATTGTGGGCAATCTTTAAGCATATGTTTAGGAGATCTACACTTAAAGCATTTGTCTGTCCCCAATAAGCAAGCTCCTTCATGCTGGCGATGGCACTTCGGGCACTCATGATAGTCATTACGCTTCTGAGTAGCCTTTTTTTGGGGTGATGTCCCTTGACTTTGAAAAGTCCCTGAAATGGCTTCTTATTCTGCTTTTGAGGCTGATGTCGAGGCGCGTGATAAGGTCTCTTGCCATGACTATCATTCTTAATGTCCATCTGATCCTGCTCCACCGCTAAGGTTCTAGTCACAACAACAGAGAAAGTCGTAGGACTAGCCACACGAACATCACGGCAAAGATCGGCCACAAACCATCTAGAAAATGTCTCAACTTCTCTCCTGAATTATTAGTAATCATGGGAACAAAATGACACCCTTGCGCAAATTTCTCACAAAATCCACCACAGTGCGGTCTCCCTACCTCAGCGTTTAGTCAGTCGAGAATGGAAATCATCTGTGAAGTACTTCGAGTAGAACATTTCCTTGAAGCCCTCCCAAGTAAGGGTCTCAAGGTTCACTGTCACTGAGACTCCTTACCACTACAGTCTCGCATCATCTTTCAGCAAGTAGGTGGAACATCTGACTCTATCGACATACTAAAATTCCATAAAGTTAAAGATCACCACTATGGACTTAATCCATCCCTCTGCCACTATAGGATTGGTCGTCCCAAAAAAGCCCTTGGGGCCCATCTTGCGAAAACGCTCATAAACTTATTCAGACCTCATCCTCCTTCTCCGTTCGGCATTGGTCCCAGCAAACTGAACAAAGAACTAGGTCAAGTCAACAAGCTTCTGTGCCTGAAGATCTGGTGGTGGACGTGGAGAGGAAGCCCTCTCCTCCTCACTAGCCGCACGATCAACTACACGTTTGGGAGGCATATTGTTCTATAATCCAACTCACGCGTAACCAACATGCATAACAATAATATTCATATAACATACTAAATGTGATTCAAAACTTAGACACGCAATTAAAAAAACTCGCACTTTAATACTTATTAAATTTTAAACCATACTTACAGGCTTAAGGCATGGTTTCTTGAGCTTCTCGCAACCGATAGTAGGCACAACCCTTTATCAAGTTCTTGCTCTGATACCAACTGTAATAACCCGTACTACTTTACTGCTTAAAGTATGCGAAAAATAAAATTTTCTATTTATTTAAATTTATAATTCTTAACTTTAAAACTTAATAATTACCTAATTAATATTTTCAAAAATTACAATAAATAAACTAAAAAAATTCGAAAACTACGGATTTAAAAAATCAAATACTGATTATTTTAAGGCATAAAAATTGTTTGTGTCAAACATCAATAAAATATTTCAAAGCGAACCTAAAAATAATTTGTTTACCAACTATAAGTAAATAAAATAAATCAGAGCTCAAAGAAATTTTAACATGCATAAAGACTCATAAACTGCAAGGCCATTGGCCGTGCACTGCCTATTATTCGAGCTCGCTCACTGATCATCGCCTCCAGCCTCCTCAACAATATCACCTGCATCAATTAAGTCTAGTGAGTCTAAAGACTAAACATGCATAAACTGTGAGTAGCAAATAATACATAATAAAGAAAATCATGAAAATTAAACATAATTGATACGTAAAATAACTTAGGCATAAATAAATATGAAATGACTTCCCTGCATAAATAATACCATAAAACGTGCTTCGTACTTGACATTACATAAATTTAATCATTTTACGTTGAGTTCTGCTCATTAAAATTTGGCACCATAACATAGTTCGTTTGATCAAACAAACACCACAACACTTGGCCAGCAAGGATCACCATAGTCCTTGGACTGGATATCCACTACCAATCATAAGATAAGCTGGAAAGATCCTCAAACACATTTTCTGGCTTCCAGACCCGTACATGCATAATTTTGTCACAAGACAACTTACATACCTAAAAAATAATATTTTTGCACGTTATATTTATTTAAGAACATCGTGGACCTCATTGGATCGACGCCTTAGACCGGCTGCTACCACTTATAACTTACAACTCAAAACAGCCCATAAGTTTGCATCATACTCGTACGACTCCCAAATTAAATAAAACGACTTACGACTTACCTCACGACTCAGGACTCGTCTCAAATTTGACCAGCAACCTAACTCGCTGTCCATACCCCTATAATCATCTCTGGAATAGCCCCAAGCCATCCAAAACAAGACAAGAAACTCTAGGCCATTCTAGACTCTATTCGGCCCCTTTTTGACACGTTCGGGTTACATACGGCTCCAAACATACCACAGCTCGAACCAGCCCTTAACCAAGTCCTATACCATGACCTTAGACCCTAACCAAGCAACTGATACAGCCCTTACAAACTCATGTCACACGTTTACATCGTATAGCAAGCCAGCCATGGCAGCGCCTTTCGCGCCTTCATGCGCGCGTGCTGTCCCTTCTTGCCTCCAACGACTTTATTACCTGAATTGATCATAAACGACCAAGACCAGACCCACCTTTACACCCTAAGACAAATTCCAGACCCTAGCCACAAGCCCTAACCTAGCCCAAACCTGCTCCAATTGACCGAACCTATAAAACAGCCCCCACGAGCGGCGATGCGGCAGCTTGTTCTCCGCCTATTCTTTATGCAACCAGACCAATTCCGACCTTTCGACGATTGATAAATAATATCTAAACACATCTAATAATACCCATACACAGCAGAAATAGCTCGGACGATCCACACAAAGCATATGCATCAAAAACTCGTGAAAACTTGAAAGATCATGCGCAGAGAAATTTCAGCATGCAAATACATGTTTTTCATACATATTCATCATCAAGTAATAATATATAACAAGATTGTTGCGCCAAGAACGGTTTAGAACATGCCTTGGTATATAAATGCTCGAATAAATAAATACCGAAGTGAGGGAACGTGGAGGATGAACGGAGAATGATTGCTAAACGTTGTTTTTTTACAAAACTTGCGAGAAATCACCAAAAATGTAGGTAGAAGTGGAGAAAGGGTAGTGGCAGCTTGGGAGACAAGAACCCTAGGTTTTCTTGTGTGTGTCTGCATGCATTTTATCTTTTTCTTAAATTCTAACTAAACAATTTAATTAAGACATAAAATAATTAATAAAATATTAAACATCATGCCCAAGAGTTAAATATCCTAATTTTGAAAATTTTCTAATAAGATGTTTAAAATCTTTAAATATACCTAAAAATTTAAATTTGTTTAAAAGGCTGAAATTCATAAATCATGGTTAGAATAGTTTTTAACGAGAGATGCAAATTAATAATGATATTGCTAAACCATTCATCAAACTCATTTAAAGTTTCGTCGGTCTTAATTTTGCATTATCGAACTTCTGTATGGCAACTGTTAGCTTATTCTCATTAATCTGGTCATTATTCTCATAGAGTTGAGTCAGTTTCTCCTAAATTTCTTTAGTTGTGGAACAAGTTTTGATTTTGCTAAACATATTTTTATCTAAAGTTTTGTAAAGGATATCATTGGCCATGTTTTCGAGGTTGGCCTTCTTCTTGTGCTCAACCATCCACTCGGACCGGTGCTTCTCCACCATCTCTGGAGCACCATCAGATAATCTTTTAAAATCTTCATTTGTTAGGATATTTCATGTTCGCAATCTTGATTTTGATGTTAACAAAACTTGTTTGTCTGTTTCTAATGAGTTTACCTAAGTGCGCTGAAACTGAAACTGATCAGGCTTCGAACTGATCAGTTACCAAGCTTAAACTGAAGCTATCGAGACGCAAACTGAAAGTGCCAACTGATTGATCGAACTGAACCAGTACAACTGAAGTATCAAGAGCAGTTCAACTGATTGTCTAGTTGATAGGTGGTTCAGCAGAAGACTTCAGAAGCCCGGCCAGCTGATGAAGTGTTCAACTTATGAAGAGCCCAACTGACCAGTTCAACTGAATCAGTGAAATCAGTTCAGCTGACGAGTCAACTGATTTCACCAATCCAACTGAAGACCAGTTCAACTGATCAGTCCAGAGCATCAGTTAGAAACCAATCAGTTGCAGATACGACAAGCTTAATCCAGCTGTGCACGAAGGTACAAAAGCTATTGTACTATCAAGGTACAATAAGAGACGTCGCAACAGCGCTTAAAGCCAAATGTTCCAGATACCTATTTGGGGGAACAAATTCAAATTGCAACGGATTCTTCACCGAGTCTCACTGTACGTTCAGCCAAACGCCTATAAATAGAAGCCGAAGCTCAGTGAAAACGATGATGAGAGTTGACAAGTAAAAAGAAAAAATACAAGAGGGCACACATAGCTTACAAAAAACAATCAGCCCAGAGGGAACACTTCAACGTGTTATCAGCTTAAATTAGAAGCACTTTTTCCCTCAGTGTGTGAGAACACTTTCGGGTAATTTTCAGAGATCAGTTCTCACACACACACACACACTCCACCACTCAAATACAGTCTTGCACAAAGACAATAAACTTGTGTATGTAGTCTTTCTCACATAGACGTTAAAGAAGTATTGGCTGGAAGGTGCTGCCTTCAGTCTAGACTAGGAGTTCAGTTAGGCAGTGGGTAAGTCCTAAGCTGGGTGGGTTATTACACTTGTTGTAATTAATCAAAGTCTTCTAGTGTATCCTACTCGAGGAGGTAGAAGGGGTGACGTAGGAGGAGTCGAAGTCTCCAAACATCCATAAACATATCTTGTGTACTCTAATTGTTAACCCCTAGCTTGAAACTGACTTGATCAGTTCGAGTATCTATCAGTTCAGTTCTCACCATAACTGAACTGATACATGCGAGAACTGATCTCCCTTATCTTCAGTTATTCAGTTACACAAAACTTAAAATATATCATTGTTTTTTAACGAAGGATTACTTTGAGTGTTTTCCACTTGGTTTGTAACCAAACTCGATTTAATTCATCGGTGTATACATTCTTAGAACACGAGCTACTGCAGCTCTTGGAGAATATCGTGTTTGAAGTACCTCAAGGTGCCCAGCACGTGGTCCAACATCATTGGATCATTTATGATGACATACCACATGTCATCATCTTGGATTGCTAAATGTGCCTGTATTTGGATTTTTCAATCATCGTAAACTTTTAAAACAGATCTTTTAAAACAGATGAATTTTGTTAAATGATGTCATTTGATAGTGTAGTTATCAGAGTTCAAGAAAACCCGCTTTGATACCACTTATTATGATCGATTTAGAGTTTAAAGAGGGGGTGGATAAACTCTTTACATATTCTTTAAACTGTTCTTAACATTTTTAAGCTGTAAAGAACTATTCTTGAACAACTAGATTTAGTGAACCACTTAAAATAGAGTAAGTTCATAAACGGTTTGGTTTGACTAATGATAAATAAACAATCGACATTTTAACAAGAAACGATCGGAAAACTATAAAGTGAAGAAATGTAAAGTGCGAAAGTAAATGACATAAGGTTTTTATGGATGTTTGGAGATAAAACTCATACATTACCCATTTTTCCACTAAAATACTTTGTCTTTACATCGTCTTGTTATAGCCCGCTTCAGTTAAGACTTATTAAATTGCCTAAATTGAAACTCTTAGTGACCACTTTACAAGGTCTTGATGTTTAAAAACCTTTGGTTCACCAGACAACACAATAAATAACAATGATCCAACGACCAGCTTTGTAAGGGCTTGAATTGGTTGAGATAGCACAATTTGATCCTTGAAGATGAGAATAAATATTGTAAGCTTGTTCTTTGATTGAGCAGTCTGCAATGTAAACTGTTAAGCGTGCCCAAACTATCTGAAAATATACAGACAGTAGAATTATTTAATTAGCGGCTGGAAGACTTGATTTTAGAGTTTTCGGTATTCTACACTTTGAATGTTGTGCATATTTATAGTTGAATAGCTCTAATGGTCGGATTTGCTATTCAATGATCATGTGTATTGTTTCCCAACAACATGGACAAGTCCTTTTCAATTTTCGTATATATTATTAAATGCTCTTTAATATTATTTTTGTTTTTGCGACTTTAAGTCCATGCTAATTGAAAAGGTGACAGACTGTAGACCAAATATGTAACTTCCTGCCAATTCGGGGGTTGGTATGATAGTGTGTGATCTTTCCATTTGCAACATTCGTCTAAACAACTTGTTTTGCAATATCCTCCTACAAATGCTCAAACTATTTTTTTGTAATGCGGTTGGAATGAGACGGTTTGAATATTTGTAGTACATTGAATTTTCGAATCGATCACTTTTGTTAAATGATATTGCAACTGGATTTCAATAAATACAGTGATTTGAATTCTTGATGTAATGACTTAACTCCTGAATTGATTCAACGGTCTGAAAAAACCGTTTTACATAAAAGAGAGTGATTGGATCCTGAAACAGTTTGATGCTATTTATTTTATGAATTACAGAAACTTAACGATAATAAAAATATTATAACAACTAGTGCACCGAAGCATGCATTATGTTTACACAATATTTTTTTTAATTCATTTGGTTATAACATATAAATTTTGTTAAATGATGTCATTTGATAGTGTAGTTATCAAAGTTCAAGAAACCCGCTCTGTTACCACTTATTAAGATCAATTTAGAGTTTAAAGAGGGGGTAAATAAACTCTTTACAAATTTTTTAAACTATTCTTAACATTTTTAAGCTGTTAAGAACTATTCTTGAACAACTAGTTTTAGTGAACCACTTAAAATAGAGTAAGTGCAGAAACGTTTTGGTTTGACTAATGATAAATAAACGGTCGACATTTTAACAAGAAACGGTAGGAAAACTATAAAGTGAAGAAATGTAAAGTGTGTAAGTAATTGACATAAGATTTTTATGGATGTTTGGAGATAAAAATCCTACATTACCCATTCTTCCACTTAGAAATTTTTCCACTAAAAGACTTTGGTTTACATCGTGTGTAATAGCTCGTTCAGTTAGGACGTATTACACCGTCTAAATTGAAACTCTTAGTGATCACTTTTACAAGGCCTGGATGTTTAAGAACCCTTGGTTCATCAGACAACACAATAAATAAAAATAATCCAACGACCAGCTTTGTAATGACTTGTCTTGGTTGAGATCGCACAATTTGATCCTTGAAGATCTGAATCAAGCTGGTAAGCTTGTGCTTTGATTGAGCAGTCTGAAATGTAAACTGTTAAGTATGCTCAAACTATCTGAAAATATATAGACTGTAGAATTATTTAATTCAGCGGTTGGAAGACTTGATTTTAGAGTTTTTGGTATTCTACACTTTGATTGTTTTGCATATTTATAGTTGAAAAGCTCGAACTGCCGGATTTTCTTTTCAATGATCATCTGTATTGTTTCCCAACAACCTTCGTATGTATCATAAAATGCTCTTTAATATTCTTTTTACTTCTGCGACTTTAAGTCCATGCTATTTGAAAAGCTGACAGACCGCAGACCAAATACGTAACTGTCAACCAATTCGGGGGTTGATATGATACTGTGTGATCTTTCCATTTGCAGCATTCGTCTGAACTGGCTTGACTTGTAATATCCTCCTACAAATGTTCAAAACTATCTGTTTGTAATGCGGTTGGAATGAGACGGTTTGAATCTTTGCACTACATTAAATTTTTGGACCGATCAATTTTGTTAGATGATCTCTTGCAACTGAATTTCAATAAATACAACAATTTGACCTTTTGATGTAACAACTTGAACTCTTGAATTGATTAAGCGGTCTGAAAAAATGTTTTACATAAAAGAGAGTGGTTGGATCATGAAACAGTTCAGTGATATTTATTTGATGAATTACGAAAACTTAAAGATAATAGAAATATTATAACAGTTACATTATATCAAATTTTTTTAAAAAATATTCGAGCACATACATAGTAAATTTAATAATTAATCATATAAAATAACACTTTGTACATCAGACGACCGATATATTAGTAAACAAAAATAAAAATATAGTTAAATTTCATGAAAAAATAAAAAGATATATACTTTACTAAATTGTACTAGTTATGTATTAAACGAGGAGCTATTTCGAAAAATTATTATCTTATTAATTATCGAATTAATTTAACACATTGATAAGACAGATCATAAAAAATATTTTCTTAAAAAATTATTAATTTATTGAATATTAAATCGAATATTAATATATCAGGTCAACAAAAAATATTATATAAAAAACTTATTAATTTATGGAATATTTACGAACAAAAATTAATGTCAAACAACCCTAATGACGTTGATTATAACAACAGATGGATTATACTGACATGCGTCTTAGCCGACCGTAGGAGTTAGCAGAATGTCGTGAATCTGCATCTTCCCGTTTGCGTTTTATTCATTAAAATTTCGGTTTGGTTTAAGATTTTTGTTTTTAATGTTGCGCGCTTGTATAACCGGTGAGTTTTACTTCCTTTGATGCTTTTCTGGTTTCTTTGGTGGAAATATGTTAACCACTCTGTTTGTATATGCGTCAAATCTTTTCTTGCCCAGTTGGTTGTGTTATGATTCTCTCGTTTTTGTTTTTTGACATTCCTTTGCTGGGTGTTATGTAATTCTGGTAGAAGATTGTGATGTGTTTTTGGTGATTTTTTTGTACAAAATTTCGATTCTTGTGTTTCTGGGAAGTTTCTTTTTGTGGGTTCTTTCAGGAATTGCTTTTTCGGCGTTTTTATGCTGCAGATTCAGGGTTTTGGAGTATGGAACGAGGCGTCGTCGTCGGGTGAAGGTACGATGTTGCTATCTTCAGTTGCTGTTGAAGTTCTTGTTTCTTGATCGATCAAACCTCTTACTATATTTGCACTAAAGGTGTTTCCTGTAGTTACTCATCACAAGCATGGTATTGATGTTGATACATTCGTAGAGGGGGGAGAAGATAGGATTAGTCAATTGCCAGATGATGTGATCTCGTTGATTATATCTCGATTAGATACGAGTGCTGCTGTTAGGACAAGCGTCCTGTCAAGCAGATGGAAGCATGTTTACACCTTTATCTCAGAAGTCAGATTTGGTTGTTGTAGTATGTCCACTGATTCTACTCCTTGTCGCAAACTCGAGGGCGAAAAGCTGAGCCAATTACAAAGGAAGTTTGTCCATGCAGTGGATGCCTTTTTACAACATCATTCTGGTTCTAGAATAATGTACTTTGAATTGATTTGTTGTTTCCGTGGATGCATCTTGGACAGTTTTAGTAGATGGATGAATAATGTTGGCAGATGGGGAGTGAAAAGACTTATCATTCGATATTGTTGTTATAGCCATGTTCTAAAGAGAAACTACCCTCTTGTTTTATCTTCCGATTTTCTTCCTCAAGCAACGTCGGTGGAAAGTATATATTTGATGGGTGGTTCTTTCCAAATATCAAACCAAAAAGCTCTCAAAGATCTTGATTTGACTGATGTGGCTTTCACTTCTGAGGCCGTAGAGCGCATTTTATTGAACTTTTGCAGCCTCCAGTCAGTAAAACTTAAGTCTTGTACGCTCCCTTCCAAATTACATATTCATGGTCCTGATCTCCAATTGAAGAATCTGAGGCTGTTTAATTGTTCGAAGGTTGTAGAGATAGACTTGTCTGCTACAAATCTAACTACTTTTGAGTTATTTACCCATAGAATGATGACGTTATCGTTTTCTAACGTACCGTTGCTACAAAATATACGCGTCGACATTTGCAACCACAAAGTGGCTCCTTATATATTTGGAAATGTCGCCAAAGATCTACCTCATCTTAGATGCATGTATTTTTGGACTGATGCCAGATTCTTTGAGGTGCAGTGAATCTCTTTTCACCAATTAACCATTCTTCATTTCCTTAGGAGTGAAGAAATACTTATAGAGTAGTTTCTGGATTTTGTCTCAGGCATTTGAAATAGGTGGAGTTAACAAGCTAATCCACCTCAGACAATTGGCTTTAGTTTTAGAATACCAGAACATTAATATCGATCTGCTTGCACTTGCTCCAATCTTGGATTTGTGCCCTCTTTTACACAAGTTCCATATATCGATGGTATTCATCACATATTCACGTTACTCGTTACATCACAGTGATAATTTGTTTTAATGAATTGCTGACATGGCTTTATGAATGCAGCTACTGCCATCAACATTTAACGGAAAACCAGTAGAGAAGAGAGTTGTCAGGCCCCACACTCAGTTGAAAGAGGTGGATTTTAGTGGATTTCGAGGGACACAGAATGAGTATAATCTTATGTTGTATATCCTTAAAAATGCGGTCTTCCTCGAACGATTGTCAGTCTCTGTGGATGCTATATTCTACCATGTAAATCTCGAAGGATGGCATCGTACTACACATTGTAGTCAATTGGATTACAAGAAGATACGAAGAATTGTTCGCGAGCGGTTGCAAAGAGAGATCATTTCTAAGGATGTTGAGATTAATATCATGTAAGAAACCATAGCAGATCCATTTATAATTTAGAAGTCAAGTTTAACATTTTTTTTGTTAGTAGATTATGGTCGTGATTCAGTCCCCGACAGTACTTATGAGTTGGTTGATCCAAATGAATAGACATTTCTATTATATGGTGAAAAGGATAGATTTTTTTTAGATGATTTATGTATAATGTGAAAGACGACATACCTAAAATAATTATAATCATAATATTATAAACTCATTTATTAGTTTAATTTTCCAGCTCAATGAATCGGAGAAGTTATGTTTGTTTGACTCATATTATGATAAATATTATTTTTTTATATTATTTAATTTAAATAATAAGTAATGATGTATATACATTCTTTTGAATTTATATATTTCTATAATTAAGAAAAAGACAATTCCGGCAAATTGAAAAAATCGAACAATGAATCAAACCGAAAATCGAATTTTATAATTCGGATATAAATGTTAAAACCGAAATTTATTTGGTTCGATTTCGGATTATATATGTCAAAATCGAACCGACCGAAAAAAAACCGAAATTTCATTAAATTAATAATTTTTTATTATATATTTTTTTTGAGATGATATTACTGAATGATGAATTATTTGAATAATATTTAGTTGATTGTTGTTTATGTAATTCAATTTACTTTATATTTAAATGTTTTACTAAGAAATCGTGTAAAAAGATAACATATTATATTTTACAGTATATTTATCTTATTAATTTAAATAATTGTATCAAAACTGAAATAACCGAACCATTTCGGTAGAAAATCGAACCGAACCGAAGAAAAATAGTTCGGATAGCGGATTAGATATTTGTAAAACCGAAAACGAAAAAACCGAAATAAAAAACTGAAAACCGAACCGAACCGACCAATAAATACCGCAGATACAAAAATTACAAGATCGCAAGTTTGTATTGAAGGGCACAAGAAAAAAAATGGGGAATTTAGTACTCATGTTGTTGAGAGAAAATTTTAATACAATTATCTCCTTTTTATTTGCAAAAGTTCATAAAAAAAATGGGCAACTTAAATTTGTTATTTTTCAGAAATTATTTTTATTGTTTGGATAAAAAAAGACAAGAATGTCTACCTGAATCTCAGAACACAACAAACATTGCTTATGATACAATTAGCCTTGTGTTTGGTAATGAAGCTCAGGGTAGAGTGCGTGAGATGGGCTTTGGAGTTACACCATCGAAAGTTGGAGCTTATGTGCAACAAAATGGCACTATTAAACAATTTCAAACTATGGTGCATAACCTTCAACAAGATATGCCAAAAATGATGTTTATGCTTTTAATAGTATGAGACGACAAAATCAACAAGAACAAGTTAGTAATTAAACAACATATATAAAATCAGTTTATATATTGTACACTTAAATGCTTTTGGATTATCATGATGACATTGCTTGACACAATTTGTTTGTAAACTTAGGTTGTTAGTGGTGGCATTGGTAGTGGTATTGAGAATGAAGTTGATAGCAATAATGATATCAATATTGGTGCAAAAAAAGTGGTGATTTTGATAATGTTAACAAACATCTTGTTATAGTTCAGGTAACTATCTTAAAATTATGCATTTCTATACTACACAATTTTTACAAAATAAGCATCGAAGTGTAAATAATTTTGTATTGTTTATTTACTGTCAGATTTGAAGCATATGAGTCGTGGAGATATATGTCCTATTATTAAATGTAATTTGCTTCATTGGTGTATTGATGAGTTAATTGTTGCAGAAGGTCGAATTACATCTACAGATACAAACACAAAAGTACATCACGTTGTTCTTGGTGGAAATTATAGGAAAGTTTGGGTTGATAAGGTTTTGGTAGAGAAAGTGGATCTAATTCGACCAAATGATGAAATGCAGTTTCTCGGTGATGCAATAGGAAGCAATGCACATGGTTATCTAAATTTGTAGTATTGTGTGATTGATATAGATTATACAGACTTTCGTGGATGGAAAATTTAATCATTGATATATACTAGCTATTTTGTAACAGATTTTGTATCTTGTTTTAGATCTTGAAACCTTCTGTTTTGGTATATATGATGAAAAATAATGACTTTTATTAACTTTGCTTGTGGATTAGACTTAAATTTGCAATAAATTTATTGTAAAATTTTGATTTTCATTTATGTGAATGAAATTCAATTTTTTTTGTACAAATTTGATTTCAATGGTGTGCAAATGTACAATGTTGATGAGCTTATCCACAATGTGCAGTGCAGCGTTGCCGATGATATTTGCTTCAACGTGCAGTGTGCGCTATCGATTCTTGTTTCCATGACGTATAATGCGCGGTGTGGATACCGTCATCCGCAACGTGTGGTATGCGCTATCGATTCTTGTATCTACAGCGTGCAGTGCGCGTTGTCTACGCTGTTTTCCACAGCGTGCATTGCGCGCTGTCAATACCTACGACTTTCAGCATCTTTTAATTGTGCAGCAAGCATTCAATGTGTGCTGCAAAAAGTCATTTTTATTTTAGTATATTATGTTAATCTATTTTTAATATGAATATCATTTTGTCTTATGTGGACCTCTGGTTCGTTTTTTGTAACTAATTTTATTAATCAATATAATATCGTTTCTAAAAAAAGGAACATTTCAAACTCATTAATGATATCTTCATGACAAAGAATTATTATGACTTCTCATTGAGAAAAGAATATGTAGCTTTAGTTATAAGTCACCAAGTCAGTGAACTCAAAACGTATGAGTACATTACAAACCTACAATTATTGGTCTTTCAATATTTTTTTTCCTTTTTCCCTCCACATAAATAGAATCCAAGAAAAGAAGACAATTTGCTAACAGACAATATAATATAAGAATAGTCATATCCCACCAATTTCAGGTCCATCCCGCTTGCTACCAATTGCATCTATCTCATCAATAAAAATTTTGGGAGGAGAGAATGACCTGGCACTAGCAAATAAGTCGTTTCATACGAGAGGTAGGCATACCAACAAACATCTGGAAAAAATAACAATAACTTAATTTGGTGGATAAAACTTATTTTAGAACAACACAAACAATAAAACTATATATTCCCCCAAAAATTAAAAAAAGTATACCTCTGCACTTCAAAAACTCATATATTGAATTTGAGGATTTTATTCACTCACGTGACAAGTAACATATGCTCGATTCTAATGTCATTGACTCACCAAAAAAAAAAAATTTAAAAAATGAACTAGCTATTGGATGTACTATCAGCTTGCTACATGGCCGATAAACTCTGATGATATGAAATGCCCATAAATAACAGCGATTGAGGTCCTTAAACACACACCTCATAAGAATAAAAAATACACCATCTATAGAGAGTGTGAAGTGCTTAGAAGACTTCAACCGGAAGAAAATCAGAAAACTTACAAATTTCTGGATAGCCGGAGATAACGTTCGATCTGCTTCCACATATTGTTTATCATGTTCATAGTTTTGTATAAACACGATTTTGGGAAAAATTCTGACATTTGGTATCAGAACTGTGATACATCTGCCCTGAAAATAACTTTTCTTCATTTCATATACAATGAACTATTCGGAAATTTGATTCTCAAATTTTGATACGAGATGAGTAAATTTTTTTGAAAATGGAGATGAGGCCATGAAGCTGTTACTGGTTTTTTCTGAAAGTGGAGAAGTTGAAGACGATAAATATAAAAATGAGCTGCCTTCACATTTCAAACAATTAATATGAACTCAATATGTCACGTGTAATATTAAATGTTCTACAGAGTTTTTGAATTCACAACTAACATGATTAAATTTTATGCAGGGTCTTTATTACTTAAATATTTTTTTAAATATTATTATAATGAATATTATAATAGTATATTGTCATGATACGAATGTCGCCTGTCGGTTCAGATTTATTATTTAAATAATAATAATAATAATAATAATTATGTGTTATTAAGTTATATGTATAATTCGATATACACATAACATTTGGTTAAATAATTTGTAAACATTAAAATAATTCTAGAATTTATGAATATTTTAATTTGTGCATGAATTTTTATTTTTTTTATGTATGTATACTTTTGTTGTTACATACAATATTGAGTGTAATAAAATAAACGTACTAAAATTAAAATTAAAGTTAAAACTATTGCTTATGACTTCTGCAATTGATAAGTGCAAGAATTGCACATATTTTATATAAGAATTCATTTGAATTATGTTAGTCTCGGACATGATTATGCTTGATTTTTGCTATCTTTGTGTCATGCAGGAGATAAACCACTGATGAAAATTAGGAGCGATCTTTGATATGGAACGAGCGATGAGCTGAATCCATAATGCAAGGACGATCGATGAGCTAGCACATGGAAAGTTAGCACCCAGTCCAGAAGTGCGCGCGCGGCCGCACCACTTCACGCGCAATCGCGCGCGCACATGCCAGCAGTCCGAACCAGATAGGAGCGCGCGGCCGCGCCACATCACCCGAAGCCGCAGCGACAGAAGTGCGCGTGCGGCTACGCGTGACGCGCAGATATACATGCAAACGTCCAGAAGCTTGTGCGCGGCCGCGCTAGAACAGGCACACCCGCGCGCAAGACGCTTGCAGCCGTCTCCACGGAGGTATAAATAGAACCTTAGGTCATGCAATGAGGGGTAGCCGCATTCGGGGAGAAAAACACACGAGGGAGCAAGAACAAACACGGAGACGGAGATCTGGAGTGCGAAGATAGATCACGAAAACGGAGGACGACGAATCTGGGGACAGAAACGCCACTTCTGATTTGTCATCTAATCTCTTGCTTCTTTATTTTCTTCTGCTGAGATGTTTAACTCTTTAAACATACGTTGTTTTTATTTCGATTTCGTCATGAACTAATTTTCTAGTCTAGAGGATGATGTAGCTTTGTGGATACGATGATTTGACGTGGTTGTTTATATGATTGAATTCTATTTTTATTTAATTGTGTTTCTCTGTGTATATTCTACTACAATTTACTGGCCATAAATTATTTGTTGTCTGATTAATTCTATAACTCGAGAGAGGGACTAGGATTATATATTAGTAGAGTCACATCCTTGAATGTTTATATAGTTCAGAAGACGTATAACTTTAGCGAAGTCTGGGTAAGAACATAGTTTGCATTTATCATTTAAACTGAGATTTTTATTAAGAATGTTTGAATCGAAGTTTGAATGATACAATTTATTCGTCACTTGGAAAGAGGGAATAAAATAATTTAAGTGTTCTTGGCCATTAAATAATAAGAATTCATAAATATAAATTTAAATGGAAATAATTATCGTGGAAACTTAGGGAAATCATTTCTCTAGATATTTTCTCTCACTCCTATCTTCTCAACTCGGTGACTAGATTTATAATTTTTGCAATTAATTAATTTTCAAGCAAACCAACCTGGTTATTGATTTTTCTTGATAAAGTCTCGACTATTTTAATTATAAGCACTGATATAAATTTACTTACACACTCCTCGTGAGAACGATACTTTACTCACTTTTATTAAAACTTGACAACCGTGCGCTTGCGAGCGAAAAATACGCAACAAGTTTTTGGCGCCGTTTCCGAGGAGTGTCAAAATTTAAATTTTTATCAGTATTGTTACCAATTAGTCTAGATTTTAATTTAGAACTTTTTATTTTATTTTATTTTATATTTACTGAATTGTTCATTTTTTTTGTTTGACAGTGCATGCAAAGATCTCAAAGCCATGATTTGCTTATTTTTGATCCGGAGATCGAAAGAACTGCGAGAAGACTAAGAAAAGCGAGAAGAGAAGAAATCCGAGCAATGGCTGAGAACAGGGGAAATGACAGACATAACCCGCCAGAGGCTATACCTATCAGAGATCACTTCCGACCAGTGATCAACACTCAATATTCTGGCATTGCAAGGGGAACCATAAACGCGAACAACTTTGAGCTGAAGCCTGCTCTGATAAATATGGTTCAGCAGAACCAATTTGCGGGAACTGTCACTTCTGATCCTCATGTTCATTTGAGGAATTTCTTGGAGATCAGGATACGGTAAAAATTAATAATGTTCCTGATGATATAATTAGATTGCGCTTGTTTCCGTTTTCTCTCAGGGACCAAGCAAGAGGATGGATCCAATCATTGCCGCTAGGGAGCATCACGACATGGCAGGAGTTAGCAACGAAGTTCCTTTCTAAATGTTTTCCCTTTGCACAGTCTGCACAATTGATTATTGAGATCAGCACTTTAGGCAGACGGACTTCGAGCAGTTGCATGAGGCATGGGAAAGATACAAAGAGTTGTTGAGGAGATGCCCGAATCATGGCTTTGAAGACTGGGTGCATATTGAGTTTTTTTTATAATGGGCTAAATGGGAAAACACAAGGAACAATAGATGCAGCAGCTGGTGGCACGATATTTTCCAAATCTCCTGAGCAAGCTTATGACTTGCTTGAGCAGATGACTATAAACAGTTACCAGTGGCCGTTTGAAAGGACAGGAGTAAAGAGGACAGCTGGAGTTTATGTTGGGGACCCTATTACGTCACTCAATGCCCAGGTATGTGTACTGACCACACAAATAACAGCTATGAATAAGGTTAGCACATCAGAGTTTGAGGCTCCATCAATTGTTGCTGAAGAACCATCTCTTCCTGAAGAAGCTCGGTACATCAACAACAGTAACTTTGGTAGCTATGGAGGATATCGAGGTAACCCTCCCCCTAATACTTATCATCCTGGTTTAATAAATCACGAAAATTTTTCACATGAAAATAATAAGAATGTGTTGAATCCACAACCGGAGTTCAATACATCAAAGGGGGAAGGAAAGCCTTTGTTTGAGGATTATGTAGGAAATTTTGTTGCTGAGTCTGGAAAAAGGATGGCTAGGACTGAGTCTCGTCTTGAAAATATGGAGACTCACATAGGAAATATGGGTGCCACGATGAAAGCTTTTAAGATGCAAATCGGACAGTTGGCTAACGCATTGAGAGATCAGAATAGGGGTCAATTTCCTAGCAACACGGAAGTTAATCTAGAAGAGCAATGCAAGGCAGTCACTTTGAGGAGTGGAAAAGAATTGGAGGTACAAAGTCCCAAGGAGCGAGTGGAAAGTGAAAAGACAGTCCAAGAGATTGAGTCTGAGGGTAGAAAGAAGAAGATAACTGAAGAGTCCAAGGCTGAAGTTGAAGTTGAGCGACCTTCTATATTGAAGCCAACACTTCCATACCCTCAGAGGTTCAGAAAGAAGAATTTGGATGATCAGTTTGCAAATTTCTTAGAGATTTTTAAGAAGATACACATCAACATACCATTTGCTGATGCTTTGGAGTAAATGCCGAATTATGCAAAATTCATTAAGGATGTGATGTCTAAGAAGAGGAAGCTGCAGGAGTATGAGACCGTGAAGCTTACTGAGGAGTGTAGTGCCATTCTGCAAAATAAGCTACCAAAGAAATTAAAAGATCCAGGGAGTTTTACTATTCCTTGCTTTATTGGTGGTTCTCAATGTAGTAGAGCTTTATGTGATTTAGGAGCAAGTATTAATCTGATGCCATTTTCTATTTACAGGGAATTGGAGCTTGGAGAGGTTAAACCGACTACTATCACCTTACAGCTTGCAGACAGAAGTCTCACGTACCCACATGGTATCGTTGAGGATATAATGGTAAAAGTGGATAAATTTATTTTTTCTGCTGATTTTGTGATTTTAGATATGGAGGAAGATCATGATGCTCCATTCATCTTTGGGAAACCTTTCGTGGCGACTAGAATGACATTGATAGATGTGCATAAGGGTGAAGCCGACCACTATCACCTTACAGCTTGCAGACAGAAGTCTCACGTACCCATGTGGGATCGCTGAGGATATAATGGTAAAAGTGGATAAATTTATTTTTCCTGCTGATTTTGTGATTTTAGATATGGAGGAAGATCATGATGCTCCATTAATCTTTGGGAAACCTTTCATGGCGACTGGAAGGGCATTGATAGATTTGCATAAGGGTGAACTCACCTTGAGAGTTGGTGGAGAAGCAGTCATTTTTAATATCTATCATGCCATGAAGGGATCAAATGAGGTAAGTACTTGTAAAAGCATTGGTGTTATAGACTCATGTATGTCTCTTGATTGTGCAGGAACTAGGGTTCCCTTGGAGAGTTGTTTGATAGGTGTTGCAGGAACTGTTGATGGAAACGATTGGGAAGTGAAAGAGCAACTTTTGGTTCTTGAGACATCGTAGAAAGAAAGGAGAAAAGATGCACCGCTTGAGGAGTTGAATGTAAATGAGAAGATTGAGGTAAAACCATCTTTCCCTGACTTGAAGGAACTGCCAAGCCACCTTTCCTATGCATTTTTAGGTGAGAAGTCGATATATCCGGTAATCATCTCTTCTTCCCTTACTTGTGATGAAAAAGACAAACTATTGAGATTGAGGAAATATAAAACTGCTTTAGGATGGTCGATTTTTGATATTAGGGGAATTAGCCCCGCTATATGCATGCATAAAATTTTGATGGAGGCGTCGTATATTCCTTATGTGGATCATCAGAGGAGGTTGAATCCAGCGATGAAGGAAGTTGTAAAAATGAGGTGCTGAAATTATTAAATGTTGGTGTAATTTATGTCATTTCTGATAGTATTTGGATGTCTCTTGTGCAAGTTGTGCCTAAAAAGGGTGGGATAACTGTGGTTAGAAATGAAAATGATGAACTAATATCTGCTCGTACTGTAACTGGCTGGCGAGTATGTATTGATTATAGAAAGTTGAACAATGCCACCCATGAAGATCATTTTCCACTGTCTTTTATTGATCAAATGCTTGATAGACTTGCTGGTTATTGTCATTATTGCTTTTTAGATGGTTATTCAGGTTATAACCAAATTGCTATATCGCCAGAAAACCAGGAGAAGTCTACTTTCACGTGTCCCTATGGTACTTTCGCTTTTAGGAGAATGCCTTTTGGGCTATGCAATGCACCTGCTACTTTTCAGAGGTGCATGATGGCCAACAGACATGGTGGAAGAAATCATAGAAGTCTTCATGGACGATTTCTCGGTATTTGGTTCTTCATTTGATCATTGTTTATATAACTTATCCCTTGTTTTGCAGAGATGCCAAGAAAAGAACCTAGTTCTTAATTGGGAGAAATGCCACTTTATGGTCCAAGAGGGCATTGTTCTTGGACATAAAGTATCTTCTAGGGGATTAGAGGTAGACAGAGCTAAATGGTTGCAATCGAAAAACTTTCCCCACCAAAGAACATCAAAGGAAAAAGGAGCTTCCTAGGACATGCGGGGTTTTATCGTAAATTTAATAAAGATTTTTCTAAGATCACTAAACCTCTATGTAATTTACTTGAAAAAGAGTCAAATTTTATATTTGATGATGATTGTTTGTAGGCATTTGAGAAAATCAAGAAGGCATTGGTGACTGCACCAATTATGATAGTGCCAGACTGGAAGGAGCCATTTGAGCTAATGTGTGATGCGAGTGATTATGCAGTGGGCGTTGTCTTGGGCCAAAGACGGGAAAAGATGTTTAGCGCAATCTACTACGCAAGTCGCACAATGGACGCCAAACAACAGAATTACACTACAACTTAAAAGGAGATGCTTGCAGTAGTATTTGCCTTCGACAAATTCAGGCCATATATGATCGGCACAAAGGTAGTTGTTTTTACTGACCATGGAGCTATTCGTTACCTATTCGCCAAGAAGGATGCAAAATCATGCTTGATAAGGTGGATTTTGCTACTACAAGAATTTGAATTCGAGGTCAAAGATAAGAAAGGAAGTGAGAATCAAGTGGCAGACCAATTGTCGAGACTTGAGCTAGAGGAGAAGAAAGAAGAGGGAGATATACAAGAAATATTTCCGGATGAACAACTATTCGAGATAAACTCTGTACTTCCTTGGTTTGCAGATATTTCAAATTTTTTGTCTTGTGGTGATGCGATTCTTCAAACCACGAAAAGCAAACGCTCTAAAAAATGGAGTCGCGCCCTCAATTCGATGAAATAAAGAAACAGTTGTGTTCTCCCGATTTTTTGAATAAGTAAGGTTGTAATATTCACCTCTAAATTACGAAGAATTTAGCAACAAATATTAACGAAGATAAACAATCGAAATTCAAGCGAACTTTCAAAGAACTCGTCTTTGACAATCCGAGCGAAGAACAATCGACAAACGCCATAAAGTTTTAAACTTTGATAAGTTTGATTTGAGAAACACACAAAGGTGTATACAAAGCCAAGCTTTGAAATTGAGAGAAAAAACTCACAAATATTATAAAACTCCATGAATTAATTGTTTACAAAGATGAAATTCGTCCATATATTGTGTACAAAACAAAAGATATCAAATCTAGTTACCAAACAAATTAAAATTCTAAAGAAGGAAAAAATTCTCGCCAAAATGTAAAGGACACGGACCCCGTGTAGAGGTCCGGAAGGGGGTCCGTGTAGGCTCGGTAATTTTCACGTCTCGAAAGCAGCGGACACGGATCCCGTGTACAGGTCCGTGTGCAGGTCAGTGTAGGCACTGGATTTTCTCATGCTCGAGTGTAATGGACACGGACCCCGTGTACAGGTCCGTGTAGCCTCGGTCGTTCAAAAAGATGCTTGAATAATGTTTCTTTGGCCCCCGAACGTACTCGCATGCATCACAAGCTCTTCTCGATTGCTCCTGAGTCCATGCAATGCTTCCTTGAACCTCCTTCCAATCCTTTGAACATCATGC